>NC_071670.1:61995000-63195000 GCF_028554725.1 Zeugodacus cucurbitae
AATACAAATATCTGTTCGTAAGATAGTACAGTTGTGACAAATATAGACATAAAAGTTCTATAACTGTAAAAGCCTCAACTGTTAGATTAGCATTATGATTTACCATTGCCAGAAGCTTGGTGGCATTCACCTTCTTGTTTGGTCCTCACAATATTTATTGTATTTGCGCAGTAGAAAACCACCTACTTTCAAAGAGAGCACAATAAAAACACAAAGAAAAGGACGCAAGCATAGAATTCCCAAAAATTGTAAATTTAATAAAGAATATAAAAAATATATTATGTTTTGCGATCAGCTGATAGCGGTTTACAGTTTGATCAGAAAAGGAATCACATAAAATAAGAATCAAACAGAAAAAGTGAAGGGACATGTGTGTGTAACCACTGTAAATTCTCGAATAGTTGAAAGGAAAGCTCTTAAAAGTAGAAGGGTCTTATATAGAGGTAACACCCTTATCTGTAACTCAGAAAATTTTTAAATAATGAACTTAACATTCTTATAATAATTTAGGAGCACGGAATTTTTTTTAGTTATAGTACATCTATATCATGTAACATATGACTTTGTTGTTATCCTATATCAAAATCACGAAGCGCCATATAAACTGAGGCATGGTCAAAGCAAATATGGTGACTATGTTTACTAAATTCTTTTAACATACACAACACTTTTTTAAATAAAAGTGTAAACAATTAGTGGTTGGAGATCTACACACTCAAGTGATTCGACTACCCTACAGATAAGATACGAGTACCATTCGAGATGATTATGCCAAGTGTCTTACTTTCATTGAAATTTATTTTTAGCTGAGATGATCGCCTGATTATATATGAAAATACAGATTTACATAAGTTATAATATATTATGATTTAGCTTAAAGGGCTATACCAGTGTGACATTTTCAAAACACGTTTTTTTTATTTTTTACTTATTCGATAGTTTATATATATATATATTTGGCGTAGGAACCGCTTTAAGCGATTATAGCCGAATCCACCAGAGCGCGCCACTCATTCCTCCTTTTTGCTTTTTGGCGCCAACTGGAAACACCAAGTGAAGCCAGGTCACTTTGCACTTGGTCTTTCCACCGGAGTGGAGGTCGTCCTCTTCCGCGGCTTCCTCCAGCGGGTACTGCATCGAATACTTTCAGAGCTGGAGTATTTTCTTCCATCCGTACAACATGACCTAGCCAGCGTAGCCGCTGTCTTTTTATTCGCTGAACTATGTCAATGTCGTCGTATAAATCGTACAGCTCATCGTTCCATCGTCTGCGGTATTCGCCGTTGCCAATGTTTAGAGGACCATAAATCTTGCGCAAAACCTTTCTCTCGAAAACCCCAAGAGTCGTTTCATCGGATGTTGTCATCGGACGGGAATAATGAGCGACTTATAGAGTTTGATTTTGGTTCGTCGAGAGAGGACTTTACTTTTCAATTGCCTACTCAGTCCAAAGTAGTACCTGTTGGCAAGAGTGATTCTGCGTTGGATTTCAAGGCTGACATTGTTGGTGTTGTTAATGCTGGTTCCCAGATAAACGAAATTATCTACAACTTCAAAGTTATGACTGTCAACAGTGACGTGGGAGCCAAGACGCGAGTGCGCTGACTGTTTGTTTGATGACAGGAGATATTTCGTCTTGTCCTCATTCACCACCAGACCCATACGCTTCGCTTCTTTTTGCATTGCATAGTTTATACTTTCAAAAATATCGTATCTTGAATAGTTTTTGAATGGCAGTGTTCTAAAGAGCGATCACTCCACAGTGGTTCCGCTTGTATGAAGCCGCGGCCATAAATACTTCCCGTTGAGATATCGCTATGAAATTTTCATCAAAAATCTTGAAAAATATTCTAAATATGTCATAACAAAATTTTCCACATCGAGCGACTATATCCTATAGCTCCCATAGGAACGATCGGGACAAGTTATAAAAATTTTGTTATTTTCGGTTTTAAACTTTGTAAAAAAGGCGTGGTTCACTCCCTTCTTTACATATATACATATACAGATTATTAATAAGACATTATAATTAGATATTTAACAAGAGATTTTGATGAACTTTCAGATGAACTTAAAAATTAGGGTGTAAATGTTTTAAATTGATTTCGCCAATTTTTAAACTAGTATTGGGAGGCGAAAAAAAGTTTGTCAACCGAATTTCGTTGGAATTGGTCGAGTAGTTCCTGAGCTATGGCTTTTAATCCATAAGTGGGCGTCGCCACGCCCATTGTCCATTTTTTATGCCAAGTTTAATGCACATTTTCTGTGCCATCTTTACGATACAGTTTTGGGTTTCTGGTGCATTTCCTTACTAAATTAAAGCACTTTGTAGTTTTTAACATAACATTTGTATGGGAGGTGAGCGTGGTTATAATCCGATATCCACCATTTTCATGCTGCATAATCAAGTGCTTACAGGAGATGACTCCAGAAAATTTGGTTGATATAGCTTTAGCAGTTAATGAGATTTGGAAAAAAAAAACATAAATGGGCGCGACCAAAAAAATTTTATCCAAATATTCACCTACCTAATGTGATCCTTTGTACCGCTTTGTACCGCTTTGGTGTTAGTATATTGTGTATTGTAGATTATGTATATACATATCTGCAAATTTCTGCAGCAAACATTAACTTTTATATTAACTTAAGATACCCACAAATAAACTGGACAAAAAAGTCAAAGGGGGAGAGAGGAGAGAATACAACTAAAACTTTAACTAATCATAATAAAGACGCGTACAAAATCAACAAAAAGCAAGGTAAAGAAAAGCATTCATTTAAAAAAATACAACACAAATTAGTTTTTATTATTATTGAGACATAAACTATATACCTTTCACTTAAAAATACATTAACGTTCATTCCAATTCAGGAACGTAAGGATTCGACAGACCACTTTGAATATCCCCTTTAGTTGAGAAGTATTCGCTGCACTGTGAAAATGAACATGCACTCACATTTCGATTTATTTTTAGAAAGTCCCATAAGATTTTGAAGTAAAACTGTTTTACCATATAAAATTTTGGTCATTTTAGAGACCATTCGTTTACATTTTGTCAAAATATATTGCTATAGATTTTTTAATTTTTATGGGGGGAATCACTGTGCGCTCGCTGGTTTAAGCAGCTACCTGCAAAAGAGTTAATCGTTTCTTTCATAAACTACAATATTCTGGTAGTCAAACCAACAGCCATTGTGGAGAAAGAACTGGAGCTTCCAAGTTATTACCAATAATACTTTCTGAATAAGATCCTAGAAATTCTATTATTTGAGTCTTTATTATTTGATGGAAAACACTTTTACTACAAACACTTTAATTAGGAAAAATATAAAATATTTTTTATTCTTAAATATATTTACACAGTAAATCTGTCTGTATCTGTCGTAAAAAAACGACGGAGTTAATAGGTAAGCTATGAGTTATTCTCCAGATCTTTTGCCTTAGCAACTTGATGGTTTGCACTCGGTAAAAGGAATCCTAAAGCGCCCGCAATAATTAGTGCAACAGCTGGACTAAAAAGCGCGATCTCGCAATGTGTTTCAATGAGTAAACCTAAAATATTGGATCCCATGACGCTTCCAATACGTCCGCTCATAAGAGATATGCAAACGGCCATACCCCTGAAAGAAATTAGAAATTAAAGAATTTAATACAAATATATTCAATTGTCTGTCTACTATTAGGTAAGTCTATGTTTCGTTTCCTGAAATTCTACATAATTTTGATTCTATTGAGAATAGGGGAATTACTTCAATAAAACCCGACCTTACGACCTTTATTTGTATATAATTTCGGATATATTGAATACATTTAAAACGAAAGTTCTGCAGTCAGACGACTGAGTTTTGAGACGTCTTTGGGTGCTTACCTTAAATGTGTTGGAAATAACAACAACAACAATGGCATTGACCACGGATATGACACAACCGCAGCAAAGCTGAATGACCAAAAGATAAACGGCCAAGAGGGGAATTTTTATGGTAAATGCTAGTATGCCACAAACTCCACAAATCAAAAGATTTATGACTAAAACAAATAAAATTAGTTATATATCACATTTAACTTGAGGTCCTTATTGGTACTTACAAAGCATGGGTTTACGTCCAGTTCTACTAATGAAAAACATAATAATCATCAGTATAGACACATATATAATTTCCAGGAAGAAGGAATGAACATAGGTTGATATTTCCAAGTGCATTTTGCATGTTTCTGTTGAATTCTGTAAAAATTGTTTAAAATTATTAACTCATCCTAGTTCCAAGACCTCATAATATAACTTACATCTTCATCCACGCTTGTAAGATTTCCCGATTGTACGAATTTAATAATATCACAAATGCGCTTCGGTTCGGTGAACTTCTCGGTATATTGCATTGTGTTATTTAGAATATAAGGGAACCACATGTATACGCCATGAGCGCTAAAGAATATTATGTACAATATTAGACTAGACAGAACCGTCTTCCGTAGGTGTTCGCGCATGAAAAGTGGCGCTGTTTGTTGCCACATTGACTGCATAATGGATGCGAAGATATTCTTCTTTTCTAAACCTTTCACTTTAGCCATTGGTGTGTCGGCGTCCGGTAGTAAGGTAGTAACCTGCAAATATTAGAGGATATTTTAGAAGTGGTAAGTATACCGATACTTCGTTGTTTAAAAACATTTCTAAAGACATACCGTGTATACGCTGTCAGGATCCTTGCTCCCGATATTTATTCTATGCATGAGCTTTAAGACTTCTATAGCTTCTTCAGGCTTTCCGGCAGATAGTAGATACTTCGGACTCTCCGGCAAGAAAAACATTATCAAACCACAAATTAAGCCGGGCACACCGAAGGCCAGGAAGTACGAACGCCATGGCTTGAAAACTATATCAATGTATGGCACGTAGACTTCAAAGTCTTGATTGATGAAGATCCCTGCCATGATGGGAATCAATATAGCGACGGCCGCACTTATGAAACTTCCGCCTATTATAGCACGACTACGATCTTTTTGACAATGGAATTCTCCGAGGTAAGTGAAAGTCGTCGCGGAACAAGCGGAGAGGCTGTTAATAGAAATTTAGAAATCGTTTTATTTGTACATACATACATCTTTGATGCTTCAATATTTGAACGCCGAACTCGAAGAGCGGCTGTTAGAGATCGGTTTGATTGGCAAAATTAAAAGGCGTCTCTCATATTGAAATCAACTATACTATACGGGCTGTGTATTACCTGACCGAGAGAACATGTTCTGAATAATATTTCTTTGGGTGATATTCTGCTATTAATACTTTCTTGGAGTGTAATATAGTCAAATTATCAGTATAAGACAAAAAGAGATCTGACAAAAGCCAAGCAATCTCTCGGAAACATCATTCTGTAGTTGGTAAAGCTGATACAACCTATTCCCCTCATTACATGCTTTTTTAAAGCCTCTTACAACTCCAACATTTAAATTACAATACTTACAGTAAGCCATTTAGAAAGCGCAGCAAGGCGAAGGTCAGGAAATTTGGCGCTAAACTTGAGAAGGCAGTAACGACAAATCCCAGAATTAATGCCGGTTGCATTGTCCGCTTGCGACCTTGTGTATCAGCTAGAAATCCCCAAAAGTGTGAACTCGCAATGACGCCGGCAAAAGAAACAGCACCTAGTATGCCTTGCTCACTGTGCGATAGATTCAGATCACATTCTAAGACGGGCAGGGCAAAGCTAACGCCCACCGCTTCGAGAATCACAGTGTTGAGCACGACACCGGAATATATGATTAAAAGTATATTAAATTTGCCAAAACCTGTGGGAAGACCAGAAGTTTTTTTTTCATAAAATATTAAAGCATCCAAAACATCGTACAATTATGAGTGCAAAAATTTAAATTTAAGAACTAAAAATTTGTAAATCAATCAAAACAGTCAGCAAAATCGACACTTAGATTGAGAGAATCTTCCCTACAAGACAATTGCAATAGGGGACATTTGGAAATACTCAACAAGTTCCCGTTTCTACGAAATATCACGGACTTTTGAAGATAATATAAATTCGATCCTCTACATAGCCTTCCTCTTTAAAAAAAATTAGACCCCATAATTGTCTTCTGGCTACCGAATCACTGCAGTGGCTTCCAAGTGGAGTTTATTGCAATTAAGGGGTTAGGGGTAGTCAGGATTTTCAAAAAATCATTTTTTTTTCATTTTCGTTAAGTGTAAAAATATACTCTGAAAATCCGATCCGATTTATCCGATAATTGCTCGAGCGCTCGGGCACTCCAACACGCTAGTGTGAAACTTTAGATGTTTTTTTCTCAAAGCTATGTTTTTTGAACTGATGACAACTGTAACTTGAAAACCGCTCGGTAGATTTTAATGAAATTACTACAGCTTTTAGAATGCATAATAAACTCAGGCCTGAACCAAAGATTTTTTTTTTCAAAAATTTCGATTTTTTAAGACCAATTTTTTCCCGAAAATCTAGAAAATAATTTCCTGAGACCGCCATTTTGTTAATTTTTGAAAAAAAAGTTTGGTTCAGGCCCAGGATTATTTATAAAACTATACTAACTACAAGGACTTATAATTGTCACCGCAAGAACCTTTTGTTTTGAAACTGGGTCAACACAGACAGCTATAACTTTGGAAATTATAATTTTTTAAATCAAATTTTCGGGACTTTAAGTCCAAACATTGGATAATAATGCAATATTATTACGTTTGTAAAATAACATGATTTAATAGCAAAAAAAATTTCTGAAAATTCTCCTTTCCCCTGCAAACTGCGAAGCAGGTGAACTAGACAAATTGGGCATTAGCTCTCAGTTAGATGCTAATAAAGCGGGAATTCACATACCTCTGGATACTTGCAGATATTGGAACAATCTGCTCAACAAACAGACAAGCGTGGCCTGAAGGGAATGGAAGAGAGCCACGTATACCGACTATTGTAATTTAAAACTGTAGAAGCTGTCCAGAGTTAAATAATCTATACACATGTAAGGCTTTCTATAGAAAAAGAATCGCAACTACTGGTTGCGAAACATTAAATGGGATGGGATGCCCAAATTTTTCTTAATATTTTTAATACCTATTTCACATGTCTTCACATTTAACACAAACACTCAGATTTGATTAATAAACAGCAAATTCAACGTTTTGTAAGTAGAACCGCACGACAAATAACGTCTTAAGATTAAATGCGCAGTTATTTAACATTTTAACTAAAAAAACTCAGGATCTGAGGTCCTTTTATTACCTTCTCCCGAAAGATTTTTTTTATATTTTGTTTCAGAAATCAGAAATCATTAATATATATATATTTTTTTAATACTTAGAGACTTAATATCTTTCAACACTTATAATTTTCCATTTTTAAATATGAAGATTTATTGTTGTATCAATTCTCATCAGTTCTTTCGAGCGCCTCATCTATAACCACCATATCCCCTTTATTGTCTTTCGCCATTTTGTTGCTTGAATCACTACTAGGAGCTAACCGATTTTGAAAAAAAAAACCGAAATTCTACACTTTGCCTACGTTCTCCGCTTGTCGCACAACGAATTCACTTAAGGACCGCCACAGAATCACTTTGTCGTCCGAATTTAGTTGTTCAACCCCATCGTTAACTACCAGCAAATGCCATCGGAAAGTCCCTCACCACTTTATTTATATATGTATCTGAAATAAGGTATATGTTTAGGCGGAAGATGCTGAGATCATTCTTCGGTAAATAAGTATTAACGTGCTACTCGTGTTTTGTCTGCATGCATGCGTATGTACGTGTGATGGTTTGCTTAAACATTTGACTGATTACTTAAAGAAAAAGTTCTCTAATCACTCTACTTAAGCAGACAAATAATTAAATGTATTTACACCTGAAATACAGATATTTGTATACATATTTACGTACGGTTCGAGAATACATGAAAAAAAAATTTATAAAATAAAACTTCATGGATGTGACATCAATCTGGTCTTCTTTGTCTCTAGTGAAAGTTAATACCATCAGTTAACATAACTTTGGTGAATTTGGATTCATCCATTCATCATGATTTGATTATCAATGCTATCACTTTTGACTTTTAATGTTTGTTTGTTCGATTCGACACTTTCTAAAGTTTGACCAAATCTATGATCTGATCTCCAAAGGGTTTGATCCTATCATCTTTGTCATATAATTAGTTTAATGTATTGAGGATCTACGTTACTTTTTTTGTTTTAACGAGGCATCATAACTTTGTATTTGTTATTAGGATAGTGACGTCTAGTGCGTAGTGACGTCAACGAAACATGGACCTACTGGTATATGCTAGAGATCAAGTATCATTCAAACCTGTGGAGTTTACCTGACTCTGTTGAAGATGAAAATGGCTCCCATTTGGCGAAGAAAAGGTGATCTTCCACCATGACAACGTAACGGTTAACACCACCGACATCGCCAAGCCCAAATTGGTCGAACCGATCTAACATATTTTCAACATTTACAATCCTAGATGCCACACAGACCTTTATAAAACGTATTTTTCAGATGAGTTAAAGAAGTTAGGACATGTCTAAGCGAAGTGTATCAAAAAAAGAAGAATATGTGGAGAAATAAATTGTAATTTTTCAAAAATTTTGTTATTCGTCTTATGTGGGATAAGTATTTATCAAACCGCCATTTCCATACACTCTTCGGTAGTTACTTTATATTAATCTTAATGCTAAGGTTATAAATAGAAGCACTTGACAGCAAGTAAATACCGCCGCAACGGATCAGTGTGGCTTAATTAAAAGAAGACGTTATTTTTTTGGTTGTTTAGAAGTGAAAGCCTAGCGCTGAACGAACTGATGACTGTGCGTTAGACAGTACAGTTTCGACAACAGTAGTATTATTATTTACCATTGCCAAAAGCTTGGCAGAGTTCAGCTTTCTGTTTGGGCCTCATAACAATTATTGTGTTTGTGAATCAGCAGAATTGTGGTGAATAGAAAACCACCTGCTTTCAAAGAGCCAGCTTCCTATAAAGAGGTAACAGTTTTATCTGTAACACAAAATTTGTGAATAATGAACTAAACATTCTTATAATAAATTAGGAGTACGAAATCTCTTTAATTATAATATAGTACCACGTAACATGTCACTTTGTTGCTATCCAATAACAAATTCACAAAGCGACATGTGGACTGAGGCGTGGCTAAAGCAAATATGTTTACTAAACTATTTTAAAGTGTTCATACATAAGTCTTTTATAAACAAAAGTGTAAACAATTGGTGGTTAGAGATCTACACACTTAAGTGATTCGACTATCCTCCAGATAAGATACCATTGGACACGGTGTCTTTTACTTTCATTGAAATTTATTTTTAGCGGAGAAGATCGCCTGTTTATTTATGCAAATGCTGATTTACATAAGTTATAATATGCTTTGGCTTAGCAATAGTTAAAGGTAACAATATTTTTTATCTTTTTTTGCTTATTATTTATACACGTGCTAGATTTAAAGAAGTCTGTGTTGTTTCCCAAAGAATATGGTACACACTAGATTAGTTTAGAGATACCATGTTTTTCTTTTGAAGCCTAACAATATCAAATAATAATTTAAAGCTATTTAAAACCTAGACACAAATCAAAGAGGTGGTTGCGCTGTTTTGCTATTACGTTGCTCTCTAGTAGGCTGGTAGATCTTTTCTCTTCAAGCGGATTTCTGTACATGAGTTTACCAAGCCATTCACCAATGTGTTTAGAGATAACCGTAAATTTGAACTTCAAAATTACCTCGCATTTTAAACGGCCAATAGCATCCATTAAACTTTTCTACTTTAGACTTTTACTTCGAAAATACCAATAACAAAAAGTTGGAGATTTAGTGAATATCTAATCTATATTATTTCCTTCTGAATGCGGACCGAACGAAGGATCGTATTGTTCCTATTGGTTGGAGTTATTTTAAAACTGCTTTGATTTCATGTCAAAAAGGGCGAACTTAACTTTAAGATATTTAAACGAGTCGGTTCGAATCTGCCAAAGAGTTAATCAATACGGTCATAAACTGGACGATGTCTTGGTAGTCAAACCAACAGTCATTGAGGAAGATGAGCACGAGCTTCAAGTTATTACCAATAATATTTACTCAATTGGATCCTAGATATTCTATTATTTGAGGCTCAGACTCGATCCTCACAGAAATAACTTTTACAACCAACGCTTTAATTGGGAAAAATATAATTTTTTTTTTATTCTTAAATATATTTACACAGTAAATGATTAACAAACTAATTTTTACTCTGTTTCTTAAATTAATTTATTTTATATTTCAAACAAAATTTGTATCTGTCGTAAAAAAACGACGGAGTTAATAGGTAAGCTATGAGTTATTCTCCAGATCTTTTGCCTTAGCAACTTGACGGTTTGCACTTTGCAAAAGGAATCCTAAAGCGCCCGCAATAATTAGTGCTACAACTGGATTAAAAAGCGCGATCTCGCAAAGTGTTTCAATGAGTAAACCTAAAATATTGGATCCCATGACGCTTCCAATACGTCCGCTCATAAGAGATATGCAAACGGCCATACCCCTGAAAGAAATTATAAATTAAAGAATTTAATACAAATATAATTCGGGAATTACTTAAAAAAATCCGAAGCTTACGACCTTTAGTTGTATCTCGTATATATTGAATACACTTAAAACCACAGTTCTGCATTCAAACGGATGAGTTTTGAGACTTTTTTTGCTACTTACCTCAAATTTGTTGGGAATATTTCGACAACAATGGCATTGACCACGGATATGACACAACCGCAGCAAAGCTGAATGACCAAGAGATAAATGCCCAGCAGGGGAATTTTTATGGTAAATGCTAGTATGCCACAAACTCCACAATTCAAAAGATTTATGACTAAAACAAATACAATTAGTTATATATCACATTTACATTGAGGTCCTTATTGGTACTTACAAAGCATGGGTTTACGTCCAATTCTACTAATGAAAAACATAATAATCATCAGTATAGACACATATATAATTTCCAGGAAGAAGGAATGAACATAGGTTGATATTACAAATTTGATAATATCACAAATGCGCTTCGGTTCGGCAAACTTCTCGGTATATTGCATTGTGCTATTTAGAATATAGGGGAACCACATGTATACGCCATGAGCGCTAAAGAATATTATGTACAATATTAGACTAGAAAGTACGGTCTTCCGTAGGTGTTCGCGCATGAAAAGTGGCGCTGTTTGTAGCCACATTGACTTCATAATGGATACTAGGAGATTCTTCTTTTCTAAACCGTTCACTTTTGCCATTGGTGTGTCGGCGTCCAGCAGTAAGGTAGTAACCTACAAATTTTAGAGGTAATATTAAAACATGGTAAATGTTCGACACTTGTTGGTTAGAAATATTTCTAAAGACTTACCGTGTATACGCTGTTAGGATCCTTGCTCCCGGTATTTGAGTTTTAATACTTCTATAGCTTCTTCTGGTTTTCCGAAAGATAGTAAATACTTCGGACTCTCCGGCAAGAAAAACATTATCAAACCACAAATGAATCCGGGCACACCGAAGGCCAGGAAGTACGAACGCCACGGCTTGAAAACTATATTTATGAATGGCATGTAGACTTCAAAGTCTTGATTGATGAAGATCGCTGCCATGAAGGGAAGCGATATAGAAGCGACCGCACTTATGAAACTACCGCCAATCATTGCACGACTGCGATCTTTTTGACAATGGAATTCTCCAAAGTAAGTAAAAGTCGTCGCGGAACATGCCGAGAGGCTGTTAATAGAAATTTAGAAATCGTTTTATTTGTACATACATCGTCTCTCATTTAGAAATCAACTCTACTATACGAGCTGTCTATTATCTGATCGAGAGAACATGCTCCGAACAAAAACTTTACCCTAATTCTAATTACGGTCAATGTTTTAAGACATTTCATTGAAATATTCCCCAATTATTGGCATTAAGATAATGCTACCTATGATGATTTTGTTTATAAAGGAATAAAGTGAATTGTTGGTTTAGTCAAGTTATACTTCATCGGTCCCAGCAATTGTCCGGTTTTTTCAGTTTGTGTTTATTTCCTAGATATTCTCCGAAAACCATTTAAACAATTACAATGAAAAAAAAATTAAATCAGGAATAAAGGGATTCAAGCTCACATCCACTAATACAATACATTGACAAGGTAATCTACTAAGAGGCGAGAGAGTTAAGTAAGACTACTAACTATTTCTTTGGGTGATATTTTGCTACTGATACTTTCTTGTAATGTAACATACCTCAGTGATCAAATTATCAATATAAGACAGAAAAATCTAATCGTTTGATTTACAATACTTACAGTAAGCCATTTAGAAAGCGCAGCAAAGCGAAGGTCACGAAATTTGGCGAAAACGCTGAGAAGGCAGTAACGACAAATCCCAGAATTAATGCCGGTTGCATTGTCCGCTTGCGACCTTATGTATCAGCTAGAAATCCCCAAAAGTGTGAACTCGCAATGACGCCGGCAAAAGAAACTGCGCCTAGTATACCTTGCTCGCTGTGCGATAGATTCAGATCACATTCTAAGACGGGCAGGGCAAAGCTAACGCCCACCGCTTCGAGAATCACAGTGTTGAGCACGACACCGGAATATATGATTAAGAGTATATTAAATTTGCCAAAACCTGTAGAAAGACCAGAAGTTTTTTCATAAAATACAAGTCAGTGGCAATAAAGGATATTCTAAATTACTCAGCAAGTTCCCGTTTCTACGAAATATCACGGACTTTTGTAATCCTTTAGAAGTTAAACTAAATTTGATCCTATGCTTTGCCTTCCTCTTTTCAGAAAAATTAGATAACATAATTGCACCTCCCTAATGTGATCATCTATACCAAATTTTGCTTTCATAACTTGACTTATGGCTTAGTTATGACGCTTTATAGGTTTTCGGTTTACGCCATTTTGTGGGCGAAGCAATGGTCCGATTTCAATACCAACTTCCTCAGAGTACCAAGGAATATGTGTTTCAAATTTCATTAAGATATCTCAAGATATCGCTTGCACGGAGAGACGGACGGACAGACATCCGAATTTCAACTTCACCCGTCATCATGATCATTTATATGTATATATATAACCCCACGTCTAACTCTTTTATTTCTGGGTGATACAAACAACCGTTATGTGAACAAAACTATAATAATCTGTGCAACATGTTGCGAGAGTATAAAACAAAGAAATATATTTATATTCACAAATAGCGAAGTGTTTTTAAAGTCACTAAAGTCTCTTAGAAACTCCACGAAAATAATGAAAGAGATGATTGGCAGGTCACTGTCAGTTTGGAAGACACGCCAACCTAGAATTTTTTATATTTTGTTTCAGAAATCGTTAATATATTTATTTTTTAATCCTTGGAGACTGAATATCTGGGTATATACTATATATAATTTTCTATTTTAAAATATTATGATTTATAATTGCATGTAATTCTCACCCGTCCTTTCGAGGTCTTCATCTATCACCACCGTATTCTCTTCATTGTCTCTCGCCATTTTGTTGTTTGAATCAGTACTAGAAGCTAAGCGATTTTGAAAAAAAGATATAACCGAAATTCTACACTTTGCCTATGTTCTCCGCTTGTCGCACTAGCACTACGAATTCATTTAAGGACCGCTACAGAATCACTTTGTCGTCCGAATTTAGTTGTTGAACCCCATCGTTAACTGCCAGCAAATGCCAAAAGAGAGTTTATATAGATATCTGAAATGAGGTATATGTTTAGGCAGAAGATGCTGATGCCTGTTTCTCGTGTTTGTCCATATGTATGGGTGAGTGTGTATGATGGTGTGCTTAAAAAATTGACTGATCATTTAAAGCAGTGATCGGCAGCCCTTTGCCCGCGGAGCGCACACTGAGGGTACGTGTGAAATTCACGTACTTGCAATCATTATAACACCATAGAAGCGATGTCAGGTCAGGTCAGGTTTACAGATTTATATATAATGTTTTCATACACATTTCTAAGCAGTAATAACAATTGATTGATTGATAAAAACGATTGTTAGGAAACCAGTATTGGTCTAAATCTCACTAGTTCTAAAAAAGTTTGGGACCAGCAGAACATAACACTTGGTCAGCTGAGTAGCTCTCAACACTCATACACTCTCACGAAATAAATTCTCTGAATGTATGAGTTTGCCGACCACTGATTTAAAGGAACAGTTTTCTAAATACTCTAATTAAGTAGACAATAAATAAATGTAATTACACCTGATATACATATGTTTGTATATATATTTAATTATACAGTAACAGACTAAACTGTTCACGATTATATGAAAAATTTAAATTGAATAAAATAAAATTTCTTGGAAGTGGCATCAATCTGGTAATCTTTGATTCTTTGTGTATAGTGAATTCCTCGGATTCATTCATTAAATCAAAACACAATTTAATTCTTTAGTCCCCAAGAAAGACTGGCTGACGTCGTGGAGACTAATAAAGTTGTTTAGGAGCTCGATGGGGTAGATGTCTGACACTAGACGATACAAAAATTGCGAAAAATTCTGAAATCCATTCTTCAAAGGATTTAATCCTAGCATATTTGCCATACAAATAGTTTGTTGTATTGAGGGTCTACTTTAGCTGTATAGTTTTTACAAGTCATCATTACTTTGTATTAGTTATGAACTTAAAACGGATTCATGCTTAAATCGGCGAAATTGCCATAGACAAACACAACCACAGACACAAAATACTTGAGTAGTATACATATGCGAGGGCGGTTCGATAAGTGCTTATGTTAGCCCTGCTTGAAATATTCGAAATGAGTTTTCCTCCAACGAAACATGGACCTACTGGTACATGCTAGAGGTCAAGTAACATTCGTACTTGTGGACTTCACCTGGCTCTGTGGAAGATGAAAATGCTTCCCATTTGTCGAAGGAAAAGTGCTCTTCCACCATGACAACGTAACGGCTTACACCAACGACATCACCACAGCCAAATTGGTCGAACCGATTTACAATACTTTCCACATTTAGCATCCTAAGTGCTACACGGATTTTCATAAAACGTATTTTTCAACCGGGTTAAAGAAGTTAGGGCATCGTTGAGGCAAATTTATCGCATCAAAAAGAGACTTTGTTGATGTAAATTTTCAACAATTTTGTTATTCTTCTTCTGTGTTATAAGTATTTGCCAAACCGCCGTTTTCATGCACTCTTCGGTCGGTGGTTTATCTTAATCTTAATGCTAAGGTTATAAATAGGAACACTTGGTGACAAGTAAATACCGCTGCGGATTAAAATGTCGCACTTATTTTCTAAGTGCGATACTCGGCGCATTGTTTAGATGTGAAAGTCCAGCGCTGAAGGAAATGACTGATAAATCTACGGTAATAAAGTTATGTGCGTTAGACAGTACATTTGTGACAAAAATAGACATAAAAGTTCTATAACTGTAAAAGCCTCAACTGACAGTAGTATTATTATACCCTGAACAGACAGGGTATATTAAGTTTGTCACGATGTTTGTAACACCCAGAAGGAAACGTCGGAGGCCCTATAAAGTATATATATAAACGATCAGTATATTGAGCTGAGTCGATTTAGCCATGTCCGTCTGTATATATACGAACTAGTCCTTCAGTTTTTAAGATATCGTTATGAAATTTTGCAGATGTTGTTTTCTCTGCCACAAGCAGCTCATTTGTCGGAACTGCCGATATCGGACCACTATATCATATAGCTGTCATACAAACTGAACGATCGGAATCAAGGGCTTGTATGAGAAAACTTCCGCATTTTACTACATACATATCTTGACGAAAGTTGGTGTGAGTTATTGTTCATAGAAATAATTTAATCTCCGAAAAAATTGTTCAGATCGGTTCACTATAGCATATAGCTGCCATACAAACTGGACGATCGGAATCAAGGGCTTGTATGAAAAACTTCTGCATTTTACTACATATCTTCACGAAATTTGGTGTGAGTTATTGTTCACAGAAATAATTTAATCTCCGAAAAAATTGTTCAGATCGGTTCACTATAGCATATAGCTGCCATATAAACTGAACGATCGAAATCAATGGCTTGTATGGAAAACTTCCGCATTTTACTACATATCTTCACGATTTTTGCTGTGAGTTATTGTTCATAAAAATAATTTAATCTCCGAAAAAATTGTTCAGATCGGTTCACTATAGCATATAGCTGCCATACAAACTGAACGATCGGAATCAATGGCTTGTATGGAAAATTTTTGCATTTGACGTGGTATCTTCACGAAATTTGACATGGATTACTGCTTAAGGTAATAATATAATCTGCGAAGAAATTGTTCAGATCGGTTAACTATATAACCTTAATGTTTCCAGCAAATAACCCGGCTAAAAAGTATTAGTAAAATGTTTTCTTTTTTTTATTTACTTTTTCTTACGTCTTTAGATTTGCTTAAACACATAGTTACTAAAAGAAATGTACCTGTGAAGGGTATATTAGCTTCGGTACAGCCGAAGTTAACGTTTTTCCTTGTTATTTATTGTGTTTGCATCATTGCCAGAAGTTTGGGGAAGTTTGTTGTATTGCGCATCAGCAGAATTGCGGTGAATAGAAAACCACCTGCTTCAGCACAAAAAACATCAAGAAATGAACGCAAACATAGAAGTATCAAAAAAAGTAAATATAATAATAAATCCTAAATTCGTAGTCTCGAAGTATGTATGTATGTATATCGTAAAGCCAAAAAAAAGTTATCGAAAAGATTATATATATTTTATATAGTATACTTTGAGGCGCTCTTCTTTTCATTAAAAACCTCTTTCTTGTGTAATGAGACACACCTTTAAAGTAGTTCTTAATGGATTTTACGCTATCCTCTATAGACTCTAAGGAACGGTATCACTGTACTTGTTGCACTTCCGTTTGTTTATGCAAAAATTTTAGTCTTCCAACTTTATTTGATTCTATTAAGGGAAGGGTCTGGGTTTCAGCGCAAAAAAAAACACTTTTTTTGTGATTTTTTATCTCAAATATCGATTAAGCAATTTTATTCAAACCTTCTATACATTATTGAGCATAGTTTTGACTATGTTCTGTAAATTTTTCATGCAAAAATATTAAACCATTAGCCCGTGACAGAGTTTCCCCTAGGACGTCTTGAAAAAAAAAAACGATTTGCGGTGTTCACTGTAACGCGGCCGGAAATTATCCGAAAATGAAAAACCATAAAAAATTAGTTAAATTTTAAACAAAAGTTCTCTGATTATTTTTTTTTTGTATTAATAAATTTTTGACGGCCATCTAAAGTGTGAACCGTTATTTTCGACTAAAATTTCCGCCATATTCAGGGTGGGAAACACCCTTAATGTTAAAAAAAATTTTACTAAACGTAGGGGGGAGGTTTTTTATATAAAGAAAATGTGTACCAAGTTTGATCGGTCGAGTAGTTTTCAAATGGCAGTGAACACGGACTTCAAAAATGTAGTTTTGAGAAAAACGCGTTTAAAGCCGTAGCGGTTAGAGTTAGATCGTTAAAGGCTCCGAGACTAATTAAACAATAACTTCAAGAATATTGCTTAGATCGGATTAAAATTTTGAGAACATATTCTTGAAATGTTTAACAATGAGATAAAACAAAAAATTCGAAAAAAAAAATTTCGAAAGTGAAAACCCAAACCCCTCCCTTAATTGGAGACATGTTAGAGCTATGGGTGTATCACTGCTGGCGGTTATACCCAATGAAGTAGTGGCCCTCCAAACTTTCTTCAAAAATATGTGTTATTTCCAACGTCTCATCGCTTTCGGTTAATCCGACCACTCACCTGGTGGTTCAGCTGATTACTGAACTGCATCGAATTTGCAACAGCTTCTTCTGTTCTGCCAAATAGACGTTCTTATTTCGTTTTTAAATGATTACCACAACGTGCGAATAGCTGAAAGGAAAGCTCTAAAAGTAGAAGCTTCTTAAATAGAGGTAACACCCTTATCTATAACTCAACATTCCAATAATCAATTAGGAGTACGAAATCTGTTTAATTATATTATAGAACCATGTAACATTTCACTTTGTTGCTATCCAATATCAAATTCACGAAGCTCCATATGAATTGAGGCGTGGCCAAAGCAAATATGGTGACTATGTTTACTATTTATTTTTTTAAATAAAAGTGTAAACAATTGATGGTTAGAGATCTACACACTCAAGTGATTCGACTACAATCCAGATAAGATATACCCTTTGACACGATGTCTTTTACTTTCATTGAAATTTATTTTTAGCGGAGAAGATCGCCTGTTTATTTATGCAAATGCTGATTTACATAAGTTATAATATGCTTTGGCTTAGCAATAGTTAAAGGTAACAATATTTTTTATCTTTTTTTGCGAATTATTTATACACGTGCTAGATTTAAAGAAGTCTGTGTTGTTTCCCAAAGAATATGGTACACACTAGATTAGTTTAGAGATACCATGTTTTTCTTTTGAAGCCTAACAATATCAAATAATAATTTAAAGCTATTTAAAACCTAGACACAAATCAAAGAGGTGGTTGCGCTGTTTTGCTATTACGTTGCTCTCTAGTAGGCTGGTAGATCTGTTCTCTTCAAGCGGATTTCTTTACAGGAGTTTACCAAGCCATTGAACAATGTGTTTAGAGATAACCGTATATAAATTTGAACTTCCAATTTACCTCGGATTTATTTTTTTATTTGAGTCTCAGGCTCGACCCTGATGGAAATAACTGTTGCAACAAATTCTTTAACTTGGGAAAATATAAAAAAATTTATTATACATCCTTACTTAATATAATGTTACATATTTACAAAGTAAATGTTTAACAAACTAATTTTTACTGTTTCTTAGATTAATTTAATTTTATTTAAACAAATATTAATAATTAAGCTATGAAGTATTCTCCAGATCTTTTGGTTTAGCAACAGCCTGTTTTGCACTTGGCAAAAGGAAACCTAAAGCGCCCGCAATAATTAGTGCAACCGCTGGACTATAAAGCGCCATCTCGCAATGTGTTTCAATGAGTAAACCTAAAATGTTAGATCCCGAGACGCTTCCAATACGTCCGATCATAAGAGATATGCAAACGGCCATACCCCTGAAAAAAATTGAAGAATTTGATAGAAATGAGGTGAGACATTGATTCGTTTATTAGAATTCTAAAATGCCGTTCGCTATTCGATTAACGATCAGAGTTGGCTTACCAGAACTTATACACATACTTCTTATAAACAAAAATATTATCTATATTTGCGGAAAAGTTTCTAGCTTCGACGTAATACAACAATTACTTTGTTAGAACCGGAAGATTACGAACTTTAGTCTAGTGGATTATGTTTGAGAAAGGCACCCTGTAGGTAGTTTCCTCTTTCCTTGCTACAATTAACATATTTAATAAGTTTTCTAAACATTTAGACCCAAGTTCTGAAGGCGAGACGAATACTACTAAATAAACCCCGTAATTATCCCTCAACATATAGTAATTGAGTTTTGAGACTTTCTTTTGCTACTTACCTTAAATTTGTTGGGAATATTTCGACAACAATGGCATTGAGCACGGATATGCCACAACCGCAGCAAAGTTGAATGACCAAGAGATAAATGCCCAGCAGGGGAATTTGTATGGTAAAGGCTAATATGCCACAAACCCCACAAACCAAAAGATTTATGACTAAAAAAAATAAATCTTATTATAAAATCAAGTTTACATTGACGACCTAATTGATACTTACAAAGCATGAGTTTACGTCCAACTCTACTAATGAATAACGTAATGATTAGCAGCATAATCACATATATAACTTCTAGGAATATGGTATGCACATAGGTTGATATTTCCAAATGCATCGTGCACGTTTCAGTTGCACTCTGAAAAATGTGTTTTAAATTATTAACGCTTCCGCTATTAACGTTCCGAGACCTCATAATAAAACTTACATCTTCAACTGCGCTTGTTAGATTTCCCGATTGTACGAATTTGATAATCTCACAAATGCGTTTCGTTTCGGTAAACTTCTCGGTATATTGTGTTATGGTATTTAGAATATACGGGAACCACATGTATACGCCATGAGCGCTAAAGAATATTATATATAATATTAGACTAGACAGTACGGTTTTCCTTAGATGTTCGCGCATGAAAAGTGGCGCTGTTTGTTGCCACATAGACTGCAAAATGGATGCGAAGAGATTCTTCTTTTCTAAACCTTTCACTTTGCCCATTGGTGTGTCGGCGTCCGGCAGTAAGGTAGTAACCTACAAATATTATAGAGAAATTGTAAGCATACCGACACTTTTATTGTTTAGAAACATTTTGAAATACATACCGTGTATACGCTGTTAGGATCCTTGCTCCCAAGATTTATTCTATGAATACGCTTTAATACTTTTATAGCTTCTTCTGGCTTTCCGGCAGATAATAAATACTTCGGGCTCTCCGGCAAGAAAAACAGAATCAAACCACAAATAAATCCGGGCACACCGCAGGCCAGGAAGTACGAACGCCATGGCTTGAAAACTATATTAATATATGGCACGTAAACTTTAAACTCTTGATTGATGAATATCCATGCGATGACAGGCAAAAATATTGAAACGGCCGCACTTATGACACTACCGCCTAGTATAGCGCAACTGCGATCTTTTTGACAATGGAACTCTCCGACGTAAGCGAAAATCGTAGCGGAACAAGCGGAGAGACTTTTAACAGAATTGTAAAAATTATTATTTTATATTTGCATATACATATCTTTAACTAATAATGTACAATATTTCATTATTTTTAGGATATTAAGAGGTTTTCTGATTTCTTGTAGCTTTTACTATTATTAGTGGTCTTTGAAGCGTTAGTTCTTGAACACTGAACCTCGAGAACAACTGTTAGGGATCGCTTTGATTGGCAAAATTAAAAGACATCTCTCATATTTAAATCAACTATACGGGCTGTCTATTACCTGATCGAGAGACCCTTGGGTTTAATTCCAATTACTGTCAATGTCTCAAGACATTTCATTTAAATATTCTCAAATTATTGGTATCAAAATGACACTACCTTCGGTGTTTTTGTTTACAAAGGAATAAAGTGAATTGTTGGTTTAGTCAAGCAATACTCCACAATATTCATCGGCTCCAGACAATGGTCCGGTTTATTCAGTTTGAGATTTGGGTAATAAATTGAAACAATTATGCTATGGACTAATAATATTTGCTATAAATTAGTGCGGGAACTTTTGTGAACATTCTAGGATTAAAACATTTACAATTTAAAATGAAAAATTTCATATCAGGAATAAAGGGGTTCGTGCTCACATCCGCTAATACAATACATTGGCAAGGTAATCTAATAAGAGGCGCTTTACACCATTCACAGATAGTTAAGTAAGACTAAGGCTAACTATTTCTTTGGGTGATATTTTGCTACTTATACCTTCTTGGAGAGTAACCACCAGTGTTAAAACCATGCCTCTTACAACTCAATCGTTTAATTTACAATACTTACAGTATGCCATTTAGAAAGCGTAGCAAAGCGAAGGTCAGGAAATTTGGCGATAAACTCGAGAAGGCAGTAATGACAAATCCCAGAATTAATGCCGGTTGCATTGTCCGTTTGCGACCTTGGGTATCGGCTAGAAATCCCCAAAAGTGTGAACTCGCAATGACGCCGACAAAAGAAACAGCGCCTAGTATGCCTTGTTGCCTGTGCGATAGATTCAGATCACATTCTAAGACGGGCAGGGCAAAGCTAACGCCCACCGCTTCGAGATATACAGTGTTGATCACGAAACCGGTATATATCATTAAGAGTATATTAAATTTGCCAAAACCTATGGGAAGACAACATGTTTTTTCATAATTTATTTAAATTACATATGTATATACAATTATGAGTGCAGAAATTTGGAGGACATTCTAAATTACTCAGAAATAGACTTAAAGTCAACCTTCAACATAGCCTCCCCCTTTTCAGAAAAATCATATACCGGAATTCCCTACCGGCTACCGGATCACTGCAGTGTCTTCCATGTGCAGATTACGGCAATTAAAGAAAGCATTCTCGTTCTATCAAATAGAGTGTTATCTAGATTCCGACAGATTATTTGGCCTTGGCAACGGCATCGGTCATATTTGTCCGATTCTTTCTACTTCTGAGATCCTTTTATAATACTTTCGTCGAATGAACCTTTTATATTCTTTTCAAAAATCGTAAATAAAGTTTTTATACTTGGGGATGTCTTGTGACAAGTATTATTTTTTTATATGTTGCAAGCATTTCTCACCCGTCCTTGCGAGCGCCTCATCTATCACCACCGTATCCTCTTTATTGTCTCTCGACATTTTGTTGCTTAAGTCACTACTAGGAGCTACGCGATTTTGAAAAAAAATATCCGAAATGCTACACTCTGTCTACGTTCTACGCTGTTCGCACTACGAATTCACTTAAGGATAGCTCAAAAATTCACTTTATCAACCGAATTTAGTTGTTCAACTCCATCGTTAACTGACAACAAATGCCAATGGAGAAACCCCCACGGTTTTATTTATATACATATCTCAAATAAGGTATGAGTTTAGGCAGAAAACACGGAGATAATTCTTGGGCAAATAACTGTTAATATGCTTCTGGTGTTTGTCTGTATGTATGCGTGTGTGCGTATGATGATTTGCTCACAAATTTGACTGATTATTTTAAGGAAAAGTTTTCTAAATACAATAATATTTATAATATTCAGATGTTTGTATATATATACACTGCGCGTCATCAGGATAGCGCCTCCCCAAGTATGCCCAATATTATACATAGTATTTGGGTTAGAGCTAACATTTTTTTTCTAAAATACTTTAAACAATTTGCCTCAAAATAAGCTAGAAAAGGACACAATACGATTCATTATAAAATTTTAATGAGTTAAAAACCAAAACAGTACAAAAATTTGCAAACGAAAATTGCGTCATCAGGATATCGCCTCCTACGCAAACTTCATTTTTTTTCGTTTATTTCATATGAAAAATTAAACTTAACATTTTTAATTTATAATTAGAATATGTTTAACTGAAATTAATAATGGGCGGTGCCATCTTTGTTGACAGAAAGTATTCTCTTTGTTGACAGAGAGAACCCTATAGTTTTTTAATAAAATCTAGTGTAACCAAACACGTCCTATGTCGTCGATTAGTTCCGCTTTGGTGGTATATTGCTTTCCACTCTCATATACCTTTCTAATCAACCATCCCCAGACGTTATCTATAATATTTAGATTTGGGGAGTAGGCGGTCACTCCAGAACATCGACTTTTTGGCTTTGTAGCCAACTTTTTCTGACCGGACAAGCTGAATTTAGGCATTGTTGTGCCTTGAATTTCATTCTAGATTCTAGATTGCCAAAAATATTTAAAAAAGCTGGAAATCCACTTTTTCGAATTCGGTTATATTGCATTCCTGTTTGGCGTTAAAAACTACAATTCGCGGGTATCATAATATGATATGGCTCCATGTTCGAACAATAATTAGACGAATTTCTTTTCGCAACTTATGAAGAGGTATTTTTCTTTAGTTTCTGCCATTTAAACGCTCAGGTTCCTTAACCACTCTTTTAGTAGTTGATTTGATTAATTTAATATTATTTTTCGTAATAATTTGAAGCTTCCCTGAGTATACACCGCCCGCCTGCTTCCATTAATCGACGATTATTGGCACATTTGAAGCTCTTTCGAAATTTTCTTTATTTCGAAGAAAATTGAAAATCTTTTCTGCAAAAACAGTCCACATGAACCATTTCGATAATGGATTTTTCCTCCACAGATAAAACAAGTCTTCTTCCCAAATTGTACAACAATTTAAAAAATACTGAACAATTAAGCATCCTGATGACACAATTTTCGTTTGCAAATTTTTGTAATGTTTTGATTCTTATAACATTAAAATTTTCTAGCTTATTTTGAGGCAAATTGTGGCTCCAATCCATATACTTAAATATTTGGTACCGACCAAGCATGCTTAGGGGGCGCTATCCTGATGACGCACAGTGCATATTTACTTATACAGTACGAGACTAAACTGTGCATGAATATAGTAATATCTGGTAATCTGAATGTTAATATAATACCATCTCTACACATCTTCTGTGAAGAAGAATATGATAGAAGAAATAAAGAATGGTGTTTCCTATGAAAAAATTATAAGAAAATACCGAATATCCCTTGAATGCATCCATTAGATCAAAATACAATGTAATTATTTATTCCCCCAAAAGAAGGGTCGTCATCTTCGTCAATAGCAAGAATAGCCAAGCGTCTAATCTCTCCAGATGCTACAGGCACCGCCGTGGAGACTAATAAAGTTGATAAGGGTAGATGTCTGACACTAGACGATACGAAAATTGCGAAAAAACGACGGCATGATGGCCAGAGCGATAACAAAGAAGCAATTTTTATGTAAAGAACTTCGTGAGACCTGTTTAAAATTCGCTAAAAATAATGAACATTTTACTGTTGATAACTGGGTAAATTCATTTGATCCAATAAGCTTAAAATGAACTGCATAGAGTCAGAAGGATATATGTTTAGGGACGTGTATCGCTAAGAGAATTGGTCTTCTAAATCGCAACATATGTATGTCATAAAATGATATTTGGTGGATTATCACTCATGGCGTGGGGCTGTGAGCAAGGTGTACTTGGTATATGCATGCAAATATTACAATTCCCGAGTCCTCATATCTTCCAAGTTTTGAAATATTTAAATTTTGAATTTTTTGGGTTTTTGTGAATAGTTTAGTCCCTTACTGTATATACATACATAGACAAAACCAGTTCCATTGTCCGAGATAGGTAAAGCTAGGGAATTAAATTAAATCAGCTGCAATACTATTTATATAAAAAAATATATAGTTGTGTTAAAATAGTACAGTTATATAGTGTACAGAACTAAGTTATTTGTGGTCCACACAAATAATAAATTATCCCGTTAGACTAATATTTTTGTAGTGACGACAGTGATATACATATGTCAACGTAAATATGTCTGTGTAGAATATATATATTTAAATGTGACGTCTCGTATAAATCTTTTTGAGAGTATGCATTTTGATTAAATACTCGTATTTTGCCTTTTATACCATTATATAAATAGTTTCAGAGAGCGCCGCCATCTTCCCAGCCGTCATGCTAGCTTGATTTGAATATCAACTTTTTTTTTTTGAACTTTTGACTTTGAATGGTTGTTTGTTCGATTCGTCAATCTCCAAAGTTTGACAAAATCTAAGATCTAATCTCCAAAAGTTGTGATCCTAGAATCTTTGCCATACAAATATTTGAATATATTGAGGGCCTACGTTACTTCTATAGTCTTAACTAAACTAACAATTTTTAATTCATAAATGTAAAAATAGATTTATGCTTAAATTGCCGACCCAAAATACTTGGGTGGTATAAATACATATGTATATAAGGGCGGTTCGATAAGTGCTCCGATCACCATCAGCCGATGGTGCTAAAGAAAACCTGCAAAAGTATTAAGTTATTCTAAAAACGCAGCAACCATCATCATCAATCATGAAACCTCGTGGATTCTGTCCTGCTTGAAATATTCGACATGAGAAAGCTGTTGGCGCGATATGTGTCGCTTCAACCAAAAGAAATTTTGTTATTCTTATGTGCCATAAGTACTTGTCGAACCACCATTTTCATGTTTTCTTTAGAAGATGGTTTATCTTAATCTAAATGCTAAGGTTATAAACAGAAGCACTTGGCGGCAAGTAAATACTGCTGCGGATCAGAAAGGCTTAATTAAAAGAAGGCGTTATTAATCGAAATGGCTGATAAGACAGAATAGTCATGACAAAAATAGACATTTAAATTCTATAAAAGCCTCAACAGTAGTATTATTATTTATCATTGCCAGAAGAGCAGGAAAAAGAGCACAAAAAAAAAAAAAAGAAATGGACACAAACATAGAATTATCACAAAAAGTAATTATAATAATAAATCCTAAATTCGTAATCTTGAAGTATTTACATCAAGTCTGTTGTTGTCGTTGTTTACGTTTTAGAATAGTGAATGTGTAAAAAAGTGTGTTCACTTTTGGATTTATATTTTATATAGCATACATTGAGGCGCTCTTCTTCCAATAAAAAGTCTATTATTATGTAACGAGACACACCTTTAAAGTAGTTCTTAATGGATTTTACGCTATCCTCTATTGTCCTTAACAACGGCACTGTGCTTGTTGCACTTCCGTTTGTCTGCACAACAATTGTAGTCTTCCATCTTTATTATAATTTTATATTTATTTATTGGAGACTTGTTGGAGCTATCAGTATATGACTGCTGACATGTATACCGATAGAAGTAGTGGTGACATCTGCGTCCTCCAAACATTTTTCTAAAATAAGTGATACTTCTAGCGTCTTATCGCTTCAAATTCGCAACAGCTGTTTATTAACTCCTTCTCCTATTATTTTGGAAATATCCCTCCGAAAAACATCGAAACTTAAAGGTTTTATCTCGACCTTTGTCATAAGCAGGATATTTTTCCATTTCAGAAATTACAATTTCAAACTGTTTCTGATTCGTAATTTTCAATATCTGCGATAGTTTCTATCTCGCTCTCGTTAAAATAGATGTCCTTATTTCGTTTTCAACCGATAACGACAAGGGGAATAGGGCCAAATAGTTAAAAGGAAAGCTGTTAAAAGAACTTCTTTATAGAGGTAACACCCTTATCTGTAACTCATAGATTTTTTAAACAATGAACTAATTATTCCAATAATAAAGTAGGAGTACGAAAACTGTTTAATTATATTATAGAACCGTATAAAATTCTACTTTGTTGCTGTCTAATTCACGAAGCGAGATATGAACCGAGACGTTGTTTAAGTAAATATGATGACTATGTTTACCAAATTAGTTTAACGTGCACTTTTGTCTTTTTTAAATAAAAGTGTAAACAATTGTTGGTTAGGAAAACTCAAGTGATTCGACTACCCTCAAGATAAGATACCATTTGACACGATTATGCCAAGTGTCCCTTGTTTTCATTGAAATTAATTTTTCGCTGAGATGATAGCTGGTTTACATTAGTTATACATTTTCTCTGTTGTTTCCCAAATAATTAGTACACATTAGATTGGCTTACAGATAAACTTTTTTCTTTTTTATTTACATTTATATTTCTTTTATTTATTGAATCTTGCTCCTGCTTAGGCTCCAAAAGCATGAGCAAAAAAAAAAAAATTGAAAACTATTTAAAAGCTGAACACGCTCAAAGAAGTGGCTGATCTGTTAGTCCTACGTTGCTCTTTAGTAGACTGGTAGATGCTTTCTTTTAAAACTTCGTATCTAGAGATATTATAATGTAATATCTGTGAAAACTTTTTGTGAGGTTTTTCTTAACTTTAAAATAATTATGTCCTGGTAGTCAAACCACCACTTAGCCACCTAGCTTCTAAGTTATTATCCATTACATTGTATTCAATTGGGTCCTAGATAGTCTATTATTTGACTCCAAGGCTCGGTTCTGATGGAAATAACTTTTACAACAAAACTTTAACTAGGAAGAATATAAGGTATCCTTACTTAAATCTTAAATATTTATACAGTTAATGTTTTACAAAATTATTTTTACTGTTTCTTAAGTTAATTTATATTTTATTTCAAACAAAATTTGTTTTTTTTTTCGTGAAAAAACGACTGAATTAATAAGTAAGCTATGAAGTATTTTCTAGATCTTTTGGTTTAGCAACAGCCTGTTTTGCACTTGGCAAAAGGAATCCTAAAGCGCCCGCAATAATTAGTGCAACCGCTGGACTATAAAGCGCCATCTCGCAATGTGTTTCAATGAGTAAACCCAAAATGTTGGAGCCCGTGACGCTTCCAATACGTCCAATCATAAGAGATATGCAAACGGCCATTCCCCTGAAAGACATTAAAGAATTTAATACAAATATATTCAAATGTGTGTCTACTATTAGAAAAGGGTATATTTCGTTAACTAAAGCTCTAAAATTCCTTCTTTTGAGAATTCGGGAATATTCCCTTACATTTGAGACAATAGTTCTGCAGTCAAACTAATTAGTAGCCTTCTGTTACTTACCTTAAATTTGTTGGAAATATTTCGACAACAATGGCATTGAGCACGGATTTGCCACAACCGCAGCAAAGTTGAATGACCAAGAAATAAATGGCCATCAGGGGAATTTGTATGGTAAAGGCCAATATGCCACAAGCTCCACAAATAAACATGCTTATGACTACAAAAAAAAAATTAATAATTCACATTAACACTGTTATCATTATTGGTACTTACAAAGCATGGGTTTACGTCCGATTTTATTAATGAAAAACATAATGAGCAGCAATATGGCCACATATATAATTTCTAGGAATATGGTATGCATATAAGTTGATATTTCTAAGTGCATTGTGCACGTTTCAGTTGGACCCTGTAAAAATTTATAAGAAAATATTAATTCATGCTTGTTCCAAGACCTCATAATAGAACTTACATCTTCATCCACGCTTGTAAGATTTCCCGATTGTACGAATTTGATAATATCACAAATGCGTTTCGGTTCGATAAACTTCTCGGTATATTTCATTGTGTTATTAAGAATATACGGGAACCACATGTATACGCCATGGGAGCTAAAGAATATTATAAACAATATCAGACTAGACAGAAAGGTTTTCCTTATGTGTTCGCGCATGAAAAGTGGCGCTGTTTGTTGCCACATTGACTTCATAATGGATACTAGGAGATTCTTCTTTTCTAAACCTTTCACTTTGCCCATTGGTGTGTCGGCGTCCGGCAGTAAGGTAGTAACCTACAAATATTATAGAGAAATTGTAAGCATACCGACACTTTTATTGTTTAGAAACATTTTTAAATACATACCGTGTATGCGCTGTCAGGATCCTTGCTCCCAAGATTTATTCTATGAATACGCTTTAATACTTCTATAGCTTCTTCTGGCTTTCCGGCAGATAGTAGATACTTTGGACTCTCCGGCAAGAAAAACATTATCAAACCACAAATAAATCCGGGTACACCGCAGGCCAAGAAGTACGAACGCCATGGTTTGAAAACTATGTTAATGTATGGCACGTAAACTTCAAATTCTTGGTTGATGAATATCCAGGCGATGACGGGGAAAAATATTGAGACGGCCGCATTTATCAAACCACCGCCTAGTATGGCACGACTGCGATATTTTTGACAATGGAATTCTCCAACATAAGCGAAAATCGTCGCAGAACAAGAGGAGAGGCTGTTAACAGAATTGTAGAAATGTTTAAGTTTAATTAATACAGCAAAATATTTAATTATTTTTTAAGATTTTAGGAATACCGAACCGCGAACGGAAATATGGTATATATCAATCGCATAGATTGAGGATAGTTCGCATAGACAGAAGGTCTAATTCTAATAACGCTTCATGACGTTCAAAGCTTCGTGACGTTTTATTCAATCATTTTCAAATGATTGGTATCAAAATGATGCTATCTCCGATGTTTTGTTAAGATTTCATTCAAATTAGGAAATCAAAATGAAAACGATTACGATGGCTTCGAGGCTTCACACTAAAGTGAGATATAAGAATTATTACTAGCTGCCTTCTACAAGTATATCCACAATTCAGTTCCTGAATCCCATTACGATTTAAAACAAAAAAAAAATTATATTTCAAGGACTAATAACATATTCTTGACATCAGAATTTATAAAATATTATTCACAATCAAAGGAATGAGCTAGAATATCTAACAGTCTGTTTGCGAAAGAAATCAATATATTAGAGTATAAATTACAATACTTACAGTATGCCATTAAAGAATCGGAGCAAAGCGAAGGTGAGAAAACTTGGCGATAAACTTGAGCAGACAGTAACGACAAAGCCTAAAAGTAATGCCGGTTGCATTGTCCGCTTGCGACCTTGTGTATCGGCTAGAAATCCCCAAAAGTGTGAACTGGCAATGACGCCGGCAAATGAAACAGCGCCCAGTAGGCCTTGCTCCTGGTGAGTTAAATTCAGATCACATCCTAAGACGGGCAGGGCAAAGCTAATGCCCACCGCTTCAAGAACCACAACATTGAGCACGAAACCGGAATATAAAATTAAGAGTATGTTAAATTTTCCAAAACCTGTGGGAAGAGAGCAATGATTTTTTATAAAATATTAAACTAAACAAAATTATTTATATTAAAACCTCTATATCGAAAATAGGGAATTCGGTTTACAAGAAGTATATTCTTTTTGGAAAAAATAGATTAAAAATTAATTTTTAACATAAATTAATTGAAATGAAAGCCATCTGTAGGATGTGGATTCAGCCTCAGTGTCATACTAAAATTAAACAAGTAAGGAAGGGCTAAGTTCGGGTGTAACCGAACATTTTATACTCTCGCAATTTATTTATTTAACTTTATTTATATTATATAATACACAATTTGACCCACATATTCGTCATATATATTGTATAAAGTCCATTGAAAGTTGGAAACCATAATATTAGGTAAGAAGCACCGAGGTCCTCGTGTTCGATATATGGGGCCTTAAAAACCTATGGTCCGATTTCGGCGATTTTTAGAATCTGGCTGCCACACTATTAACATAGTATTTGTGGAAAGTTCTGCACCGATATTTTCACTAGTGCTTACTTTATATATTGTAAAGTAAACGATTCAGATTGTCTTCAAAGTTCTGGTATATAGGAAGTAGGCGTGGTTGTGAAGCGATTTGGCCTATTTTCACAACATATCATTGGGATGTAAGGAAACTACCACAAACCAAGTTTCATTGAAGTCGGTCGAGTAGTTCCCGAGGTATGGTTTTTGACCCATAAGTGGGCGACGCCACGCCCATTTTTCATTTTGTAAAAAAAATCTAAGTGCAGCTTCCCTCTGCCATTTCTTATGTGAAATTTAGTGTCTCTGACGTTTTTCGTTAATGAGTTAACCCACTTGTAGTAATTTTCAAGCTAACTTTTGTATGGAAGGTGGGCGTGGTTATGATCCGATTTCTATCATTTTTGGACTGTATTAGGAAGTGGCTAAAAAAACGACTGCAGAAAGTTTGGTTTATATATCTCTATTGGTTTGCGAGATATGTACAAAAAACTTAGTAGGGGGCGGGGCCACGCCCACTTCCCCAAAAAAATTACATCCAAATATAGTGCGATCCTTCATACCAAATTTTATTTCCATAGCTTTATTCATGGTTTAGTTATGGCACTTTATGTGTTTTCGGTTTTCGCCATTTTGTGGGCGTGGCAGTGGTCCGATTTTGCTCATTTTCGAAAGCAACCTTCATATGGTGCCAAGAAATAAGTGTGCCAAGTTTCATCAAGATATCTTAATTTTTACTCAAGTTACAGCTTGCACAGACGGACGGACAGACATTCGGATTTGAACTTCACTCGTCACCCTGATCACTTTGATATATATAACCCTATATCTAACTCGTTTAGTTTTGGGTGTTACAAACAACCGTTATGTGAACAAAACTATAATACTATCTTTAGCAACTTTTGTTGCGAGAGTATGAAAACAATTTTTCATAATTCCGATAAGCTGAGAGCGCATTTCTGCTATTAAAAAGCATTTCAAAGAATTTTGCTATTTTTTAGGAACCACACTGAACATTTTTAGTTCCATTAATTTGTCCTTAAGGCACACACCACAAATAGGCTGAGAAGCTCTGCCACACATCTAACGTATGTTAAAACAAACACTAATTTTGTTTTTGAGGTTATGTTGCACATGTTCACGTTATATGCTTTCACCGAAATATACGCAGAATCTTTTTCATGCATTTTAAAATTTGCACAAGTAATTACACAATGTATTTTTTTTTAAGGAAAGCGTTAAAAAAACTGGAAGAAGTGCTTGAGAAAACTTGATGGAAATGCGAAATTTTTCCTAATTTTTTTTGTAGTTATTTCTCACTTGTTAATTTTGCATAAAAACACTCAGATTTGATTATTTAATAATTCTCTAATGCTTCTCTCACTCTAATCGTCAAAGACCGACTGATAAAAACTGTAAACTCATTGTTTAGTAAATAGAACCGCTCGACACATGACGTCTTTAGCAAGAATACACCGTTATTTAACATTTTGACTAAAAATTTAAGACTAAATGTGTTGTATGCTGTGATACAGTCATCTGATATCATTTTAAAGAAAATGCTTCCGTTGAAGGTTTTTTTATTTTGTTTCAAAAATCAAAATAATAAATTTTGAATTGCTTCGAGATTGAGTATCTTGCAACATTTAATTTCTATTTGAAAATATAGAGTTTACAATAATTAATTCTCAATTCTCACCCGTTCTTGCAAGCGCCTCATCTATAACCACCGTATCTTCTTTATTGTCTCTCGACATTTTGTTGCTTGAGTCACTGTTCGGGGATACGCGATTTTGAAAAAAAAAAAACAAAATTCTACACTTTGCCTAGGTTCTACGCTGTGCGCAGTACGAATTCACTTAAGGATTGCCAGAGATTCACTTTGTCAGCCGTGTTTAGTTGTTCAACCCATTCGTTAACTGCCAGCAAATGCCAATAGAGAGTCCCTCACCGTTTTATTTAAATATCTCAAATACGGTATGGGGTTAGGCTGAAGATGCTGAGATAATTCTTGGGTAAATAACTGTTAACATGCGTCTTGCATGTGTCTGTATGTTTGTGTATACGCATGTGATGGTGTGCTTAAAAATTTGACTGATTACTTAAAGGAAAAATTTTCTAAATACTCTACTTAAGCGGACAAATAAATAAATTGTACAAATGCTTGTAAATACATATGTACGTAGGCAAATTAAGGTCTATCGCCATTTTCCCAGGCACCATTTCAGTCATTCTAGCTCTATTTGATACCAACGCTAGTACTTTTAACGCTTAGTAGTTGCATGTTCGATTCGCCACTCTCCAAAATTTAACAAATATATTAGTATTCCTGTTGCATTAGATTGAGTGAGAGTTTGGACTGACGACAGTTTAACAAAGTTGTCATCCCAGCATCTTCTTCAAGTGAGGACTTTAATATATTGAGGGCCTACGTTACTTCTGTAGTATTAACTAGTTATCATTCCATTGTATCGGTTATGAATTAAAAATAGATTTATGCTTAAATTGCCGAAAGTAGCTTACACAGGCATACACATGCAAAATATACGAAGGCGGTCTGATAAGTATTTATCCTCAGAAGCTTTGGAGAGTTGTCGGTACGATGTATGCCACGTTGGCTCATCCCTGACACAGTAGTTTTTGAACGTCCAAATTAGTAGTACCGATCCAGCTTATTCTTCAGATTTGGACCTGTGCGATTTATTTTTGTAAATTTCATTCAGCGGGTAGAAATCGGAGACGAATGACCAGAAATTCTAAAACATCCTAAAAATTCGCTGTTCTTTTATAGGCTAAGTACTTATCGAACAGCCACTGCTATACACTCTTTGGTTAGTGGTTTATCTTAATCTTAATGCTAATGTTATAAATAGAAGCCCTTGGTCGCAAGTAAATACCGCGGCGGTTCAGAATGGCTTAATTAAAAGAAGGCGTTATTATCTAAGTGCGAAATTCCTCGCGTTGTTTAGAAGTGAAAGTCCACGGTTGGTCGAAATGGCTGACAAGTCCACAGTAAGTGTTGTGCGTAAGCGCGTACAGTTGTGACAAAAATAGAAATGACAAGTAAGAAAGGGCTAGGTTCGGTCGTAACCGAACATTTTATACTCTCGCAATTTATTTATTTAATTTCATTAATATAACACACAATTTGACCCACATATTCATCATATTCATTATATATATGGTATAAAGTCTATTGAAGGTTTGACAACCTTAATATTAAGTATATGGGAGTTAGGTGAAGTTATGACCCGATTTCAGGTATTTTATGCACGGAGACATACATATTATTAAAAGAAAGATATTATCTCCGAATTTCTTCAAAATATCTGAGAGACTTACCTATATTTTCGGTAAAACAAAAATTAAAAACCCTGAGGTTTTATGTTCGATATATGGGGCCTTACAATATTATGGTCCGATTTCGACGATTTTTAGAAGGGCGATGCCACACTATAAATGTAGTATTACTTTATATATTGTAAAGTAAACAATTCAGATCGACTTCAAAGTTGTGGTATATAGGAAGTAGGCGTGGTTCTGAACCGATTTGGCCTATTTTCACAACATATCACTGAGATGCAAGAAAAATATTACGAACCAAATTTCATTGATATTGGTGGAGTAGTTTCGGAGATATGGTTTTTGAACCATAAGTGGGCGGAACCTCGCCTATTTAAAACTTTGTATACCATTTTGAGTACAGCTCTTCTGTACCTTCCTTATAATGAAATTTAAGGTTTCTGTTGGTTTTCCTTACTGAATTAAAGCATTTTTACTAGTTTTCAACATAACCTTTGTATGGGAGGTGGGCGTGGTTATAATTCTTCCATTTTTGGACTATATAAGGAAATTTCTGAAAAAAAAAGATTCCTGAGAGTTTAGTTGATATAGCCAGTAGTTTACGAGATATATACAAAAAACTTAGCGGGGGCCTGGCCACGCCCACTTTCTAAAAAAAATACATACAAATATGTCCCTTCTTAGAACAATACTTTGTACAAAATTTCACTTTCATAGCATAATTTATGGCTTAGTTATAGTTCTTTATGTGTTTTCGGTTATCGCCATTTTGTGGGCGTGGCAGTGGTACGTTGTACGGACGGACGGACAGATAGACATCCGGATTTGAACTTTACTCGTCACCCTGATCACTTTGGAATATATAACCTTATATCTAACTTGTTTAGTTTTGGGACTTACAAACAACCGTTATGTAGACAAAACTATAAAACTCTCTTAGCAACTTTTGTTGCGAGAGTATAAAAATGCTATGAAGATAACCGTAAATGTCTCATATGATAGTAGTAGGCATTAGTGTTTATTGCTTAAGTACCATTGCCATAATCTCGATGCAGTTTGGGTCCCATTTTTGTATTTGCGCATCAGTAGAATTGTGGTGAATAGGAAACCACCTGCTTTCAAAGAGAGCACACAAAAATAATAAAAAACGATGCAAACAAAGACTTATCAAAAAATAAAATAAGAAATCAACAGATTTGGAAATTTTACGCTCAGCTGATAGATGTTTACATTTGGGTCAGTAAGGCTCAACCCACACCGGATTCGTGAAGGCGTATTTTCCTATCTGATACGACAACAGCCCATAGCTTCATATGTGACAACCCACACCGAACAAGCCGAGACAAAAATGTTTTGATTAATCCGGCGTGGGTTGAGCCTTAAACAAGAATCAAACAGGAAAAGTGTAGTGACGTACGAGTTTAACCACTCCAGAAACCATACTAAAAAGAACATAATAGTTGAAAGGAAAGCTCTTAAAAGTGAATATTATTATACTCATAACTTACAACAACAGATAAGATACCATTTGACACGGTGTCTTTCACTTTCATGGAAATTTATTTTTAGCAGAGATGAACGCCTGATTATAACGGGTGATCCTAGTAGAGATACTAACCTTTTTTGAGGTGAGTCGTGAGACGTGTCAGGTTGTCATGTTATTTTTGTTCAGTATGTTTTGGCATTTCCTCATGGAAAGACTTACGCCTGAACAACGTCTAAACGTAAAGTTTAAAGTCTACGTGCACAATCCAACTTCGATTTAGGCCTTGGAGGAAAACGCCAATTACCAGTCGAAATGCTCGAACGAGTAATCGAAAATTGGACTCAAGGGAGACGTAGGCGCGTCTAACATTTAAAGAGATAATCTTTAAAAAATAAATGTGTTCTTTCGAATGATAATAAATATTCCACAAAAAAAATTAATTTTGTGTTTATTTCTATAAAAAGTAGGAAACTGTGTATAAATCTATATTTTACTTTTTGAAAAATTTTATGTTTTAATTAAAACTTCTATAACTCGAAGTTATTTTCTGTAGATTATGGTGATGAAGTTATGGTAGTTCAACTGTATATGTTTTATTTTTATACTCTTGCACTATTTTGTACAGATTATAATAGATTTTGTCCACCTAAAGGCTTATAACACCTGAAACTAAACGAGGTAGACGTATTACTTGAGCCCTGAGGAGGTTGTAAATGGACAAAATCAGATTATTGCTACCCACACAAAATGCCTATACTTAAACTAAGCCACAAAAAAAGATAGTGAGTGTGCAAAGAGTGGCTTGTTCGGATCACAACGACATGTATTGGCACTCAATTTCAATTTCTCACTCACCCACGAGTGCTATACGTAGACATAGCCGGAAGGTGAAGGGCGGCTGGGTATCTAGAGAAGTGTGTGCCTGGGCCTTATAAAATCCTCACGCGCTTCAACTTCATTTTGGTTGGAGGAGGACGAAGTGGATCCATCCCAACATTTCCTTCTAAGCTAATATTTCTTGTATTTCACTTTTTTGAACATTCTCGCGAATTAGCTGATATTTTCGTATAAGTATAAAACCTACGTAGATTTCCATTAGTGTGTTTCCTCTTGTTGGGAACAGCCATAGAATCTAATCTAAGCTAAATTCAACCATAAAAATGAAATTCCGTACAGAGGATCACTATAAGAAAGAGCATCTACGGATACATTTTTTAAGAACAAATTTAGTTATGGTGAATACTGCTAGAAATTTCTAGAAATTATTATAATGATATATTTTAGTATACCTGAGAGCCAACAATAGAAACCGGAATCGTGTTATATGGGCTGGAAGGGACAGTAGACTCTGAACAATACCTCAAGTACGTCTCGTAGCTAATGAGACTCTCTAGCCGCCGAGCGGCTGCTCTTTAAATTGATATAACTCAAAAACTATTTGAGATCTCGATTTGAAATTGAAATTGAAATTGAAATTTTTTGAAACTTCACACTAGGTGCGCTCCTTAAACCACAAACGAAAAACGGCACAAGCACTAAATTTTATAGTGAAGAGGGTACAAGAATGCACCGCACTAACTTCTGCTTTTCATGGCTGCTGTGTATGGCATGTCTTCCTCTTCGCTTGCATTGTCTGTCATCTCGCCACAATTTCGAGGAGCACCGAAGTCGTAAGTTTTCATTCGTAGTGGTCAGAGTGTTTTTATTAATTTGGTGGGGCCAACCAGTTGTTCTAGCTTCAGATGTATTGTGGCCAAATTTTTCCAAATAAAGTCGTCCTTTAGAATACGAAAATTCTAAAAAAAAAAATAAAAATAAAAAAATAAGTAATACCTTCTTCTGGTGGAGCATGTACATTGAGGAATACAATCAATTCTTTTTAAAGTGCTTCGACAAAGTTGTACTTTCTTAAATTTTACACGAGCTCCAATCTTCTAATGAGATAATCACCATGTTCTTAAATTGTACGATGTCCTGGTAGTCAAACCAACAGCCATTGTGGAGGATGAGCTCGAGCTTCTAAGTTACTGCCAATAACTTTTATTCCATAGTGTCCTAGATAATATATCATTTCAGTTAGAGACTCGATCCTGATGGAAATAACTGTTACAACAAATACTTTAACTATGAAAAATATTAAATATTTATTATACATCCTTACTTAAATATAAAATATTTACACAGTAAATGTTCAACAATCTATTTTAATTCAAACACTATTTGTTTCTTTCGTAAAAAACGACTAAATTAATAGGTAAACTATGAAGTATTCTCCAGATCTTTTGGTTTAGCAACAGGCTGTTTTGCACTTGGCAAAAGGAATCCTAAAGCGCCCGCAATAATTAGTGCAGCCGCTGGACTATAAAGCGCCATCTCGCAATGTGTTTCAATGAGTAAACCTAAAGTGTTGGATCCCACGACGCTTCCAATACGTCCGATCATAAGAGATATGCAAACGGCCATACCCCTGAAAGAAATTAAAGAATTTAATACAAATATGTTCAATTGCGTGTCTTCTATTAGATGAAGCGTTTACAAAAATTCTAATATTCCTTCTTTTGAGTATTCGGGAATTATTTCGATAACATTCGAAGCTTCTGACCTTTAATTGTATATAATCTCGGATATAATGAATACCAATACATTTAAGATCTACACCACTTAAAATCGCTGAAATTATCTCTAAACTTGAATGGAAAATGAGTTTTGAGACGCCTTTGGCTATTTACCTTAAATTTGTTGGGAATATTTCAACAACAATGGCATTGAGCACGGATATGCCGCAACCGCAGCAAAGTTGAATGACCAAGAAATAAACGGCCAGCAGGGGAATTTGTATGGTAAAGGCCAATATGCCACAAGCTCCACAAATAAACATGCTTATGACTACAAAAAAGTAATTAATTATTAAATCATATTTACACTGAAGTCCTTATTGGTACTTACAAAGCATGGGTTTACGTCCGATTTTATTAATGAAAAACATAATGAGCAGCAGTATGGTCACATATATTAATTCTAGGAATATGGTATGCATATAAGTTGATATTTCTAAGTGCATTGTGCACGTTTCAGTTGGACCCTGTAAAAATTTATAAGAAAATATTAATTCATGCTTGTTCCAAGACCTCATAATAGAACTTACATCTTCATCCACGCTTGTAAGATTTCCCGATTGTACGAATTTGATAATATCACAAATGCGTTTCGGTTCGATAAACTTCTCGGTATATTTCATTGTGTTATTAAGAATATACGGGAACCACATGTATACCCCATGGGCACTAAAAAATATTATAAACAATATCAGACTAGACAGAAAGGTCTTCCGTAGGTGTTCGCGCATGAAAAGTGGCGCTGTTTGTTGCCACATTGACTTCATAATAGATATTAGAAGATTCTTCTTTTCTAAACCTTTCACTTTGCCCATTGGTGTGTCGGCGTCCGGCAGTAAGGTAGTAACCTACAAATATTAGAGGAAATATAATAATGTTACTTTTATTGTTTAAAAATATTTCTTAGACTTACCGTGTACACGTTGTCAGGATCCTTGTTCCCGATATTTATTCTATGCATACGCTTTAAAACTTCTATAGCTTCTTCAGGATTTCCGGCAGATAGTAGATACTTTGGACTCTCCGGCAAGAAAAACATTATCAAACCACAAATAAATCCGGGCACACCACAGGCCAAGAAGTACGAACGCCATGGCTTGAAAACTATATTAATGTATGGCACATAGATTTCAAATTCTTGATTGATGAATATCCAAGCGATGACGGGGAAAAATATTGAGGCGACCGCACTTATCAAACCACCGCCTAGTATGGCACGACTGCGATCTTTTTGACAATGGAACTCTCCGACGTAAGCGAAAATCGTCGCGGAACAAGCGGAGAGGCTGGTAACAGAATTGTAGAAATTTTTATGTTTAATTAATACTGTAATGTTTTTGATTTCCAGTAACTTTTACTATTATTAGTTGTCCTTGGTATAATACTAGCTTAACTAGGGAACGTTCAGCTTTTAGCCTACCCGGGAAACCGAACAAAAATTATCTACCCTTGTCTAATTCTAATTACGGTCTAAGCTTCATGCCATTTTATTCAAGCATTCTCAAATTACTGGTCTCAAAATGACGCTACCTCCGTTGTTTTTGTTAAGATTTCACTCAAATTATACAAGTATATCCATAATTCAACTCCCGAAACCAATTACGATTTAAAACGGAAAAAATAAAATTAAGAAGATTCGAGTTCACTTCCGCTAATGGCTTGTACTAACTCGCTAATGGCAAAGGTATCCTAAAAAGATATGCTTCATACCAATCATAGATACAGTGATCCCCGCTTAAATGCTCACCCATTTAAGTGCCATTCCCGCTTAAGTGGCCATATTTTGCGGCATTGTTGATTTTTCTCTAAATTTACATATAACATTCCAAAAGATCAAAATATTTGAGAACAACTTGGAAAGTACCTCGATACATCGGTGAGCGGGATTCATTGAGTCTCTCACAAGTCTTACTTGTTAAGAAGGGGCACTTATGCGGGGATTACTGAAGTTAAGTAAGACTAACACTAATTTTTTCTTAGAGCTATATTTTGCGACTAACACTTTCTCTGAGTGGCTAGTATATTATAATATATTATTTAAATTACAATACTTACAGTATGCCATTTAAGAATCTCAAGAAAGCGAATGTCAGAAAATTTGGTGATAAACTTGAGCAGAAAGTAACGACAAATCCCAGAAGCAATGCCGGTTGCATTATCCGCTTGCGACCTTGAGTGTCGGCTAGAAATCCCCAAAAGTGTGAACTCGCAATGACGCCGGCAAAAGAAACAGCACCTAGTATGCCTTGCTCCTGGTGAGATAGATTCAGATCACATCCTAAGACGGGCAGGGCAAAGCTAACGCCCACCGCTTCGAGAATCACAACATTGAGCACGAAGCCGGAATATAAAATTAAGAGTATGTTAAACTTGCCAAAACCTGTGGGAAGGAAGATAGACAGCATTTTTTATTTAATATTAAAACATACAAAAAATGAATGATATACAAAATTATTTATATTAAAATCTCTATCGCAAATAGTGTACTCGGTTGACAAAAATGTTATTCTTTTAGGAAAAATTTTAATAAATTGGATTCAGTCTCAGGGTCTTACTAACATTAAAAAAAAAAATTACTAATATTGAGAAGACACCCAGTGATGAAAAGGCTGCTAATAGAAATTCGCCATTTCCTATGAACCGACTCAAAAAACTTGTAGTTCCATTAATTTGGCGAAAAACCTTAAAGACGCATTCCACAAATAGGCTGAGAAGCTCTGCTAAACATCTAAAGAATGTTAAAACATTAATTTTGTTTTTGAGGCTAAGTTACACATGTTCACATATATTTAAAAATTTGCACGAGGAATTACATAATAGATTGTTTTTAAAAGCAAAAGTTAAAAAAAAAAAACTTAAAAGAAGAAACTTGAACTTAATGGAGATGCCGAAATTTTTCTTAATTTTTTTAATTATTTCACACTTGTTAATGCACAGAAACACTCCGATTTGATTATTTAACAATTCTCTAACGTCTTTCTCACTTTAACTGAAACCGACTGATAAAAAATGCAAATTCATCGTTTAGTAAATTGAACCGCTCAACACATGACGTCTTTAGATAAAATGTGCGGTTATTTAACATTTTAACTAACGTTACGTTGGCTAAATGTGTTGAAACAGTCAGGATCCGATGTCCTTTTAAACCGCTTCTGTTGAAATTTTTTTTTTTATATTTTATTTCAAAAATCGAAAATAAAATTTTTAGTTCCTTCGATGATAGTTTCACATATGCTATTCCATTTTAAAATATAGAGTTAAAATATAGAGCAAGCAATCCTCACCCGTCCTTGCGAGCGCCTCATCTATCACCACCGTATCATCTTTATTGTCTCTCGTCATTTTGTTACTTGAGTCACTGTTTGAAGCTACGCGATTTTGAAAAAAAAATAACCGAAATTCTACACTTTGTCTACGTTCTAGCACGCTTTTCGCAAAATCACTTAAGGACCGCCAAAAAAAAATCACTTTGTCATCCGTGTTTAGTTGTTCAACCCCATCGTTAACAGCCAGCAAATGCCAATGGAGAATCCCCCACGATTTTATTTAAATACCTCAAATAAGGTATGGGGTAAAGCAGAAGATGCTGAGATAATTCTTGTGTAAATAACTGTTAACGTGCTTCTCGTGTGTTTGCCTGTAAGTGTGCGTGTGTGATTAAAAATTTGACTGATTATTTAAAGGAAAAGTTTTCTAAACACTCTTCTTAAGCAGACAAATAAATGTAATTACACCTGATATACTATATTGGTGTTTGTATATGTATATATACATAAGTGTAAGCAAATAAAGTTCTATTGTCGGAGATAGGTAAATCTAGCGAATAAAATTTAATCGGTTGTAATACTATGTATATAAAAGCACATTGAAGAAAGGCGTGTACAGTTATGTTAAAATAGTACAGCTGTACTGTGTACAGACGTAACATATTTGCGGTCCACACAAATAATAAATTCTCGTGTTGGACTCAAATATTTACAATGACGACAGTAAATGTGACGTCTCGTATAAATCTTGTTGAGAATGAGCATTTTAATTAAATATTTTGCATTTTATACCGTTATTCAAATAGTTTCAGAGAGCACCGCCATCTTCCCAGCCGTTATGCTAGATTTATTTGAGTATCCACACTATTACTGTGTACTTTTAATGGTTGTTTGTTCGATTCGCAACTCTCCAAAGTTTGACAGATTTTATATAATCTGTATATTATGATTATACTAGTATTCTTGTCATTTAGTTGCATTATTTCGCGTGTGAGTTTAGACTGGCGACAGTTTAACGATGTTTTCATCTCAGCATCTTTTTTCTTTACAAACAGTTGAATATATTGGGAGCCCACGTTACTTCTCTACTTTTAACCAGTCATCACTCCATTATATTGGTTATGAATTGAAAATAGATACTTGGATAGTATACATACACGAGGGCGTTTCGAAAAGTGCCTAGCATCCACCACCCGATGATGCTACAGAAAACCTGCCAAAAAATGAATATGCCTCAAAAACACCAATCACAAATGATAATGTGGTAAAAGTCAACGATGGGTGTCGAAGAGGTTTTTTCGTCGTTTTGCGAACATCGACAAACCAGAGATCGAGTAACATTCGAACCAATGTACATGGATCTGTAGAAAACGAAGATTGTCGACCGGATAGGTGATAGCTGACCATGATAACGCACCGGCTCACAACACCGATATCGCCGCGTCCAAATTGGTCGAACCGAACTACCATGATCTCCAAGTTTAGCCTCCTAGGCGTTATTCGGACTTTTATAAAGCCGAGTTTTAAGAAGTTAGATCAACGCTGAGGCAAGGGTATCGGAAAAAGAGACTTTGTTGAGAAATAAATTTGATGCTAAGTATTTATCGAACCGCCATTTGCCATAGACTCTTAGATATGTAGGTGGTTTATCTGAATCTTAATGTTAAAGTTATAAATAGAAGCACTTGGCGGCAAGTAAATACCGCTGCGGATCAGAAAGACTTAATTAACAGAAGGCGTTATTTTCTAAGTGCGAAATTCCTCGCGTTGTTTAAATGTGAAAGTCCAGAGTTATCCGAAATGGCTGATAAATCTACGGCAATATAAGTTATGTGCGTAAGAAAAAAAAAAAGATATTAAAATCTCATATCTGTAAAGGGCTCAACTGGCAGTGGTCTCTATTGTATTTGCACCATTGTCAGAAGCTTGGCGAAGTTCACCTTCATATTTTGGCCTCATAATATTCATTGTATGTATTTGCGCATCAGCAGAATTGTGGTGAATAGGAAACCACTTGTACATATGTATGTCATTTATAAATAAAAGTGTAAACAATTGCTGGTTCGAGATCTACACACTCAAGTGATAAGATACCACTCGACACGATTATGCCAAGTGTCTTTTACTTTCACTGAAATTTATTTTAACCCTTATGTTAAAACATTTTTTCCACGTCACTTAGAGACCGGGTATCCCCGGGTACCCACGAATTTTAATATTGCAAATATGGTTTGTTGTTGCTAAATAGATAAGCTTTGTTCGACCTTTTATTTTTGTATTTTTGGAGCTTTGACAAGATCAAAAGTGTTTTATTTGTGAAATGTTGAAAATAAATTTATGGAAAAACTGTCAAGGAGTGTGCCTCGTCGTCCTTCATAAATGTTGTCAATAAGCGAAATGTTAAAAAAAATTTAACTTATGACAATATGTCTAACCAATCGTCCGTCACAACAACAACAAAAACTGAAGTTATGTATCAAAATTATAATGAAGATCGTCTAGAATTTCATCAACAATAGATGTCCATTACGAAACTAGAAATGTATTATGTTACCCTACTGGATTTACTCAGTACATACCGTCGATGGCTTTGGTGGATTCGGTTTGTATGACAGCTATATGCCATAGTGAACCGATCTGAACAATTTTTTCGGAGTTTAAATTATTTTTATGAACAATAACTCACACCAAATTTCGTGAAGATATTTAGTAAAATGCGGAAGTTTTCCATACAAGCCATTGACTCCGATCGTTCAGTTTGTATGGCAGCTATATGTTATAGTTAGGTTAGGTTAGGTTTGTAGGCAGAAATCTCTGCAAGACAGAAAGATCTCACTTAGACAGCCTGGCGCTGTCCATTGTGGTACCAATAAAACTCCCCGTGGATCAAAGACCTTTAAGATTCAGCAAACCGCTTGGAATCCGTTATAAATTTCTTAAGACTGGTAATATTGATTCTAGCCAATTCGCTAGGATCGTCGAAAAAGGGCTTTCGGAGGTGTTTCAACCTCAGTCTGGCAAAAGCTGGACAGTGCAGTAGGAATTATTTTTATGAACAATAACTCATACCAAATTTCGTGAAGAAATGTAGTAAAATGCGGATGTTTTCCATACAAGCCCTTGATTCCGATCGTTCAGTTTGTATGACAGCTATATGCTATAGTGATCCGATATCGGCAGTTCCGACAAATGAGCAGCTTCTTAAAGAGAAAATAACATCTGCAAAATTTCAAAACGATATCTTAACAACTGAAGGACTAGTTGGTATATATACAGACAGACAGACGGACATGTCTAAATCGACTAGGTTGAACATACTGATAATTTATATACATATATACTTTATAGGGCCTCCGACGCTTCCTTCTGGGTGTTACAAACTTCGTGACAAACTTAATATACTCTGTTCAGAGTATAAAAAATATATGATTAATTACTGGATATAGCTACTAAAAAATTCAAAAATTTAGATATAATCCAAATATTCTTCTTAATTCAAAGATGTATAAAACTTTTCAAATAAGCTTATATGACAGATGTTATAAAGGGTCAAAGTTTAATTTTTGAAATAAAAAATGCTTAAATTATATATTGAAAAGTACTGGGTATACTGGAGCTTTAGTGAAAAGCAATTCTAATCTAAAGTGTCAATCTTACGGGAAATAACTGTTACAACAAATACTTTAACTAGGAAAAATATAAAACATTTATTATTTATCCTTACTTAAATACATATTAACTATTTACACAGTAAATGTTTAACAAAATAATATTTACTGTTAATTAAATTAATTAATTAAATTTTGTATACCAAATAAAATTTGTATCTGTCGTAAAAACACGACTGAATTGATAGGTAAGCTATGAAGTATTCTCCAGGTCTTTTGGTTTGGCAACTAGTTGTTTTGCACTCGGCAAGAGGAATCCCAAAGCGCCCGCAATAATTAGTGCTACAGCTGGACTGTAAAGCGCCATCTCGCAATGTGTTTCAATGAGTAAGCCCAAAATGTTGGATCCGACGACGCTTCCAATACGTCCGATCATAAGAGATATGCAAACAGCCATTCCCCTGAAATAAATTAGAAATTAAAGAATTTAGTACAAATATGTTCAAATGTGTATCTACTATTAGGTGAGGCTATGATTCGTTTACTAAAATACATTATATTGAGAATTCGGGAATTATTTCGAGGGATTATTTAAGACCTATGCCACTAAAAATCCCCGAAATGAACCCTTAACCAACATAGTAATAGAGTTTTCAGACGTCTTAGCCTATTTACCTTAAATGTGTTGGGAATATTTCGACAACAATGGCATTGAGCACGGATATGGAACAGCCGCAGCAAAGCTGAATGACCAAGAAATAAACGGCTAGCAGGGGAATTTGTATGGTAAAGGCCAATATGCCACAAGCTCCACAAATGAAAAGGCATATGACTACAAAAAAGAAAATTCATTATTAAATCATATTTACACTGAGGCCCTTATTGGTACTTACAAAGCATTGGTTTACGTCCAAATCTACTAATGAAGAACATAATGATTAACAGCATTGACACATATATAACTTCGAGGAATATGGTATGCATATAGGTTGATATTTCCAAAGTTGTTCTGCACGTTTCTGTTGGAATCTGAAATTTGTTTTTTAAATCATTAACTCATCCTTGTTCCAAGACCTCATAATAGAACTTACATCTTCATCCACACTTGTAAGATTTCCCGATTGTACGAATTTGATAATATCACAAATACGCTTCGGTTCGGCAAACTTCTCGGTATATTGCATTGTGTTATTTAGAATATACGGGAACCACATGTATACGCCATGAGCGCTAAAAAATATTATAAACAATATCAGACTAGACAGAAAGGTCTTCCGTAGATGTTCGCGCATGAAAAGTGGCGCTGTTTGCTGCCACATAGACTGCATAATGGATATGAAGAGATTCTTCTTTTCTAAACTTTTCACTTTGAGCATTGGTGTGTCGGCGTCCGGTAGTAAGGTAGTAACCTACAAAATTTAAAGGAATTTAAAAAATGCTAAGTATACCGACACTTGTGAATTAGAAAGACTTACCGTGTATATGCTGTCAGGATCCTTGCTCCCGATATTTATTCTATGCATGAGTCTTAATACTTCTATAGCTTCTTCTGGCTTTCCAGCAGATAGTAGATACTTTGGACTCTCCGGCAAGAAAAACATTATCACACCACAAACAAATCCGGGCACACCGCATGCCAGGAAGTACGAACGCCATGGCTTGAAAACTATGTTAATGTATGGCACGTAGACTTCAAATTCTTGATTGATGAATATCCAAGCGATGACGGGGAAAAATACTGAAATGGCCGCATTTATCAAACCACCGCCTAGTATGGCACGACTGCGATCTCTTTGACAATGGAACTCTCCGACGTAAGCGAAAATCGTCGCGGAACAAGCGGAGAGGCTGTTAACAGAATTGTAGAATTTTTTATGTTTAGTTAATACTGCAAAATATTTAATTAATTCTAAGCATATATTACAATACTTACAGTATTCCATTAAAGAATCGAAGCAAAGCGAAGGTCAAGAAATTTGGCGATAAACTTGAGCAGACAGTAACGATAAATCCCAAAATTAATGCCGGTTGCATTGTCCGCTTACGACCTTGTGTATCAGCTAGAAATCCCCAAAAGTGTGAACTCGCAATGACGCCGGCAAAAGAAACAGCGCCTAGTATGCCTTGCTCCTGGTGAGTTAAATTCAGATCACATCCTAAGACGGGCAGTGCAAAGCTAATGCCCACCGCTTCGAGAACCACAGTGTTGAGCACGAAACCGGAATATAATATCAAAAGTATGTTAAATTTGCCAAAACCTGTGGGAAGGAAGATAGACAGCATTTTTTTTTATAAAAATATGCAAAAAATGGATGAAGTACAAATAAAAAAAAAAATATTTATATTAAAATCGCTAGTGTGAACTCGAACTATATCGTAAATAGTAAAGACGGTTAAAAATTAAAAAAAGAAAATTTCAGTACAAATTAGTTTAAACGAAAGCATTTTGCACGAGTCCTGAAAAGGCTACTCATAGAATGTCACCATGCATTAGAAATCGACTTAAAAACTTGTAGATCTCAATTTGTAGTGTAATGATAAGTCAGAAACATAATAGAAACGCACATAATAATAGGTTGCGAAGCTCTGTCAAACATTTAGTGAATGGTATGACAATAATTTTGTTCTTGAGGTTATGTTACACATGTTTACATTGTATGCTTTCATCGAAATATTATATTCGATTTTTTATGAATTTTTTGTTGGTTATTTCAAAGTTTAATTATTATTTTTCACACAAACACTTAGATTTGATTATTTTATAATTATTAAAATGTTTTTCTGACTTTAGCCGACAAAGACCGACCAATTAAAATTGCAATCTCTCGGTTTATGAGTATAACCGCTCGACACATTACGAATTTAGGCCAAAAATGCGCCGTTATTTAATATTTTAACTAAAATTTGAGCATAAATGTGTTGACTTCAGGAACTGAGGTCCTTTTATAACGTTTCTCTCATTAGAGTTGTTTATATTTTGTTTCAAAACTTATTTTTTTTTTAATCTTTGGGGATTGAATATCTTGCAACACATATAATTTTCCCTTTTAAAATATATAGTTTAATTACTGCATGCAATTCTCACCAGTTCTTTCGAGCGCCTCGTCTATAACCACCATATCCCCTTTAATGTCTTTCGCCATTTTGTTGCTTAAAAAAATAACCGAAATTATACACTTTGCCTACGTTCTACGCTTTTCACACAACGAATTCACTTAAGGACCGCCACAGATTCACTTTGTCTGCCGTGTTTAGTTGTTCAACCCATTCGCTAACTGCTATCAAATGCCAATGGAGAATCCCTCACCGTTTAACTTATATACATATCTCAAATAAGGTATGGCGTTAGGCGGAAGATGCTGAGATAATACTTGAGTAAATAACTGTTAACGTGCTTCTGGTGTTTGTTCAGATATACATATGTATGTATGTAGATATCTATATATGTACGCGGATAACGTAGTCAAAACAAGTTCCATTATCGGAGACATCACTAAATCCTATTGGTTATGAACTAAAAATAGATTTATGTTTAAAGTGCCGAAATTGCCATACACAAGCACATGCACATAAAATACTAGGGTACTAAACACATTTCAGGGCGGTTCTATAAGTGTTAAGAAGTTAGTTGGGTTTCAAATTAAAAAAAAAGGAAATATTATCTTTTTTAATAGTATAATATAGGTTTAAAATGTTTTTCAAAAATATCAAATGAATCCGAGTAATATTCTAAGATATATTTAGTTATGAAGCGATTTTATTCAAATTTTGCACACATCTTTGGAATAACATTATTACATTAATGAACGAAGGAATTTGACCAAAAAAAGTGAGTGAAAGAAGAAAAGTGAAAAGGCAAACAAGCTTTCAAAAATCCAAAAATTAAAATTTCAATATTTTCTTTTTTCTTTCGTTCATTAACTAGATTTACATATCCATGTACTATCGAAATATTGGTTCATTGATTTTGTATGAAAAAAAATGAGTTATGATGTCCACCGCAAGACCTTTGTTTGGAGTTTTAGGAATTTTTAAACAAAAAACTGTATAAACATACATATTTGATACGCTGAATTGTTTAAATGAAATATGTGATTGTATATATTAAGTCTACAACTTTGCTTCCGCCGTTTTCCAATAGATGTCTCTAGGGTCAAGCACTGGTCGATTAAATCGATTTTTTATATATTGATTTTGGACATTTGTGTCAACATTAACCCAACAAAATATTCGTAGAGATCTGTTTGCATCCCTAACTTATTCTCAACTGAAAATGTCCCTTTTTGGGCCGAATTCTCAAGCACTGGTCGATTAAATCGATAAAATCGTTTTATATCGATCTTAGACAGTCAACATTAACCCAACAGAATATTTGTAGAGATCTGTTTGCATCCCAAAATTATTCTCAACTGAAAATTTCACTTTTTGAGCCGAATTCTCGACATTTGCGGGAAATTTTGCTTTTCCTTTTTAATTCCAAGGAAAGTGCGGTCGAGGCTCATCGACAATTGTAACCGTTCTTATACGAAAAACACTTAAATTTACAAAAAAAAAAACGGCGGGAGCAAAGTTGTAGACCAATATTAAACAAAAATTGTAAAAATACTCTTGTTTTTAGACTCTGAAACCCACCTAACGCCTTAAGTCCACTTCATCCGCTGACACTATTGATTTAAGTTGAATTTGGTTGCCCCGAAAACACATACCACAGAAGATAATCTAACATAAGTGATCTCGTTTTGACAAACCGTAGATTGAAGGTCCGTGAGATAGCTAAGACGGTACCTAGTAAGGACAGTACAGAAAAACTACTGGAAATATTCGAAATTAGAATATTATAGAAGGCGAAAACCGTCATTTTGGGCGGACAGGATATGACTCTCGTTTGGCGCAATAACCCAGAAAACGCACCGGTTCACACCACCGACATCGCCGCGTCTAAACTGGTCGAACCGATTTAGCATATTTTACAAAAATTTGGCCTCCTAGGCGCTATGCTGGAAGCCTTCAGAAAACGTATTTTCCAGATGAGTTAAAAGAAGCACTTTTTCCAATTTTTTTTATTCTTACGTGGGATAAGTACTTTTCGAGCCACCATTTGCCCCGCACTTTTATAGCGTTTTCTTTTCTTAAAAAAAATGTAACATTTATTCTGCCCTGTACTCGGGATTTCAAATTGTGAGTGAGATTTGACCAGCATAATAGGAAGACATTTTATTGTCCTTTTATCATGTAAAAAAGGAACGCATTCAAAGAGGTAATGCAGCATGTGTATAATTTTGAAATATAATAGGGCAGCATTTTCATCGAGAAAAGAAATCACTATTATATTGGCGGTTTATCTCAGTGTTATGTTTATAAATAGAAGCATTTGGCAGCAAGTAAATACCGCCGACGCGGTTCAGAATGGCTTAATTAATAAAATATGGTGTTATTTTCTAAGTGGGATAGTCCTCGCGTTGTTTTGAAGTGAAAGTCCGGTGTTAACCGGAATGGCTGATAAATCCACGGTAATACTAGTTATTTGCGTGAGACGGTACAGTTGTGACAAAAATAGATATTAAAGCAGCAGAATTGCGGTAAATAGAAAACCACCTGCTTTTATAAACAACATAAAAAAACAAAGAAATGGACGCAGACATAGAATTATCACAAAAAGTAAATATAATAAAGTCTGGGAAGTTTCGCGCTCAGCTGATAGCTGTTTACATTTTGATCATTAAAGCAAGAATCAAACAGGAAAACAATGTGGGATGTGACGTGTGATTTTTATTAGCCTCTTCAGAAACTCGAATAAAAAGGACATAATAGTTGAAAGGAAAGCTTTTAAAAGTAGATGCTTCTTATATAGTGGTATACTATAGAAACTTGTACATTTCACCTTGTTACTATGCTATGTCAAGATCACGAAGCGCCAAAGTAAATATTATGAATGTGTTTAAAATTAATTTTATGTGTACATTTGTCTTTTATAAATAAAAGTGTAAACAATTGGTGGTTAGAGATCCGCACACTCAAGTGATTCGACTGCTATCAAGATAAGAGATCATTTGACACGATTATGCCAAGCGGCTTTTACTTTCATTGAAATTTATTTTTAGCTGAGACATGGCTTAGGAACTGGGTAACAGTACTTGTTTTCTATTTTTTTGCGGAGTACATATGCCAGATAAGTTCTATGTGCAATTGGACGTGTTAATTCACTTGCATTACTAAGTTACACTTTCAGAGAAACGATCCGCATCTGTGGAATGTACGCTAACTATTTAGTAATTTCCACCATGATATTTGAAATTAAATATGATTTTTGTCAAGCTCGTCTTGTATGAACTCATGGAAACATGTTTCTAAACTAAATATTTCACTAAAATGTGAGTATGTCTTATTGGATTTCTTCAAACTAGCTAAATGCTAATAAGAAATAAGAACAAGTTTAATACACTCTATGTCTTTGGCGCCATAATAGTATATTTTAAACGTTTTCTTTAATTTTTTGCAAAAGTATCCCTCTTTTCCATATTCTAAGGACAATTGAGATACATATATTAGGCGGACATCCAATGGGATCTACTATTTTTTCCACGTAAAGTTCCACTTAATATATCGTTACGTTAAATCTGTGTCGTTTCCGGCATATGCATGTAACTTAATTTCAATTGCAGACTTTCGAGGGAATTAATTTAACTAATTATGATGAGATATTAATGTTTATTTAACCGACTGCAATGTTTTGAAGCTCTTTTTATCGAACTCTTCACTAGCTTTATAGAAAATATTTTAATTCACCGGCCAACTGCTATTTTGTGTAATTTGATGGTTCTTGTCTATGATGTGTATTCGCAGATCATTCACAGTTCAAGAAAGTAAGGATTGCTTCCGCTGCGTGCAGACGTCAAAGCATTCACAGTGGAGCAAAAATTCAAGCATCATCATAAATTTTTAAAGAATAACTTAATATTATGATATTTGCGAAAGTAAATAGTTTCTTTTTATTGTAATTGTGCATAAGTTTATTTGTTAGTTTGGCTTTGTGACTTTATTTGTGAAATTTTACACTTTCTTTAAAGAAAAAATTCATTATTTTTTGCCGCCTTGAGTTTCAAAACAAGAGTACACGCAGCTGATGTTTTAATTTAATCATTCACAATGGTATTTCTAGTAATCGGTTGTTATCGATACATGGTATATTTATCATTTGATATCAGTCAACACATAAAAGAAAAGGTCGTAAACCGCGCAAGCACATAATAAAACGATGAAACAATCGAGAGTATCCACACACAAACGATAGCTGCTTTTGGTACATTGTTTTGTTCGTGTGGGCAGAATTTATCACAACTACCCGAATAAATTTATTTTCTACTCTGTGTCTTGGTGTTAAATATAATACAGAATTTAAAGAAAACAAATAATTGTGCAACATGAGTTCGCTACAAACAGCACAATTGAACGAAATTTGGTTATAAATGTGTGAAAAAAGTGATAAAAAAAAATTAATGGTGTTGCGCCGTAATGGAGGCGATATTTTCGTGCGTGTCAAATCCTTAAATTTCAGATTTTAAAACGCTTGTGTTCTAAATAAATTCATTCATTGGAGTAACTGCCTTACGTATCGCTTTATCAATTACAAAATTCGTAGAATATTATCATTTAACACAGGAAATACGCAAAGCTATGAAGTGAGTACTATTAGGTTGGTTTGGTAATTTAGAGGGGCACCGTATGCATATACATCAGTATATTTAGATAAAGTGTAGGTAGCCAATAGAAATATGTATATATGGTATGTAGATATATGCAGTGTGTCAGTGTAAATAGCACGGAACAAAAACAGAAGCGACAAATAGATATGCGCCAATATGTTTGTGTATATGTTAATGGAATCAGCTCCAATATAATGATAGCGTTCCGTTGAAATGTGCAACAGTGGTAAACTTGTTTTTCAATACCAAATTTAAAATGTTTTATTATGTTTTCAAATGAAATATGTAGATCGTAGCACTCAAACAAAAAGAAAAACAGAAAACAAGATAAAGTGAAGACAATAACAAATATGCATGATTCGACGAATACGGTATTAGCTTAATGCTTTCTTGGAACTGTTTATTTTTATACATTTAAAATGCGAAGAAATTTATTTAAAAAACGTTTCGAGTGACAGAGAAATACTTAAGATCATTGTTATTTAAACGTTTGCTGTAGCAGATATTTCGAATGTTTTTCCATTAAGATTATATTTTTTCTGCGAACTGTCTTCTATAAAAATGAGTGAATTAATTTGCAACCCATTGGCTTGGTTGAACAAATATTTGCATATTAATTAAATGTATGTATGTATGTGTGATCTCTGCGGATGCTAATGGCATGCAAATTGTAAATACGATAATGAAAATAAACAAATTATACGTGCTTTAGATAATAACTTTTGTATTACTTTCTTAAATCTTAGCAGCTTTAAAATTTTTTATAATAGAAGATAAACTCTTTTGCGTATATATGTATATCAAATTTCTTGTTATTTAATTTAATTTTAAATATTATAAACATTTTTCATATATTTGATTAATGATTATTTTCAAAATATTTTATTACAGTTTCAGATGTCTTCTCTACGCCCTTATTTATTGCATTTGCACACTATGTATAATCTCCAATATTTTGGCGCAATCGCCAGGTGGTATGTATGATTCATTTAAATAATAACATATATGTAATTACAAATATCTCGTATAATTATATGTTCATTTTATTTTTTTAGGTATCAGCCCTCGGATTATAATCGAAATCGGTGAAAATGTGAACATCACATGTCGCATGAACTTAAAAGTGTTCGATGGGAAAAATAGTTCCTCATTATATTTTACGACAGATGATCCTAACCAAGCGGCTGTAAACACAAATATAGCGGTAAATAAAAAGAAATTTTATATTCAGCAGTTTTGTAATTTATTAAACAAACTCTTTTGTCCATAGATCATTAATGAAACAACAATTGTTTATATGCTACGCAATGCGCGTGAACAATTCACGAGCTACACGTGCAAAAGTGGTGAACATGCAATTGCCAGCACGGACGTCATTGTGGGTAAGTTAATTTATGCAAAAAAAAAAAAAAAATGATTGATTGCATTGTTAGATACAGATATGTGCAAATCAAAAAGAGAAGTGTTTACTTATAATCTTTTTTATCTGCTGTAGGTACCAAGCCCACCGCGGTTAAAGATTTTGGCTGTCAGGCATTTGACTTCACCTACATGACATGCCAATTTACAATTCCACAGAATATGGTGCCGACCACATATAATTTGAAATATATAACGCAAAATGCTGTAAGTTTTTAATATATTAATTAATATAGTTTTTAGTATGCTAATGTTTTGCACAATGCATTTATTATTTACATACATACATACATGTAATTAGTTGTTTTTATGAACATATCTATATGGAAATATTAAGTAGAAAATATAATAACAATCTTATTAATTTTTCATTGTGGTGATTAAAGATCATGCATGTGATAATTGCACTAATTGTTATGCATACAAGCATGCGTACTCCTTTTCCTTATATTTCCTAACATTTATTGTATGTTTATGTGTAATATGATTTACTTATATAGCACTTGGTAATAAAATAGTTAATTGTTATACTATAAATATTAAAATAATTAAAGAAAAAAAAAATATTATTCTTCTATAAAACATATGAAAAAAAAATGAGCATTTACTAAACCTAAGTTTCTATGAAACATTTAAAATGGGTTTATTGCAGCACAATAAGGTTTATTAGTTATATAGAAAAACCATTTATTTGTATATAAAAAATATTTTCACGTTTGGAAACAAATTTGCGCCCATTTAGGCTAATAAAACGTACAATATTTCGTTTGAACTGCGGGATTTGGCGGGATTTCCTGTTATGTGCGAATATTCATTTATTATACATATATAGAAGTACCGTATATTAAGAACATACAAATACGTAGATGTACATATGTATATTCATATTAATAAATGTTAGAATTTAATTTCCTATTTCACTAACCTTCTTTGTTTTCTCGAATAATTACCAACTTTTATTTCATTTTGGGTTTGCATGTCATTTACTTACATATATTTTGTTACTAACATTGAATGATCGGCACGTTTAACACCTACTACTGCAACAACTACTATTTGTTATCACACACACATACAAACAAACAAACCATACTACCACTACAATTTGAATGCACGTATATTGTTTATACAAATCTAACTATACTAATGTGGCACCAAAACGATAACAATAACAAAAAACGCAAAATTAAAAAAAAATCATAAATAATAAGGCAAGAACGGCTGATAATCGCACAATATATTCACAGAATTATATACTAAATTGTGTAAAGTTGGTAAAAGAAGGCGACAGAGGCACCTGTAACTTTACCTTGGACGATGGCAGTTATAAGCCCAATTTTGAGTTTTACAATTTTCGCTTGACCAGCAACAATACATTGGGTGTGATCACACAGAATTTCACTATAAATCACAAAGAGATTGGTGAGTGCGAAAGTTTAAACTTAAAATTTAAAATAATCGGTTTGAATTTCGACAAATTGAATAATTATTAATTTCGAAAAATTGATTTTTTTAATTTCGACAAATATTTAATTTTTTTAATTCGAAAATTTTAAATTTTTAATTTCGAGAATATCTAATTTTTAGTTTCGAAAATATTTTATTTACAATAACAAAAAAATTTAAACTTTAAATATTAAAAAATTTATTTTTTAATTACGAAAATAATTATTTTTTAAATTAGAATATTTAATTTTTAATTTCGAGAATATTTAGTTTTTATTTAAAAAAATATATATATAGAATATTTAGTTTTTATTTAAAAAAAAATATTCTTTTTATTTCAAAAAATAATTTTTTTAATTTCAAAAAAATAAATTTTTAATTTCGTAAATACTTAAATTTTAATTTCGAGAATATTTTAATTTTAGTTTCGAGAATATTTAATTTTCAATTTCGGAAAATTTAATTTTTAATTTCGAAAATATTTAATTTTTATCTTTTTTTTAATTTGAATTAAAAATTCTAAATTAAAAAATAATTATTTTCAATAACAAAAAAAATTTAAACTTTTTAAAAATTTAATTTTTAATTACGAAAATAATTATTTTTTAATTTAGAATATTTAATTTTTAATTTCGAGAACATTTAGTTTTTATTAAAAAAAAATTCTTTTTGTTTCGAAAAATTTAATTTTTAATTTCAAAAAATAAATTTTTAATTTCGAAAATATTTAATTTTTAATTACGAAAATAATTAATTTTTAATTTCGAAAAATATTTAATTTTTAATTTCAAAAAATAATTTGTATTTAAAAAAAAAAATTTATTTTTAATTTGGAAAATATTTAAATTTTAATTTCGAGAATATTTAATTTTTAATTTCAAAAATTTATTTTTTTAATTTTGAAAGTATTTAATTTTTGAAAATCTATTTTTGTTTTACGAAAAATTCAAATTTTAAATTCAAAAAACTACATTTTTAATTTTCTCCAATTTACAGTTAAACCCGCCATTAGCAACTTTCGCGTGGAGGACATGTCTACAAACAGCTGTGCGTTGAAATGGGAAATGGAGCGTTACTCTTCATACAGGCTGAATCGTTTGCAAATGGAAGTGAGCTTGCAATCGCCGCACTTTGAACGTACAAAGACGTACACCTGCCTGAGATGCAACAATCATGAAGCATTTAATTTGCTCATCGACGAGTTGCCCTATCCCTACTATGCATACAATATAAGTTTGCGCATAAAGATGCGTATGCCAGCGGCGACATGGAGTGATGCATACAGCAAAGTTTTTCGCACACTGCCGATTGCGCCCGAAGTGCCGCCCACAGTTGATGTGAGCAGTTTCTACTTGAATGCGACGCATTTGCGTCTCTTTTGGTATCCAATGGCGGAATATCATCGCAACGGCTCGGATTTCTATTATATTGTGAAACTGGCGAAGGAGCAAGGCGTGGCAGTGTGAGTGTGACATTTATTTTGCATGCTTTATAAGCATTCACTTACTTTATTTATATTTTTTTCTTTAGTAATCAACCAGCGCTACACAGGACAGTGCCCACAGTGGCTTTACCCTGGAACAGCGCACACAGTTATGATTTCAGCTTATGGAGCAGCAATGACATGGGCGTGTCTTTGCGTAGTAGTCGCATTTATGTGCCTGCGCTACCGAAACATTACGACAACAGAACGCCGTTGGGCATACGAAATGTCTATCACTCTGCGAATAGCACATATACCTTGTTTTGGAATGCACCGGAAGATCCACTGGGTATTGAGAATTATACGGTCTTTTGGTGTCAACCGAAAAGTGTCGTCTCCAATGAGTGTCATGTATGTATAATATTTATGGAATTTTATAGATATTAAACATTACAAAAACATGAATTTTATGAAGGTTAAGTTCAAGATTTCAGTTTTAAATTTTTTCGAAATTAATTTTAATTTATTGAAGTTTTAGAAATTTGGTTATTCGAATAATTTCGAATATTGTACACTCGAAAAAACATATTGAGGTTATATTAATTATGATATGGCCACTATTTGTTTGATTAATTTTTTTTTAAGTTTTCGAAAATAGGTTATTCGAATAATTTTGCACTTGATTAAGCATATTTGTTATATTAATTATGGTACAGCTACTATTTCTTTGATTTACGATTTTTTTCGAAATCATTTTAAATTTTTAGTTTATTTTTTTTTTTAATTTTCGAAAATAGGTTATTCGAATAATTTCTTACATTGTGCACTCGAAAAATGATATTGAGGAGGAAGCATCTTAATATTTAATTAATTAAGGACACATTTTAATATTAAAAAAAAATGCTTAAACCCACCCCCTCGAAGTGTAGACTTTGTTGTTGTTGTAGATGTATAAAATATTCTCCAAATAGCTTTGAGCATGCTTCAAGACGATGGTCGATCGTGTATAAAGCAGGTTATTGTTATCTTAATCCCCCTAAAAGTAGTTAATTTTTATCAGAAATGCATTCGAGGTTGTTCAAACATGTCATAAACGGCTATATTCTCCGCAAACGAACGCTTATTTACACTTTTTTTTCGAATATAAAAAAAAAATATAATTCTGATTTTATAATACACTTCGTGTGTGTCGTGCAAAAATTTCGGGGATTCACCGCATATTTTTATTCATTTTTTTATTTATCATTTTTATAGCCGATTAATTGTACAAGCATTTTCGTTTGTCTGTTTGTTTGCAGAATATTATCGGTTTTACGCAGCTAGATAAGAGTGCGCGCAATTTTACCATACAACAAAGTCAACCGTTGGTCTTAGCGGTAGCCGCCAATTACGCCGACTATTACACGGGCATGCATTGGGCGAAGTGCACGGCGGATGTGCTAAATGATCTCGAGAAATTAGAACCGAAAATGGTTTGGCGAAATGCCACCACGATAACGATACGTTGGAGTTTTGTCAATGTATGCGCCTCGCTTATCAAGGGCTATACAATTAGCTATTGCCAAACGAAATCCGCCAAGGAACTGAAGTGTTTGGGTAAACACACGCACCTAAATGTGGACAAAAGCGAAAACAAATATGATATTGCGCAGCTACAACCAAATTCGAGTTACAAAATCGAAATGTTTATGTACTCCGACCTGCAGGCGGGTCCCAGAAGCGATGAGCTGTTGTTGCAGACGGAAGAGGGCGGTATGTGGAGAGATTTTAAATTCTACATATGTATATACAATATTATAATATATATAAATGACTTTTTATTGTTTTACAGCGCCCACGCCGCCAATAAATCTTACTTTTGCGCACATAACCAGTCAATCGGTGTCGCTCGCATGGCAATCGCCGGAAAAAGCCAATGGCCATATACGCTACTACATTATAACGTGAGTGTGCCGTTATTTAACTGCAAAAAATGCAATTTTTAATTTATTTTTTATTCGTTATTATTGCAGTTATAATGGTGAAGCACATAAGGTGTGGTGCAAAAACATAGGCGGTCCACACTGTTTTGCTCGCAACAAGCGCGGGGAACGTTACGGCATTGAACACTTATCGTATACGCTACAAAACTTATCAAGTTTTACTAACTACACGATTTGCATAAATGCTTTCACCGTTGCTGCATCGAAGCCTAGCAATTGTGTGAATATAACAACGCTTGTGGGCGGTAAGTTGCACGTTTGCAATTTGCATTTTTACATTTCAATAATAAATTTTAGTTTTTATTTAATTATAATTTAAATTTTTTTATTTATATTTTTTTTTTAATTTTAATTTTTTTGAATTCTTTTTAAATGTTTTTTTCCTTTAAATTTTTTTAATTTTTTTCATAATTTTTTTTTTTTTTGAAATTGATTTTTTCTTTTCTTTTTAATTTTTAATTTTAATTTTTTTTTTAATTTTAATTTTTTTTTTAATTTTTTAATACAATTATTGTTTTTTTAATTTTGTAATTTTTTTATAATTTCTAATTAAATAATTTTTGATTTTTTTAATAATTTTTTGTAACTTTTTTTAATTAATACTTTTTTTAATATTTATTTTTTATTCTTTTAATTTTTTTTATATTTTGTAATTTTTTTAAATTTAATTTTTTAATATAATTTTTTTTAATTTTGTAATTTTTTTTTTAAATTTTTAATCAAATTATTTTTTTTAATTTTTGTTTTTTTTTTAATAATTTTTTGTAACTTTTTTTAATTAATACTTTTTTTAATATTTATTTTATATTCTTTTATTTTTTTTTATATTTTGTAATTTTTTTGTAATTTTTAATTTTAATTTTTTTTTAATTTTTTAATACAATTATTTTTTTTTAATGTATTTTTTTATAATTTTTAATTAAATTATTTTTTAAATTTTTGATTTTTTTAATAATTTTTTGTAACTTTTTTTAAATAATACTTTTTTTTAATATTTATTTTTTTTTAATATTTATTTTTTTTTTTAATATTTATTTTTTATTCTTTTAATTTTTTTATATATTGTAATTTTCTTTAAATTTTTAATTTATTTTTAATTTCTAATTTTTTATAATTTTCCAATGCTTGCAGTGCCCACCAGTCCCACAGCGACCAAATTTGTAGAGACAAAGCATGACGTTGTGTTGCACTGGCAAGAGCCCGAAGTGCCGTCGGGCCGTGTGGACTACTATGAAGTGATTGTCGAGACCAAATTGAATGACGATTCAATAGTGCGTTATATTTCGCGCATAAACCGTGGCATGCAATGCACCATCAGCAAACCAAATTGCAATAACGACAATGCCAAGTATGCGATTAGCGTACGTAGCGTTAATATCGCCTACGCCAATGAGACGGACACACAACTGGAGCAGTTTGGCAAACAGAACAACAACTTGGATCATTATGTTATAGCCGGTAGTTATGAATTGGCTTGTGCTGAGGCCACATCTATGCCAACAAGTGGTGCACATACCGAATACAGATCGGTTGAGGCGAACGCCTTCAACTCCATATGCATTGCAATGGTTAAAACGGATAGCAAACTATGGATTATCATATTTTGCATCATAATGGGCACTTCATTCGTATTCATATGTGGCCTGCTCGTCTATAGAAGATGCCACGCAATGGCGTCGATACACTGTAAGATACCCGATCCCTTGGCGGATATGGTGAACCGCGCCGATGACAAACAACGTGAATATGAGAAGTCAATACAAACAAATAATTATGAAAGCGAAAATCGCCGCTTACTCGCAAGCGTTTCAAACGACTCCAATAGCGCATACAGCGGCCGTCGCGCTTCGGACACAACAAAAACCAGTTATTGTGATAGCAACATAACCGATTATCTGGTTAGCAATGTGTCGGATTATTGTGTACAAGATCCCTTGACTTTGAACAACACGCAATCGCTGACGGGCGTGCCAGAAACAGGCTATGTGACAATGTCAACACTGTTAAATGTTGCGGAGCAGTCGCGGGAAAGTAATGTGTTGCCTAACACTGAAATCGTTGACGGTTATGTGCAACCAAGCGCATTGGCAACAACAACAAATGCCAGCGAAAAACCATTCATGATCTCGTTTGCCGCCGACGATGGTTACGTACACCCGACTAATCGGCAGTCATTCAATGGTATGAATGTGAATAATGCAAATTATGTAACCGCTATGAGGTAGATCGCATAAAAGTGTTGAACATTTAGTGTTATGGCGTTTCAAAAAAAAAAAAAAAAAAAAATTTAAAGGAAGTACTACTTGCGGTGCGCACGCGGATTTGTAAACTTTGTGCGTGGCGCCTAGAAGTGGTGTGTGTGTGTGAATGCAGAGTGCACAAGTGACAGCAGAGGCAAGAATAAAGTCACATGTGCGCATTATTTATAAATTATAGCACTGAAGTGTCCTTTTCTAACAACAAATTGCAGTGAAGTGAAAAAGTGAGGTTAACTTTTTAAGCAATTGAAAAGTTATTGGTTTATATTAGCTTCAAATTGCTTGCAGCAAGCTTATTGCAATGTAAATTTCATTTATGAAATTCTAACGTAACTATAAAACAAACCAAAAGCAAAGAGAAAAACAAAGAAGAAAAAGAAAAGAAAAGAGAAGCAGTGGTACACAAATCACATTTTACTACATCACAACGGTATTAGTAAATATTTATTATAGCTTTAAAGGACAGTGAATTGGCGTTTATGCGTAAATAACGAAAACCAGCAAAGAGCAGAACACCAAAAGCAGTTTCATAACCTACACATTTTGTGGCTCATTAAAAACTACAATTTATATACACATTTCCCTCGCTTAAAGTGAGCGCCTTACAAACCAAATTCACTGTTCAATAACAAAGTGCAGCTAGAAATATAAATATATATATATTTTTAAATATATTTATGTATCAAAAACAAAAAAGTCTGTCAAGTGCCTTTATTAAGCAAAGCATTAATTGTTTTTAGTTTATAAATTTATATGTATGTATTTATGTGCATAAACGCTTTATGTATTTTTAATTAAATACACTGTATATAAGTATAAATATTATTTTTAAGTTTTTGATGCATGTACATATATATATTGAAGTATAAAAAGCTACTTACAAAGGAATAAATATAATTTTATGATTAATTACAGCAGTTAAGTTGGCAGTTTACGCAATATTTGTATTAGAAATAGTATTTTTAGTTCAAATAAAAAGTAAATAAATTGCAGAAACTAAAATATATTTATGAAACATATAAAGAAAACGATATTTAAATATTTTTTTGAAAATCTACTGCACTTAAATACGCTTGCTATTTATACCACTAGGCTGAGATTTTTTGAATTACAATTAAATGTATAATATGTACAAAGAAAAATTTTGCTAAAAAATATATAAATTAAAAAAAAACCGTTAAATTATAAAAGTGGATTCGTATCAATTGTCGGACTCTATACGTGTATATTTGCTTGATTCGAACGAAAATTTATAAAAAATTAAATATTTTAAATGAAAAAAAAAATTAATAAAAAATATTTATTTTTAGCTTGAAAGTTAATTAATTCTATTCTTTTTTTTTGCTTAAATTAATTAATTATTAAAAAGTATTAATTTAATATACTTTATTAATAAATTTAATTTATTATTATTTTTTTAGTTGTAAGTACCATATAGTTTTTAAAACATTATTAATTATAATAAGTTGTGTTGTTTAAAAATTATAAATTTATAATTAAAAAGTAGTATAAAAAAATATTTAAAACATTTCTGGACAATATAACTAATTCATTTAATAGCTATTAATCATTAATCATTTCTTTGATTAAAAATTTGTTAAAGCTCAATATTGAATTTTTTAAATTTTTTATTAAAAAAAAATTAAATTTCTAATTTCAAATTTTTTAAATTTTTAATAAAAAAAAATTAAATTTCTAATTTCAAAAAAATTTAAATTTCAAATTTAAAAAAATTTTAATTTTTTAATTTAAAAAAATTAATAGAGATTATTTTCAACATATGCAATTCAAACAGCTGTAAGCGGCACTAGCTTTTGTAGTGTCATATTGAGATTACAAGGTTAGTCAGTAAGTGCGCGTTTACATTTATGTCTATTTATTAAATTACAAGAATTATTATTTTTCTAAATTCATTGACAATTGCAAATAAAATGTTTAAATTTATACTTTTCTAAATTTATTTCCATTTTGAAGCTCAGACTCCTTTCTTACAACGCCTTAATTGAGTCAATTAGTAAATTGTCTCCATATGCCTAATAATACTAATTGACGAAATTGCGATTTTTACATACATACAATTTTCCGTATTTACACAAATAAAATATGCTGACAAAATTCTAAATATCAAAACTGATATTTTGAATTATTACATTTAACATAATTAATTATATTAAACATAAATAATTATAAATTAAATAAATAATGCTTTACTGATTTACGTGTTAACATCGACTACTACTTTATATATAAATATAAGATTATATTTACATACTTTAATGCTTGTATATAAAATAATTTAGTGTGAAGCAGAAAAAAATAAAAATAAAAAATAGAAAATTCTGTAAGTTTATAAAAATATTGTTTTCGAAATAAAATTGAAATTTATTAATTGTTTAACAAAATGACTTTGTTGTTATTGCTCTTCTTATATTCGAAAATAGTGTTGTTGTTATTCAATTTTATATGTTACATCATTATATGTATAACATAAATTTATAAATTTCCATGGAATAGTCGGTTGTAAGGAAGGACTTTTGTAATACTTTTTTCAAGAGTCTCATTTTATCGGTCTTCTTGAGTCCGACCCATTTCATGTACTTGTTGTGTTCATTTCGACACTACTGTCCGACACCTGGGTTCTTTTTAGCTGATAACTATTTTTGTAGAATATTTTCTTAAAAATTTGTTAGAGAAATCTTAAAACAAATCCCAAATTGGTGGCAAAATCGTTAAATTCGTTTCACGACTCCTGAGACCTCATGCAACCGTGGAGTGGCTGATTAAAATTAACCATTTGGAAACAAAATAGGCTGATACATTTCTTGAACGTGAAATATCTAAAACAAAAATAAATCCATACCACAAGAACTGTCAAAGATGAAGACCAAAGATGGTTGAAGTAATCTAAGTGAGAGTCCCTGTATTCGTGAAGATCTTGATCTATGTGCGCTAGGCGGCGGTATAGTAGAAATACCTCTCAAATCTTATTTACCTTCATTTATTTAATAATCCGGTGATTTTGCAATGTCAAATTTAATGACACCAATTTGACAACAAGTCAAATACGCTAACATTTTTTAGTTCCTCCACCGATTAGAAAAAAAAAGTTTGAACGGCAGCAAGTCGTCAATTCATCCCGAGAACTGTCAGTGATGACAACCCTTTTCGTTGGTTTGACAACGACTGTCATTAAACTTGACGTTATGAAAATCTTATATAATAAAGTAAAAACATTTAGTGGTCATAATTGTGGAGAGTCTTTTGAAGATGTAGACACTTTTATAATCATATTTTCGAAGTAAGCCTCCAATTCGAAATATTTAAGTTTCGAAGTTCGGAAAAAGCTTATTAAAAAATTATTATTCATTACAAGATATACATTAAAAATCCAAAAAATGGATTTAATCAAATTTTTATTTTTAATTCAATGGTATATATTAGGTCTACAACTTTGCTTCCGCCGTTTTCCAATAGATGTCTATAGGGTCAAGCACTGGTCGAATAAATCGATTAAATCGTTTTATATCGAACTTGTACATTTGTGTCAACATTAACCCAACAAAATATTTGTAGAGAACTGTTTGCATCCTTGTCACTTTTTGAGACGAATTCTCGACATTTGCGGGAAATTTTGCTTTTCTTTTTTAATTCCAAGAAAAGTGCGGCCGAGGCTCATCGACATTTGTAACCGTTTTCATACAAAAAAAAACTGAAATTTACAAAAAAAAAAAACGGCGGAAAGGACCTAATAAAGACCTAATAGACCTAATAAACTATTTCGGTTAAGCTTATATGACTGATTTTATAAGGCATTAAAGTTGAATGTTCGAAATTTTTTTTTTTTAATTTTGTTTGTTTGATTGATCGAAAAATGTTATACACCATTGATGTAATAAGTTATTATAGGTTAATTATACCTATATTTTTACTTTTTTGGTAACTATACTATAATTAATAATGATGTTTCCAGCGAGCTAAATGTCGAAATTCGAAGGTGAATATTTCGATTTTGAAAGCAAACTTCGAAAAATGGGCTCCCGAAAAAAATTGATTTGGTTCAATATCTGGAAAATAAGTAAATTTTTCCCTATTATGTATTTATTTAACCTAAAATTTTTAGTCCCATACTTACCGCTTTCTTAGAAATTGCTTTACAGAAATAGAAGATCACTCTTTATCAACAGAATTTGTTTATTTTCAACGTAATTTGGTTTATTCATACGAACATACGAGTATTCTTACAATTGCATTTATTTTCCGGACATTATTGGGGTTCGTGGATCTAATGAGTTTGTTTTTTTGTTGTCTCATGCGTTAGTTTTGTTTTTTAATTTTATTTTTATTTTTTATTCATTTTTACAATACATATTTGTGGTTTTGCTTTTTAGATAAGTGAACTATACGGTGTGGGTGTGAGTGTGTGGGAGTGAGAGTTGAAGGTGCATTAGAAAAAATATGCCTAAATATCTATATATCTATATATTTATTTATTCATTTATGCATGTATTTATGTATATAATTATTTATTCTCTTTTTTATTTTTATTTCTATTTTTTACCTTAAGCTAAACTTGAATTGCAATAATATGCATAATTTATTAACTAGTTGTTTTTGCTTTTGTTTTTTTTTTTTTACCAACTTTTATTGCATTTTCTGCAGACAACACTGTGCTTGTGTGTAATGCCTAACGGTAAAATGAGACTTTAGTACAATTCGTTCGCTGCTTAAAAATTATTTCAATATTTCTTTGCTCTCTTCTATGCTCTGCAATTATGACTAAACTCTTATTTTAGGTGAAAGTGTTGTATATTTTTGGGTTTTTTTGTGGAGGATGTGCGATCTGTTCTTTCTAGGTCCTCTACCCCAAATATATATGTATATCATTTATAATAATAATATTTTCGTATTAACAGTTAGACACGAACGGGTTTTTTTCACATCTTTTGGTTTTTTTGTTTTTGTTTTCGTTTTTGCTTTGAAAATAAATATTGCTCTATAATTTTCACTTTAGTTTCGCCTTCATTTGTCACAATTAGTAGAACGGGTACTCGATTTTTTTTTAGCTATATATATGGTATATAGTATATTTTGTTTGTTTGTTTGTTTGTAAATATATAATTTTAGTTTAATTTTATATATTTAGCTTAGTTAGTTTTGTTTCACTATTTAAGATACCACTTTTGAAATTGCAGTGAACTTATTTCATACATTCATAGATTTGTATGTATGTATGTATGCAGGTATGCAGTAGTATGTAGTGCTTTCTCTATCGGCATACGGTCGCTTGTGAGAGAAATGGGACACGATATCGGTTTTGAAAAAAAAACATGAAGTTGCTGAAAATCTTATCCGAAAGAAAAACCGTCAATAATCATGAAATATATCAAATACATCATCAATTACTTCTAAAGTGGGGAAGTCCATGTAAAAGCCTGAAAATTGGTAATTTCTTAAACAAATTTTTAAAGTCGTTTAAAAAAAAATTTTATTGTTTTTAAACTTTAACACTAGATTAAAGGATTAATATAGTTATTTGTCTGCTGCCTACGACACGAGTTCCCAAACTGTTCTATTTATCACTCATCAACCATTCTTATGAAACAAAAAAAAATTGAACTGTTTTTTAGGACATATTAACGGAAAGCATAAACATATAAAATTAAAATAAAAGGATACAAATTTAATATATAACAAGACTAGAAGGGCTAATTTTGACCACAAAACGGTATTTTATGTTTATTAAACGCAAAATTTCTGAAATTTTAGGTTTAACCTTCCGATCGTAATGTAGAGAGAAGCCTCACCATATTTCAGAGAAATCGGTCAATAAATTTCAAAAATGTAGTTTCGAAATAATCGCCTTTAGATTTACGCGCTCTTTAGAATACAAAGTCCGTTCCATAACACAACCTATAACTTCGTGAATATTCGAAAATTTGTTTTTCCGCTCTTCATGTTTTCTGTTTATCAAAAAAAAAAAAAATCGATTTTTGGACGATGAATGGACTTTCCTCTTTAAGAAACATATTTTAAAATATCTTTAATAGTTTTATCCACTTTCAAAAAGCACGCATTTTAACTATATTCCTCCAAAGTAGTGACTGAGAGCTGTACAAACTTTCACAAAAACATCCCTAAAGAAAAGCTCTATGAAAGCTCTTTGGTTGAGCTTAACTTGAAAGTGTTTATTACTGAATGAAGCTTTGATACACTAAAAAATTAAATAATTGTTTAGAAAAAAATAAGAAATCTGAATATTTACATTCGTCATAATTCTCAGAATTGGTCTTTGAGCCTTAAAAAATCTTTGCAGTAGTAGGTTCAGGGCGCTTCGTCGAGCCTTAATAACCAAGGGATGTGATTCTGGCTTCACAAGGTTCTATCTTTCATAGTCTAAGTGGGTTTCCTTTTGGGGCACAGGGGGCCATAAAACCTAAGCTAACCTAAAACTTCTAGTTTCAGTTAGGTTAGTTCTATTTTTTGAAAAATTTTTGATGATAAAAATAAAATGTCCTGATGAGTGTATTGCATTGCATCTTTCATAAATCTTCCTTCCATAACTATTTATTATATTTCTGCAATTAAAATAAATATTTGCTATCGCTCTGTCCCATTTCTTTTTCTAGCAACTGTATGTCATTCGCCTCTACTGATGTTTTGAGCTATTTCAACAAGTTGTTTAAATTATTTTAGTTTTTCCTGTTATTTTTGTTCTGTTTGTTACTTTCACTATAGGATGCCTTTAGACTTGCTCATTTAGTGTACTCGTATAGATTATGTAGAAGCATAAAATGTTGTGTAAAGTGTTGTTGCTGGTTTATTTTTATTTTTATTTTTTTGTTATTAATACCCGTTTAATTTTCTGCAAGGATCGTATTTTGAAACTTTTATCACAGAATTTTTTTTATCTAATAGTTACATATAATACACACGCACATTTAGTATATAGTACAATTTGTGTATGTACATATGTATGTGTAGGTGTTTAATGTGTTTTTGCACGAAAGTTGTTAAAAAATTTATTGAAATATATATTTACTACAACAATAGCAATGTTTAAAAATTCATCGAATCAAAATAAATTAAGCGAAATTTCGCTTTATTCTAAAGGCTGTGTGCTTATCGGATTAAGGGGTTATATACAGTTAGAATTTTCAATAAATCGATTTTTTTTATTTCATTTTCTTAATGTACATATATTTAAGAATACACACAGAAAATTTCATATCGTTCCGGTGAATATTTTCAAAGTTACAAGCAAATGAAAAATTTGAAAAGGCGTTTCAGAGTGCTTTTAAGTACAAGGTCCAAACTTTAAACGCGTTTTTCTCAAAATGGTGTTCTCAAAGTCCGTGACCAACATTACTCGAAAACGGCTAGACCGATTAGTCTCAAATTTTAACACGACCTTCTTAAATATATTTTTTAGTAATTAATCGTAGATTTTTTCTCTCCGATAAATATTTTTTTTTATAAACAATTTAAGGCCGAAATTTCGGTGAAAAATCGATTTTTTTTTTTTGAGAAACCGCCATTTTGTCAAAAAATTTTATTTTGCTTATTCCTTCGATTGATTACTAGATTTAACATTATTTTAACGAAATCTGTTTGGTTTTTTAATTTCGGATGATCCAGTTCCGAGATATAGTGGTCACCGCAAAACGTCTTTTTTGAGAGGAGCTCCTGGAGATCAGCTGTAGCTCTTTTTCAAATAAATATTTTTACTAAAACTAAGTCTTAAAATACAGTTAAAAGATACCATAATATGTGTATAAATTTTTGGATCAATAAATTAAAAAGTTTTCTCGGAAAAAATTCTGGAAAATTCACTTTTTTTCGGCCGTCTAACTGTATATAACCCCTTAATGTTGCTTGTTCATGTTTTTTTTTTTTTAATTTCTAGAAGCAAATTGAATTATGCTCATGTACTCAGCTACGCATGTGAGCTTAGCTTAAACTGAAAGATTTCTTCTTCTTCTTCACATTAAGAACTCGAATCATGAATGTGGTTGTTGCAGCAATTTTAGGTTATGTTACCTTTGAATGCAAAATTTTGTTTTTTGTGAATAGTATATGTCTGTGTTTGTGTATTTATTAGTTATTTGCCTAGCTAGCTATTTGGTAGTGTGCATTTGTATTTGTTGTAAATATACAACAACAACTTAGTTATATATGTGATTGCCAGCCGAGCTTGCAGCTTCTTTTTTATTGCAATATTTATATATATATATATATATATTTTTTTTTCTTGTGTGTGCAAATAACAACAAATAAAGTTTAAATACTTAAACAGCTTATAATTATACATACATATACATATATTTAATTTATTTATATGCTAAATTTTAATTTCATAAATTGTTGCAACTAACCGCAAATATTTTTCTTTTCACTTTTATTTAAATTTAATTAACCACAAAATAATATTGCAATCATTTCACAACTATTCACATTTAATTGATTAATTTATATTTTTTCATTAAATTTTGTATTGCAATTGCTTAGCATTCGCCAATTGCACATTCGCTTATTTTTTATTTTTAAATTTATTTATTTTATTTTATTACAAAATCAGTCTCAATACAATAAGCCATCATCAAAAATTTGCTTAACATTAAAATCTGAACGCGAAAAGAGAATTATTTCTTGCACTTACATACTCAATTTTTTGTGTTTGCCTTAATGTTGCGTATACGCCTAGTCGTCTAGTCATTATGTGTGAGAAATGAGAGCTAATGAACTGATTTTTTTTTTCATTTAATGTATTTGTTGTAGTGTTTGCAGGATTACAAAAACATTTACATAAATATTATATATATGAAATTCATTTTTTAGTATATATCAATAAAAATAAAAGAAATATTTTTTCTGAATATTTTTCGTACTTTCGGTTAAAATTTATTTTAAAATTTGATAATAAAAATAAATTTAATGAAAATAAAATAAAATGCAAAAATTTCTTTGAACTAGCTTTTTTGTACCCTCGACTTATATTGTCAGGTCATAAGTTAAGTGGAGGGTATAAAAAAGCTATGTCATGAGACTAGAGCTGATAGAGACAAACTGATTACAGATTTGAATTCAGCGCGGCCAAATTAACTAGAATCAGTTGATAAATTCAAATTGAGTGTTGGCCTGTGTTATCTTTTCATTACGATCCGCACTATTATTATTATTTTTTTTTTTTGTTAAACAAACACAACTCAGTAACCTCAAAAAAAAAAAAAAAATATCAATAACTTATAAGCATTCGCGGCGCCTTTATTTTCTCTTCGATGGGCTTCATAATTTTATATGGGTGTATATACCCTGTATAATTGCAAAGTGCATTATTAACTACATTAAACTTATTTTTGAATGCAAATTCCATGTAATCTAAAATATCTACATTTGCAAATAGAATATATAACTAGGTGAATGTCAAACTGTACTTAACTTTGTGCTAGGCTTAAGTATATAATATTTATATATGTACGTTATGTCTAATCCTAACACATTTAGGACTACAACAGTTTTGCATTAACAGTACTTTTTAATGCTTATCTACTGGCTTATGTTTATAATTTATTTGGTTTCGTTTCGAGATTTTCATTTTTTAGTTATTTTCGTATTTTTCTTAACTTATGCATAGATTTATTAATTTATTTCCTTATATTGCATAGTCATGTTTTCTTAACTACTTATATTGCTTTGGGCTTGGAATATTTTATACGAACTATGAATAAAAAATATTAAAAAAAGATGGAGTTGTCATGAAAAACTAAAAATATATATTTAAAATAATAATTTTGTGACTAAAGTATACTTTAGAGGAACATCGACAAAAACTATGACATATCGGAATACAGATTTAATCACAAATCATATGAAGAGAACCTTCTCGCCTCCAGTCAGGAAACGATTTAGAGTTCTATCGGATGTACTAGCCATAGAAACTGGTATTGACAGCAGTCACTCCACCTCCGAAGCTGCCCTGTGCAGCAACCGCAGTGCACTAGTATCTAAAGAAGAGAATTAGCGCAAAAAACAACACAGATGACAGTCTTTATACTAGGTAAGATAGCAAAGGATCAGGCGGCTAGGACCTCAATTAATGAGGAAGAAATTAAGCGTCAAAAACAGATAGTGGAGCATTACGAAAGCTTCTTGAAAAGTAAGCTATCAAAATCTCAACACGCAGCATTCAGGAAAGCAGTTCCCAAAAAAGGAATCGCTGCTCCCTTAATCAACCACTGCATGTGTTCGCCAATTCGGAGCATCCTCAACCGGAATTTGTTTCCTCTCAAACCCTCAGGAGCTACAGGGTAATTAAATGCACTCTTCACATTTTTCAGAACCATACCGAGATCTCTTGACTGAGATTATAAAATATGGTTCCGCTATCCACAGACTATAATATAATGTGTGAGGGTTGCCGATTATACTTAAGGGCTAAGGGGTAGTCAAAGACACGAAAAAATTAGAATTTTCAGTAATTTTTTTTGCTATTAATATTGCATGCTTTGACTTCAAATCACGAAAATGTAAAAAAAATTATAATTTCTAAATTTATAGCTGTTGGCGTTGAGCCAGTTCCAAAAGAGGTCCTTATGGTGACAATCCTTGGAAATTCATCCTAAATCAATCGGATGAGAAAAATTAGAATTATAAATAGATAATCCTGGGCTTGATCGATTTTTTTTTTATTAAGGGGCTATACCAGTGTAACCCATGAAAAATGAGGCGTTTTTCGTGATTTTTTTTTTTTAAGAAAGTACTCGATCGAATGTTTCAAAGTTTTTTGGACATAATAAGGCATATTTTCAGCTATATTTGAGTTTTTTTTACAAAAATATTGAAAAATAACGGAGTTATGTGCTGTCTTGGGAGGTACCAAAACAAAAAAGTTCCTCAACTGCTGACATGATTGCAGCCGAATGAGTAGCTGAAACAAAAAAAAAAATCGAAAACGGTATTAAAGCTGAAGATATTTCCTATACATTGACCTATGATTTCTCAAAAATATCAAAAATTAACAAAATGACATAGTTCTAAAAAAAATCGTTTTTTTAGGTTAAAAATTGTAGTTTTTTTAATGCCAAATTGATAATCAAAACCCAATCAAATCAAAAAGATCGTAGGTCATTGTTTAGTATTAACTATCGAATAAGCAAAAAATAAAAAAAATCAATTTTTTGAAAATGTCACACTGGTATAGCCCCTTAACATAATGGCGGCTTCAGGAAATTTTTTTCGAGATTTTCGGGAAAAAATCAACAGGTAATTGGTATTAAAAAATCGAAATGTATGAAAAACAAAAAAGTTTCCATCCGGCCAAGGATTAAATATTCTAAAAGCTGTAAAAATTTCATTAAAATCTACTGAGTGGTTTTCGAGTTACTGTTGCCACCAGTTCAAAAAACATGGTGTTGAGAAAAACGCATTTAACGCATTTTGGAGTGCCTGAGCTTTCTTTGTTATTTGTAATTATCGCTTCAACTTGAAATTTTCGGAGAATATTTTTAAGATATTACAATTAACAAAAATGAAAAAAAAAAATTTTTTTTGAAAATCCCGACTACCCCTAACCCCTTAAGAGGTAGAGCACGAGTTATCCTTTCGGTTTTCGGTTTGCTGCTTTTAATAAACCGATTCAATTTTAAAAAATCATGTTATCGAGGAAAAGTGTGGGACATCTAACAATCATATTTGGACCCATTGAATGTGATGATATAGTAGAGATGGAAGAAGTTAGTACAAAATGAACCGATTTTGAGAAATTTGTTGCTTTTTAAATAAAAAAAAAAAGTTTTGGCAGTCTTCAAAACATTTAGATGACAATAGTTAGAATCCAGTATATATTTTGCAGGCTTCTTCAAATATTGACCGCTTTGCTATGTGCTCTGCTATGTAGCCACCCTATGATTTGACATTGAACACACTCGATAAAGTTAGAAAAATTATGGAATTATGGTATTATAAATGAGCTCCTTCACGGGTTACTTATGAAATATATTATAATAATGTACTGCCATTCGCTGACGGAAAATTTGTAAAAATATTGAGAGCAAAAATGATATCTATGTATGTAAATAAAATTTGTAAAATATTTTTTCTCTTAATACACATTTTTGTTTCTTTAATTAATTACAAATCCATAATACAGACCGTACTTATTTTTTTATACCCGCACAACATGCGGCACCAGGCATTCTATTTTTCTTTTTTTATCTAATTTCTTGTTTTTTTTTTGTGTTAGTTTATCATCAAACAAAATTAACACAGCGCAAATTGTTGAGCACATTTCACCTATTAATATCTAATTTAGTACTTAACTTAAATACTTATTATCATACTAGACTCTTACATAAATAACTATTTACATATGTATGTAGCATCTTTGAGGATTTCGTGTGGCTCAAGTGTGACTTTAGAATGCTTTTGCAATGCTATTGCTTCGGTTACAACTGTACATACAATACATACATGTGGGCTTAGGCGTGATTATTTATACTCGGTAAGGGCGCACAGCACAGCTTGTGAGTTGCATTGTAAATACTGTACTCTCACATATGCAGCTGTGTTTGAGTGAGTGTGGTACTGAGTACTGGGCACAGTTACTTATGCATATTTACTACTAATTAAACATATATGTTATGTATATATATATGTATAACTAACTATATACTTACCACTGCATTACATTCACGAAAAATCAATTCCATATTTAACTAACTTAAACAACTACACTTAAATATTTCTAATTACTTTTGATAAGCTACAATCTATACAACTACACTTTACACTATAGTAATGCATAAATACATTTAAATATTACGTAATATTCGTAAATTTCAGCCTTACGCCACGCCCTTTTTGGGCACGTGCCAAATACAACCAACTCGTCGATTTCATTCTAGTGACATCTGTCTAATCACTATTCAGATCATCACCGATGAGACTACGATCCATGCCCTTCCAATTGCTTGAGTTGAGTGCCGCCGCTGTGATGCCGTAGGTACCGCTAGGCAGCCGCTTTTGACGACACAACGCGATGCGGGTCTTACTGGGCGACGCCGGTTGTAGCAGCGGTGATGTGGCCTGTGGTGAGTCCATATCGTCGGTATTCTCTTCAGGACAACTGTCCGATGGTGAAGCTAAACGCTCACGTGTCTTGATAGACTTCTTCAGGCGACGCAAAAATCTGCAGTAAAAGAAAGTGATTATAATTTAGCAAAAACTTCTTGAGGTTTTTCGAGTAAAATATGTGGGAGATCGGTGGCGATATGACATGGACTTATAAATGTTATATCTAAGTTGATATCGATCAATGCTGAGATCGGATAAAATGAACATAACCTCAGTTATATAAGTAAGGTCTGAACTAAAAGCCTCGAAGAAAAGGGTTCAATCTTGTAAATATTGTTTTTTTCTCAGTTACGAAATTAAGGCTTATTCATCCAAGAAACGATAATTGGTATACTGATTCATCTTTAGGCCATTTTTAGAAGGAATACCAGACTCAGAAGGTTTCGTCAGCATTAACTGCCCAATAGTCTATATCGAGAAATACATAATTCACTTGCAGAGCAGTGGTCTGAACTACATATAATTCCTAGCCGTTGCTTTATGTAACCCAGAAGGTAGTAAAGGAGAAAAGAAATCTGAAAAGGTGGGCATAAATAGATTAAGAACGAGAACTGGTGTCTAAAAACAACCTAAATGACACGGAACTGAAGAAGTTTTTGTTTAAGTGATCTAAACTATATATACCTTCCTTTGTACTACGAATGATAGACGAGAAAAGCCCTTCTTCTCACAAATCAAAGTGTTGTTGTGGACGATTTGAGTACGAACAAATTTTAAATTTTTAATCAAACTTATTAAATCATTACCTTATTTGATTTCCGATCGCACGCAGACGATTTATTTTGCATTTCGGTTTGACAGTTTCAGTGTCTTCCTTTACAATACTGGGTGAGATACGACGTAACAAAGCCTTGGAAAACAAAGATACAAATATATATATATACATCGTAAAAGTAAATTCTAATATATTTCCTAAAAATACTTACATCGGCCACCTCTTCTTCGCTGAGGCTCTCCTGCTTCCGTGGACGCTTCTCACGATTCGGAGAATTAAGACCTGTAATTTCCAAAAATAATTTAAACTACTTTGCGAACTCATCATCCGCTTCAACTTACGTCGAGGCAGCGGTCGTGAGGCCGCCAACTCTTTGGGCGACACAAGACTCTCCGATGAGGAGGAGCTGCTCGCCACCGGTGGTCTGCTATTGAGTCGTCTCTTAGGACTCTTCCGTGTGGTAACAGCCGAAGCTGGACAGGGATGATGATGCGAGAGGCAATGCTTGCTGCAAGTATGTGTGCTGCTGCTTGGTGTCGTGGTCGCCGTCAACGATTCCTTGCTCGGTATGTCGAGTTGTTGCTTTGTGGGCGATTGTGTGGCTGAACATTTTGATGATTTGCGTTCACGCTTTTTGCTGCTACTGCGACGCTGATGTGTAAAGGAGCCACCTTTACCATCGGACGAGGGAAAGTCGTAGAGCCCATCTGAATCGGTGAAAGGCAATTGATCCTTACGTCCATAGAAATGTGGTGAAAAGCGACCCATACTGGCGCGTTCGCTCAGCGGACTCTCCGAACGTGACGACACCGGCGACAGACCCTTTTCGTTACCATCGATTTGTATCACAATAGAAGGCAGTTGCAGCTGTGCCATTTGATTGGTTGCGCCCGTGCTGCTGACGCTGCTCGTGTTTGCCGTTTGTTGTGGTTCATCCACCTCGATTAGCACGTGCTCGGCCATGTAAGCGCCTAGAGTTTTGAAGCGATTGCTGCTCAAGCGACAATCATCCATTCGCTCGTCGACGTGGTCGGTGCCAATGCCTTCGTCATTTGACTCCAATATGATTTCATCCGAGAAAGTCTCAGAATCGGAACGTGGTCTATGCAAATGATCGGTACTGCAGCCGGTGGCGCCACTTTCAGTGCTCGCACTTTTACCATTTGTAATGTTCTCTTTGCAGCTGGCTAAAGCGGAGTTTTTACGTCGGTTCAAAAGATTTACATGCAGGGAAAGACCGCCACCGGAGTGACCGCTGCCTGGCTCATCCATTTCGCCGGGACATAATGGATTGCTAGAGCCACAACGACTCGGACCTGGGCTGGCCATGCTCGAATAGCCGGAAGAGCTGAGATTGCTTTCGGAGATGGTACGATCCGCACGACTGCACATCGTGAATGGACTCAGGTAGCACATACCAACCGGGTTTGGTGGCATCAAACCGCCTGGATTGCCGGTTTTCGTGGCCGGTGACAATGGCTCGGTATCCGATTCCAGTTCACTCATATTGGAAGTGACGGTAATCATTGGCGGTACGAAGGGAAATTCTAGCGAGTTCGGTTTTTCAAATTGTTTTAAGAGCCTGCCGAAGAGAGTCAGGAGAGAAGATGAGATATTAAAAATTATTTGGAAACTCAAGAATTATTTTAGTTTCCAGGCTAGAAACGATAAGCTATGAACTTCTAGGTGATTTAGTGGGTGGATTCGCTAATACACACACACACGTACATTGCAACATGTGCGCTCGCATAAGTGAGAGAAAGAACTAAAACGCTGTGAATGGCTCGCCTAAATGAAGCTAAGGAATCAACTGTACATTAAATTAGTGTGAATATATAAGTAAATAAATGATTAATAGAATGTCGAACACAGTAAGGAACAACGAAAGATGAAGAAACGAAAAGCAATGTGCACTACTTATATACCTTTTTTGTTGTTGCTTATTTGGAAACATAAAACTGGTTTCACCTATGCTGGCTCGTTGCGGTGGCGGTGATCCCGGGAATATGATCATCGGATGACGATTTCGCGTTGGACTCGGATGTTCCACCGTCAATGTTGGTATGATTAGATCACGTGGTCGTGGTGTTTTCTCCTCCGGTGTCGGCGGTTCCACATCGATGACAATCGCTGGTGGCTTCAAAGCCACTACACCAGCATTCGTTTCGCTATTAGTCGCTTGGAGACCGCTTGTTGTCGGCGTCGGTGGTGAGAATTTCAAAAGCGGTAGTTTATTCAGTAAATCTGCTCCTCCCCGGTTCTGACCAGCCATTGAGGTGGTTGCGGTGTCAGTGGGTGTTGTCTCCACATCGCTATCAATAATGACATGCGTTTTACCCGTATGCAGATCCAGTACAATCTTCTCCTTGTACAAAGTTTATGAGAGAAAAACAGAAACGAAAAATGCAACATTAGAGATGAAGTAACATCTGATTTGTAACGGGTTTTAATGATTTTGAAGCAGCAGAGCACAGAAGAAAGCAATGCGACTGATTTCTATAAATTACATGGAAAATGAATGGACTCAATGTGATGAGTCTTTCCTTTTAAAATGATACTAATAAAGAGTGTAGATGCTGCTACAGTAGGGCTAGAAGTCTTAGTTTCTAATCCATCTAATCCATGAGGATATACAAGTTATGCTCCACTGAGTCGAAATTTATCTCGAAATCTCTTTACTTATATTCATATGGATCCTTTAATTTGTCTAGTATTGACGATAAACACGATATCTTTCACCCTTTCCCTATAGTCGTATGTTCGTACTAACTCCAAAATGTTCTTTCTGAGATGTATGTATACCTACTTGATTCTCGTGCTACTTGCTTTTAGTGTTATCTCAAGAGCTCTTAAGCACTATAGGGGACCTCTCAAGAATATTTATATAATATTCTTAAGTCTACCTAATTCAATAATCTCCAATGAAGTAAGTTCTTAGATCTTTCAAGGAACGAATCTGCTTATTGGTCCATAAAAAAGTTTTATATTGACAATATTTGTCAAGACTATAGTTTTTGGTATATTCTTTCCTAACTTATAGATAGATGACTGGCTCTCTATGAAGGATGCTTCAGAAAACAGTGAAGACTGCCAAATTTGATCGGTTTATGGGTTGTTCAGGATAAGCTAAGACTTTCTTTCTTTCTGATTGTTTTATAAAACATTTCTGTTTGCTAAAGTCTAATTTTACTTCATTTTTTCGGCCTCCTGTATCTAGATACCCACTTCCCTCGAATATTTTATATAGATATAGAGAATTTAGCTTTAATCTTAATCTACTAAGAATGAGACTAGCACTAAATATGAATAATTAGCATGTCCGATAGTAAAGTAATAATATTACATAGCAACAAAGTGGTTTGTAGTGTGTCTCAGCTAAACCATCTATGGTTTTTGCGTCCGAATTGTATAATTATACCATCATCTGAGTCAATCTGCGTTGATTGTGTTTGTTAAGAAAAAATGTTTAACCTGATAAATAAGTCTCAAAATGTATTATATGTTATATTCACTTAAGGACACACTCAAAAATATACGTACGTTCAAATTATATGTGAATGAAGAATTAAATGCGACGAAGAATTATGTGTTGTTAGATTTTTAGTTTTGGGTCCAACCTAAATTTCAGTTTTTAGTTTAAGAACCGATCTTTTTAAAGTAAACCCATTCAGATAGTTGAAAAGAGATGACTTTGAATGATTCGAGTGACGAAGACTTCATACACAAATTCTTAACGCTATGTCGATCTTTAACAATCCTATCGAGAGATTATTCTCTTCCTTTTAGCATTTAAGAGATTTTTTTTTTTTTGAAAATGCAGAAAACGGGACTCAAAATAAGCGATTTATTACTTTTTGACCACGAAGCTGCCTTACGAATGGGTTAGTAGGCTATGTTGGGACCGGTTAGTTAAGGAATAATTTCAGAGCCTTTGAATCATAGCAAATACAATTATTAATGAATACAAATCTCTAAATCTACTAAAAGTCCAGGAAGACGTGGTCATTAAATAAGATCGGAAATTATTAAGGAAATGTTTCTAACTGAAAGTTAAGGTTTTTCAACATCTACCACCAACACATCGAATTAAAAAACACTTTTTTGTGCAATGGACAATGGATAGCAACATAGATGTATTCTCTGAATTTTTCTTCCAATCCGCCTTGTTTCTAAAATATATAGGTTTTCCTTTCATTGATATATTCAGACTTTTTAGGTATTTAAACCAAATCCAAGGTATTTAAACAAAGAGCAAGCGGACTTGGTAGTGAATTGAAGATATTTCAACTGCAGAATTGTCCAATAAGATAATTTGGATAATAAAATATTATATTAACAAATAGAGGAAGACAGGTTATGTACTGACAATTTTACTCACCGACATTTGCTCATCACTGCAGTCACTGCGTATGCTCTTCTGCTCATCGTCGCTGTAATCACCGATCGAGAGTGGATCTTCTTGGAATATCGGACTATTTGAACGTTGCGGCCGTGGCATAATCGGTGTGAGTGCTGGTGATGGCATCGGTGTAGGCATCTCACGTATGGGCGAGAGACATTTATTATTTATGCCATTGCTGGGTATCTCTAGCAAAATGGTCGGTGGGTGCAACAAATTCGCGGACGATGACGAATTCGATGACGATGGTGTCGATGAAGATTTGTGCGCATTAAGAACATCGAGTACGGGCACCTCAATTGTGGTTTGACGATAGAATACTGGCGAATCGGGTGGACCACTCGAGAAACTAACCGGTGTATGCATAGACGAGGTCGAAGACTCATCATCGCCGGGTGCATCATCTTGTGGACTAGAAGCGGTTGGGGTTGTTGTTGGTGATACATATACAGAGGCGCTATGCGTTATGTTAGCAGTGTTTGTGTTGGTACTTGAGGCAGTTGTTATTGCATTGGCATTTGCATTTGATGATGAGGAGGAAGCAAGATTACGGAACATAGCTAAAATGGAGTCGGCACTGGAGACTTTCGGGCGTGCGATTGTGCCGATACGACTACGTGATGATGGTCCGCCCAAGCCAGCGGCAATACCGAGCGTCAGATGGGCATTGTGATTTGTGCCACCGATCTCACTGCCACTGGTCTGCATGGAACGCAAACCGAAATCGGTGAGTGCTAAGTCGGAACTGGATAGTGAGTCGCTACCCTGATTCGATGAGGTGCTGTGCGGTGAACGTATATCGTTTGTGCACGGTGACGGAGGCACTGAGCTGGCGCGAAACTGTAAATCAGTGGGCAGACTGAGGGCGCTCGAGTTCCGTGTATTCTAGGGGTGTGCAGTGGTGATGAGGGAGTAGCGCGGGAGAAGGGGGAGAAAGAAGAAAATGTAAGTGAAGGCGTACAAAGTTATACGAGTATGACAGGAAGAGTAAATAACAAATGATACGTGCGGTGATGTTCTCATAATTTGATTTCACTATTACATAACCTATAAAAGTATTCGAAAATTTGACAACGGACTTAAAAGCTTATGCGCCTTCAGACAAAAATGCTTACGTTTATATTTGACATGTAGAAGACAGACAGACTTTAAATTAGTTATCTCTTAGCGCTAAAACTCTAAATTCGTACATTTACAGTTGTGTGCAAACAAATAGCACTTGTTTCATTGTGTAATGAAGAGTGGAGCGGTTATAAGCACTATTTAGTGTAAGAAGTGTTCAAAGAAAAGCCTCGCTCTCTTCCGCATCCTCAGTATATGGACGTAAGTACTTAGATTTTTTTGCCTGAGAATTTAAAACTCGCTTTAGTAACTTTTCAAGCTTTCACAGAAGCTAAACTAAGATTTTCTAAAAGCTCATAACGTCAGCAATCATCTACCGATCACTTAGCGCCCGCTACCACACTCACCGTCATATGTCCAATATCCATATCCGAACCTGAGCTCATTTCGGCCGATACTTTATTCAGCAATCGTGCGAATGTTACCTTTTTCTCCAGTTTCGGATCGGTAATTGTGCGTGCCACATTCGCTACATTGGTCGATGTCAGCGATCCGGAGTTCTCTGAGAATGTAGTCTCCTTAACATCGCTCTCGGAGTCCACATTACCGGTCGAAGCACGCAAACGATTCTCCGTCATATTGATGAGCTCACCGAGGCTCACTTTCGGTTTGTCCACATTAGTTGCCGGTGAGACTAGTTGTTGTAATATTTGTTTCTTTTCGGCAGCATTTTTCTTCACCGGCGTTGAGTTGTTGCGTTTCTTGCGTGGCGATGGCGAACCTGTTGATAGCGTGAGAGATTTTGGACATACATTAACGGTGGTTAGTCGATGATTATGCTTCGTTTATGTAACTACAAAGTTGTCTCACATATAAAACACAAACAAATGCTAGGTAAATAAAGCACATTCAATTACATAAAAGTGAGTGAAGAGGAGAGAAAAAGCAGTTGTGAAAGCGTAATGTGGTGTTTGGTGGTGTTATGTGCGGGGAAATTGGAAAATAGACAGGTAACTCTACTTTAAATCTTAAGGAATATACTTTTTTGTGTTTATAAGAACCTTTTTAGAATATTGTGTCGGCTAGTTTGATCCTAGTTTTAGAATATGGTTCAGGATCTAGGCCTAGGTCCAATCGTATATTTTTTAAGACCTGGTTGTCTGTAATCATGGATCCTTTTGGATCAATTTTGTTAATTATTAGTTGTCGTACATAATTTTATCTATCGTGGAATCAGTATGGACGCTAAGAACAATGGCTACTACTATTCCAAAGTAAACTTCAAACAACATTGGTTAGAGTATTTATTGTTTTCAAAATTATAGACCCGTATCACATCGTAAACATATTGATTTTGTCAGGCTACGGAAGCATAGGAACCGAAAAAAATATATATAGGAACCGTTAAATAGACCTTCATAGGTGTTAAGCACTGATCAGGATATAAAGTAGAAATCATCATTTAGATTTATTAGGTCTACAACTTTGTTTCCGCCGTTTTCCAATAGATGTCTCTAGGGTCAAGCACTGGTTGATTAAATCGATTAAATCGTTTTATATCGATCTTGGACATTTATGTCAGCATTAACCCAACAAAATATTTGTAGAGATCAGTTTGCATCCCAAACTTATTCTCAACTAAAAATGTCACTTTCTGAGCCAAATTCTCAACGTTTGCGGGAAATTTTGCTTTTCTTTTTTAATTCAAAGAAAAGTGCGGCTGAGGCTCATCGACAATAGTAACATTGACATTTAAGCCGTTTTTAGTACAAAAAAAATACTTAAATTTACATAAAAAAAACGGCGGAAGCAAAGTTGTAGACCTAATATCTTGCGAGACTCTGAAATAATTTATTTTGCTGGAGCACAGCTCTTTATGAGTTCGTATTGCTTTATTCTGCAGACTAAAAGTAACTGTAATATTTCGAAGCTTGGTTTGCGATCTGCAGATGTCACCGAGTAATAAATTATCATTCCAAATATTATTGATATGATTCCAGAAATGTCTACGGTATTAATTCACCTTAAAGTAGAGTTACCTATATTAGATGGTGCTATATTTTTAGAAACAAGTGCTCATATGTGATTTGTATCGTTAAACAAGCAGAATATTTTTCAAATAGTTTAAAGTTATCTGTGCAAAAATAATGCGGTGATTATGTATTTGTAATTATTTTGTATGAAACATGATTGTATAGTTAGTAGAACAACTAGTTTGAAATCAACAAGGCATACCTCCATCAAAGCTAACTACATGGAAATGTGTAAATAAAAAACAAATTGAATCAACTTTAATTGTTTTCGAAACTAAATTAGCATTCACAAAATACAGTTTAAGACTACATAGTAAAAAAGTTAGTTATTTTACGCCCACCAGCAGCCGCAAAAGTACACAGTTTTCGTTTGGCGTTCAAGAGTAGTTTTGTCGTTTTGTCAGATACGGGTACGGGTTTTTCGATCGATTGATTGGGTTCGATTGAATATTTCATAGTTGAGATTTGCTTTATTTGACCAAATTATGAAATTATATACATATGCAGTTAAATATAATATAATAAAGTTTGTATTAAATTTGTGGTTAAATGATGGCAAGACTTTTGAAGCAATTTTTTTCAAGTTTTCGAGCCCTGATTCTTATAGCGTTTGATTGAAATGGCTGGATTTGGAAGCATATTTTAAGGCAATAAAATCAGCTTAAGCTATGTAACTGGTATAATGTTAGGCGACAATATTATATCAACCAATAAGAAAATCTGTGGCGAAAAAGCACCAACATTGTATATATATACATGTTGTATATATGTGTAGTCTAAAAGTATATTGGATCGTTCATTAAATAATTTCGTTTGATGGCAACAGCTGATCTTATTGAATTTTTCCACAGCCAACTTCACACTTAAACGTTTTATCGTTATATATTTGAACAGCTGATATAGTAAGACTTTTTGTGAAAGTTTTAGAATAGTTTTTGTTTGGTGCCCTATCGATGATGGAACATCGAAAACATTCTCGGCATATTTTACTGATTTTGTATCAAAAATGGTAAAAATGCAGTAAAAGCAATGCGAAAATCATGTGATGTGTTGACCGAATGACTATGCTAAAATTGGTTTGGATTTGGATTTCGCTTTTGAGGATACAACATGTTCTGTTAGGTATCTTGAAGTCGTTGGTCGATGCAAATGGTGGGAAATTGCAAAATTTATTGGATCAAAATGGCGAACATATAATTTCATAAAATATTTTAAAAATAAAAATCCAGTGTTTGCAACTAAAAAACGAAATTACTTAGTGAAAGATCCAATATTATTTTTTCTTAAGTAACCCTTTTCTAATTTAAATACATTTTGACAGTATAGAGCTTAATAAATTAGATACAAATCAAATCAATTGCTCTCCAGGCAGTACCTTTTTTATTGGCAATGTCGATCTTGTGTCTTTATAATTTTCTCTTCTGTTATTTATATGTAATATATATATGAATATATCGGTACATAATCGATTCTAAACATTGTGAGCATTGTGTGTGACTTCAGATAAGTTCCAAATAAACTCATTCAAATATAACCTAAAATATTCAAAATCGTTTTTCTTTTAAGTAAAAAGGACTTTATAGTGAAAGGATTCAGTCTGTTTTATGTACGTTGATATTCTGTAAAACCTACGAGAGGACTCACTTAAATATTTAACGTTTCATACATATTTTGTAAAATCGAATATCAGAGAGTCTTTGTCTCAGAATCATAAGTTTCCAAAAATGTCCATACGTGAGAGGTTAAATGATTGTTGATTAAAATTTACTGATATTACTACTCCTGAATAGTATCGTACTTTTGAAGAGGTTAAGGGGGTCATCTCGTGTAACGGCCTGTTTTTAGAGACTTTTTAGAATTACTTTTCTACGACCAGTAAATAGTTAGAACTTTGAGTTTATTACGAGGGCTGCTATATATATTTCTGGCCTAGGCAATACTAAGTGTTGCCAGGTGCAATCTGACATTTCCATTGGAAAGTTTGACATTTTTTAGCATAACATCACTCAGAACGTTTTGTCATTTAATCGTGAATTGTTTTATTTACAGGGAATTAAAAAATTCATCTCGGCCAAAAAATGGAATTAACTCGTGAACATTTTCGTGCGATCATTTTTCACAACTTTCGACGTGGATTATCGCGACAAGAGTGCATCGATGAACTAAAATCTTTGTGTGGCTATGAAGCACCATCCTATAGCACTGAGAAAAACTGGCACAACGAATTCAATCGTGGCCGACGCTCGCTCAAAGACGAACTCCGTGAAAGTCGTCCAAAAACAGCCGTTATGCCAGAAAACATCGATGCCGTACGTGAACTGATAATGCAAGACCGTCATGTAACATACCTTCAGATAGAGGCATGCCTATGCATTTCTTCCACCAGCATACATTCGATATTGCATGAACACCTGGCCGTAAAAAAGGTTTGTTCTCGTTGGATCACGCACAATTTGACAATCGCTCAAAAAAAGGCTCAAAAAAAGTGCTTCGAAAATTGGTTTGAGCGCATGCAAAAGTGTTTAAATCTTGATGGAGAATATTTTGAAAAACAATAAAACCATTTTCGTTGCTAAATATTCCTATTTTCATTATTAGGCCAGAAATATATATAGCAGCCCTCGTACCATTGATTGATATATCGACAGTATAAATATACATTTTAAGTTAAAAATATTGTGTAGAATATGTGCTACAGCGTTCTGAACCCCACCGCTTTGTTTATTTTATTTTTTTGCTATTAAAAAAAGAACTTTAGGGAACTTGTGCTGTGTGTACTCAATTTGAAGTCGTTTGGTCAAGCCGTTTTAGAGATATGTGTGATGGACGAGAGTTTCAAATGTAAAAGAAAAACGAGTTCCAAGTTTCAAGCCTGCAACTCAGCGCTCTGAACAGTTTCCACTTCTAACTGCTGTATCTTTAAAACGGTTTCGAATTTTAAAAAATCACTTTACTACCGTTTCTAGACATGTTTTTTCGATTTTTTGAGTCCATTACTTGGAAAGAACCCCCTTCGTTCTTCGTTAGATTTTCTATCCGACTAACCTTGACGAGTAACCTTGACTTTAAAGCGCGTTGCTTCAGTAATATAGATCTATCAAACGATTTAATATGGTACTTACGAATTACACTGTGTGTCGAGAAGCAAAAGCTGATTTGAAGCGTTCTAGTAGCTAGTGTAAGCACCTAAATATTATACAGCTTAGATGTATAAAAGTTGGGATTTAGTTTCAATATATTAATACAGTTATATTTGAGTTTTATGGGGTTATATATAATATGTATGTACATGGTAAAGTATGTGCTTTAGACGATTAGGTGCTAAGAGGAGAGTTGAAACAAATATATACTTGGTTCAGGGTTGCTTTTTAGTTGGGAAAACGAACTTTTACATTTTTTTGTTTATTTCTAAGCAAAATTCAATAGGCATTGTACAGAGTGCAGAATTATAGGATTATTATTTTATTAAATTTTTACAACATACTTTTTTTTATTATTTTGTGCAAGTTTTATGTAATGCAAGCATATATACATACGAGTATATACAGGGTATATGAATATGTTGGTGATGTGACTTAAATAAATAATGTGTGCATTAATTTCATATTTTCTAGGTAAGTGATGGAAAATTTTGATTTCAAAACTGTAACGCTTGTTGTTTGAGGAGAGGGGGGGATATACAGCACTGTGTGTACACAACGAGATATTCGTTAAGAGGAAATTTTGCAAAAAAAAAATGAAATATTTTGATAAAAATACGAATCATAAACCAATCAAGTACTTATATGCATATAAAGGTTAACTTATACATACATATGTTAGGGAAAAGTGACAGACAGATACAGACAAAGAGAGTGAGAGAGCGAGTGAAACAGAGACAGAGAGAGAGAGGAAGAAACAGGTAGATAGTAATACAACGCTTGAAGTGAGTTGCGGTGGAGTAATTTGCTCTTAGTATATAACGGTTTTTTGTTTTTTTTTTTTTTTATATAAAAAGGGTTCATAAATATTTTGGTTCAACAATTTTTTTGATTTTTGATTTTTGGTTTGTGCTTGCAAATTTGTTTAAAGTTTTTGTTTTTTGTGATTTCTTTTTTGGTTTTTTGATTTTCCAAACTCAAACTCAAACTCAATTTAGCCTATCTTACGTCGGGGTGGCGGTCGTAATAGATCGTCAAGTGAAAATGTACGCGCTGCTGCCCCTCCCCCTCCGGGTATTGGATTGGGGCTGCTGAGGCTCAAAAGTGACGGTTTTCTGATACCCAATCTGTTGAATATGGAGCGCTGTGTGCCCGGTGCTATATTGCCGGTTGACTGTGGTATGGCAGTTGTAAATTGCAATTGCTCGCGTAATGATGTGTGATGATGATGTCCATGTATGGAACCAGGTGCTGTATATATAGATATAATGAAGAAAAAAACGTTTCGATCAAAATTCACAAAAACAAACAAAAACAGAGAGAGAGAAAAGAGAAAAAAACAGAGAGAGAGAGAGAGATAGAGACAAAGTAAGTGGTAGAAAAAAGTTTGTTGCACAAATTTGCAAAATGAGAGCATACACGAGTATCCCAAAAAAAAAAAATTAAGAATCGTATGTAATCGGACAAAAATAGACATTTGCTAGCGATTGTCGTAAATACAGATATCTATATAGATACTTATTATACTCATAGTTATGTAATCTATGCTTAACATATGCGATATAGATATAGGAGGTGTGTTCAAAAAACAACAGGAATTTTCGTTTTTTGAAAAACATATTTATTCATTGGTCTACATTAAAGTTGCCATCTTCAAATTAGTTCCCATTCGATACTATGCATTCATGCCAGCGCTTCTTCCAATCGTCGAAACACTTCCAAAACTCGATTTTTAGGATATTCTCTGACTCCTCCAGCAATTTCTCGTATGCTTGTAAAACGACGGAGCTTTAAGGGTATATTTATTTTTGGAAAAAGTCCCACGGAGTCATCCTTGGCAAATATGAAGATTTGGGATCATTACAGTATTGTTTTTGACCAAGAATACACGAACAATCAACGAAGTTTACCGAAACGAAAATTGCCATAAAAACACGTCAAACCATAGCGGCTTTTTACAATTGCACTCTCCAAACCATAGATATTTTAAATTCTAGAATTCCTGTTATTTTTTGAACATAATTAAATATATGTAGATATCTCGATAATTCTTATATATCTAACTATCACACACATAAGAATATATATTCACATATCTACTGATTTTTATAGAAGCAATACTGCTCAATAAACATCAATCTAGGTCTTGAAATACTCTAGACAATCTTGAAGATAAGCTCCTTAAATGTGTGCTTTCCGAGCGCTTTTTAGAGTCATATCATGTTTATATATAATGACTAACAGTTAATCTTACTTACTTATATACACAAATAAACACATATTTATACATATAACTATAAACTAGCTTCTAACCTAAAAAATATACATAACACGTAATATAGAAACACTTACGTCGATTACGATCCGCTTCCTCAGCGAGTAGTTTTTCGATTTTCTCCGGAAAATGTCGTTTCGCACACCAAACCAAACCGATGACAGCTAATACAACAAAAACCGTGATTAAACCCAACCAAAATGGTTCTTGCAACATGCGTTCCGATAACGGTTTATAGGGTATATGCAGCATACGACGCTCACAACGTGCGCCTTCCCACCAGGCGTGACAGCTGTTTGACAAAGAGAACATTGAATCCTTTAAACAGCTGATTTTGATATTTGAGCAAAGTTTGGATATTTTCAACAAATTTTGGAAGATTTCTAAAAATTTTGTTTTTTAATTTTTCGGATATTTTTGAATTTTTTCTGTTTGAAAATTATTCATAATATTTTTGGTATCTCCTAAATAAATTATTAAATAAATTATACACACCGACAAAAGTAGCCACCATTGCGTTCGAAACAAGCGCCACGACCTTCACAAGGATTCTCGGCACAAGGTCTTTGCTTTAACTCACATGTGTGACCCATGTAACCAGGCTGGCATTGACACTAGAGAGGACAATGACAAATATTGTTGTAATTCTATAGCTCCATCATAATAGAGTTCTTAGACTCACCTTAAAGCTATTAGTAGTCAGCTCACATTTGCCAAATACGCATGGTTCCAGCTCACAAATATTCAAGCCGCAAAATCTAAGAAATTTTTTTTTTTTTTTTCTAAAAAGTTAAAAAAAATTAACAAAATTACAATACTCACCTTCCCGTATAGTGACCCTGGCACTGACAGTAGTTCGAACCGTTATTGAGCACACATTTGCCGTTGAACTGACAGGGGTTCGGTTGGCATGACTCGACGGTCTTTTCACCAGCAGTCAATTTCATTTTGTAAGTGTTGTCTGCATATAAATGAAAATTGAAATTTTTGAAAATTAAAATTTTTTTAAAGATTTTTTTTTTTTAATTTATTAAAAATTACCCCACTGTATGGTCACAGTTGCATTTAACAACGTATTCGAGTGCTGGCCTGTGCGTTGGCGTATGTGCAGCGTATTCAAATATGAGGTTATGTACACAGGTGGCGCTGTGGTCGATACAGTTCTAAGCTGAAGCCTGCTACTCGATTTAGAAGGTGGTAACATCGAATGGCTGCGACTGTAGAATAGGTCCTGCGGTTGCAAATAGTCATAGGCCACATTGGGACGCTCTGCTGCGTGTAACGGTGGACCGGTTTGCGGAAGCGTTGTTGGTGGTTGGAATTTGCAGAGTTGCCATTTTGTGCCATTGTTGTCGGCGTAGTTGTCGAAGACCTGAAGTGGAATGGAAGAGGTTAATTTGTAGTAATGTTGGATATGATATGGGATGATAAAGATAGGTTTAATTGACCAAAGCTCCAGAGGATACTGATGGGAGATGAGTTCATGTTAACTTCTCCGAATTAATAAATCCGAACTGGCGCACAATTACTTCTTCGCGAGTGATCCTCTGATTATTTATACACAAGATTAGTTCAGGTTTCCTTGACCCATTTGCCACGAAGTGATGTTGAGACATCGCATAGTTCATGACCTTTAAGTTCTGACAATAATATAAATATGATTACCTCTAGAAGACCGCCATCCGGACAACCGCCATTATCGCTGAATTCAACGCCATGCAGTTCCAACAAGATATTTTGGCCGAATGGTGCTACCAAATGATGCGTAAAGTCCACATTCTCCGGCATTGCATGTGGATAATTCAGTTGATAGAGATAACCGCTTGAATTGTTCTGCAAGCTGATGATGCGCTCACGACGTTCCAGCGGTGCCACTGTAATGATATTAAAAGGAAAGTAGGAAAGTAATTGAAATCTCAATGGATCATTGCCGCACCTGTGCGATAGACCGCTTGAAAGCCTTTGCCGCGCGGATGTTGACCAGTACGAAATTGGATGCGCAGCTGTTCACGTTCACTGACGAATAAGCCCTCACTCAGCAGTGCTCTGGTATGAAATGGCCGCAGGAGACCGCTACCAAGATCCACCTCTAAGATTGCATCCACTTTCAGATCGAACTCGCTAAACTCGAGCCAGACGCGTCTGCCCGCCGGCGCTTGTATCACATAAGCGCAATTCAAGTTGTTGAGTAAAAAATGTGGATAATTTGGACTGATGACAGTGCCTTCGCGTGATGTGAGTGTCTGTAGTGGACAGCCCGACACATCGATGGCCTTCCACGTGGCCGCAAAGCCGATGCCATTCACCGAATAATCGCTGTGGAAATTCAGCATGGCCTCATTGGAGCTGGAGACAAAGTCGAATTTCGACATGTTGGCGGTGTGTGTGCCACACCAGCGTACATATGGCAGGAATGATTGTGCATTATCTACAGGTAGTGACACCATTAATGGTTCACCATCCGCTAAAATACTGTTACGTTTGCGTCGCGCCAATTTTTTCGCTTTTCGTCGACGATGTTTAGGATTTTGATATTTTGTTATTGTACCGCCGGCTGTGTTCTTCATCCAACTGCTGCTTGCAAGCAATTCTCTACTAAAATATTGACTACCATTGTGCGTTCGTTTGCTACTCTCATATTGCTTCGCATGTGCTCGCTGTGTATATTCATTTGTGGCAGTGTTGGTGGTGGTCGTGTAGCTCCAACGCTTTTTTCTTCTTAAACTACGTTTTGGTCTTTGACTAAATTTGTTGTCGTATGCGTCCAAGCTCACTTCATTGTCCGTGGATGTTGGCTCTTCTTCTGACGTTAGCATGGCCATTGGTAGTGGATTGCTGCCGGGCTCCAATGTTATGTGCGAGACTAATTCGTAGTCTTGTATGCTAACGTAATCGTAGAGACACTCATCCTGTGGCTCGAGATCGATCTTCTGGAACTGCAGTATTATGCGGGTGCGTTCCGGTGTTTTGATGTGCACCCAATAGTCCAGATTAATTGGATAAGTGCTGGGGTAGGCTGAGTAGGTCGGCGGAAAGAAAATTGAAATTAATGGATGGATTTTCTTCAAAGTATGGGTATGTAGTCTTCTTAGGTTAAGAACTACTGTACAATCATTGAAAGAGCCATTATTTAAAATCGATTTCTTAGTTAGATGAAAGGGTGAGTACAGAAAGTTGTCTCATTCCCCAATTTTTTTTTAAGAAATAAGAGTCTCAAGGACTTTGGAATTGAAGATCAAAACTTAAAAATTTAAATAGCTTACCTGGTGACACCAGCCTGCCCTCAGCACCCGTTATAGTTAGATTGTTGGCGGAAAATGTACCGAAAGAATCCTTTGCCTTCTTACACACATAACCGCCGACTTTACTGCATTTTTGCGATTGCCAATAGAGGCCCGATGGCAGCATTGGCGTTGGTGACATCTTCCATTGCAGACCCAAACAGATGGCGTCCGAGGGCAGTTCTTCGAATTGACCCTGACCGGGTAACCAGCCCTAAAGAAGAAATATTAAATGTAGTTTTACAGAATATACTTGTCTCTTTAATACCTGAAAACTCATTCTGGTGTCATCGGTCCACTCAAATTGACCGCTTTTCTCCAGCTCGGCGCCCAGCCAATATATCAGCTGCGGCGAATAGTCTATTTGATTGCGTATATTCGATGTAATAAATCTGCAAATAACAGTTTATAACGGTTTATTAGTAGCTTCACTGCATAATAAATGCTTCGTGAATCCACCTGTGCTCATCCGCGGACGACACCGACGACAGTTGTGCGCCCATGCCACGACAAACTTGCTGCGCCGTCCACCAATCAACTTCCGGATAGGAAATGAACAGATAACAGGAACCATTGTAGTATTTCAAGCGTTCGTTGGCGCATTCGGAGGCGGCTGTAAATGGAAATGGGGAAAAGTGCAAGCGCAGATAATCGATTAATTTCGGTAAACAGCAGGCGATAATTTTTTTTTCAAATATTTGCCAAATGCTCAATGCAGAAAAAGTCCAGCAACAGTTTGATATCAGCTTCAAGTTAGCACGCAATTAGTGCATATACATATATACACGCACACGCACAAATACACGCAAATCTTATAATTTTGGTTAAACGTGCAATACACTACCTACAAACATTCATACATATATTGGATTTATTGGTATTAATTTTTGTTCATTTTCATATCTGTTTCTATTAGATTGAGTGTGTAATTGGAAAGCACTATGCTGTTTGTGTTGGTGTGTAGAAGAGCATATCTTCCGTTGTATTTAAGGGACATTATTATAATATTTGTATAATTTTTTCACTCAGGGGACATTTAGTATTCTTACTCAGAAATATTCAAAAATTTATAATATTTTACTAATGTTAGTAATAAAACTAGAGCTAAATACAACATTTAGTACATAATTTTTGTTAGTATAAAATACATAATATACTAGTAATATAAATATAATAGAGTTAAAATTGAACAGGCAAGAAACATAAAAAAATTGTTGAAATACAAAAATACGAAACAATAAATTCGATAATTTTTGTCTTGAGTAATATGGACACTTGCTATTCTATCTTGATTTTATTATAACAGTTTGTTCGATTCAACACTTTTGACATTTTATAAAGCAATTAATTAAAGCTAAAGAGTTAATTAGCCGTCTTCAATTTACCCTTTTCTTAAAATTAACGAGTTGAAAGCGACATAAGAGACTATAAAGAATAAATCCAATTTTTTTAGTCACGGCGTATACGTAATACGAAGTATGTTAAAACAAGAAAAAACGTTAACTTCGGCTGTACCGAAGCTAATATACACTTCACAGTTGCATATCTTTTAGTAACTATGTGTTTAAGCAAATCTAAAGACGTAAGAAAAAGTAAGTAAAAAAAAGAAAACATTTTACTAATTCTTTTTAGGCGGGTTGTTTGCTAGAAACATTAAGGTTATATAGTTAACCGATCTCAACAATTTCTTCGGAGATTATATTATTACCTTAAGCAGTAATCCATGTCGAGTTTCATGAAGATACCACTCAAATGCGAAAATTTTCCATACAAGACATTGATTCCGATCGTTCGGAATGGCAGCTATATGCTATAGTGAACCGATCTGAACAATTTTTTCGGAGATTATATTATTTCTATGAACAATAACTTACACCAAATTTCGTGAAGATATGTAGTAAAATGCGGAAGCTTTCCATACAAGCCCTTGATTCCGATCTTTCAGTTTGTATGGCAGCTATATGCTATAGTGAACCGATCTGAACAATTTTTTCGGAGATTAAATTATTTCTATGAACAATAACTCACACCAAGTGTCGTGAAGATATGTAGTAAACTGCGGAAGTTTTCCATACAAGCCCCTGATTCCGATCGTTCGGTTTGTATGGCAGCTATATGCTATAGTGAACCGATCTGAACAATTTTTTCGGAGATTAAATTATTTCTATGAACAATAACTCACACCAAGTGTCGTGAAGATATGTAGTAAACTGCGGAAGTTTTCCATACAAGCCCCTGATTCCGATCGTTCGGTTTGTATGGCAGCTATATGCTATAGTGAACCGATCTGAACAATTTTTTCGGAGATTAAATTATTTCTATGAACAATAACTCACACCAAGTGTCGTGAAGATATGTAGTAAACTGCGGAAGTTTTCCATACAAGCCCCTGATTCCGATCGTTCGGTTTGTATGGCAGCTATATGCTATAGTGAACCGATCTGAACAATTTTTTCGGAGATTAAATTATTTCTATGAACAATAACTCACACCAAGTGTCGTGAAGATATGCAGTAAACTGCGGAAGTTTTCCATACAAGCCCCTGATTCCGATCGTTCAGTTTGTATGGCAGCTATATGATATAGTGGTCCGATATCGGCAGTTCCGACAAATGAGAAGCTTCTTGAAGAGAAAATAACATCTGCAAAATTTCAAAACGATATCTTAAAAACTGAAGGACTAGTTCGAATATATACAGACAGACAGACGGACGGACGGACATGGCTAAATCGACTCAGCTCAACATACTGATCATTTATATATATACATACTTTATAGGGCCTCCGACGCTTCCTTCTGGGTGTTACAAACTTCGTGACAAACTTAATATACCCTGTTCAGGGTATAAAAATAACGGTATTTTTTTTTAACATACCACGTATAACCAACCACGTTGCTATTCTATCGTAATATGATTATACCAGTTTTTGTTCAATTCGCCACCCTGAACAATTTAAGAATCAATAAATTAAACCTAAAGAGTTATATAATTTCATTCTTCTAACCACAGTTGATTTCCAATAGGTCTGAGACCGTTGCCACTAGGGTCATTTCAATCGAACCAAAATAAACGGCTTCCGAAAGACATGTATAAGAGGTTATACCTAAATTTCTACAGGAAGAGGACACAAAAGACAGGACAATTAGTTACTTTCAGAATATTATTTTTGTGGATATGTAAGAGAGTATCAGTTGTAGAACAAGGAATATGTCAACTGCCCTATCAAGAGTAGTAGTTCGTGATTGAGAATGGAAAAAAGGTAAGAGAGTAGATTATTTAAAACTTATATGTTTGAGTTTGAGTTGAGCATCGCTCGAATTTACATTAGCCAAATATCTAAAAGAATATCGATATTTTGTTTGTGGAAGAGCTCAAATATTTGAAAAATCGATTCACTAGAGAAAAATGCGCATTAAATAAATAATGAAAGTCTATTCTGAAATTCAAAAAATCGAAATTTATGGAAATTGGAAAACTGTTCTTGTGAAAAATTTATATTTTCTTATGTAAACAAATCTTGTGTCTTCTCGGTGTCTTAATAAACTATAAAACTATTGTGTATACAAAAATACAGAAAATAAATTATTTAAATATATATTATTTTAACAATTATGTGAAACTGATTTATCTAATTCTCCACGCATCTAACAGAAATGCATCTAAAACAAATATTATTATCTAAATTAAAGGTAAACATGCATGCGAATAGCTAAGTTATATCAAAGACTAAATAAAAAATATTTAATCTAAATGAAAAATCTAATAAAACAAAAACATTCAAAAAATAACTGCGGCCGTTGTGTGCTTGTATGACTTTGATGGCATGCATACATACCCTGTAGGAAATATAACATAATTTGTTTTATTAATTTTTCAAAAGAAAAAATCCCTAAAGGGTATGCATAATGCCGAAAAAAGCACACTCATCTACGAGTACATGTGGCACTGGAGAGACTTACCACGGAACGTATAACTTCCTAGTAGTATTGTTCAATATTTAAGTTTCGTAGAAAATAGTTGCAATACGAGGTAAAAGTAAAAGTCATTTTACAATAGTAATATATAAGTGAATGTGTGTGAGAGAAAGAGAAAGAAGAGACGGCGTGAGTATGAAAGAGAGAGAGAGAGAGTGAGTGATATGCATGAAATTGAAGGAAGTGGAAGAAGTGGTGAGAGTGTTTTAAGGCAAAGCTTATTGCAGAAAGTGCTTTAGGATTTCGATGTATGACAGACAATATGTTTGTGAAATGAGTGAGAGTCCTACTTAGATACTTATGTATGTATTTCACGTTTTACGAAATAATTTTGAAACATAGTTAAGTATTTTTAAAAATATTTTATATAGACACAAACAAAAGCTGTTAATTTGAATACCAAAGTTAATACTTAGTTAGTTAAAGATATTAGTAATTACTTTACATATACATATGTACATATTTACTCAGAATAAAATTTTAATTGAAATTGCATTCATCGAGACAAACATACACACATGTAATAACAGTTTTAAGCATATTAAAAAATTTTATTCGAAGTGGTTTTTCGAAACCATAATAAAAGCAATAAAAACGGTTGTAATTTCCAATATATTTTTGTAAGCTAAATTTTCGATGTTATAATAGATATTATATTTGTTTTTTATTTAATTTTTAAATGAGAATTTTAGTGAGAAGATATGATTTTTTTGTTGATTTATTGCATGGAAGGTCAACTGATTCTTGAAGAGTACCTACTTCGAATTTAATGTCTTTAAGAGGTAAATAATTTTTATTATCAGATGAAAAAAAGAAGAAGAAAGGACACATTGATTTTAATGATATTCAATTAATTTAAAAAGGTTTCTAAGTTTGAATAAAATTTCGGGAGTCTTGTGATGACAGTCTTGTCGGACCATTTTCATACCACCGTTTGCAACCTTATCTCGCCAATAATCCTGTTGATTTCCTAATGAGCAATCCAAGTTGATTTATCAGCTAAGATCATTTAGTTAAAAGAACCAGCCCAAAAAGTGATCTTCTAGAGTCAAATCAACATGTCTGTAATACCATCATGTAATATAAAAAATTTCGCGTCCATTATCGTGGTAAGACTAGTGAGAAACGTCGGCCAGAAATTATTGCCGATTTTCCAAAAGATCTTAGAATTTAGAAACAAGGATTATTCCTGAAATTTTACTTAAGAGTATTTGTCTGTCTATGTGAAATTATACATAATATTTTTGTGATCCAGAGTGAATGGTCAACTGATCCCACAATCTGTGCCAATTACCGTGGGATAAGTCTCCTAAATATCGCCTATAAGGTTCTATCGAGCGTACTGTGTGAAAGACTAAAGCCCACCGTCAACAAACTGATTGGACCTTATTTGGATCTGGAAAAGAGGATCGACACACATCAAGCAAACAGTCACTGTTGACAGTCATAACTTCGAAGTCGTAGATAATTTCGTATACCTGGGAACACGAACAATGTCAGCCTCGAAATCCAGCGCAGAATCACTCTTGCCAACAGGTGCTACTTTGGACTGAGTAGGCAATTGAAAAGTAAAGTCCTCTCTCGACGAACCAAAATCAAACTCTACAAGTGGCTTATCATTCCCGTCCTGTTTTATGGTGCAGAAGCTTGGACGATGTCAACATCAGATGAGACGACACTAGGAGTTTTCGAGAGGAAAATTTTGCGCAATATTTATGGTCCTCAGAACATTGGCAACGGCGAATACCGCAGACGATGGAACGATGAGCTGTACGAGTTATACGACGACATTGACATTGTTCATCGAATAAAAAGACAACGGCTACGCTGGCTAAGTCATGTTGTCCGAATGGACGAAAACACTCCAGCTCTGAAAGTGTTCGATGCAGTACCAGGTGGAGAGCGACCTGTTTACACTTGGAATCTCCAACAGGCGCCGAACAGCGAAGGAAAGAGAGGAGTGGCGCGCTCTCATCGATTCGGCTATAACCGGCTAAACGGTTCAACGCCAATTACATATATACATACAGAGTGAATGGCTTAAATATTACCTAAATAGGAAGAGGTATTGGATGGATTACAAAAGGGATAAAATTCTGAAAATAATTTTATTGATTCTAGATTTTGCTCTCACAAGCCAAAATCACTAGCATGTAATATAATAATATAGATAATAAGCAGATTGCCATTCGACACATCTAAGAACCCCCTTGTAAACAGTCTAAATAACTCTAAAGACGGGAAAAGTTTCAAGCATTTAGTGGAATGAGATATTTTCCTAGCTCTAACGAAATTTTTCTAAAAATAACTGTACTGAGATGCAAAAGAATTGAATTGCCAACGAATTTATGTATATGATTTTAGAGTGAAATAAATGCTTTTAACTGGTTTTCATAACACTGTACAACACTCGGCTGTGTATTGGACCGAACTATTTTTCCGGGAGATTAAGAAGTAAAAAAGTGCATTCTCTGATTTTCTAAGTTCCATATATTTGGATTCGAAGTTCGAAAAAGGTAATTAAAAAAAAAAAAAGTATTATTAATTAAGGATATAGCTACAAAAAATCCAAATTTAATAGTTTGGTCCAATACCCAGCAAAAAATCGATTTATTCATATAGTGTAATGTAGGATCAAGTATTAGAACGTAGCTGACATGAGGCGCCTCATGAACACTTTCGTGCTTATTGTATGCAAATGTATAGTATGTATGAGTTGTTGTAGTTTATCTCAAAAGCAATACTCACTATTTTCCATATAAGTTTTTGCCTTATAGCCGCCGAAGTGATGCGAGTAATCGGACACGAAATGCAAACCCAAATAGGAGCCGGTGGAGACGTGACGCAGCAGCTTCAGTTTGGAACTCCAATCGCCGCATAAGCGCTTCGGCAAGGCGTTCGTTTCTGCATTTGACTCCACGCGCAAACGATTGTGATGATTCGTTGGATAATTGGGATTGCCATGTGGATAATCGGGTGTTTGTATTAGGTAATTCGTGTGCGGACGATAGAGACTCGAGAAGATGTGTAGGAGTTTTTGGTAATTCGTTTGCGCGAGATTGTAGTTGTTGTAACTATTCGAATACAAGTAGTTGTTATTGTAGTTGGGGTTGGTGTTGGTGTTGTAGTTCGTATTCACATTCGTATTTATATTATTTACAGCATTCGTACTAGCATAATTTGTATAAGTATTAGAATAAGCGTTCGCATTAGTATTACTAGATGTATATGTAGTTGTAGATGTAGACGTAGGCATAGTATACGATGAACTAAGGCTAGGTTTCTCATAAGAACTTCGCTTTCGAAATGTTTTATTTATATTTAAATTACTTTTACTACTATTATTTATATTTAATGTGTTTTTGTTTTTGGAAGATTTTGTAGTTTTGAAATTATCGTAGTGCGTCGGTTCGGTAATTTCCAAATAGTCATAGGTACAACTGCGAGCAGAATATGGAAAAAGAACACATGAGACTTAAAGCAATTAATTCTTTTTTGGGAGCACTGTAAATACTCACCCCGCTTCATTCTCGATCACCAGCTCTTCGAATTCGATGACAACACGATAGCCCGTTGGCGCTGTTATTGTTGTAAAACAATTTGCATTATCGGGATATTGTCGCGGAAACGATGGACTCCAAATGGAGGCACGCGGATGCTCCTTGGTCAAGGAGACAGTCTTATTGCAGTCGTTTATCCAACTACGTCTCAAGGAATCTGTGGGACATTTGGGAAAGTATTGAAAAAATTACTCTAAGAATTATTGAGATACAGGAAGAGAAAGAGACCAAGAGAGAGAGCAACTGCTTGAAATCATCCCTCTCTCTCTCTAAGGATATATATTATTTATACTCTCTATCTTTCTCACTACCTCTCCTTCTCTCTCTTGATCCATTGTTCTCCGACTGCTTGAAAGGCAGTGTATTATATGGTTCATCCCTCTCTCTCTCTAAGGATATATATTATTTATACTCTCTATCTTTCTCACTATCTCTCCTTCTCTCTCTTGATCTATTATTCTCCATCCAACTTACCATCACTCATCGGTCGCTCACAGATTAGAAAGTTTTTCGCACTGCAATCGCGATCATTCCACATAAATGAGCTCGTCAATGGACTGCGATTCGTTTGTATACCCGGTGGTGTGCGAAAAAAGCGACGCAATTCGATACAGTCTTGACTGCTGAGACCATCATCATTAGGTTGCTTATTGTAGTGACTGTGTTCCGTCCAACCCGGAAACCAGTCTGTGTGAAAGAGATTAAAAATTGAGATTATGAAATTTTGATTTTTTTTTGGCTCCTGGTTGGAACCCAAGGATAATCTCTTCATCTTCATATAAGGCAAAAACTCTTCATTCGTGTAATATACAACGCATTTCTCTCTGCCATTTTCCTATAATTTTAGGTATTTATTTTATTCCAATTTTCTACTCACTTGTGTACTGGAACAGCAGTCCATCGCTCCAGCGAAAGTCGCCCTCATAGCTGCTATCCGAGCCGCCGACCCAATAGGCATTCTGATCATCATAGCCGGGGCTGCGAAAAAGGATTTCATGTATGATTTGTTGTTGTTGCTCATTGCGTACGGAAGCCAAGTGACCGCCCAAGTTTACACAATGCTCTTCCGCATCGGGCCACGACATGGCCACTTCGATGGCATTTATGCAAAACTGTTGCATAGCGACCCAACCGAAGTCGCAGCTGGCGACGAGTTCTGGTATGGGTTGCGCCGCATACGACAGATAAACTGTGGGCAGTGAGGTAATGGGGGTGTTGTGGTCGGCAAAACCCGGCATTGTGTCTAACATAAGCGGTATATGGTTGTTGTAATTTAAGCGCGTCGCTTTGTATAGATGTATATTCAGTGTATTGCCAGTTGAGGTTAGAATGAAGGCTTGCATGCGATTAGTATCGTTTATGCAATAAGACCAACGTGCGTTATCGCTTTCGAATATTTTCACTATAACACCATCACAGTTAGAGATTTCACCCGCGCCCTGTAGTGACATGCCGCTCGCAGCGAAGCTGAACTCTTTGATTTTGCTCTCCATAATTCTGAGGAAACCGTCCAGCGAACTTGTGGAACGCTTGTTGACGTGCTCACGCGAGGCATTATACGCACGCAAAGTGTATGCGCTCTGCTCTTGCGCTTGCGTTCTCGCCGCCGCTTTGGGTTCGGCGCGTCTGAAGACCGACGTTGCAACGCCACCCTTTTTACTCGTCCCACTACTGCCGCTCAGCGCTGTCAAATTTATGCGCTGTGTCTCGATTTGTAAACCTTCGGTGGTGTAGATATTGAACGTGTCTTGTTCGCCGGCGGCATTTAGTTGTATGCCATCATTCGGCTGCAGAATCGCGCTGTCGTTGTTCGTCACGAGCGTTAGACTGATGCGATTGCCATACGGCAGGTGTATACGAAAGTAACACTCGACCGCATCACGCATACTCGGTCGCACATAATACTCGCCGCTTTGATTGCTCGTCGTTAGGTTGTAACAATAGTCCACGAGCTTATAGCTGAGGCTGAACATTGGACTTTTATGGAAGTGTACTGTGGTTTGGCTGCGCACATCGAAGTGATAGCTGCGATCGGCGGCATTCAGCTCTTCCAGTTTGCCGCACAAGCGCGTACGCTCGTTGAAGCGTATGAATCCGCCACTGTTGCATGGCACATTCAGTCGTTGGAGCTCGACGAGTATACCAGCCGGTGGGATATCGCCAGTGGCGGCATTCGCAGTCCCACTTGGGTTGTTGTTGTTGTTGTTGTGGTTGTGTTCAGTCTCAAAGAGTCGATACGGAGGGAAATGTACGGTACAATCGTTGCTGTACAATGGAAGTGCTGTGTAGTCCAAGTGGCCTCTGTTGACTTCACGCAACAGCAATTGGCAGTCTGTGTGTGTGATGGAGAAGGGAATTAATAAATATACAGACTTAAAATGTTTGATCGTTTGTTGGCAAAGAAAATGTTTGATCTCAGCCGCCAACTAACTAAAACTGTCGAAAGTGGCCGGCGTAGAACTCAAGCCTAACCCTTGAGAGACAAGTGACTGACTATTTATTGAAGATTTGGAGCGCTGAACAAAGAACTTGGTTCAATGATGAAAAATAGTCTGTTGGTGGGATATCGTCTAGTTTCGCCATCAAGCTACATTGTATCCAATACTTTACGTTCACTTAATTTTGCTTAGATATCTCACATAGTAACCAATGTGTACAACGGAAAGTTCACCTGACGTTTGAAAATCCTTATAAAATGAACATGGAAGCTAGAGAAGGATTTCCCGGATTTTACATATTTTTATCACATGGACACATTTATATAAGGAAAATATTAGCAAGAGACTCTGAGGCCCTTATGTTCGATATCTGGGGACTTGAAATATGACTATGACTATGATCTTATAGTATAGGTGACTGAAGATTTGGACAAAGTTTTATTCCAGTTTTTTTACTATATTATGATGATATTAATCATAAATATATTTTAAAGTGAACGAATAAGGTGGAATCAAAAATTGTGTTACATGGGACGTAGTTGTGGTTGTTAACTGATTTTTCTAGATTTGGAAATATAACATCAGAATGTCGAGAAAAAGATATGTATCACATTTGGTTGAAATTGATCGAGTGGTTTCTTAGTTTCTTTAGGCGGCACCACACCTATTTTAAATTTTTTTATACAAATAAAAGCGTACGCTTTCTGTATCATATTGTCTATTTAAATTTAGTGTTTCTGGCGTTTTTGCTTATATAAAGGAAATCAAATTTAGTCGGAACTTTATAAAATTAATACCGTGTATTCTTCATCGACTCTGCGCAATTAAAGTCCAAATGCCAGCAGCCTACACAAGTTTGTGAAGAAAATCGCATATTACAATGAATATTATACGGAATTTAACGAAATTTATGCAAAACAAATTAAAACAATCACCCACTACCTCAACTGGAACAAAGAATTGAAAATAAAGAATTCTTCCTTCTACGAACCTACAATTTTGAGCAATTAAAAGACTTAAAAGCAATTTGTTAAGTTTTCCACTTGGACTTCGTCGTGTTGTGTTGTTAAAATTTTCTTGTAATTGTTTTTTCAGCATTTCCTTTTCATTATTGTTTATTGTTTTTGTTATTGCAATGTGTCTCGTGTACTCACCTTTGCGTAGTTGAAATTTAAAAGTTTTTTTGAACACCACATGTTGTGCGTCGACTTTCATGTTGTTGTTGTTGCCATTGTTGTTGTTCGTGTTACTGCTGTAACTACTGCCGTTGGCATTGTTTATGTTGTTGTTGTTGTTACTACTACTTTTTGTGTCCCCAGCACTGTCACTCTCAAAAGTCGCACGAAAAAACACTCTGCAAAAAATAGAGTAAAATAAAAAAATACCAAATGAAAAGTAAAGAGTGTAAAAGGAATTGAGGAAAATAAATAGAACTGAAACTTTTTCAGTTTGCCGACGTTCAAGTCCAAGTTTTCACCATAAAATATCCTTTCTTTGAAATTCAACGCATTACCGCAACGGTGGCGGTAAAAGTTGAAATGTGGCCAAGTTTAATTTGGCTTTGGAATAACGAAATTTCGAGCGTACTTTTATACGGAATTCTACTGAAATGTAAGTTTTGCTGGAAATAGCAATTAGTTGGTAACTTGGTAAAACCTAAGGAATCTTTATTTGGGATAAATATATATTTTTGAGTTCAAATAATTAAATTAGAAATAAATTGAATTTTATTATTTAAGAGGACGTACTTCGACTACTGTAAAGGGCAGTAGGTTATTCGTCTATGGAACTTGATGGTGCGGGATATCCTTCTAAAAAGTCCCTAACCACTCTTCCAACCTATAACTGGTAAGCCTAATCTAATACTAGTTGCATTCTCTATAACTAGACTAAAAGAGTTCTGGCACTACTCGGCTACTTATACAATCCTCGTACAATCGTAGAATATTGAAATGAGTTTCGTGAGAACCCCAGCGGAATTTTTGTGTCGAAAGTCAAATATAAAGACCATACCTTTAGAAGAAGCCTTTAACAATAGATTTTTTAGTATTTTTGAGCGAATAGTAATATAACCCAAAGATAGAATCTTATACTAAAGAGACTATAGGATAGAATTATGGTTACTGTTTCCTGTCCCTTTCTTGTAACGATAAGCGTGATGCTGTTCATGAACAGATCGACAATTCCACAGTTCAAGCTGCTCCTGTTTTTTTCAATTATTTTTATATTTTTTTCTTAGCTTAATATGAACCGAGATCAGCTGCGAAATCGAAGATTAATGGACATAGTGTACACTCAAGACAAGCGAATACATTTTTTTACCTTCCTTCTACCTAATTTAGTGGATTTCTGATTTTAGACTTAAGAAACCCCATACGTTCTGAGGCAAGACTATCATATGCGAGTCATTGTAATTGTATATACGAGGTCACCCATAGTGTCGAAAATCTAACTACTACTAATAGATATAGTTGGACTTTAATTTCCATTTCAGAGTTATCGCAGTATTATATGCAAAATCTTTACATGTTCACCCAGCAGGTGCTAACGAAACTCTAACAGTAGCTACCTAGACCGCCTTTTGTATAAATTAGCAATCAACACCAAATTTATTTATCCATCTAGATTTTGATGGTTTGCACAAATTTCGGGCAGTTTATTACATTATGCTAACACTAATGACCTCGCCTCCTCAACAATAATGCCCTACTTGTCTACCGAATTCAGCCACTCAAAAGCCAAAGCACCAAAGCTAATGCCCGTGATGGACTTGTGTCAACAAACCACAGAACTTAGATGAGCTGGTACTAAATTCATTTTGTCGGTTAATTGCGTATAAATAACAGTTAATGACGCTGGTCGCTTCGAGTACTCGTCACACTCATGCACGCACTTCAACAACAGATCTACTCGTAATTAAACGCGTTTTACTAACAAATGATGATTTAATCAAATGGACGCTGTGCTGCGCTGCGCTTCCTATACAAAGTAAATTAAATTAACTGCTACGCTTTGCTCATTTCGTTCGTAGAGGCAAACCACAATTATGACCTGGCAATTATCTGCTCATTACACACAGACATACATATATACATAGGAGTCCTACTCCTCTTGCGATTGTGCGTTCCTTTTATTGTTGTGGTTCTGTGGCAGTAAACGAGCAATTATGATTCACATGCGGCAGAAGAAGACAAGGAAACAATGAAGACATGGCGATAAAGTATATGTTGCAGTGGGATCTTCTGGGACGAAACCATTCATAATCGGATGTTTATAAATTTAGTCTATTGAAGGCCTTTGTTTTAAAATAAGAGCCTTTCTACATAATATCCACATTCCTTTTCTATTTTAATAGTTTCCATTTTCTTTTTTAGCTTCATGCTGGGGTTACAGTAAAAGTCCTATTTTTTTTCAAAATAAAGGCAATTTTACTAATCTAACCAAACCTCGTAGCAAAAAAATATAACTTTTTGATCTGTCCAAATTATTATATATGCATTTAGTAACTATTGATTTAGAAGAACCCAATATAGTCTCGTCCGCCCGTTTCTCTTAATTATGTGAGGTTCCAAGAACGCGAGATCAAGCACTTCATTCATCAGGCTACTATCACTACTAAATCGTTCACATTCTGTGTAATGGATAAAGAAAATACTAAATAAGCTGGATACGAAAGAGAGATTTAAAAAGAAAGTGTCCAAGAGTTATCTAATCATTATTTTATCTCTTAAGTTTGTTTGTCTTAAATATTTGAGATTCTAAGATCGCGAGATAATAGCTTTGGTACTCTTCCTTCATCAGGCGTTTTTAGAATCTCAAAATATAAAATGTGCCTGTGACTACCGGTGATCCAGTAATATATTTATTTGATTCGAGCTTAGCTATTGGAGTCAAGAAGAGGTTTAGGTGTCACTTCTATCACGAAATAAATCGTTAGTGGATCTAAATAAGATAAGTCATAGTTCTAGCCTGATCAGGACAGACTTCATTAATTCATGAGTCCATCAAAAATAGATTGTCTTATATTGATCCACATCCCTTATATTACATTTCGGATTATACTATGATCTCTTTTAGGAAAGAAAGTATTTATATCCACATCAGCCTTCTCCCGGTATGCATTGCATACAAAGAAGTGGTATGGTATTAGCTATTGGGACTTAAGGCCTCATCGTTTTTTTTATGGTTTGTTCATTTCTAAGCAAGTATACTTGACTCCATTTGGTACCGATTAAAAATCAGTTATGAAACTTCCACCGCAAATTTAAAAATGCTTAAATTCTCCACCGTGCCGCTAAACCGAAAATCGCCTTGGTCTCAATGCACTGCCTACAAACGCACACAAGTAATTCCCCAACAGCCCACCTTAATGGCTATTCATCTGCAATTCAAAAGGGACTTTAGTTTGCTCACCTGAATTCGATGGTATCATCCTGTTCGCATAGTTCATTTAACATCCAGAAGCCCAAAGACTCCGTGTGCACCTCATTTCCGCTGGCGCTGTTGTCATCGCGTGCACTGCCACTTCCACTCCCCACACCCGATGCGCGGTGTCGTGCTTGATATTCATTGCTACCGGTGCTGCTCGAGTCACGGTCTCCTCCTTTGTGTTGTTGTTGTTGACTTTTCGCGCTACCATGCCATTTATTTTCTGGACACATTTTTCTAGCACTCCGACTACTGTTGTTATTCTGTGACCGTCGATTAGTTGCCTTATCCCAACTTTGTTGCAACCACTTGGTGGCAAACATCTGCTGATGTTGCTGCTGAAAGTGGCCATGGCCACTGCCAATGGCATCGTAATTATGACCGAAAGCGAAATTTTGCTCATCCGACGCCGTTGGGGCCGAGTTGAAATCATTTTTTTCCGCCTCGAAATCCCGACTGTCATCATCATCGTCGTTGTCGTCGACGTTCGCATCATCACCGTTATGGCTGGCGTCGTTGCGCTGAAGTGAACTGAACCATGAAATTGGCAACTTGTTGCTCGCCGCCGCTGCTGAATGGTGATCAACAAAACTGCCACGTTCGCGGCCGCTTAATGTCGAGAGTGTTTCCACGAAAAATTCCCCCGTGTAATGCAGCTTGTTGCCATCACCAACACCGTCAGGGCCGCTGTCATTGTCATTGCCGAAATTAGCCATATTGCTGCGGTCCCTCATGTCTTCCTGACTATTCACTTTCGCTTTTGTACTCGTATTCTCTGCGGTGGTGTTGGCTTCTACAAAGGCGGAGCCGCCTAATGGTTGCGCTTGTGCGGCAACGGCATCAGCATCGGCTCGTGTCGTACGGCCGGCCGCTGCCTGGGGCGTTGTTGGCTTGGCGTATGTCATCAGACGCACTGGAAATATGAGAAGCACAAATTATATTTACTTTTATTTGCCATTTGCCAGCAAGTGAAATTAAGTTACAACATTGGCTTAAATGAAAAAAATCGAATGAAAAAAGAATAAAATTACGGCGCGGCGAGGTTTCACTTTGAATATACATTTCTATTGTGGATCCGCCTTTTAAACCCACTGAGTGGGCGTGTAAGTAAGTGGTTGGGGTAATTTAAAAAAAATATCAATTTGAATTCATTCTTAAGTTTATGCTCATGGTGGTGTCATTACATGGTCCAGATTTAATTTGTATGAATTATTCATGATACTATCAAACACGAAAAGAGAGAGAGAAATGAGAGTGAGTGAGACAGATGAAGGAAATGAGAGCGGGAAAGGAAATGAAATAGTAGTTTTTATTTCTATAAGTTTTGACCACGAAGTAGAAAAAAGTAATGGGTGAGAAAGAGATAGGTGAAGAAAATAAGAGCGCTTAACGAGAATTCTTTAAAATATTAGATAGATAACTATAAATAACTCTGATTCTCTCGATGGACCCCTGACAATAAACTACTATAAAATATTTAGTGAGTGGTGGAATAAGATTGACAGTGATGAATAAAGAACAGCCTTGTATATGTTGGCTAGTATAGTTCTTTGCATATTATTATTGTTCTAGTTGGAGAAAGGTCTGCTAATTGTTGAGATTATACATTATTATTATGTAGTCAATTATTGAAATATGTTATATAATAGAAGCTTAAAGGATCTTCAACACTCATTTAAGGCGAAATATTTTCTGGTTCTGCAGACATCTCAACAAATAATTGAATAAACAGAATACGAATTGGATATCCATTTAAACATCCCAGACCAGTGTTCGTAACGTCTTTTATTCGATAGCTAAAAGCGACTGTGTGAGAACTTGCTTAACCGCGATCCAGACGAACTTTTGAGTTCTTGAACCGATCTTTAATTGGACGAAATTTGATGACAATTCATCACAAAATAAAGAACTATTAATAGAAACTGGATATTTTTAACAATAAATAAGGGAACTGAAAGGAAGTAATATTGCCAATCAATCTCTGTCTCCACTTTTGCCAATTCTATAGACTAAGGTATGTACCACTTCTAAGAAATACTATATAGATACAGAACTCATAGGAAAACATTTTTTTAAAGACTTAAACAATAGTTTAACTTTACTCTGCTAGTTGATCTTGGCTCTTTTCCGAGAGGCTACAGTACGTTATAAGCACTGGGAAATTTGAACGCATGTCAGTTTTCTTCTTATCCTTAGGTGCTGTTTGAGCTTTGACAAAGATACGAAACGATGCGAGAACTGACGAAAAAGTCTTGAAATTATCAATATGTCAATGAACAAAATATAATACGAGATGTGTTCAAAAAATAACGGGAATTTTCCTTTTTTTAATTTAATTAATAATTCATCAACTTCAAATATTTTTAATTCGATATTATGCCAATGCCTTTTCAAATCGTCGAAACACTTCTCAAAATCGATTTTTGGGATAGCCTTTGGGTCTTTCATTCTTTATTTTTGAAAATAGCAAAAAGCAGTATAGCAAAAAGGCGGGATATATTGTCAAAATATGGTTATTTCTTCAAAGGTGCCATTACGGATTGTGAAAGAAGTCTAAAAACATTGTAAGTAACCTTCAAGAAAGATTTGAGCACCCCTAAAAATATTACGTTGTTTTTCCTTAAATAATTTCAAAATTCTGTACTTCTCTACCGTTTCCCAACTCAACGAAAATGATTCTAAATTTAAGATAAAAGAATAAAAATCAAGCTTTGTTAACAGCATTACATCTTAGAGCCACAAAGCCCATAGCATGTAAATTAATGAAAGAAGCAAAAAGAAATTCAACAAAATTTATCAATTTCACTTCGCAGTTTTCGAAGATAAAAATAATCCAAGTTCCGTGGAAATTTCTAACAAAATGAAATGAAAGCATACTCATAATAACGCGATTCCAAACACACGCAAGAGGAAAACTAATTGCCGGTCGCAATGAAAACACTGAAATATTTATTACCCAATTACAATTTGTTGAGCTACACATTATCCTCTTTTATCCACTGCGCGTTTGAGTAAGCAAAGCATTGCTATTCCGCGCACGTAAAATCCAAACAACAACAACAACAACAAAACAAATTTCATATGAATGCTGCCTTCTGTTGGCAGATGAATTTATAGATTTTCACCTTTTTCAATATTTTTTTTTTGCAATAACTCGAAAAAAAAACAGTGAGATGTGTGTGTGTGTTTGTATTTATTAACAAACATATCTGCAAATGACAAAGGCAGACAGGCTTGGACAGTCGGCATGAAAGCTCTGGACGTTTTGTTTATTTTTTTTTTCGGATTAAAAAGTGAGTAATTTTATTCAAAAGGCTTGGGTCGCTGGAAAAATAAAAATAAATGCTGAATAAAACTTTTGCATGGCAATGAGCGCGCAACGTGTTCGTACGTGACCGAACCGTGCATTCAAATTAAACTAAATATTATTTTTAGCACTTTTTTCCGTAGTTGTTGTTATTGCATACAGGGTTTAGCAAGTAACATTGAACACTTGATAGATTGTGGAAAGATATTTACAGCGTTATTTAAATTTTATTTTATTGTTGAGGAATAATTAAAAAATGAAAAAAAACATATTTTTACCCAACTGTTGTTAATAACACGTACAGCTGATCGAGTGAACATGATGAAGAGACGCACTGAATTACGAATGTCTGTCGGTCTATTCGTTCAACAAGCTATGCAAGAGATCTGTGAATCGCTTAAACTTGAGCCAATAGGCCTGATAATATCCCTTTTTAGATGCAATTTCATATCTCAGCAACTACTTCACCCATTTGAAGCAGCTTTGGTAGGTAACATATTCTTGACATCGAACTACATCAAACCTTACTTATTATATGACACAATAAAAATTTAATCAGACTCTTCCCATTTACAATTTATAAACCATAGTCCCTAAATACCGAATATGATCACCAGTGCATGTATTTAACTTTAAACTGAAATCAGTAAATTTTGCGATATCTTAATGAAATGAAGTTTACATATTTTCCTCATAATAATTTGAAAAATATTCATATAAGTTGTTCAATACCTCCTCACCGGGCCCCCATATTGTGATTTTAGATAGTCCAATTCACTAAATAATTTCGTTTTTTTTGGTGCAATTTAAACACAATTTTTATACTCTCGCTACAAAAGTTGCTAAAGAGAGTATTATAGTTTTGTTCACATAACGGTTGTTTGTAAGTCATAAAACTAAACGAGTTAGATATAGGGTTATATATATCAAAATGATCAGGATGACGAGACGAGTCAAAATCCGAATGTCTGTCTGTCCGTGCAACGGATAACTTGAGTAAAAATTGAGATATCTTAACGAAACTGGGAAGACGTATTCCTTGGCACCCTGAGAGGCTTTCGAAAATGGGCAATATCGGACCATTGCCACGCTAGGAAGGGGCATATTTGGATGTAATATTTTTGGGGAAGTGGGCGTGGCCCGCCCCCTCCAAATCGATTATTTGTATATATCTCGCAAACCAATAAAGCTATGTAAAGCAAACTTTCTGCAGTCGGTTCTCTTACGTACCCCACCACTCACCATGAAAATAGTTGAAATCGGATAATAACCACGCCTACCTCCCATACAAAGGTTAGGTTGAAAATTACTAAAAGTGAGTTAACTCACTAACGAAAAACGTCAGAGATTTTTTTACAAAATGAAAAATGGGCGTGGCATCGCCCACTTATGGGTCAAAAACCATATCTCAGGAGCTACTCGATCGATTGGAATGAAATTCGGTATATAATATTTTCTTGACACCCTGATGACACGTGTGGAAAATGGACGAAATCGGTTCACAACCACGACAACTTCCCATATAACTCATTTTTGAGTTCCATCTTATTCCTTCACTTTATAATATATACATAAGGAACCACTGAAGATAGCGAAATAAAACTTTACAGAAATACTGTATTTGAGCTGTGACAGCACTTGTGAAAAAATTGTCGAAAACGGACTATAACTTTTCGAATATCGAATATGAAGGACTCAGTGCCCCAAGGTAACTTTTCACCGAAAATGTCGGTAAATCTCTCAGGTATCTTAATTTAATTCAGAGGAAATATTTTTCTTCTAATAGTGTGTTCATAACTTCGGTTATATATGAATATATGAGAATACCTAATTATAGGATTTTCAAAAATACGATGAGCTGAGATGGGTGTATACAGTTTATGAAATTTTATATTCTTCAATTTGATCCAATCCCTTTTGCCATTTACGATGATTTGCATCAATCAACGACTTTATTATATCCAAATCGGTTTCATTGGATGTTGCCGGAACGAAATTTTGTAAACCAATTTTGGCATTGGCGTTTGGTCAACAAATCACATAATTTTCGGTTTGCTTGAACTGAATTCTTACTCTTTTGATAGTAAAACAGTGAAATATCGATACGGCACCCAACAACAATTCCAACCCAGAAACTATTCCAAAATATTTTACAAAGAAGCCTTACTATACCAGCGGTACAAAAGTTGGGTGACAAAAAATAAAATAAGATCAGCTGTTTTATTCAAACAAAATGACTTAGTGAACGACCCAATCTTTATCTTTATATCGTAGATGTACTGTAGCTTTATGAAGAAAATGAGTGAAATCCGAAAATTAATCACCTCAACCCCCAGACACTGTATATAATGCGTTTCCCGATTCTAGTTAACTTTATGCCGAACATATCAGACATTGTGCGAGTTATCTTAGAAAAATATTATATTTTCTTATACCTTAGTTTAATGCTAAAAGTCAATGAAATTGGATTAAAATTTCCTCTAAAACTTCCCCGAACTTAGCCTTTCCTTACTATTTTTAAAATAAATCCATTTATAATGTGGACAAAAATTTATGCCATCTTATTTATAGAATTTCTTTAACAGTCATGTGAGTAAATAGTAGTAAATAGTATAAATTTTTCTTGAATATCTTAATCCACATACGAGTACTTATGTATGTACTTATGAGTACTAATGCTATGTTGCATTGAGAATAATCGTCCATCTATGTCCACAGCCACCTGTGTAATTCACAAACATCTGGCATAAGTGCATAACTCTGTAATTACATTGTGCAATTGAGTGATCGGCTGCCAACTTAACTGTCAACTCGAAAATATCAAATCCCAATTTACTATGCCCATTCAAGTTCGTCGTTGTGACTGCTTGTTGCATTTGCCTAAAGTACGAGTATGAGTAGGTACATTGTAGAGACATATGGCTAAAAATATTGACACTTGCAGTATATTAGGGTGTGCCATTATATAGTGGGAATTTAAAATGAAATAAGCTACAAATTATTCGAGTTTCGATATTTCAAATACAGGCGAAATGGTAATGAGTTCATATCAAGTGGTCTTTGACGTCTGATTTGACTATCTTACAAAAAATTTAGCTAAAGCTACTTTGCCTCCTAACCGAGAATATAAATTATATTGGAGTATTGACACGCCCCCTTTTATAATATTTTTAATAATTTAGTTTTGAGCGCCGTTGATTTTTTTTGCTAAAAGAGATACATGTAGTTCTTAAACAAGTTGGAAGTTGGAATTTTTAAGAAGCTTAATCAAATGAGTGCCACGCCTACTAGCGGAAATTTTTATTGTAAATTCCTACAAAAGATTTCTGAACCACCCTTATGCACAAAAGCACTTCGGGGGACGATTGTAAAAGTGGCTCAAAATGAAAATGTCACATTGACTTCGACATCGATTGCAGTGTTGTCAGCTACAACAAGTGGCAAGGACTTTAATGCACTGCAACACACCATAAATGTGTTTGTTGTATGCAGTGACAAGCGAATAACTGTTGATGATGGTACTGCATCATTTGTAGAAGCTATTAGACCCAGTCAACCCCGTCAACCCCGTCGACACCGCCGACATAGCTGACGCTGGCAAGCAACAGTTGCTTTGAGCGTTCGTGTTGAACAAATCAGTTTGTGCCCCAAGCGAGTTCCACACATTTGTTATGTATGAATGTGAACAATTTTAATGAGCAGCTACTCAAGCATATTCATTGCCAGAGAATACCGATATGCAGTCTTCGATTGTATACGGTAAATTGAGATTTTGAATACGTTTGAAATGTTGCCACCGGGACTTACATTGTTCGATAATAACTATTTTTATTGCAGGTTTTCTTTGGTATTCGTGAGTTTAACTGATATTCTGCGTGATTGATTGGTTAAGTTGGTTTTACAAAGGAAGTTCCGAGAAACCAAGCAGTTGCGATTGGATTCCAAGAAATGCAAAGCCTCGAGGTTTAGAGATTATGTAACGGTGCGAAATATTTCTTGGGAAAGTCATAAGATTTCAGGAAGGAGCCGAGTGTAGTTGACGCCAAAAGGAGTCCAAAGCGTTCTAATGTAAGGTCTAAAGCTCTTTTAGGTACTTTGTTATGCGTGCGTTTAACTGATGTTATTCATGATTGATTGATTAAGAGGGTTTTGCAACGGAACTGTCGGGAATCAAGCCGATTCGATTGGATTCCACGAAGTTGAAAGGTATAAAAAACTCGAACTTAGAATGTCATAACACGATGGCAAATATGGATATCAGAAAGGAGCCGAGTGGATGCCAACTTGAGATTGCTGTATAATAATATTGAGATAGTACAGTATAATGGAAGGTCTACAACTCGTTTACTATAACGACCGGTCGTCCAATTGTCTGCAATATCTGAAGACTTGCATCAATATCCATGTTTCAAAAATTACTTGAAGACGCAAATAACGAATTTAATAAACAATAAATATAGCACCTGACTAAGTAAAGTTCTACCTCAGACATTCCCCCACCATCACTTACCTTGATACATCAGCCCACAATTGATACCGACCGCTGACGTTTCGAAGACATGATGCTCCAGCCGCAAATCGATAAACAAATGATGTCCCATATGACCACCCACCGGTGCGCGACCATCGAAAGCATCCGCGCCATTCGTCTCCGGCTGCTCCTCCTCCTCCACGTCGACCACATCGTTGAGGAAATCGCTGAAGCCATCATGACAGCTTCTAGTGTTGCTGCCGATGGTGTTCGTTTTTGTTTGCTGCGCAATTAGCGCTTCAGCGGCCGCGGCGGCACCTGTAGCAGAACTGCTCGAGAGTTCTCCGCCATTTGCCACACGCGCCGACGCCATGTGCGCCAAATTATCATATGTGTAGTGCTCGGCGGTGCGGCCTAAAGTGGAATCGGACACCGTCGTCGCCGCCGCAGCGGTACTGCCGTCACTGCTCGAGGGTAATTTGCTTAAATTGATGTTAATCTCGTCGGTGTTGGTTAACTCTGTGTTACGGGAAACTAATTGTTGTTCGTTGTTGTTGTTAGTGTTGATGTTGGTGTTGCCATTATTGCTGTTGCTGCTGCTCTGAACCGCGTTCCCATCTTTGTTATTGTTACTATTATTGCCGTAATTGCGGTCGACCGCGGTGTGCGCGGCATACTGCCCAGTACCCCCATTGTTGTTGTGGCTCTCGCTTTGTATCGCCGTTGTGGTGAGAGTAACGGATGCAGGAGCCGGTGCAGTCACTGTGTTGGTCTTGATAATAGCATCATTTGCCGCACTCGCGTTGTGCACAACGGGTGGCAGTGCAGCTGCGGCGAGACTTCGTCGGGCGGGAGGTGGTCCAGGCGAGCGACCTGGCGCTGGGTCACTGTTCATGTGGCCGACCGTTTGGATGGCGAATAGTCCGAAAAATAGAAGGCATATAACTAATTTCGTCATTATAACTACAACAACTACAGCGTGAGTTCGCGCTCTGTGGTACGGCTGCTCCTGGCTGTGGCTGTGGTTGTGGTTGAGACTGTCGTTGTTGTTGCAGTTGTACTAGTTGGAGTTTTTGCTTTTGTTGTTTGTATTTCTGTTGTTTGCTGGTGTATTCTAACTGTCTTGACTGCAGTCGGTATGGTTGTGGTTGTTTCTGTTGTTGTTGTTGCAATGTTGGTCTAAGTCTTTGCAATTGGATTTCCATAGACGTTGGCTGCACTTTCGCCTCTACAAACGGAAGATGTTCTTTGACTACTACTATATTGTGGTTGCTGTTGTTGTTATTGTTTTATTTTTCGCTTCAAGCAATTAACGGTTTCGCTAATTACCACCGTTATGTTCACTTCATATATTTTCCACTTTATTAAATTGTGTACATTGTCTGCGCTTGGCGCAAAGGAGCATCCTCCTTAACGGTTGTCTTATGAATTCTGAATTTTTTATGACTTATCTGAGCTTCAGCCACTTTAACCGCGTTCGATGTTTTTGCTGTTTGTTAGGTCTTTTATTGTTGTTTTCAACGTTACGAAAATCCATTTGGCTGCCTGATTTTCTTTTGGCATTTCAGCCGAGCGCAAGCTTTTGCTTCGGAAGTGTCTATGCACGGTAATTAACGGTTTATGTGTCATTAACGGTTATAACTGTAAATAAAGGAAGGTGGTAAATTATTAGTTTTAATTTAGTGTAATTAGCACAAAAAATTAACAGTTTCTATTTAAATTATTAATTTAAATTTTTTTCTATAGTTGGCAACTCTATTCTAATATTTCTTCGTATTGAAATATTTCCAAAAGAAATCCGCAAAACACATATAAATAAGATTTATTTAATATTTTGTTATTTTGGATCCATATCTATAATATAAAAATGAATCGCAAAATGTGTTGCTAAGCGCATAACTCGAGAACCGCTGAATCGATTTCGCAAATTCTTTGTTTAGAATGTTTTTCGAGGTACCGGGATGGTTCTTACGGAGAGAAAAATTAGAAAATTTTCCTGAAAAAGTCTTAAATCCACAATTTTCTAATCACCCATGCAAACAATTTGTGTCGTTAGTCTCGAAAAAAGTCGAGAAGGGCCAAACCGATCTGGCTAATTTTAGTTTTGAAATATTTATGGAAGGCCAGCGAAGGATTAGAAAGTAAGTATATATCGAAAAATTCTGAAAAAGATAACAAGAAGATGATTTTATTTGAATTGACAACAAAATTATAAAAAAAAAAAAATAATAATAATATTTTGAAAGTTGTCATTGTTGCTTTGTTACAATATTTTTATCATTGTTCAATTGTATAAGGATAGCCTAAAACAATTTGTAACAAGTAGGGAAAGGCAACCGAACATTTTATACTCTCGCAATGTATTGATGCAATTTATTACACACAATTTGAAATAAAGTCCAATAAAAAAACGAAAATCAGCATATATAGTACATGAGGGTTGAGGTAATTCCTGAACCGATTTCACTCATTTTCAATGCCCAGTTATAATGGGAATAGGGGCAACTTGACACCTGATAGTAGGCAGACAAACGGCAATTCGGCCTTGAAATTACTCCTAAATTGCAAATCAACGAAACACCAGTCGGCAAAATCGTCAAAAAAAAAGAGCTATAAAGAATATTTTCCAGATATTCAAGTCGCTGGAGGTACTGCACAGGACTTTAAAAGGTTTACGCGACAACGAAAATATTTTCGGTGAAGCCATGATTCTGTTGGCCGGTGATTTTCGCCAGACTATTCCTGGAACAACTGTTGCTGACGAACTAATCACATTCCTAAAATCATCTAATTTGTGTCGACACATAAAGAATCGCCAATTAACAAATAACATACGAGTGTTTTTCCAACAATATCATACTGCGATTGTAGAAATAGTTGAAAATGGTAGCGACGCAGTTGACAACTCGATGGATTAATAACATTTTTAACGGGTTTCTGTCACTTCATGGCCTCGAAAGAGGAGCTTATTCATCGTGTTTTTCCTGACATGAAACCATAATATAATAAACATAAATGGCTGATTGAATGACCTATAATGGTGGTCAAAAAACAAGGATCTCTTTGATCTAAATGCGACCATTTAGAATTTCGTTAAAGGAGAGTTGACACAGCTACAAACCAGGATGACGTATTCAATTATCCCACAGACTATTTTAAATTGCTGGACTATCCCCACTCACTTGCAATTAAAAGTAGTTCGAGTTGTCATCATGCTAAGAGATCTTAGTTATAAGAATTATATTATACTCTTTTCAAACACTTTTTTATTCCGCGAACAAGTCGCCAATATTTCCTTGCGAATTCTGTCTCAAGCTTGAATGATTAATTTAATTCGTGGATAAGATCTAAAGAGATCCAAAAGTTTATAAAATTTCGGATAAATATTTTGAGGAAGAGTGAAGATACAAAAGAAGTGACTTCAAAAAATAATTTTTTTTTATATCAATTGCATGAACAGGAATGTGAAGTTAGGACCATATATACCCATTTTTCAATTCAATTAAAAATCTAATTTGATCATTAACGAAGTGGCGAAATTACATAGATTCAATGACATCTGAAGACAAGGATTGTTGAACGGAAACTTCGCAAACTGCGCTATGAGACATTTTAATTTATTCGTGGCGATTTCAGATTCAGATTCAGATTCACCAAAAACCAACAAAAAACTTACTTATTCCGAGAATGGGTGACCGGTCCTTATAGCCTTTTCGGACAGGAGTTAATTGATCAATTAACCGGCCTTTGCTCGATTAAAGCATCTGATCGTGAATCGATTAGCCGGCTGTGTGAAAGACAAACACTGGTTTCTTCTTAACCATTTCATGCCCAATGTTGCCTATAGGCAACTTATTGACTTTTAATTCTTGTTTTTTTTTTTAATTTTTCACCAGCGGTTTTTTTTAATTATGTAGCCTTATGTGTAGTGCAAGCTTACAGTTACATTTTCTGTTATGAGCTGAGCACATATTCATTCAGAATGCGTTCTCAACAGAGTGGAATTGTCAAAATCGGTTTTGCAAAATAAGTTATACTAAAGTGGTTATACCAAAAGTGTTCAAAAACATAAAAAAAAATTGTTTTATTTTAAAACAAAGTGAACTATATAAATAAGTAAAGATAAGAGGGTGATTAAAAAAAATGTCATGGGAAGAGTGTTTAGTTTATTTATAATAAATTAATTAGTGCCTATAAGCTACATCCTGTAACTAATGAACCAGGATACATAGGACTTTGAAATTTTTATCACTGCATATTTGAGTTAAGACTAATATATGTATATCTGTCCTAAAAAACATGTTAGCTCCGCCCATTTTAATTCGGGCATGAGAGGGTTAATCTTACTTTATGAAATTAATATGGCTGTGCGATTTTGTTTGTTTAAAGCTTGAATGATTGGTTTAATTCTTCTTCAAAGTTGGTTAAATAATATCGTTCTAAGAGCATATCATATTTCAGAAAGATCTTCGGCGAAGGAGAGAAGAGACAAAATAAATGACTTACAAAAAGAACTGGATACTGAGATATTTGTTGTATACCTGTATGATTAAGAAGTTATTTTCAACTGCCGATTCTTATAGTATTTTGTAGCAGTTCCAAATATATTTTTTAGATTTCTGGAGTGTCAACTTCGCTGTTATAATATTCAGTCAAAATTCTGTGATTTTTTTCCCTCTCAGAGAATATTGCTAAAGTGACGTCACAAGGTAGTAATCTATTATTTAGGTTTACGCTACTCAATTACATTTTATGCCACTGAAGATCTCGGTTTTTATGAATCACATTCGATTATCAATAGAACATTTCTCACGACATGTCTGCATATATATTCAATCATTCAAAGCAGTCACTAGCATATCAATTTGTGTATTTTGTCTGCAAATATGTAAAAGAATGTTGGCATGCCATTAACTGTATGCTGTGTTTTTTTTTTTTTTCGTCGAACACTCAGGTGTGCCAAGCTCTTAATAAAATAACTAAACAAAAACCAATTAAATGATTAACACTAATTGAAAAGTTGAACCTCACGGGATTGCATTTAATTAGTAGGCATACACGTACATCAGAAATGTGTCTGTAACGGTATATACTCAAAAGGTGTGTACTCACACATCGGTGATGTGGTGAACAACATTTTTAATCAAGCCTCAGCCAAATATGTAAACATGCTCTTATACCAGCAAACATATATTCGAACACTTGACTAACGAGTTTTTACATTTTACAGTACAATACGAAATTGTTCGTGGGAAAATATAAACTTAGAATATTTAATTTTTTTTAGATAAAAATCGTGATATATAGACTGTTATCACAAGCAATTCATCAAATTTCGATTAAATTGGGCAATTTATTCTTGCTTTTCGGAGAAGTTTATAGGTCTAAGATACCGACAGATGCTGCTAGTGTCAAATTATTGTCAAAATCTTTATTTCTGATATAATTTGGGTAATATTTTAATATTTTTTAATGAAATTCAAAAATTAAAAATTAAAGTTAAACTCACAGAAATCGAAAAAATTATAAAGAAATTATCTTCCTAAAATTTAAATATTTTGTCGTCACACCTTTCACACTCACTGTATTCAAACAACCCACATGGCACGCCTCAGTGTGTGTGTGTTTCATCGCTTACGCCTGCAATATACATATATACTAATACACCAACATCGAAGGTACCTAAATATTAAAGTGCGGCTAACCGACGTCGACCGACGGAGTGTGTGAGAAATGCGTTTTCATGGTTATCATTTCCCCAAAGGATTGCTTTCGCTTCAGGAGAGTTTGTAAATATTCTTCCTACACACACACAATATGTCAGCCGGCTTGATGTATGTCAAATACAGTCATAAGAGCATATTTCTATATATTATACGAATACCTTCATACGAGTATGTGTTTACCGTTATTATGTGGGCATAATCTCATGGGGACGGAAAATCATTTAAAATGTGAAAATAATGTTTATTTAGCTTTAAAGTCTGTGAGTGTTGCGTCGAATTGTGTGGGCGTGCGAATTTTCTGAGTACTCTCAAATCTTAAACCTTATTTGTTGTGTTTTCAGCTTTGGTGATTTGCATTAAAAATGCATGGTTCAAGCTAAAAAGTAGCTAGATGTGTTGTTTTCATTAGGATTTTTACATTGGAAATAGAAAGAAAAAAATATTTTTGTTTCAAAGTCTGATTATTACTTGAGCAAAAGCTTAGACCAACCTCTATTTTTACGACAGAAACACTCTGGAAGCTATTGTATGCATAGTGATCCTCCGACCTTCCGGGTGTGGAAAAGAGATTTAAATAAAAATAAAGCCTGGATATAAGCTTAGGATCTCAGATGCTTCCATCTAAATCTCAAAAGAACGAGATTGTCATTATGAAAATGCTGAACCCATACCATGTTTAGGTTGTCTGTCGATGCACTAAGGCCTCTGGGAGGCCCATTTTAAAATAAGCCCATACTATCTCACTGAAAACTTCGACGGCAGTACTCAGAAATATATTTTAACTTTTAGCTACAGAGTGATGAACATAGAACTAGATGGATATGAACCTCTTTTAAGGCCCGGATCTCTCAAAGTAGACCATCAGAGGGTCCTGCCCTTACAGTCCTGTTATAATGAATTGAGGATACCTAGTTCATTCGCTACTACGCTTTCAGTTTCTTTAACCTATTTTTTTTTAACCTATGAGTCTTATCTAAAAATCTATATCAAAGAAAGCAACACCAATACTACGGATTCCTTATGGGGTCTACGCTATGTATGTCTGAAAAGAGACCACTGCCAAGAAATAATGTTTATTGAACCAAAGTCAACTCCCTCATTAATCTTCTATTGAGGTTCGAACCACCATAATTCGATATAGCGTCAAGACAACCGGGAATTTCAGGATCCAAAAACTTCTTAAAACACTAAATGTAGATTTCTGATGCGAGACGTTTCGTATCTTTTCGTTGGATCTTTTCTGTTTAAGATAAGCCCTAAGTGAACTGAAAGCCAGGTCTCTCTTTACAGGAAGTACAACTCTTGGATTTTTTCAGAGAAGTCCTTTAGGCGGTTTACACATGCAGGAGGTTTTCTAGCTTCACAAATGTCACACTATAATTTTTTTAAGACTAGAAACACTTACTCATCTAACCAGCAACGCAATGGATTAGCAATGCCACGTGGTTCGAGCATAAAACTTCAGCGCCAAAGTCACCAAATCACTCCTTGGGGAGTTGAATGCACTTTGACCTCTAACGCATAATGGCATTCAAGTTTACCGTTACAAACACACACACAGCCACTCACGCTCATGCAAGCACACACACGCCGCGCATAAAATTATTTACGCCGGGAATTTAAGTACGAGTACGCATGTGTTCGAGCGCCAGCTCAAATATGCGTTATTTCCACGCGCTTGTGGCAAAGCAGAACTCGACTATTTTTGTTTGTATTCAAGCTCACTTATTTACTTGTAAGTGTGTGTGTGTCTATGCTCGTTAGCGTTGCTCGTTCTCATACTTGCCTGCCAACTTGTTGCGACGCGAACTTGCGCTTGTTATCCGCTTAGCATCCGCTTAGCTGACACTGTTGCTTCGAGTATTCGCTTGTAGGTGTACTCACTCGCTGCTTTTTTACCGTTTTTTTTTGGTTTTTTTCATTTTCGCCACTTTGTTTTTCGGTTTTACGTTTTATGCTGCTTTGTCGGTTTTATGGTTTTGCGGCATTGCAAAAATTATGCGCGGTAAACACTCGCCGCCGAAATGCTTTTAGTGTGTGTACCATGCGGGCGTGCGAACGAATGCAGTCGGTGGAGGAAATTAAGTTTGTTTTTTATTTAACCAGAAAAAAAGTTAGGAAAATTTACTTACTTAATTACGAGTGTACATACTACAAAATTCAATTTATAATATATGTATATGAATATAGAGTGGATGCATTTATTATTCGAAAATATAAAAATTAATGGCAACTCAGGCTGACATATGCGTGGGATTAACAGTTGTAAGTTTAGCACTTACGAAAGTGAGGTTAGGTTAAGTGAGCTTAAATTAGAAATCATTTGCATCACACAACATCTTAAGAAGAATGTCAATATCTCTAAAAGCAAACGAATGAGGAAGAAATCGAAAAAATATACTCCCTATTGCGAGCTTTAATGAAGAGATGTAATAATATTTTGAATGCTTGGTGCAACTTTTCCATTTTTCATGCACTTCATGGTTTTGATGGCCATCAAATTGAAACCAAATTAAAATTATTAGGTCTACAACTTTGCTTCCGCCGTTTTTTTTTTGTAAATTTAAGGCTAAAAACGGTTACAAATGTCGATGAGCTTCAGTCGCACTTTTCTTGGAATTAAAAAAGAAAAGCAAAATTTCCCGCAAATGTCGAGAATTCGGCTCAAAAAGTGACATTGTCAGTTGAGAATAAGTTTGGGATGCAAACAGATCTCTAAAAATATTTTGTTGGGTTAATGTTGACATAAATGTCCAAGATCGATATAAAACGATTTAATCGATTTAATCGACCAGTGCTTGACCCTAGAGACATCTATTGGAAAACGGCGGAAGCAAAGTTGTAGACCTAATATTAAGACTATGGATCGGATCAAAAGGCAATCTGATAATGATATAAGGCAAGCGAGTTCGAATTTCGAACATTCGGTCCCATCGGGAGAAATTGTGTTCGCTAATGCGACATCTACCGGATTTGTGTCTTAATGGTAGATCAAGGACACATATCTGAACTTTTTTGCTGTAACATCAAACAGTTCTGTAGTCTACAGTGATGCAACGATATATCCCACCACTCTTCAGGAGCTCATTATGAAAAATTATTTTCTAGAAACCACCAAATTCACATTAATCTGTTTTTGCGGTTTTTTTTTTTGTAAAGACAAGGATAATTTGGAAAGAGACTAATAATTCGCTCATTATATCCCGGTTCGTATTCATGAATCATCCCGCTAGCCTTAAATCTGGACCGTATTCTTGTTCGTGGTTTCGATGTTATACATTTTGCGGCGCTTGAAGCATTCATAAAAGACTATATTTCTCGGATCTTTGTCTTCGTAAGGCCAAGACTAGAAGCAATGGATTATGACGAGACTCTTTGCACATGAAAGTAAATTTGTGTCGATTTAACGTGAAGTTGGATGCACAAATTATGATTATTGAAAAGCTTTAGTGACAAACATTCTCCTCCAAACCTTCTGAGCTCCACATCAGATCAGAATATCGACGGCCATTGACAACGTGGGCTGGAAAATCTCATGTCTGCGATAGCTTTGAAAACCTTAACTTGACAACAGTTGTGAGAAAAGATGAAAGGAGATATCAACAGCCTTCAAAATATTAATTGAAGAACGAAATCTTTGACTCCAATTCTGAATACATTGCAAGTAAATGATGCGAAATACAATCACAGCAGAGAAGCATTAAATTCAAATTGAATTATATGTAAATAAAATAAAATTCTGAAAAGAAATACTTTTATTGTATTTTTGCCTTGACCAAATTATGAATAAAGCTTGTGAAACTTAATTTAAGGCTTTCTCGAACTCAATTATGAAAAGAATTTAATGCAACACTTTGCACTTTTCATGTTGCCATTGAATATCTGCTTCAAGTACAATTAAATTTTATGACTTCAGGTATTTACTCTGTCTTTTTCACACATGATGGATCACTTTATTTGCGAATAAAATGAATTAAATTAAGTTGAAATTTCAATTTCAGCATGAATTATTTCAAAGGAATTTTTTGTATTTACATTCGTTTTAATATATACATACAGCAATATGCAGTTATGAGAAATATGCATATATTTATTTATATATATTCAAGAACAAAGAGGCATTCATTCATTCATCAGTGAGTATAAATATATGTAAATGTGTCTACAAGAGTTGTTTTGAAATTTGTGGGTATTCTTTATGAAAATTCTCCGCTGCTACATATTGCCTTTCAACTGCTTCTTGTACATATGTAACTACGCTTTTGTTGGTTTCCTCTCGCAAACATCAAAAGAAAAGGGTAAGTAGTCATATGAATGCCTATATGATATGACTATATATATAATTATACAGATATATATATATGTATGACGCTGCATTGTGGCGTATTGCAGCAAAAAGCACAAGACAAGACAATAACAAACGTAAAATATTTGTTAGGCAGCAAATTTTGAGATATAGTATGCAGTAAGCTTCCGAAAAAGTAAGTACTCGCCATAACAATTGATTGGCTATGATATATGTATATTTGCATACGAATTTTTTTGAATAGAGAACCACTAAAATTGAAACTACAAGCTTCGTAGTCATTCTGTAAAAACTTTTGATTTTTTTGTCTTCCATTCATTTGTTTCATGAAGATCGGAAGTATATATAATAATTGGACTGAACTTCTAGTAGAGACGAACAGCATTTTATACATTGTCAACTTAAATAAAAATTTTTGATACATAGAGAGAAGTCCTGGTCGTATCAACTCAGAAAGGGCGCATAAAAACTGAAATTTCTTTGAAATCTTAAACAGAGACACTTGTTAAGGCACTTGCTTAAGGGGACCCTTCCCCATTCTCGGTTTCAAAAACTCGATTTTTTTTATACTCTCGCAACAAAGTTGCTAACAAAAAAGTTGCTACGAGAGTATTATAGTTTTGTCCACATAACGGTTGGTTTGTAAGTCCTAAAACTAAACGAGTTAGATATAGGGTTATATATATCAAAATGATCAGGGTGACGAGAAAAGTTCAAATCCGGATGTCTGTCCGTCTGTCCGTCCGTGCAAGCTGTAACTTGAGTAAAAATTGAGTTTCATCTTAATGAAACTTGGAAGACCTATTTCTGGGCACCATAAGAAGGTTAAGTTCGAAAATGGGAATGGGCGTAATCGGACCACTGCCACGCTCACAAAATGGCGAAAACAGAAAACACATAAAGTGCCATAACTAAGCCATAAATAAAGCTATGGAAATAAAATTTGGTATGACGGATCGCAATATGAAGGGGCATATTTGTATGTAATTTTTTGGGGAAGTGGGCGTGACCCCGCCCCCAAATCGGTTATTTGTATATATCTCGCAAACCAATTAAGCTATATAAACAAAACTTTCTGCAGTCGGTTCTCATACGTACCCCTCCATACACCATGAAAATAGTTGAAATCGGATAATAACCACGCCCACCTCCTATACAAATATTAGGTTGAAAATTACTAAAAGTGGGTTATCTCACTAACGAAAAACGTCAGAAATACTAAATTTCACATAAGAAATGACAGAAGGAAGCTATACTCAGATCTTTTTACAAAATGGAAAATGGGCGTGGCGTCGCCCACTTATGGGTCAAAAACCATATCTCAGGAACTACTCGACCGATTTCAATGAAACTTGGTTTGTAATAGTTTCCTTACATCCCAATGATATGTTGTGAAAATAGCTTCACAACCACGCCTACTTCCTATATACCAGAACTTTGAAGACAATCTGAATCGTTTACTTTACAACACATAAAGTAAGCACTAGCGAAGATATCGGAACAGAACTTTGCATAAATACTGCACTTATAGTGTGGCAGTCCCTTTCTAAAAATCGCCGAAATCGGACCATAGGTTTTTAAGGCCCCATATATCGAGCACGCGGGTCTCGGTGCTTCTAACCTAATATTATGGTTTCCAACTTTCAATGGACTTTATACAATATATATGACGAATATGTGGTTCAAATTGTGTATTATATAATATAATAAAGTTAAATAAATAAATTGCGAGAGTATAAAATGTTCGGTTACACCCGAACTTAGCCCTTCCTTACTTGTTTTAATTTACTTTGAAGCTATAACTATTCAAGAATGAATTTCAAGTGAAAATTTCAAAAACTCTTGAAGATATAGCCGATTGAAGATTGAAGGTAGGTAGGTTTTACACCCAAGAATTTGCTTCTCAAAACTTTAAACGCGTTTTTCTCGAAACAGTGTTTTTAGACTGGCGCATGAGGTTACTCAAAACTATTATTCCAATCGGTTCCAAATTTTAGTACGTTATTCTATACATGTATAGCTATGATATGAACTAGGATAAATCAAATCGGTGAAGATATTCTTTACTTTTCAACTTGTTGTGTGGTTGAAAAAAAGGCGATTTTCAAAAAAAATTTCAAAGGTTCGCCATTTTGTTAATTTTTGTGCGAAATTAATAATCCTAGTTCATATCAGAGCCAAACATGTACTCCTTCTACAAGAAAAATCCCGTTTCTAATCCCATTGGAATTTTTGGTTTCAGATGTTCCAGTGAGCGGAAATCACACGCGCACGAAAAGAAGGGATTTTGTTTGATCACAAAAAACAACAACAGTAAAAAATATGTAAATTTTTGTTCTTCTCTTTTAAGTCTTCAAATAAATGTATGCAAAGTTACAACCCTAAAAAATAATTTACCAGCCCATTGAAAATCGTCAAAATTTGAAATCGAGAATGGGGGGGGGTCCCCTTAGGTTAAGACTGGAAATCATGTTATAGATTAAGAACAGATGGAATTCAGTTTCCGATTATGTCAAGAATAGAGGTATTCCATGATGTCGAATCTTTGGGTGGACTTGCAACATAGGTGGATCTAGAAGGCGCGAAACATTTAGCAAGTTTTGAGCAACAGAACCGCAGAAAGTACTCTGATGTGTTATTAAAACTATTTGAAATGACTCATAGAAATGCGAAAGAAAAAACATTTCCCGAGCAAGTCTATCAAAATGGCGCTCAATACGTCATTTGAGTCTTGTACTTCACATACTGGCGCCCACGTCTATTCAGCGCTATACAACGCGACATTGTTCCGCGTAACATTAAGTGCCGCGATGGCCTACACACAAGCTCACACACCGAGTATGTGTGGTAGAAGTGAATATAAACTATTTAAAATGCAATTCGGTCGAGGTTTGATTCGTATACACCCACATCCGCATTGTAATGTAATACCTTAGAAAGTGGCGAACAAAGGCATAAAGCGAATTTCGCAGCAAAGGAAGCGAGCACTTGCAGTACGTGGGTACATTTTCACTCCCACACACATACAAATACACTAAGTGATTTCTTATTTCATTTATTTGTAAGTATTCGTTGTAGTTACACTTAGATTTATATGCCAAATGTGCCGATAAAACACGCAAACGTCCAGCAAACTGGCAATATCGGACGAGTGCAACGAAATGTCCAAAAGTCGAAGCAAAGCTTAGATGGTGCCAAGTGCGCGATAGATAGATTTTGTAGGGTTACCAGGCGATAATATAATGGAGAATTTCATAAAACATTAAATCACTTTCGGTTCTTTCATCCCATGAGTCACTAACTACAAGTTTAACTTTGAGCTCGTACCAGTGTATAGCTTACTGTCGGAGACCTCTTACGAAGATCTGTGGAGTTAGTATATAGGCTTGTAAACTATTTGTTCTAGGAATTAAATAAGAAGTTTTAAAATTCAGTCGTCACACATCCCAAAATTGCTTGGTTTTATATAATATATGAAGGCCACTGTCACGGTATGTCGGCCTGTATTCCACAAGGTATCACCCACGAGTTCTCAAATAAAATGACTCCGATGCTTGAACACCTCCACTCCACATAAGACCACGACCACGGAAGGCCATTCCGTAATCTATAATATATCATACAAGAAAATTATCGATCCTACACACTATGTTGCAGTAAAACTGTCTAGAAACATCAAAATGGGACTCTTTAAATGCAATGCTTCATTCGTATAAATATATGTATATGAGGCAGCGTGGGAATCGTCGCTCTATTAATAACCTTTAAGAATTATTCTAAAGAAGCCGAACAATATCGACAAGAACTCTATTTCTATGAAAAAATGAGCTCTAGAGACAGTCCAATAAAAAGTAATTAGGGCTAGAACAACGATTTCAATATTAGCAACAACAGAGTTAACAAGTTGCGAGAGTTAATTCCAAACTAATCATCATATTGATTGGTTGGTTGGATGAAAAGGGGAGGGCAAATAGAGTCTGAACCTAAGCGGCCGCACTTCTGCCATCATTAGGTCCATTGTACGTTCCATATATATAAGGCTATCCACATATATTAAATTTGGAGAGCCGGATGCAAATAGTCACTTGACACTTTTCTGAACAGGAATGCTCTGACAGAAGTTAAATGGGGCTATAGCTATAGGGTCAGCCAGATCTAAAATAGCTTCAAAGTGTCATTAGTTGTATTGAAACTTTTGGAGCATGACAGACACTTCTGTGATCGTCGGATTTAATTTTTGTTTGACGCTATAAAACGATTATCTAGTTCTATGGACTTAAAAGTTTTGGGTCTTCAGGGATAATCTTAGCTTGACTTGGTCTTCATTAATACTCTCGCTGCTTTTACATTTTCTTAGTTTTTCAAGAGTTTGGTTAATCGTTTGAAATCCCACGAAGATGAGTCCGAACTACGTAAAAATTTTCCGAAAAAGTGAAAAATTATAATATATTTTGATAGCTCTGCAAAGTATAATTATTGCCATCTGGACACCTCATTGTATGTACTCATACCTACATATACGTAGTATGTGTGAACTTCAGCATTACATAATATTTCCTCTCAGTTTGGCGCAACTTTAATATTGGAATTCCACAGCTGTGCAGCGATATGCAGTCGTATGTATGGCAGTGTGTGTATGATAGCCCTACTTTTTGGTTGGGGAAGTTGGCAATAAATTTTGGCAGAAGTGCATAAGCAAACAGAATGTCAACTTAAATGCACTGCGAAGGTCACAGATAAGCTACCGAACCGCTTGTCCGACCATCCGCTGAACTATTCAATGCGTCACACACAAACACACACACACATCTTTACACAGATAGCAGTTATGTGGACTCGTTTATTGGCACCTCTTTCGCTGGCGCCGCCACTGCCATAGTCAATTGTGTGTTGTAGGCCAGTTCACATTACCTCGGGCGTCCTTAAGGCACCAGCACTACCTCGCTGACGCGGCACGCCTTTGGCCATGCGGGAAATGTTGCTTCGCTTGCCAACGGCGCTTATTGCCAAAATAATATTATCGTTTTGCTTGCTGTTCCTTGTCATTATGCACAAAAGATAGCTGCTGCTGCTGCTGCTGAGGAAGCGGATTTCACATGTTTTTCAGCGCGTTGCATTATGCGCATAAATAAATATTTGTGTTTGGAACTTGAATAAAGTGAGCACGTGAAGTGCATTCTTAGGTAATGTCTTCCAAGCGAGTAACGATGAATGGTAAATGGAAGTGTGCTTTATGATGCAAATGCTATTGTGTATTGTTGAATGGATTCCAATTTTTTTTTGAGGGGGAAGTGTCCATTGTTTTCGTTTGTTTGTGCTTTTGAAAACAACTTGACCTTATGGCAGTGGATTGTTTATATTGTACGGTGTGACTTCTTCTTGTTTAAAACAATAAGGTAAGATCCGTCGATTTACAAGCACACGTGAAATTGTTCAAAGAGCAAAAGGCTATCCCAAAAATCGAGTTTCAGAATTGTTTCGACGATTTGAAGAACCGCAGACAAAAGTGAATAATATCGCATATCGAAATAGTCTCTATTTTGAAGGCAACGACATTAGACGAATTAATAACTTTTTTTTAGAAAACAGAAATTCCCGTTATTTTTTGAACACACCCGTATCCTATCTTAAACTGGAAAGTGCTTTGTTTTACCAAATTCTATTTCTTTTCTTCAGCTCTTTTCTATATACATAACCTCCCCATTATAGTCATTAATCTTAATTCATATCTAACTGAAGAAATTATCTACTCTTATTCTTGTCATCCAAATGAACCCTATATATGTATATTAGGAGATCTCAAAAGTTTTTACGGTTTCCATGATAGAACGATTGTATAAATTTCATTAGATTTGAATTTATGAATATAGTTTTTCATAAATTTCATTTCATTCAGACAATTGGTTCTTGAGTTATATAATTTTGAATGACTTAGTCTCTTGAATTGTGAAATAAATGGATCACATCGAAGTACTACAAATACCAAAGATTATCTGTCTAAGCATTATCCGAGCTCTGTTCCAGGCAAAGCAAGCGTTCGAATGTGGTTTTTTGCCCCGAAAGAGATGAATTAAGTGGATGTCCAAAAGACGAAACAATTACGGATTAAAACATCTAAAAATCTACAAAATGATTTGGAATGAACATAAAATGAGGTTGATGGAGAAAGTTGATATTCTAAAGATATCAATGGAATATCGACGCTTAAGGTAAGCGAAAGCTTTGCACAAAGTGGATGCTGCCCGTTCCATAGTGAGATCTATTCACAATAGGACAGTATTGCATGAACAGGGTATCAAATTTATCTCCAAGTCTGACTGCCAGTGACTTATTTTTTATTCGTTGCCTTGTATACCTCTGTGTCCCGGTACCCAGAACAGTGTTAGTTTGTTGTTGCTGCACACTCTATTGAGTTTTTCAATGCAGTCCAGGACCAACCCCGAGTTTATTTCGAAGGATAATAGTGCCTGGAGAGCCGCCTGGCTATCACTGATGATGACAATTCGTTCGCCATGATAGTTCCTCGTGGTCCCGCGAGTCCGGCACCTATACCATCTGTGGTCTTAGACTCATTAGTGTTTCAAGTTACATTATAACCAATTTTTATTCGAAACAAGTACAAAAAGACAATCGGAAATCAATTTATCGCAACGTGTAATAAATTACATAAAACATTACATTAATCTTTGTAGCATTTCCGAAAGTATTTAAAATAATATATTTAATATAAGATAACAACAAGCGAAGAAGTATATTGTCTGCACATCTTCACTATCTCTTTCCAAGCACCTACATAGAAGAAACTGCGACATGTGTGACTAATCGCATCCTTAAATTATAAGAGGATTAGGAAAAGGACCAGCGCATAAATTGTGTGCGTAATTAAAATCTGACAGTTGAGTAAGTTTTCCGTAATTATACGAAAATTTACGTGCATTCAACTTGGCAAGAAGTCCATTTTATAATACTTACACATGGGCACACATACACAAACAAATACACACAAAGCAAATGTAGACGCATGTGTAGTGTCTACGATTACGATTATAATCAATATAATACATGTACGATTACAAGTACAAGTACAATTACAAGTACCCAGTACAAGAGAGTAAGCTTGTCGGTGTTGAGACATATTAATTTAGCCCACGCAACGGCTGCTTCTAATGACCGAGCGACCGCCTGAGTGAGTGAGTACACGACTGAGCAGCTGAGTAGGGAAAGTGACAGACGTCAAGTGAGTTGCGAGGCGATACGCGCAGTCTAATTACAGAATAAATAAGCGAGCACACATACTGGATTACATATACATGACAGCTAAGCACACTTGTGTTACTCAGAGGAAAATATATATGTAAATGTTTACATGCATGTTGACTAAATAATATTATTATATACTTGTATATGTGTGCGTGCTGGCCGTAACCAACGATTTGTAATGACTTTAGTAAGCAATAAATTTACAAAAGTTTTTATTTATTTATTACAACAATGCCGTCGGTCAAATGGCTATGTAGCCAACAAATATGCCAATGTTAATGTAAATATGTAAGTTTCTGTGTAAATAAATAAAAATTTGTGTGTGTTTGGCAGAATGAATTGTTCCAAGAATTTGTTTGTGGTTTCCTGGAAAAGGTGGCACTATTTACCAATCGACTTTGTTTTCGTGTTATTAACAAGAATTCTAATTTATGTGGGTGAACGAATGCTCATGTGCGCACAATAAAGGAATAACAATTTATAGAAAAGGATAATTATTCGAAATGATTTTGAAGAGAGAGAGAGAGATAGAAGGAGAGAAAGTGAGATTTCAATTAAGATTTGCGAGAGAGAATTTACGGGATATTGTCAAAGCCTTTCCATAAGATTATCTGTACAGTTAAGGTTTCAGTTATACGAACTGTTTTTGATGAGAGGAAAGAGAGATAATAACTAAGATAGGCTGTCGGGAATATACAGGAAGGTGAAAAGCGTTTTCTGTAAAACTATCTCAACATTGAGGTTCCATACAACTGCATCAAATTCATTAAATAATCTCTTGAAAGGGTTTTTCCATATCCAAACTACTTTAGGATCGCAGAGATGGTCCCTTTCCAGATGTCTGGTAATGCTTTCTCACCCATTTGTGATATGTGTTTTGTTGTTAACTGACAAATTGAGGGCTCTATAAGTATCAAGTCGAATCTGATAGACTCTGTGAAGCCTTTTAAGAGAGAAAGCTCTATAGGGAATTTCTGCCATTCAAAGCCGTTGTTAATAAATTGGAGCGAAAAATAGCTCAAGCCGTATCATTTACCTCTGAAGGCACTGCACCGGTCACCGGCGGTCGATTGTTAAAGATATATTTTATCTAAAATCAGCTATCTCAATGTAGACATAATTCAAAAACAAAGAAAAAGTTAAATGTTAAATGGGTTATGCCACGGCACAAAAAGTAGTCTAACGGTCATCAAATCCATCTTTAGTTAAAAATTATGTTTTAACAGTGATTTTCTTAATTAAATCCTCTGACTAACTCTATCACACCTAATTTTTTTTTCATTAAGATTTCATTGAAGGCCGCACACAAAAATTCCTCGCATCTTGGAAACTACTACTAAACTAGGGGCTTTGTTTATCTCGGAACCAACAAAAATACTACCAACAATATCTAAGACTAGAGATCAAGTCCACAATAACTCTTGCCAAAAGGTGCTACTTTAGGATGGGCGAAGAAATATGGACGATGTCAACCAGAGATGAGATGGCACTTAGAGCATTCAAGGAAACCGTTCTTCGCAAGATCTTTGGAGCCGTCCACGTGAACGGGGATTACCGAAGACGATGGAATCACTAACTGTATGAGATCTACGACGACATGGGTATAGTTAAGGGCAACGAATGATTGGGTTAGGTCATGTTGTACGTATCGAAGACGATGCTCCAGTGAAAAGATACTATGATTCGAGACCCATAGGTGGACAACGGAAGCATGGCCGTCCACGCATCCAATGGAAGGCGAACTTTTGTGTTGTTGGCCCAGACCGACCCACGGTTATAGTGCCAAAAAGATGAATCTTTCAACGAACCCATTGGAGTTCGTTAGAAATTTTAACCATAATAAGAGCTGCAAAAACACAATATTTAGATGAAAGGTAGATTCTGAGAGGACGGAATAGAGCAAGGAGTATATTTTGATTGATTTTAAAATTTTTGATTTTTTTATCTTTCGTTGAAGTTGTTACTTGTCTGAGGATGGTTCTATTTATGAGCTCTTTTACAAACTCCTGACTAGACGAGTTAAATAGTTTTGCTGAATACAAACTTTGAAGGATCGAATGTTTCATATACCTTACGATAGCATTCTCACTCACTTCTCTTCAATTTATACATTTACATAAGGCAAGGACTTTAAGTCCAAAGATTTACTTGAGGTAATTTTATGATTACTAGACATTTTATGCGTCGCTGTAATGGTGGAAATAACAGCTGACGCTGCAATATTCTCATCATCCATTAAAGGGTAGCAAGCTTTCATGTACAGCAATGAGTTAGCAAAATCTATTATTCGAAAAGGTAGAAAAGAGTACTACTTGCAGAGTAAATGGGTGTGCATGACTATGCTGGCTGTTGGCTAACTAGTACATGGCACTTGTTGCCTTGACGGAGCTGTCTCGTTTTCGAATACTAAGCATTTATACACTGAAAGCTGGATTACGACTCGAGAATATATGTGTGCTGGCAACTGCTTGGTACACGACGCATTTCAAATACAGGTGAATATGAATAAGATTATAAAAATATATCTACATAACTGCACATACGAGTGCCGTGTGCCTGCGAACAAAGAAGTCTTCATGTCGAATGACACTTGTCCGCATTCAAGGTTGCTTCGCATAGCCGGGTACGAACGGTACTTACACATACTCCTATATACATAAATCCTGACAATACACGCTTATAAGCTCAAGCATCTTAAACAAAGGCAGCGAGTGTGTGCAAACGTGTGAGTGATGTGCAAGCGAGTGTAACGGTTTGCTTGCAATGCTCAAATGGATGCCTCAGGTGTTGTATGTATTTTAAAGCGACGGCGGCGACTGTCTTAAAATGATGACTTATACTCGCACGCATCAGCAGCATTAAGTGCGCACCCTGGTTCATAAATGTACTAAGTGTTTATAAATGTAAAATATATTCTTATTTAATGCGTATTTATTTATGTTGTCGTTGGAGTGTAAACATTGTGTGCTTATGTTTATTGAAGTAGTATATTTAAACTCAGCTTTAAGTGGGAAATTTTTTGTAAAAATTAAAAAAATTATAAATTTCAGCTCTTCATACATCGGTCATGACATTTACGAAGTTCGGCATATATTTTGTGAAATTTTTTCGATAAGTGGCAACTCTATTCCTACATTTTTTTTCGGAATATTTGTTTAAATGCTTTATTTTTGGACATATTTCATAATATTATAGCCTGTTTGTTCATTTTCTTTGATAACTACAAACTAATACTACGAAATGTGTCTGATTATAAGCCTATTTTGACACCTCAATACTATATAGTTAGGCTTTTACAAGTACTTTACTATTGGAACGTACTGTGTTAAAAGCTGCATGGTTTTCATTTTCACTAGGTGGCAACCCTTAAGATTTTAATATTTTTTTTCTTGCTTTGTTCGAAAAACCTATTTTGTCCCTAAGAAGCCGAATTTAATCCTATATACCGGAATAAAACAAGTCAAGAACTATTCTTTTAACTAGGTGGCAACTCTACAAATGAAATCGTATAATGAAGCCAGTAAAACTATGTAATATTAAGTACAATAATATAATGGCCTCTTATTGTTGAGAGAATGGATTCAGAAGAATAAATGATTTTTGGATTGAAGAAAAGCTGAATAAGAGAAAGTTTTGGAATATATTATCTGGATCACTATGATTTTATATTTGTATTTATGTAGTGTGTTATTAACAGTATTTATCTCGCATATACTCAATCAAACTCTATTATTACGGAAGCAAAGCACTCTCGAGATGATATTTTCTATCAGGGAGCTTTTTGGTTCCTGTCTAATTGCACGTGGGCGCCTCTATGTGGTAAATATATTTTCCTGAAGTTTAAATAGAGTAAGTCGAAAGAGCAGACACATATATTTTTTTGAAAATAAAGAGTTGTCTTATTTTCTGTCTTTAGTGTTCTTTTTTATTTCAAGAAGTAGAGTTACCATCTGTCCTCATTGTTCTTTTTTTATTATCAAGAAGTAATTTTCTATGCACTGAGAACTTTGAAAAAAGTATTTTTTAAATCATTAATACATTATGATTATAATTGAGAAATCAGTTTTTGCTTTTCGAACTGTCGGCTACACGATTAACGATCATCTGTTATACATTATATTTGTAATTCTAAAGAAATTGATAAGTTTGATCAGCTGTTTGCTACTTTATCCATAAACGCAGCCAAATTTACAGTGAAGACAACAACCCGCCGAGTTGCATTCCTTTTTCAAATCGATTTGTATTAGATTAAAAATTAATGTATCAAAATGAGAAGTTTGTTTTGTATGGTAAATCGATCTAGAGCAATAGTCGGTTAATTGATCAATTAACTCCTATGCGAAAAGGCTCTTGTATGTATGCATGTGAGTGGCGTTGCAACCGTTTAGCCGGTTATAGCCGAATGGACGATAGTGCGCCACCTCTCTCTCTCCTTCGCAGTTCGGCCCCAGTTGGAGATCCCAAGTGTAACCATGTCGCTCTCCACCTGGTCCCTCCAACGGACCTTCCTCGGCTTCCTTCACTTCCCCTTCCTCGGCTTCCTCCGGCGGGTACTGCATCGAACACTTTCAGAGCTGGAGTGTTTTCGTCCATTCGGACAACATGACCTAGCCAGCGTAGCCGTTGTCTTTTTATTCGCTGAACTATGTCAATGTCGTCGTATAACTCGTACAGCTCATCGTTCCATCGTCTGCGGTATCCGCCGTTGCCAATGTTCTGAGGACCATAAATCTTGCGCAAAATTTTCCTCTCGAAAACTCCTAGTGTCGTCTCATCTGATGTTGACATCGTCCAAGCTTCTGCACCGTAAAGTAGGACGGGAATGATAAGCGACTTGTATAGCTTGATTTTGGTTCGTCGAGGGAGGACTTTACTGTTCAATTGCCTACTCAGTCCAAAGTAGCACCTGTTGGCAAGAGTTATTCAGCGCTGGATTTCGAGGCTGACATTGTTCGTGTTGTTGATGCTAGTTCCCAGGTATACGAAATTATCTACGACCTCGAAAAGGCTCTTAGGAGTTATAATATTTGTACATTTGAGAAAAAGTAGCGCAGCTTTGCGGTAAAAAGAAAATATTTTTTTATTGAAACTATCGCTGACTTTGTAAGATAGTTTTATAAAGCTATAGAATCTAAAACACCAAAAACAAATAATGGAACCCATTTCCTAACATAAAAAAGCAATTTATACAACTCCGCTCACTAAATGCACACAGAACATCACATTTAATTAATAAAGTTCGTAGAGACCCGGAAAACTACAGCGTTAAAAGACGTTGCCAAAGAAAAATGTCACAAAATGAAGTTCCACACAACATATAATCGCACGAAGTCCTTGTGAATCTCTGCTTCCAACAATTTGCAACTCAAATAAAGTGAAATTGAGTTGTCACAACTTTCGGGAGACAACCGAACCGAATTTACGCACCAGTGTACGAGTGTTGCGCCGATGTCCCTCAATAAATGAACATAACCAAACAATTTAATTGCTTTTCGCCAAACGAAAACTTTATTCGCCACGAAATGTTGGTGCGGTTTAAATTAAAATGGAAATCAACAGAGAAAAAAAAAACGCGAGAAGTAAAATAGCAAAGACAACAACAATAACAAACAAATACAAAGGACGAATTCGGTAGACGGCAGAGCGATCCATTATGTGCTGCCAGCACGAACTCGAACTGCCAGCGGTGTCATGGTGTCAGTCGCTGTCGTCATCGATAAACTTGCAGAACATATGAAGAAATAGGCAACAACAACAAAAACAACAATACAACAAATATATGTAGTATGTTGAGACGTAACGAAGCATATAACGAAATGAAAACAAATAAAATTAAAGTGAAACGAGACCAACAAACAAACAGACATACAGATAGACAGACAGACAGACAGACCATTAATGACTGCATACAACGCTTAAATGTGGGCGTACAACAACAACAATAGCGTGGTGACCGAAGTAATGTGATTTTCGATGAAGATGCATTACTCACGCTCGGTCGGTAGTGGCAAGCATGAAGGCAGACATGAAATTAACACCGAGCTGAGAGTGTGCGTAAGTAAGCGCGTATAAAAGACGTCATTAACATGTCGATTAAAGGCACACGTGTGTGTGTGTGTGTGTGTGTGTGTGTGCAACAGCGACGCCGGCAGGTAATGTTGTGTGCAGGGATCGGGAGGGGAAAAGTCGCTGGTGTTGGAAATTGTTTTGATGGCGTGGATTGTTGCGCGTCGCCAAAGTCAAGACGTCGTCGTTGCGAGTTAATAGACATACGCACACACACACACATACCTGCGTAGAAACTCGCCGAAAGTGAGTGAAATTGATTGATGTTTGAAGGTTGTTTTTGTTGTTTTATTTTTATTTTTAGATAAACAGGTAGAAGAGAGAAGTAAGTGCTTGTAAGTAATTACTTAAAGCAAAGTAAGTAACAGAAATCAATGAAACAGTTGTGAGACGCAAGTGGTTTGCTAAAGAGAACCGATCTTATATTGGATTCTTAGTTTATAAACTACAGAACCAAATTCGAAAATCTATGGTAGCTAAGAATTCTGAAGAAGAAACTGGTGAAACCACTATGTTAAACGAATTATAACAAAGTAGGACTAAGCTGGGTTGCAACCGTACATTATATACTCTCGCTGTATAATTATTTAATTTTATCACGATAACACGCTATTAGATCTGTAAATTCAGCTTAAAGTCCATTAAAATAACGAAAGTCACTTTCGCCACCAAGCTACACAATATCTAAGATTCTACCTATCCACATATTAACCGATATACATATAATATATCGATATAAACTCCACCGGAAGTTTGAAAACCCGTATATGAGGTATATGGAACCGATTTCAATCATTTTTGAGTGGATACTAGAAGAAATAAGATTCGCATTGAATTTCTATATAATATCGGAGAGATTTACCGATATTCTCGGTAAAAAGTTATTCTTATGCAGTGAGGCCCTCATATTCGATATCAGGGACCTTGAAAAGGTATAGTCCGATTTCGACAATTTTTCAGTAAGAGATGCCACGCCTCAAATGCAGTGTTAGTGTAAAGTTTTGTTCCGATGTTTCAAATGGTGGTTATAAAGAAAAAAGGCGTGATTGTAAACCGATTTTTCCCATATTCCATACGTAACATAAGGATGTCAAGAAAATTTTATGTACCAAATATGTTGAAATAGATCGAGTAGCTCCTGAGATATGGTTTTTGACTCAAATACATTTTAGTATTATACCTTTATTATGATTTTGAAAATATTGTAGGCCCACACTTATAATGTCCAAGGATTTTGGAAAACAGTTTGCGCTTTTGGAAGTCTCTAAATTTGAAGCAATATTTCTATGTATTTAAGGCAGTAGTCTGCTTTACGAGCTTCAAAAAATCAATTTTTTTTGTTTTGTTTTAAATCTCTTCCAAAACTATCCAAGAATATGTCTTTAAAATTCCAGAGGCCAATTCGACATATTTTCGAAGCTAGAGCAGTTTTAGTGGCCGAGCGTCGTGCAGGTAGGTGCGAACTCAGGCAGACTTTAAAGCGCGTTTTCTCGAGTTTTCATTTTCACAAGTGTTAGAAAACGGTGCCGGCGATAGGAAAAAAATATAGGATATATGTATATATATATTGAAAAAAACCAAAGTGATCGAGCTTCAGTATTAAATTATCTTCTATTTGAACTAAAAAAGTTGGACAAAAGTATTATTTAAACTACTTGTTTTTCAAGTTGAAGTAAATTTTTTTTTCTTAAAAAAGCGATTTTTTTTTTCAAATTTCGAAAAAATTTCGAATTTTATAACTTCTTCCGTATTTTTTTAGTTCATATAGAAAAGAAACTTATAAAAATTAAAAAAAAAATTGGTTCGACTATTTCAGATGCATCGCACGACCTCCATCACCGGCACCAATTTACAAGTGCAGACTCCAGGCGCTCCAGAAAAATACTTACAACTTTGAAAAAATTTTAATATTTTTTAATAATAAATATTGTTTTTTAAGCCTTGAATATAGTACACTATCGTCTTAAAATTCCGTTTACCGCAATCATTTCCTTCCCTTTCAAATAAAAATTGCTAAAAAAAAACGCTTATTTCGGCTTCTAAACCAGACTTATTTCCTTGCCTAATCCATTTCAATAGTTATTAGAGTGCATGTTGGCCTTTGGCGACACCAAATGTAAGAATATTATACTTGATAATTAGATTAGATTAAATTAAATACGAAGTCTACATTACGACCCTTTCATTGCTTTATCCAGTCCGAGTACCTTTAGCAACTTAGGAAGGGTGATTGAAGAGGCAATGGTGGAAACAACAATCTCAGGGCGTTATGTTTTCTTCCGATAGTTGGTTCACACGTAAAAAGCGAAGCGGCTATACTCTTTCTTATAGTAACAGAAACTGTAATTTCAAATTTTTATAGGTGACACCATATCCTTCGAGGACCACTATATTTTGATATCATTAGCCTTAAAATGTGTTGTGAAAGATTAATTATCTGTATCAACTAGTCCAAGGAGGCGAATAATTATTTTTTTTTTGTGAAATTGAGTGTTATCTCCTCTACCAGCTTGAAAAAGTACATTTTCCTCTTGTTAAATGATAAAAAAAAATATATATGAGCCTCTATTAAATACATGCAGACTGAAAAATATTTCATAAGCTATATCATATTGTTTTCTAAGAAAGGCACCATGAAAAATTATAAAAAACTTTGACTTTATAAATCTAACATTATATAAATATATTGTTCATAAAGTATTTAGTTCAACAATAATAACACTGTGATAGTCAAAAAAAAAGACAAGACCAAATTCGACGGTTTCCCCCTATTTCGGGTCCTACGAATCGAACTGCATCATTACTTTTTTGAGTTACAATCATGGTTTCATACAAAATTTTTTTTTGAAGTTTTTCATCAAAGTGGCCCATTGTAAGAGAAAGGCACTTTTTTCTTCGGTCTCTAACTTTTTTAATGTTGACTTTTTTGGTAAACTTTCTTTGGCAAAGCTTCTCAGAATAAGTCCGTCTTTAAGTTCTTAGATGACTGTAAACCCCAAAATCAATGTTTTTTGTGTCCTTATAGCCAATATGTAAAAAAAACTGAAATTTAATCCATTTTTTTAATGTTTTTGCCCTCAGGTTTCGTCAATATTTTAATTTACCCTTTGATACTTATACATTAAGTGACACCCCATCACATTATAAACCATTGCTTAGGAATGCACCGGTCTGAAGATTGGAAAAAATATGTATATGACATGGTAGACGCTTTTGAAGAAATAGGTGTGAATATGTCCTTAAAAATTTATTTCTTTCACCATCACAAGGACCATTTTGAGCAGCAAGTTCCGACTGAATCCGATGAGCATGGATAAAGATTTCATCAAGTCGCCGCCCCCTTGAGCATTGGTACAGCGGAAAAAAGCTTGACTCGTTGCTTGCTGATTTGTGTTGGACATTGATAGATGTCTTATTAAATTTAATTTAAATATTGTGTACAAATTTATGATACTTAATGATAACAGTTATAAGATACAAAAAGAATAAAATAGCATACAAACATAGTTAGTGTAGCTTTTTTAAAAAATACAAATTTTGTTAAGTTTTTTTTTCTAATGGTTAGTTTTCTCAGAACGTTGTCTTTGCTTAAGTTTCTTACTATTACAAGATGTCACTTAATGTATAAGTATCAAAGGGTAAATTAAAATATTGACGAAACCTGAGGGCAAAAACATTAAAAAAATGGATTAAATTTCAGTTTTTTCGACATATTGGTTATAAGGACACAAAAAACATTGATTTTGGGGTTTACAGTCCTCTAAGAACTTAAAGACAGACTTATTCTGAGAAGCTTTGCCAAAGAAAGTTTACCAAAAAAGTCAACATTAAAAAAGTTAGAGACCGAAGAAAAAAGTGCCTTTCTCTTACAATGGGCCACTTTGATGAAAAACTTCCAAAAAAAATTTTGTATGAAACCATGATTGTAACTCAAAAAAGTAATGATGCAGTTCGATTCGTAGGACCCGAAATAGGGGGAAACCGTCGAATTTGGTTTTGTCTTTTTTTTTGACTATCACAGTGTTATTATTTCAAACGCAATTGAATTTAAAAAATATCGCATGTATAATAAAACTCAAAAATACCATTTCTTGGAATCGTAATAATAAAAAAATATCACCGAGTATATACCATGAAATCACCATAATTTCAGCTTAACAGTTAGCGCGCAAATGTTTGGCATTGTCTACTTCAAGGCGTAAGTACTATTTACTGATTATAAAACACGATATCAATATATTACTGTACATATATATAATAAATATGTACCTATGCAAGAGTACTTGTGTGGAAATTTATTACATTTAAACAAACAAACAATAACACGCTAATGCTATTTGAATAATAAATAGCGAAGGAAAATATTTATGTACACGCTTCAAATCAAAATGTGATTGCGACGTAATAAAAAAAAATGTATTTCACGTATGAACAAGTTCAGCGTGTGTGTGTGTGCGTGCATCACTCACTCACGCGCGAGCAAAGCAGAGAGAAGGCGATGGATCATTAAAAAGCAATGCCGTTAAAAAGAAGGCGAAAAAAAGTTCAAAAATGTAGATGTGTATGTGTGCCCGTGTGTGTGCCTACTTTTAGCGCACAGCAATACGCAATAAAACGTTTGCGTGCAATGCGGTGAATTCACGCATTCCCATGAAAATGGTAGTGAACATTGGCAATGGTGTCAGCAGCGAAGGATTTTTTTACAGCAATCAGCAATGCCTCTGCAAAAATGTGTGTCAATGTATGTTTGTATGTATGTATGCTTGTATGTATATGTGTGCGTGTTCTGAAAGACTGCGTGTCGTCATCGTTTGGTTTTATTTTTGTGGCCACATATCGAAGCGTATCAGCAGACATGTGTGTTTGTCAGCGCGTATACGCAACATCCTGTCGGCTGCGGACATTTATTTGCATTTTTCATTTGACATGGCGTATACGTAACATCTTATTTTGAGCCTGATTGCATTGAGCAATTAAATCATTTTTAATATTTTAAGAAAATTATGATAACTGAAAATGTGTGAACTTCTTCTTAATAAATGAAATGTTTTAAATTGGTAGAGATTTAGGAATTTGTCTTATCTTATTGCTTATTATTTTGAAGGCGACTAAATACGGCTTGAGTTTTGTAATTTTCGATTTATTTTGCAATTTAATAAATCTGGTTTATGAAAAAATTAAATATAAATGTTCCGCTTTTGAATCGAATAAAATCTTCAAAAAATCTAAAAATAATTGAAAAATTAAAACTATATTCAACTCTTTTTAAGAAAATATTATACAACAACAAGTAAGGAAGGGCTCATTTTTGGACTGTTTTCGAGATATGTACAAAAAACCTATTTGAGGGCGGAACCTATGTCCAATGTTCCAAATTTCATTTTCATAACTTTATTTATGGCTTGGTTATGACACTGTATAGGTTTTCGGTTTCCGTCATTTTGTGGGCGTGGCAGTGAACCGATTTTGCCCATTTTCGAAAGCAACCTCCTCAGGGTGCCAAGGAACATGTGTTCCAAGTTTCATTAAGATATCTTAATTTTTACTCAAGTTATCGCTTGCACGGACAGACGGACAGACGAACGGACAGACATCCGGATTTCAAATCCACTCGTCATCATTTATGTATATATTTATGTCGCCTGATCATTTTTATATATATATAACCCCATATCTAACTCTTATATTTCTTGGTGACACAAACAACCGTTATGTGAACAAAACTATAATACTCTGTGCAACATGTTGCGAGGGTATAAAAATAGCAATAGTTAAGCATTTTTGAGGATTTATTGAATAAATTGCATGCTTAGAGTGCTTCACGAATAGGCTTTCAGTATTTCCAGAGTAATATTTTTTCATTGTAGCATATTAATATACCTAGTCCTAGCCTATTTGATCAAATGATTGTGAAATTTTTACGATTTTGAGGAGTAAATTTGAAAATTTTTAGGATCAGATTTATTAAGAAATTTCAAACTTATTTAATTAATTGCTGTTGAAGAGCAAATTGAGTTCTTTACTCAGTTGAATACTCGTCTCATAAGTGTTTAGTGAATATGAGTACTTCAATAGTGCGATTATCAAAAATTTATGGTACCATATGCATGACAGATATACATAAAAGACTTATTTTCTAATTCTACAGTTCAAACTATACCCTTAAGTACGCAAAAAGTAAATTTATTATGATAGTCATTTCCTTCACCAACGCCAATATACATATCTCAGTATTTGAGGTCCCTGATAAACCCGTACAAACAAGTTTGATTGTCGAATTTGTAAGTACTTTCTTCAGATGTAGATTTGAAAGTACATTGAAGGTTCACGACATCACTAAGTGCAAGACTTTACTAAATTCCGTTTTCAATCCTTAATATTATAAAACATCTTCAATGCCACTAAATATTCTCTAAAAACGGAATCAAAAACTCTAGAAATCCTGAGGATCACGAACTAAGGTAACTGATAAATCTATATTCCCAGCTTCCATCCCTTCTGAACATACATGCTTTACTCAAAGCTCTGGTTGAGTTGCATTAAGGGGTTAGGTGGGTTTCAAAATTTCAAAATTAAAAAAAAAAAATGTTGTCTTATTTAATCCAGTTAATAAGCGATTGATTTTTTTTTTATTCCAATGACAATTTTTTTTTCGATCGAATACATGCCGAAATTTTGATCAAAAAATGATTATTATACCCTGAACATGGTATATTAAGTTTATCACGAAGTTTGTAACACCCAGAAGGAAGCGTCGGAGGCCCTATAAAGTATATATATAAATGATCAGTATATTGAACTGAGTCGATTTAGCCACATCCGTCTGTCTCTCTGTCCGTTCGTCCGTCTATCTGTATATATACGAACTAGTCCTTCAGTTTTTAAGATATCGTTTTGAAATTTTGCAGATGTTGTTTTCTCTTCAAGAAGCTGCTCATTTGTCGGAACTGCCGATATCGTATCGGACCACTATAGCATATAGCTGCCATACAAACTGAACGATCGGAATCAGGGGCTTGTATGGAAAATTTTCGCATTTGACGTGGTATCTTCACGAAATTTGACATGGATTACTGCTTAAGGTAATAATATAATCTCCGTAGAAATTGTTCAGATCGGTTAACTATATAACCTTAATATTTCTAGCAAACAACCCGGCTAAAAAGAATTAGTAAAATGTTTTCTTTTGTTTTACTTACTTTTTCTTACGTCTTTAGATTTGCTTAAACACATAGTTACTAAAAGAAATGTACCTGTGAAGGGTATATTAGCTTCGGTACAGCCGAAGTTAACGTTTTTTCTTGTTTTATTTAAATTCTGTCAAAAATTCAAATTTCAATATTTTCTTTTTTCCTTCGTTCATTAATTAGATTTATCCATTAGCTATCGAGATATTTTTCGTTTAATGTTTTACCCACCTAACCCCTTAAACTGATTTCAGTTAATTTTTTCAACTAATAACAATAATGTTAAAGTATCAGATTTCTTTGAAGATCTTCTTAAAAATTTAAGTAATCGTATAACTCTTATAAGTTACAAGTCCACAAAAACTCCTAAGCAGTACCCAATATTTCGTCAGAAAAATTTTTTTTGTTGCTTATTTAATTTCAAAAAACCTCAGTCTGTAACATTTATCAACGTCATTTCTACAATTTGCAATTGGCCCTATGTCAAGGGTGTGTGCAAAATCATAGCAGCGCTTGCATGCGAAAATATCCAAATTTCAATACAACAACAAACACACATACATTTAGTGGTAAGTGAGCACGTAGAAGAACGAGAAAATTTAGAAGGTCAAAGTTTGCGACCAAATGTCGGTAGTTATGGTAAGCGATTGCGAAGAATGACGAAGAATATGCTAAAAAAATAACAGCAACAACTGCAACAAGAACAACGAGGACGGACACAAGCAACACTTGGCTAAACCAACCACACTTACTCCATTCGTTATGGCCGCATATGCTTGTAAGCATGTTAGTATGTATGTATGTATGTTTGTATGAGTGTATATATGTATTTTAAAATATTTATATGTGTGTGTATCTCTGTTTGTTTGCCAGCACATCCGCCATCCCAAAACATATTACCAACTTTCACTCTCTCTTTTGTGGCGACACATAAATATTGGCCTTCTTACTGACGCTTGAGTAGCAAGCTGATGGTTGTTGTTGTACTTTTTGTAATTTTTTTACAGTTTTGTTGTTGCTGTACTCTTATAACAGTTTTGGGTTGATTTTCAATGTTGTTGCGCACAACAAAAGCACATGACGCGTCTATTTATAACAAATAAACACATACGAGGTGTGTTCAAAAAATAACGGGAATTTAAAAATTTCAAATTTTCACAAAAATTAAATTTTAAGGTTATCTGCTTATTTTGTCTCTAGCAGTCGTTGAGTTTAGCCGTGTTTTTATGAACTTGGCGATTTTCATTTGTTAAAACACTTCATTGGTTGTTCGTTAATTACACACAACACAAAGAAAAAAATTTTGTCATCATCTGAGGCTCTTGCTATGTGTGCTATAAGTTTTTGATCTCGCTGAATCCGAATTTGAGATTCATTTAACCCCATTGGATGAGGGTTTTGAAATCATCCCAAACAACCAATATGGTGAACAGCGATTTTTAAAATTCGTCGGATTCGCTTCAATTCGGGGGTTTTCGGGGTTGCAGATTACGAATCCGGTTCCAGTTTTTTTTTTTCAAAATTTAAAATGGCAGACGATTTTTTGAAAAAATTCATCGAATCTGTTATTGGCCAAAAAAAAAATACTGTAACAGTAAGGAAACAAGGAAACCTTGAAGGGTCGTCATTTTACAAACGTACGAGAAATCGCTGAAAGAGCCAAAAGCTTTCTCAAAAATCGAGTTTCAGAAGTGTTTCGACGATTAGAAGAATGGTGGGCTATTTTAAAGGCTATGTAGATGAATAAATAAATATTAAAATGTAAAAAAAAAACTAAAAATCCCGTTATTTTTTGAACACATCTCGTCTATATATATAAATGGTATATAAGTGTTTCTGCATAAAAATGTTCATCTGTATCAAGGGTAAGTAGACCCCCCACCTCTCAGCACCTTTTTTGACATTTTTAAGCGCGTGAATAGTTCAGCTGTTGTCTGGGTTGTTTACCTGTGCGCCATAGAGCATTGCTGGAGGTGGGTAAAAGGAGACTATGGCAGCTTGAGGACGCGCACACAGCTTGTTCTTTGGCTATTACTAGTGGCATTTTTACGGAATTTCACTACTCATTTTCACTTTTGTTGCGCATTTAAGCTTCGTGTGGAGGCGAAAGTGGGACGAGAGAAAATGGAAAGTGAAATAGAAAAAAATGAGAAGAGGATAGAAGAAGCGTACATATTTAAATACACAGCAGTAAAAGGGAATGGCAAAGAATTTTCCATTTCAATTCATTTAAATTTCATACACACTTTTTTCTCAGACAGCGCATTCATTTTTCCACTTCACGCTCTTTGGCTAATCTGTCAGTTGTGCCATAAATTCTAAATTTTTGACATTTCATTTAAATTTTATTTTTTTTTAATTTCGTAAATTTACGAATTACTACCAAAAACACAATTTGACTGTTGACATTTACAGCAATTCTTTGTTTTGCTGTTTCTCCCGCATAGTGATATGTTCAATACAAAGAAAACGGAAAATAAATAAATATAACGGTTTTTGGTTTCGCTGGAAAAAGCAACACAGCACAAGCAAACAAAGTGACAAAGGCATTGTGACGACGGTGTTGTTGTTGTTGTTCATGATGATGATGGTGATGGGAAAAATGGCAAACAGCGAAATTGCTGCCGCTGGCGACGGAAAATGACAAGTACATAGTACACACACACACACATACACACAGAAACAACCATATTCACACAAAAGCCATGCATATTGTCTATGTGGCAACGTTTTGCGCGCATTTTGCACGCATTACCCCCCGCCGCTATTGTTGTTGTTGTAGCCATTTGTTATTCTCTCCACATTTCGGTTTTTATTGTCTCACTTACATTTGCCGTTGTCTTCGAGCAATCACTTTGTGTATGCCACAGCAACAATAATAATTACAACAACAACCCTAACAACAATAGCAGTAATGGCAACAATAGCGTGGTGTATGGTGAAAGTGCTATGACAATAACGTCACATCCGTCATCAAAATGAAATTTAAAGCAAACATAAAAATTGTCAAAAAGTTTCCGAAAAAGTCACACACGCACAAAAACATATACAAGCGTAGCTACTGCCCCCTCCTTCAAGCCTATGCATGCGAGCGCAGCCATCAACAGTAATATTGCTACTTGCTGCTCCCCTGCTGCCTGCCTGTCGCATGTCGGCTGCTCGCATGACGGATATGTGGCGGAAGATTGACAGACGCGCGCGTGCAGGCGCTCAGATGCTTACGCTTATTTTATATATGTATGTATATATACATACACTCTAGGGTGTGAGCTATTTTGAAATATCTATAAATGGAGGATTTGCCATTTTGTAGAAGATGGGGAAATTTTTTACGAGTTATACTACAGAGTTTCGCTAGCTATATTCTCTGTCTTACTTCTTGGAGACCACTTAGTGTAGAAGAATTCCTGTGAAAACTTCAACTTTTTTCTTGCGGAAATAATACATTCCCTGTTTCGTCTTTTGGTTTTTCTTTTATTGAAGGATTTGGTTCTAGTATATCGTATCTTATCATCCCAAGTGAGCACCAATTCGTGTGAACCCGTTTTCTCTCCTTCTCAATTGTATTCAACGACATAAACCAACTACTAAATTCCTCGATTTTTTTCCGACGATAATGTACTTATAATATCCATCTAATGTACGAGGTGTGTTCAAAAAGTAACGGGAATTTTCGTATTTTGAAAAAATATTTATTTGTTCGTCTATATTAATATTGATGCCTTTAAAATAGTCCTCATCCAATAGTATGAACTTATGCCAGCGCTTCTTCAAACTCCATTTTTGGGATAGCCTTTGGCTCTTTCAGCGATCTCTAGAATACTTGTAAACCGACGGCCCTTTAAGGTTCACTTTATTTCTGGAAATAGGAAAAAGTGAAAGCCGGAGCCATTGCTGGCGCATATGGAACCTGAGACATCGTTACCAAGCTCGTACTTATATTACCTCCGTAATTACAGTATTTATGCGTAGAAATCTACAAATCTTTCAGAGAATTTTACCCATCATCCAACTGATGTACTATTGGGAATATCATGATAAGGGACTTGGTTCGATCATCGTTAGAGGACTGCACTTCCCTCAGTCCATAATACATTATTTTTTAACATTATAAAAGTTAGAATACTGAGCTTAGAGTCATTCTCAACATATTCTTCCGTTCTTATCATACTGTTCTAGAGTTGAGATGTCGATGGTATGCCTAGAACTATTGAGGTCTAGCGCTAGCATTTTTATTATTTAATGGTGGTGAACCATCTTCATCATTCCCGTCCTACTTTATGGTGCAGTGGACGTTGTCAGCATCCGATGAGACGGCACTAGGAGTTTTCGAGAGAAAGGTTTTGCGGAAGATTTATGGTCCCTTAAACATTGGCAACGGCGAATACCGCAGAAGATGGAATGATGAGCTGTATGTGTTATTCGACGACATAGACATAGTCCAGCGAATAAAAAGACAGCGTCTACGCTGGCTGGGTCATGTTGTACGAATGGAGGAAAGCGCCCCAGCTTTGAAAGTTTTCGATGCAGTACCTGCTGGCGGAAGCCGAGGAAGAGGGAGACCTCCACTCCGATGGAAGGACCAGGTGGAGAAGGACCTGTCTTGACTTGGTATTACCAATAGGCGCCAAACTGCCAAAAGGAGAGATGCGTGGCGCGCTGTTGTGGACTCGACTATAACCGCGTAAGCGGTGTCTACGTCAGCCAAGAAGAAGAACCATCTTCATGAGTTTACCGGGATCGAAGACAGCGGCTCAGAAAACCAACTTGACTGGGGTTTCATAATATTTTAAATAATACCAAGGAAATAATGAAATATTTCCAATGTGGTTCCAATTTTATATGTCGGCATATTGTTACGCAAAGAGACATCTGTTATGCGCTGGATCGCATTTATTGTCGATTGGATATTTACTAAAAAGCTAAAGACTTCACAGTTAAACAAAGGCTTATCATATTATTTTATAACCAAGATTCCGACAGAAAAGCTCGAATGGAACTATATAGAGAATCATTGCCGCAGAACATTCATGTTATATTTTCGGTTTTTAATACTACGAAACTGAATCAACACACGACATTAAAGTATTCGTCATAAAATTTCTCATAAAGTTTGAGATAAAAGCACATCACATTTGCAATATCCACCTATATTACACTGAGTTGACCGAATGAACTCCATAAAACCTCCTACATTTCAGAAATAATTTAATTCCATCGTAAGCAACCACAGCGCCGGTTAAAGAAATAAATGCGAATTCAACTTTTCATTTATGATTTCAGCGTTTTGATAGTTTTTAAAGCAACCACATCTGCCCCCACCTATAATACAGATCCCACTGATTGTTGACAGTGTCGCCGTCGCGCCATTGTATAATATTCATATTTGGCAATAACAATACTCCAACCGCCGCCATAGTTTCTGCCGCGTCGCAGCAGTATTACTGCGTTGGAGCTGGAAGCCAACTCACATTCCACTCGCTTGGGGCTCTCAATTACCAGCCAGCCACACGGCGACGAGACGTCTTTGTTGCTCACATATTTGCTTATTTATTAATTTATTTTATGATTGTTTTTCATTTCAAGCGACTGCAATAATATTGTTTTTCTGATGCGCTTTCATTTTTATGGCTCAGTTAGCCGAAGCATTCAGATGAGACTGAGAGACATACATATACATATATCCCGTACAATGGCAGCACACAGTTTAATGTGGCAAACAATGAAATCTGCTAGCAAATAGTGTTGTGATTCTGAGTAAATACTCACACACATAAACATACATATACCTAGAGAAATGTCAGTATGTATGTGTGTTCGCATTTGTGTTTACGCTGCTTTGTGGCTCGCTTGATTACATTGGTATAACTGTCATTACAATAATAATTTCAAATAATTTCTTCGAGTGAAACTGTTTTGATTGATTCCCCCCTCAGTTTCCAGTTTGAGTTGTGCAAACGCTTTGTAAGAGCGACGTCCACAGCAAGTGGCAAGTGAGCGCACAATTGGCTCTGTTGTGCGTGCAAATACAACTGTCATCCGTCGTGTATTTGCTTTTGACAGTTATTTGAGTAGTGTGTCGGCGGTGCGAGATAAGCCAATAATATGTGTCTGCTGCAGAAAATTATAGTAAATAGCGAATATAATTGGTTTATTTGCCATTTTCGAGCAGAAAAATATATGAAAATAGTAAATATTTACTGACTATTAAAGTATGCTTTGGTTGTTGTTATTGTATGTTTAAACAGAGAGTTAAATGTATAAGTGTCATGGCAGATTTCATAATTTTTAGTCAATCTTTACCCGCTTCTGGTGGGTACAAAGGAATATCAAGCTTGTAATTGACTCTAGAACCTTATTAAAAGTAAAGAGTGGTGTCTTATATGCTTGAAAAGTGATTTAAAAAAGTATTTATTTTAACATTAAAGTTGAAAATTTTAATTATCTTAATATATAAAAATCCAGTGTCCGTGTATATGTTCCGAATGAACTCAAAAACGAGTCAACTGATATTCATGGAAGTTGGCATGTAATTTGGTCCAACTTAGATGATAGGATAGTAAATATTCAAATTAATCGTCTCCACAATTTTGTATCGCCGCAGAAACGCTGATAATGGTGGTCATACATACAAAATTAGAACTTCAAATTCTAACCAATTAGAAATTGACAATCAATGGGTAGTACCATACTCACCACTACTCTCCAAAACGTCCAAGGCTCATATTAATGCTAAGCTTTGCAGTTCTGTCAAATCAATCAAATATATTTACAAGTACATTAATAAGGGCAGTGATTTGGTCATATTTGGAGTACAAAATATAGACGCAAATTATGAAATAGCACGCTACCAAATGGGTAGATACATTAGCAGCAATGAAGCACTCGAAGCATTAAATAGGACTAAACGTTGAAATAGAATTTCATCAAGATACTCAACATATTAGATTGCCAGATAATTTCTATACCGTGTTCAAACTATAAATGAACTGATTGAGAGTGTCTTCCCAGATATACTAAATAACTATTTAAATCAATTTAGTAATCGTGCAATTTTAGCAGCGAAAAATGTTGATGTTGATCTGATTAACTACCAGATACAACAATTATAACCAAGTGATTTAATGTCATTTAAGTCTATCGATGCTACTGTAGAAGAAAACGAGACAGTGAATTTCCCAATTGAATTTTTAAATTCTTTATACATATCAGGAATGCCGCCACACAATCTATGATTGAAAATTGGATCATCGATTATTCTACTGCGTAATTTAAACCCTCCTAAATTATGCAACGGCACACGTTTGGTGATCAAAAGAATTACTGAAAACGTTCTTGAAGCAACTATTTTGACAGAAAAGTTTAAAGGAGAAATTGTTTTCTCCCATACCATTTAAAAGACTACAGTTTCCCATTCGTTTAGCTTTCGCGATGACTATAAATAACATCGTATATTTGCGGATTAGACTTGGAAAATCCATGTTTCTACAATGGGCAATTATACGAAGCGTGTTCACGAATGGGAAGACCATCAAATTTATTTGTATTAACAAAGACCGATTGACCAAAAATATTGTACATCGTTTGGCGCTTCATTGAACATTAACTGTGATTTATTACGATTAAAGACATTTAGAGTATATGTATATCAAATAAAAATATTTAAAGTATCTATTTATTAAATATGTTATGAAAATGTTATGTTAATTTGTGTTAAATTTTGTCTTTCAAATCCTTCTTGAATCACTCAGCCGCGTGGCGGGGTCTGCTAGTTTAATTATATAAAATCAGAAAAATTTTGTATGAAAATGTTACTCATACGCCCCGTCAACCAACAATTTCTTCAAACGAACAAATATCTTTCAATACAAACTAATTAATATGCTTTCAACGCATGTGAATAAACTAATATTATTTTATCAAAAGATTTGCATAACTCGAATTTAATGAAATTAAGTTAAGTGTGCAATCAAGCAGTTGAAGCATGCTTTCAGGGCCATTAATTGAATTACTACAGACAAATCTCAAACTACTTAAGGCAATAAAAATATAATATATAATAAAAAGAAAAAATTATATGAAAAGCGATAGAGCGAGAGATAATCACCAAATATATCAAAGCAATTAATGCAAATTGGTACGATTAAACTAATTAAACGCATTTAGTAATTAAAATACGAAAAATCATATTATTTGACTACTTATGCATTCCTATGTATTTTATGCACAAATTATTGTCGCCACAACCATCTCGACAACCTGAATTACTTAAATGCATATGAATATAGCAAATATTATATATACATATATCTACCATATAATGGGATTGTGTGCACGCGTGCCGTGTGTTTTGACAGTTTGCGTTGCCACCTGACCAGAATTACTTTTTAATAATATGCATTAAAAATGATGACTGTATTTTTCAATTCCAGCAATGTCATTTCATTTGACCAAAGCAAACACGTTAATCCACTGACCTTTGACACGCACAATGACCTTCAATTTGTATGCGAATCGATTATGGATTAGTGTTGTCAATAAATTGATAGATAATATGTACAATATGAACTTTCATTTCGAAATATTTATCTTCATTAAAGTGTGGAAATTTATTTGTATTTGTTTGTTTGAATGTGTGGGTATAAAAGTGTGCAGTCACGGTATCGATTTGTTAAGTTAATTGCCCATTAAGTTGAATTGAGCAAAAGTAAGGTAACGTTGCTTCAGAAATACTACTGATGGAGTAAGTATGTATGTATGCAATGCAATTTTTTTTTTCTATAATATATTAATTTGAAAGTAGGACAAATCAAGGAAATTGCAGCCAAATAATTAATTGCTATAAAAAATTGATTGATTGTTAAAGAAAATTTTATTGAAAAATTCTTACAGTGAGAACTTTTTCTCACAAGAGAGTCTGAAGAAAATAATAATGATAAATATAAGCAACTAGCAGACCCGGCCACACGTTTTGTGGCTAAGATATATAATCAATCTTGGCTTCGATGACGATACAAAGTTCATTACAAAGTCGAGGTTGATTTATGTTGCATGATGACAACTGATGCTACTTTTAAATGTAAAATTATGTGGTGATAATCCAGGCAATTCCAATGATTATAAAATTCCTTTGGGATAGTTGGCTTCGTCATCCTAATTTGTTTCCGTGCCAGCTCTTCTGTAACGAAATTCTAAATTGTCGCATTGACATCAACGACATCTTTGTTTTTTGCGACCAATATTGGTCGTTCATTCAGCCAATTATGGGTATTATATTCTTGTTTTATGTCCGGAAAGTGACAAAAGAGACAGAAATCTGTTTGAAATGTTATTAATCCATCGAGGTGTCAACTGTGACCTTACCAATTCCAATATCTAGCAACTGCTTCTACAATCGCAGTTTGATCTTGTTGCAAAAACACTTGTATGTATAAATAAGTGATTTTTTATGCGCCGTACTTCCCAAATTATCAACTTGCATATCTGGAGAATCTTCGCTATAGCGCTATTTTTGGAAAATTCGCAAACTGGTGTTTCGTTGATTTGCAATTTAGGAGTAATTTCAATGCCAAATGTACAGTTTGTGTGCCTACTAACAGGTTGTCAAGTTGCCCCTATTCCCGTTATGCTTTGATAGTGAAAATGATTGAAATCGTATCAGGAATTACCACGGTCCTCATATACAATATATGATGATTTTCGTTATTCTATTCTTCTTTATGAATACATATATGGGCCAGTATTGTGTGTAATATCTTAATAAAAGTACATCAATAAATTCCGAGAGTATAAAATGTTCGGTTGCACCCAAACTTAGCCTTTCCTTAACAATTGAACAATGACAAAAATATTTTAACAAAGCAACAATGACTACATTCAAAATATTATTATTTTTTGTTTTCTCTTTTTCTTTAATTTTGTTGTCAACTCATATAAAGTTCTGTTATTGCAATCTTCCGCGCAATTTTTCTATATTTACTTACTTTCTAAACCTTTCTTGGCCATGCTCGAATATTTCAAGACTAAAATTAGCCAGATCGGTGTGGCAGTTCTCGACTTTTTGCGAGACTAACGCACAGCAATTCGTTTTTATATCTATAGAATACAAATTGTTTGTATGGGAGATTAGAAAAATGTGAATTTTAGACTTTTTCAGGCAATTTTTTTAAATTTTCTCTCGATAAGAACCATCCTCAATCTCCCTGGAATACACACGAAAAAGAGTTAGTGAAATCGGTCCAGCCGTTTTCATGCTGTGTCGTGACAACGGAAAACGGGTTTCATTTTTATATATATAGATAGATAGATAAAATAAGTTCTAAAAAAATATATATATTTTCGGGATTTCAATTGAAAGCCAAAACCGCGAAATTTAATTAACTTAACTTGGAAATAATCGTAATAATAGACGAGGAAGAATGTGACTAAAAAATCTACTGTAACTAATTTCACATGAAACTCATTATTGTCCAACCCATGGAAAACTTCCTATTTCGAGGCTATCTTTCTGAGAGCAAACTATACTCGTAGAATGCATTAATTTCTTAAATATTTGATGAATCGTCCTATTCGGAACACCATCACCACCATAAGCGATATCTCTTCGCTCTATTGGCTCTTTAAAAGTTCAAGAACATCCGACGTTTTTGAGCCAAATTCTGTTCAGCGATGAGCCCCATTTCCGGCTCAATGGGTATGTAAACAAGCAAAATTGTCGCATTTGGAACGAAGATCAACCAGAAGAGCTTCAATAGTTGTCATTTCATACCGAAAAAAGCAACGGATAGTGTGGTTTGTGGGCCGATGAAATTATCGACCGCTATCGCGCCATGTTAACCGACTATTTGATCCCTGAAATTGAAGCTCGTTTTAACATGACGGCACTTCCCACACATCGCATCAATCAATGGATTTATTGACTTCGGTGAGCAGATAATTTCACATTTTGAGACGGTCGATTGGCCACCAAGATCGTGTGAAATCACAACGTTATAATATTTTCTGTGGGGATATGTAAAGTACAAAGTCTATACGAGCAAAACTACACGCGTATCGTTCGCCAGTTATCAATCGAAATGCTAAAAGAAGTCGTTGAAAATTGGACTGAACAAATGGATCACCTGAGACGTAGCCGCAGCCAACATTTGAAAGAGATAATCTTTAAAAACTAAATGTCAAAGAATGCTCTTTAGAATGATAGTACACATACCCCATTAAATTTGAATTTTCAGTATGTATCTCTTTAAAAAGGTTGGGGATTTCGAAATGGATCTCCCTTTATAAGAGTTTATTAACAGTTAACTCTTATATGTTTTAGATAAAATAGATAAAACACAAAGTTCTTGTTCGGATAATATGCAATTAGGGCTTCCATTTATGAACACCTTACTTGAAGAAACCGAAGTATCTTTGTCCGAAAATTATTACTTGATTCTAAACTGGCAAATAATTATCATATAGTTCTTCAATGAACAATTCAGCTATTATATATATTCTTCAACAAATATTTGGTAAATTCTTCCCAGAACACAACATTTCACTTCACTCATCTACACCCCACACAAACAATCGGGTATTGTTCTATATTTACATAATTAAGACATAACATTTTATAGTCAATTTTATGCCAGCAAACTCGTTAAGCAACATTGTTTCGTTCAACATTGAAGTCAAACGTAAAAATTTATTGTGATTGACACGCTTAATTCCTGTCAAAATCATCTCACCTATTTCGTGTTCATCCGGCGGACGTGCGGACTTTTTCTACTCGCTTCCTTACAAAATCTTTTTTCACATTTTTTCTTGTTTACACTCAGCTGACTTGCTGTTGTCGCCATGCAGTATACGTACCTTATGGCCATTAATCAAAAAATACGACGGTACAGAAGAAGACATAAGAAATTTATGCGAAGCCATTTATGTCATAGCTCGGCCATTTCGGCAAACAATCTTTCATGTTGCGACGCTGAAGCGATCTAACAATTTTTCATACAATTCATTGACCAACAAAAGCGAGCAGCGGCCGGGTACTTGGCCGGCGTGTAGGGGCTCAATACGCGGCATGTCATGTGTGTTTGGACTGCGTGTTGTGGGGTCTCACGTAGGGAAAACGAAAATAATAATAATAAAGTCATCGTTAAAGTGTCTATTGGTCTCATAAATATTATGTTTAAAGCAAATCGTGCAAATAAATTTGCGAAAAAATTGGAAAAATTGCATTTTAGGCGAAATATAAATGAGTTGTCGGCGAGTTATTGAGTTGTTTTGGGATAATCGAATTTCGTATGATTAACGGTGTATTTTACAAATTCTTTACAAAGAGGGATGTTAATGTAGACATTTGTCTAAATTTTTTACGCATAACAGAAAGTTTGCTTGAATCCGAATATCTTCAAAGATGGAGAGAGGTTTTAAAAATGAATAAATAAATATAATAGACAATATAACATGTAGGGTTGCCATATTTAATTTAGAAATTGTATAGAAAAAATATATTTTTAAGATAATATAGGTAGCATAGTAAGAAAAATTTTTCAAAAATATTATTGGCAGAGTTGCCAACTGACAAAATTAGAAGAAAATTTGAGTTGTCAATTATTTTGAATAAAAGTGTTTTCATAAATATAAACAAATAATTTAGAGATACGCAATAAAGTGTGGTTATGATATTTTAAAGGCTTGAATTTTAGCAAAAACTGGAAAGGGGTTGCCAACTTCATAAATTTTCCAAAATTTTTTTAATCCACACAAATTATTAATATAATAAAGTGATAGCAAAGCTTATATAATAAAATGTTAATACAAAAAAATCGACAGGAGTTGCCACCTGATTTTAAATTTAAAAAAAAATTGCTATTAAATTTTTTGAGCTTGTGTTTGTATTAAAAAAATTTCCACAAAAAATAATAAGAAAAATCATCAAAAAAAAATTCCTCAAATCAATTCAAAACCAGATAAGGAAGAGGTCAAATAAAAAATTGAGTGACGTATAAATTTGAATAAAATTGTTTTAAAATAGAGTCTCACATTCAATTTACAAAAAAAAAAATTGTCAAAAATTATTGCAAAAATCCAAAATGTCTGACTAAAATGACTTAAATCCCAACCATTTAAATTTATTTAGAGAAAATGTGATATTTTATCATAAGAAAATAACCCGACAAATATTGCTTTTATCACAGTTAACCCACATTTCACTATAAATTTTCTGGCATTGCTCAATCAAAAATTGAAACCAAAACAAATACAGATGAACACTCGACAAACAATAGCAACTAAAGCACATATTGTTAATAAATTTCAAGAGCTTTTCTCCTGCTAAACAATATCCATTTGCAAATAAATAATACAAAACAAAAGCGAATGTGCATACAAAAGTGCGCCAAAGTGAGTAACAAAGCCAATGGGATTAAGCAGAAAATTAAATAAAAATGACGCAGCTGGAAAGCAAAAAGTGATAAAAGCAAATATGGAGAGAGAAAATTGTATATACTTGTGTATATTTGAGGAATATATGCTAAATAAAATTGCATTTGAGCTTGCACTTGCAACATGATATACCCGTCTCTCTCAACCGATTTTAATGGATTAAGTTTCGAAAGTGAGTTGACGGCACACTCTTAGGAAAGGCATTGGACTTAAAATATTTTCAGTCTTTAAAAGCCTGGATAATAAGTAATATACTATTTTATCATTGTAAACAACTACAAATTTATAAAATTGTATATTCTTGCCCAAACTACCGTTAAACACTTACATATTTAGAAGTACGAAATCAGTCCTCCTTATCCTACGTAAAATAGTAAATCACTCACATTCAAAGGATAAAACGCCACCATAAATAAATAATTCACTTGAGTCTGTAAAAATCCAAAACATACATACAATTTATATATGCCATAAGAGCACTACTTTCGAAGTAATAAATTCACAAATATGATTGTCTAAAATAATTTCAGCAATCCAATCGTGATGTGAAAACAAATTGCGCTTTGTTTGCTTTTACTTTGCAAACTTTAGCATTAACGCTGTAGTACAACTCTCTATATATAGAAATGTATATTCGTTTGGGTCATAAGCGATTTGTTTTACGAAATTAATCCATTACATACGTTAAATGCGTCGAAACTTTTATATGCTATTATGCATATAAGCACACAAGCACAAGCATGACTAATTTGCTTATGTCTTTATGTCTAAGATGCTTCGCTTACGAGCCACTACTCTCGTTTGTGTCTAACTTTCGGCACACGCTAGGCTTTTGTAGCTAATAAAATTAGCTCAATTTACCACTACTTTTATAGTGTGGTGTGTGTGACTTGTGGACACTGTAAGAAATTGCCAGCGAATCATACTTTAACAATTTCTCGCTCTAGGATCTCTCATATACTCACTGATATGTCACACTATATAACACTCGGCTGGGTATTGAACCAGCTTACTTTTTCCGGGAGATTGAGTCATAAGTATGTGTATTCTCCGATTTTCGAAGTTAGCCTCTAAAATCGAAATGTTTACCTTCGAAGTTCGAAAATATAGCTTATTGGAACTCATGATTCATACTTATAGGAGGTTCAAAAAAATTCAAAATATGGATATAATCTACATTCTTCTTATATCATTGCTGTAACATTTTTCGTTCTTGCTAATATGACGGATGCCATAAGAAGTCAATGTTGGATGTTCGAAAAAATTAAAATTTTTATATTTCGAAAAATATTGATTCAATTTTCGAAAAGTTTTCGATTTTTTTTATTTCTTGAACACACTACATGGATTCTCTGATTCCAGAAATACTTCTTCTAGGACAGTTCGGAGATATATTGTATATACGTATATACCAACTTTGGTCATATTGGATCAATATTAGTTCATATTAGAGGCAAGGCTTAGTTTCGATATCTTCTTTACAGGATTTGAAATTAATTTCTTTGGTGTTGACCTGATTTTTTCATTTTCTCTGTCTCAAGTTGTCTTTATAGGGCAGAATTAGTAAATATTAGTCGAGTAGCTTTTGAGATTTAAATATTCACAGAAAAGTAACGAAGATACGCCATCGTCACAAGTAGAGCTCGTATGAATAATTTTTATGTTCCAGACATTTTAGTTCAGAGAAGCATATAATTTTTAGTAGTTATAAAAATACCTTTATATAGTCCTCAAAATTTCTCAATTTCAATCTAAGCTATGCGGCAACAGAGTTTTCGAAATTTTTGAAATTTTTTATTCCTTCAAATTGATCTGTTTGTTTCAAAAATTAGAAAAAACACTTTTCTAAAAAAAATATAATATATTTAATTTTTGTAACCAAGTGTCATTAATTTCCTACTGAGCATCAACCTTTTGAGCCCCATACAGCCAACTAAACATAGCAAGACAACCCGTCAAGCGCATTTGCTGAATAATCCTGCGGCAGGTCCAGCATTTAAAGCATTAGATTTTGCAACATAATAAAATATAAGAACAACAAAGTGTTCAAGTGGAGCGCCAAAGTGGATTTGAGGTCTTCTGTGTGAGTGGCATTAAGTAGAAGTAGAAGGAGCACCAACTTCGCTCGTTATGCAGAAGAAGAGGAAGAAAAAAAAGAGAAAATAAAGCTATGCTCATATGCTTAAGTATTACACTCACAATATACTCATATTTACATATTTACTTTTATGTGTGTGTGTGTGTATGTATATGTAAGCACATTATACTTTTGCTACACGTTGACCGTCTCGAAAGTGTTAAACAAACTTGTGGCAAAGTTACCAGCGGAGCACAAACTTTATTTGCATTGGCGAACGTGCGTTTGAGGCTACGCAATGACACACACACAAACACTCATACAACAGCAACAACAAATAAATGTATGTATGTAAATCTGCACAGCAACAACAACAACAACAACGCGTTCGCATTTGTATTCTGAAATACGATAACTCAAATGTATTTTCGACCTGTCACATGCCACTCGAGTGAATAGCTGCAACAACAACATTAACAATAGCAATCGGACTATCGCATTTTTGGCGAATTTATTTACTCTTTGCTAACCTTTTTTTTTGCTCTGTTTTGCTGCTGCTGTGCACGCGGGTCAATTGATAAGATGAACTTTGACCTTACAGCAAGCGGCTGTGTGCTGCTGTTTTGCCTGATATTTGCTGTTGTTGTATTTGCGTTTGCACACAATATTTGCGTATCTGTTGAATATGCTTTTACACAATCATATGCATGTATATAGAAGAGAATATATGCGTGTGTGACTTTGTTGTTTTGCTTGCATTTATTCATATCCGTGTGAATGACAATTGTTCAACAATATGCTTTTGCATGCGTGCAAAAATGGGTAACAAAAAAATTTAATTAATACTCAATATTGTTTTTCGCTTACAACAAGCAGGCATATGCAAAGTATTGAGCTTTTGGCGATAATAAAAATAGTTTAATATTTTCAAGGGTTCCATATAACCATATGCTGGCGTATAAAATTGGTTGTGAGCATATTTAGTTTCAATTTTTTATTCGTTGTTCGTTGTTATAACTGTTGGTGTAGAAAGGCATTAGCAGAATTCTCACAAATAACTCCAGTAGAAACAATTTTTAAAAGATTATATTATATAGACGGCTAATGTCGATTCTAGCCAATTCGCTAGGATCGCCGAAAAAGGGTCTTCCGAGGTGTTTCAACCTCAGTCTGGCGAAAGCTGGACAATGAAGAAGGAAATGCTTAGATGATTCCACTTCCAAGTCTCAACGCATGGGTACCCATAGGACAATGTTCAGTAAGTACACCAATGATCGCGCTGATATGACCTGAAACTTTTGATAAGAATCTAAGACACTCCTTAACTAGCCCAGAGCGTACTGTCATCGATTCCAATGCCAATATTGCCGCTCTGCTGTCGGAGGGAATACATACACCTCTAAAAGATTCGCAGCGACCTCTGGAAGGCACTACAGTGGCCTGGTAGCCTAAAGCTGGTGTTGATAGAGAGGTTTCTGCAGAAAACTCTCCTTCCCACCTTTACCCTTAGCTTCGATCCATCCGTGAAAAAGCTGACTGCACCTCTCCTCAATTGACTTCTTCCTTCCCACATATTCCTCGTAGATACGTGCGCAGAGAAGCAACCTCTAGGGGACGGTTCCGCCGTGCAGTGGTCCAAGTACTCAGCGATGCAATCGAATCCACGGAGAATTTCAGAGTGCCTCTGCTTGGGACCGATCATGTACCCAGCGTCTCTGAGTCTGACAGCGACCTTTGCCGCAATGCACCTACCGGTAATATCAACAGGTGCTGGCTATTCTGCTTAAAAATTTTGTCCATCTTAAACCACTTTAACTTAACAGAATATTCTTTTAAATTTTTTTATTTAAATAAACTTAAATTTAAAACAGGTCTCATCTCTATTCAAATTTTTTTTAGCTTTTTTTTATTTCAAACGAAAGGGTATTAGGATACTATTTTTACTATTTTATTATTAATTATGTAAAAATATATATAAATTAGGTTTATTCAACATTACATACCTTCGAGATTCGTTCAAGCACTCAATGTTGCTGAGATATCTGGAAAAATAAATACAGAAATTCAATTTCAATATATTTTGTGTTTACTTTGTATACAAAATTTAAAATAAAAATCAGATAATTAATAAGATATTTTTTTCAAGATTTTGCACAAAAAGAAATATTACAGAACTTCTCTAACTCGAATCAACATAAACAACAAAAAACTTCGAGTTATAAAATTTTCATTAAAACATACAATTTTTCAAAAAGCTGGAAAATATAGATTTATACCGAGTTTTATTTATTTTCTTTGCATAAAGTTTTATGTAAATACGTTTAAACATGTATTCTGTAATTTTGTTGGTTGCATTTTGCTATTGTTTGGCTCTTAACGTCTGTATACCATGCCTTCGTTACTTGATTTATGAAACCCATAAGTGTAATATCACATCTTCTGTTCGCCTCCATACGAATATAGGGACTCTTTTAAAATTCTGCGTCGATAGTAAAATTTTATTTTTTCGATTATGCCCTGGTCGAAAAGTACGGTTTATGAAAGGAAATGTATGAAATTTGACTTCTACGGCCAATTCAAGAGTTCGAGTTATGGAGAACATCGAGTTATGGAACTTCCACTGTATTAGGAATTGACATACATTTTATTAAGCCATGCGGTATTCGCTGTGTATGTTAGACCGATAAATCTTAATTTTATTTCTTAACTTGCTCTAGTTATTGAAATAAAAATGTATTACTACAACAACTTTCATGAAAAATATTTGAACTTACTTAATTATACATTAGTTATACATGTCGTATGAGTAACTTATTGAATTGTACTAGAGTAGACCCTGTCGTATGAGTAACTTTATTGAGTTAGACTACCGTAGACCTTGTCGTATGAGTAACTTTATTGAGTTTGACTACAGTAGACCCTGTCGTATGAGTAATTTATACCACAACGGGGGCACAACCAAATTAATTTAATACATCAAGATAAAGTATAAATGAGAAACCAGTTTTTGCCTTCCTAACCATCATGTTATGCAATTTTGTTTTTGCTGTTCATAAGAAGTTGATAAGTTTCTGAGTTAGCTGATTGCTATTTTATCAATAAAAACAGTCAAATTTGCAGCGTGGACAACAATCCGTAGAGTTGAGATGTGTTTCAACTTGTTTTGTATTCGATTCAAAATTAATGTAGAAAAATGAGATTTTTTTGAATAGTAAAACGATTTAAATCAGCGCGTTAATCGAGCAAAGGCCGGTTAATTGATAAACGCGAAAATCTTTGTTATACTACTCATATAAATAATTTTCATTTACAGAATATAAGAAATAATGAATATTTCTCGAAAAGGTATTCTGATTAATCGTTCAGTGCCAGGAAAATTGTATTAAGTATTTTAAATAGTGGAAATGAGGCAATTCTTTTTTCGGAGTTGGTCTTTTTAGCAGCTGTTACTTGATTTATACTCAGTATGTTTGCCATTCCATAATGAGCAGCTAACATACGGTTCCAACTGCTGTAAAAAGTGGTCGAAATTTGGGTCTCTCGTCTGAAATTTATTCGAGCCATACGCGATAGTCACTTTTTTATCATATTTTTATAATAAAGTTAACTTCTTAACCAATAATTTTCTAAAATCCACCCGATATTTGTTCAAACTTCTGGAAAATATTCACTCGTATCATTTCATTTATCAGAAATTCATTCAGATTTCTGTCCCGAAAAATGTATGCTGCGAAGCCTTAGAGAATAATTGAGTGTCACTGCTCAAAAGCAAGGAAAAACCACACATTTCTTAACAATACAGCACATTGGTCGCCTTATAAAGCAAAAAATAAGAATTGCACTACAAAAAATTGCTTCCGCGTTAATGCATAAGACACATGAGAAACTGTTATTTTTTGCTAATAACATTTATGTATTCCACCTGTCATAGCCACAGTGTTACACAATACGTTTTACACATTTCAATTCCCTTGGCAAAAGCAATCAAGCAAATGCCTTATGAAAATATTATGAGTAAGGCGTGCGGACAGTGCGTATACGTAACACAATTTTTTTACAAGAGTTTAGGCCAATGATGGGTGTACATGAATACAAGAGTGCGGGGCTACACAAATACATCTAAATGTATGTAAAATGTCTGTAAAAGCAGGAACTGTGTTATGCATGCAATGTTTCATGCCAACACACTCATACATATAGATACATACATACATACATACACAGGTATACGAGTTCATAGAAACCCTTTAACCCTGCGGCAACCAACGGTGTGGAAGCGAAAACCGTTGAACAAAAAAAAAGATCCATTGTTGGCTTGTATTTGCCACATGTGAGCACACACAGTGTTCACTCGCTGCGTGTGTGTTTTATGCTTGTATGTATGTGAGCAGCAGCACCCTTTAGCAATATATACGTACGTGGAAGGCAAAGCAATGTGGTTATGTGCTTGCATTCATTCATTTAGTTAGCACCAAATACAAACATATATACACGTGGTAATCATGCTACAAGTATTAGAATTAATATTTACTTATTTCTCCCTCTGTGTGTGTGTGTGCAAATATCACATATCATAGGTACAACACACAATACACATTGTGGCTCCATATGTGATCATTGCGCGTGAGTAAAGGCGTTAAATACTATTTACTTTGTGTGTGCAAATAGAAATTAGTATTTTACGAAACCGTTACACGTGCAACTTCAGCATACAAACTCGTTTTCACTGTTGCGCTTTTTTCCATTTCATTTTCAATTCACCTTTAGCGCTAATTTGCGCCCTTTGTGTGAATGAAAGCTTGGTGGAAAAAGCACAATAGATGCCACTATTTGCTGTTGTTGAGCACTGTTTTCTTTTTTTTTTTTACTTTGTGGTCATTGATTTGTTGTGGCTGTGTCACTTACTGTAGTACATACATAAATATATATGTACTCAGCACCAATTTCCAGTGGAATTTGATGGTTTGCCTTTTTATGTTTTCCCTTTATTCATTTTGCTTTTGCTTCGCCGCATAATAGTCATATATGGGTTAGTAAATTTGTAGTGGCATTCTTTTCCCACACACACACACACACACAGTTGACCTGATTAATGGCTTCGGTTGTAGTGGTTATCCCATATCTCAGCTCAAACAATAGCTAAATGTGTTTTGTATTTTTTTAGATGATTTTTTGTTGTTTTTTAGGGTTATCTAGAGTGTCATACCCATTTTGCTGTTACCCAAGAGGTTGGTTTTATATTTTTCTCTCCTCACAACTGCTTTCATTGTGTATGTCTGCCTGTTACACATCGGACCCTTGATATTTAGGGTCTCAGCTACGACAAAATTAACAGTTTCAACGCGATTTATTGCTGCAAAATAATTTTCAACCCAAGTTTATAGTATTTTTATTGCACCACAATGCTTCTAAAGGTTAAGAGTTATCGGTAAAATAATTTTGGTGCCAGCTATCAACTGGCAAAAGTGCGAAAATGGTTTAAAGGCTTGAAAGCAAATGAGGTCAAAGTGAATCCTTTTTTGAAAGAGTTGAAAAAAATATGCAACAACAATAAAAGTATATGTAATTATGGAGATTTTGGCTCTCAAATGAATAAATGTCATACTTATATGTATATATTTTTTAAAGAGCAATAAAAAAGATTGCCATCTGTTTAATATTTCTAAATTAAACATAACAATTTTTATAAATGTAGAAGAAAAATTGTAGTTGAAAATATTTTTGAATAAGGTTGCCACCTATTTGTAATATTTTATTCAATTAAATTGATAACATAATTCTAATATTTTGTGAACCGATTTAGACTATTTACACAACATATCATTGGGAAGCTAGGAAGATATTATGAACCGAATTTCATTAAAATTGGTCGATTAGTTTCGGAGATATGGTTTTTGACCCATAAGTGGGTCATGCCCACTTTAAATTTTGTATACCATTTTGAGTGCAGCTCTTCTGTACTTTCTTTATAATGAAATTTAAGGTTTCTGTTGGGTTTCCTTACTAAATTAAAGCATTTTTAGTAGTTTGCAACGTAACCTTTATATGGGAGGTGGATTTCCTCCATTTTTGGACTGTATAAGGCAGTACCTAAAAACAAAACGACTCTAGATTTCCTTGATATAGCTTTAGTAATTTGCGAGATATGTACAAAAAACTTAGTAGGGGGCGGGGCCACACCCACTTCCCCCAAAAAAATTACATCAACATATGCCCCTTCATAGTGTGATCCTTCATAACAAATTTTACTTCCATAGCTTTATTTATGGCTTAGTTATGGCACTTTATTGTGTTTTCGGTTCCATTTTGTTGGCGTGGCAGTGGTCCGATTACGCCCATCTTCGGACTTGACCTTCTTATGGTGCCAAGAAATACGTCTTCCAAGTTTCATTAAGATATCTCAATTTTTACTCAAGTTACAGCTTGCATGGATGGACCGACAGACATCCGGATTTGAACTTTACTCGTCAACCTGATCATTTTGATATCTATAACCCTATATCTAATTCGTTTAGTTTTAGGACTTACAACCAACCGTTATGTGAGCAAAACTATAATACTATCGGAGCAACTTTGTTGCAAGTGTATAATTACAATTTTTATAGATGTATAAGAAATTCTCGTTAAAAGTATTTTAGAAGAAGGTTGCCACCTGTTTGTAATATATTATTTATTTTTTTATTTTAATTAAAAGGCGGTTATAAAAAGCAAGTTTAAGAAATAACAAAAAATATAAATAAATATTGAAGAAGTTTAAAAAATCTAACAACTATAATATATTTTTTCAAAAATGTTGCCACTTATTTTACAATTTACTATGTCTACAATTTCCAACTTAAGAATTTGGAGGCATAAAGAAATATTACAATATAGACCGAAATAACAAAGCTTGGGAAAGGAAATAGTTATAATGGAGTTGCCACCTTTTTCAATTAACTATTAACTTAACTATAAATTGAGAAAATAATTACAAATTTTAATCAACATTAATCAACTGCAAAAGTTCAACTAAACAAGCTAATAGTTATAATGGAGTTGCCACATTTTTAAAATAACTTAAATATTTAAATTAATAAAATAAATTCAAAATTTAATCAACATTCGTGAGGAGGAAGATGAGGTCTGTTTCAACCTAATGTGTAGTTGAAAATTTTTGTACGAAATGTTGCCACCTATTTAAAATTTTAACGCAATTATATTGACAGCATAAATCAAATATTACAACGAAAATATGAAATAAAACATATTCAAGAAAATATTGTTTTGAAAGTATTTTTTAAGAACTTTTAGTAAACAAATTAAATATGACATCATCCAATGAATTTCAAATGAATTAATACGGATTACTTTGTTTTTAATTATCTATAGCTTTCGTAGCTAAAATTGCGAGCAATTTAGAGATTTAGATGCGATAGATGGCGCCATTGTCCTTAAGTAATGTATTTCCTCGTTGGATTACAACGACGAACAACCACATGTCTCAACTGGGCGATTACTGTGTAAAATTTGTGGTCCTACTGCCTCTAAAATAACTGCTGACAAATAAAGTTTTATTGTATCAAAGATGGATATGAAAGAATAGTCTTGACAACTCTATTACACGTGGTTGAGGTAATAAAATATTACTACTCAGACTAGCTATTACATTGACAAACGCTTTTTTAACCTCTTTTTACTATCTCTTCAACATTTACTTCCACTTAACCAAGTAGTTGGTATTTTCGAAAGCATATTTAAATAATTACCTTAAAAAGTGCCCAAAATACGTCTTCTTTAATGCCAGCACATCATATCAAAGCATGTATGTAAGTATTCATCTGCGCACCTACACAAATTGAGGCAGCAGAATTCTTCCGCTTGGCGGAATTTAAGGAAGTCGACGTGTGTGCAAAGTGAGTGCGAGTACAGAAATTTTACGCAAAAACTACACACACACACACACACAGCGCCTTTTGAACATGACAAAGGTAATTCCTGAAAGTGCATAGCACAGCGCAACAAAATTGATATTACCTAGTGATTCGCATTCAGCTGCAGGCTTTCCACACAATTCCAAAGAATAGACGTTGGCAGTGGCAACTCTGAGCGTGTATTTGTGTGTCTGCTCTTGACAGACAGCAAATGTAGTTGCATATTCATATGTTTCTTGATATATAAAAGCCGAAATATGCATAAATATTACATATATACAAAGGATCGAGACTTCAAGGTGTGGTAAGACGGAGATTATGAAAATATTAGTATGTAATGGCAAGCGAAGCGGCTTAAAGTGCTAAGACGTCATTGATATTGCGGCAATTTATAGAATTATTTGTGACATTTTGATCGTCTTGAAGTTCACATCTTTATATTTAAAGCCTCAAGTTTTCAGTATCAGTATTTCAGTATTCTGAAATAACGTAATGATAGATTAGCATGGTTATCAATACATTTTGATGAATAATCCTTTTTAGAGAGGGTAGTATGGATACCCAGACTAGGTCAGGAAAACAACTAGTATACCCTATTACAGGAATTTGAAGAATACCTTATAGACTTCCAGATCTTTAGAGTCGTGTTCGAGGAACAATGAGGTGTTTATTAAAAAATGTTAAATTAGTGAAAGGAAAAATCCATTCCCGTTCAAATTTTTGTATTTTTCGAAGACCTAAGTACAGTATTATTCTTCGTCGAGATGTACCAAAATTTATCAAAATAATATTATTCAGTTGGAGAGTTGTGTCCTTTCAGACTCAACGGTAATGTTATGGATCATCAGAAACTTAAAATCTAAGTTCTTAAAATAACTAAAGATGGACGCAGTTCTCAATAAAAAATTATAAGACCTCTTTTCCAACCAGTTCTAATGAATTGGTTCGACTACACGAACTGAACAGAAATGATTTGTACTCAGTGTGAACGAAATGATTTGAAAATTTGAAACACCCTCTGTTCTATCACTACTTATACAAATATCATTCCTTCCTATGTAGTACATTTCTACCACGGTCTCTTCGCCTTCCCACTCACAACAAATCCAAATACAAATGTTTATATGTAAATACGTATGTATGTAGTCGCGTAGACTTGTAAATGTCAGGGTAAATGTTTCTTCACCGCAATCGATTTATACACAAAAGCTGACACTAAACCAATCGATTTTGACTTTAGCAACACCATTACACCTTGAAGCAGACATTGCGTCTATGTAGTCACGCTAAAGCCGACGTTCGGCGTTGACGTTGACGTTCTCATTTCCAGTAAGTATAACAACAAAACAAAACATTTTGTTTTGTCGACAGCAACATTTCAATGGGAATTTCTTTTGTGTCGGAGAATGTAGTGGAAATATTGAAATTTATGGATAGCTACCTACCTATCCAAGTATAAGAGTGTTCGTGTGCATAGTTATGGCATATAGCTGAAGTGGAAATATATATATACTATATGTGCGTATTAGCAAATGCAATCAATTTATTGTGATTACAGTAAGTCTATGAAAATGCTTTCTTCATCGATAGTTCCAATTAAAAAATGAATTTCTAGGCGGCTTATATTTTCCGAGTTCTGTTCATCAATGTTCTATTTGAAAACAGAGAAAAAGTTGAGACGATGAGCTCATAAATAAATCTTATTAAGAATTCTGTATTCAATCTATGTATATCGTGTAAAAATACATGGTTCGACCAAAAAAATCTGAAAGTTATAATCTCTACTAATCTAATCTAGACCAAGCCGAATATTTATCGTGAACTTTCGAGTAAAATTTTCAACTACTGAATATGAACATATAGCTTGAATATTCTGATGATCTACAGTCAGTTCTTTCTCTTAATATATTTACGAATATAAATAATGGAATAGACCTCATATCTTATAAATTAATTTTATATGTATGAGGAAAGATTACAAAACTCTCCACCATTAATATAAGAAAGAGTCAAAACTCTGTTCCTCCTGTTACAATGTAAACCTGTTTCTTGTGAAATATGGTCCAGTACAGACCAAACATAATATATAAGTACACATCGCTCTCAGCTGCTATCTTGTCTTTCAGATCGACCGACTAGGCTGTAATGAATTGACCAATCTTAAGAAGAATTATCTTATTATACTCTCGTAACGGTTGTTTGGGTCACCAAGAAATAAAAGAGCTAGATGTGGGGTTATATATATATAAATGATCAGGAAGGCGAGTGGATTTGAAATCCGGATGTCTGTCCGTTCGTCCGTGCAAGCGATAACTTAACTAAAAATTAAGATATCTTAATGAAACTTGGAACACATATTCCTTGGCACCCTGAGGAGGTTGCTTTCGAAAATGGCGGAAACCGAAAACCTATACAGTGTCATAACTAAGCCATAAATAAAGTTATGAAAATAAAATTTGAAACATAGGATCGCATTAGGGAGGGGCACATTTGGATGTAATTGTTTTCGAAAAGTGGGCGTGACCCCGCCCCCAAATAAGTTTTTTGTATATAACTCGCAAACCAATAGAGCTATATAAACCAAACTTTCTGCGGTCGTTTCTTTTAGCAATTTCCTTATACAGTCCAAAAATGACAGAAATCGGATAATAACCACGCCCACCTCCCATACGAAAGTTAGGTTGAAAAATTACTAAAAGTTGGTTAACTCACTAACGAAAAACGTCAGAAACACTAAATTTTACAAAAGAAATAGCAGAAGGAATCTGCACTCAGATTTTCTTACAAAATGACAAATGGGCGTGGCATCGCCCACTTATGAGCCAAAAACCATATCTCAGGCTACTCGACAGATTTCAATGAAAATCGGTATATAATATTTTCTTGACACCCTGACAACACGGTTAAAAAATCAGTTCACAACCACGACTACTTTCCTTATATCTCAATTTTGAATTCCATCTGAATCCTTCACTTTATAATATATACATTAGGAACCAATGAAGACAGCGAAATAAAACTTTACACAAATACTGTATATCTGTGGCATCACTTGTGAAAAAAATTTTCTAAACCGGACTATAACTTTTCAAGGCCCCAGAAATCGAACATGTTGAACTCAGGGCCTAAGGTTAAATTTTAACCGAAAATATGGGTAAATCTCTCAGATAATTTAATATAATTCAGAGGAAATTGTTTTCTTCCAATAGTGTGTCTCTGTTCCAAAAATTATTAAAATCGGGTGATAACATCTCCTAGCTCCCATATACCTAATTATAGGTTTTTCAAAAATTCGTTGGGCTTTATTCCGCATATAGATATTGGTTAATATGTGATATATCTTAGCAAAACTAAGTGAGCGTATAGTATTGGATATAATATAGTACCTTGCTGGTGAAATTGAATGAAATCGGTTCAGGAATTACCTCAGCCCTCATATCTATATGTGACAATTTTCATTATTCTATTAAACTTTATGCCGAATTTATGGGTAAATTTGTGCGTTATCTTAATAAAATTTCTTCCATAAATTGCAAGAGTATAAAATGTTCGGTTACACCCGAACTTAGCCTTTCCTTACTTGTCTTTTAATTTGCTTCATAAAAATTTTGTAAATTTGAGTAACCAGTGCTTGTCGAGGTCTGACCTTAAACTCTGTATCTCACTTAATTTGTACATTTCTGTATCTAGTATCTTAGGAATCTATTACATTAACTGAAACAAAAGAGTAAACACGAATTGCGTAAAACTAGAGATATTGGTTACTCATATAAGTTAGTCTTATCGTTTATATAGAGATCCTTTTGGAACATTATCGGGAGACAAAATGAATATTCGAAGTTATAATATATAATTTCAGAGATCATCTCTCTCAAAGAGATAAGAAAACCATTATTATTTGTTATTAGATTTCAATCTTTAAGTTTTTAGATAAAAGAGGTCAAGATTGACATGAGACCCTCAGAGTTGACAAAGAGTAATAACCACAAATTCAGATTGACTTTATCAACTAGATGGTTTCGAAAAGTGAGGAAGCAATTATAAATTCTGAGGCATAAGTGTAAGAAAATGTAAATATTATCCTTTACTGACACGTTTGTTGTAAAATGTTGAAAATGGGGATCGGTTTTCTACTGTTGATCGTTCGAAGAAATGATGTCTCCAAAAATGTGAACAGTGCCATACAAAATTATTTATAATTGAAAAAAAAAATGAGGAGTTGTGCTCTGTGCAATAAAAAAGTCCAGGGAAAGTGCAAGAAAGTGGTTTTGAAGTGTTCGAACTCTAACCAAATTGTACTATTTCTGGATTACTTCACACGATTCTTTCGTTTTTCTCTACCAAATAATTACTGTAATTCATTACAAATACAAAATTTCTCAGAGTAATTCCGTTGATTAACTGTAAATTGAAATCGCATGAAAATTGTAGTAACAAAACCACATTTGTAGGAAAATAAGTCAAAAGGATTTTTGGTAAATTGTCAAGCTGAATTTATGCCGAACGCATACACACCACAAAAACACACATACACACATATGCACAGAAGTTCACATGTGAAACCGCATAGAAAAACGCAATTGCAATTGCAAATAAATCACTTGCACGAGTATGCGACTAATGTATATCACTTGTATTTGACCACTAAATATGTAAATAACAACTAAACATGCTTGTGGCGAAAAATACAAACAAATTTGAACACGAACATAAATACATACATATACAAAAATAAGAACAAATTTATGTTCCATGTAGAAATATGTGAGTTAAAGCTGCCTGGGAATGCTGAAATTGGTATTTGAAAATTGGTGACGCATGATAATTTTTCACTGCAAATTCTCACTACATTTATTTTACACATTTCTGTATATAGCTACGACAGTGATTTAACGAATTCTGAAGTTTATAATGCATTTTTGGACAATTATCTAAATGCATTATTTATACGAATTATCGAGCACTCGCATTCGCTCGATTGACCAACAATGACAAATGTGGTAAATTGTAATTGTAATTTCCGCTTAGTGTCACACACATACAAACTAACACATACATAAGTAAATGTATTATGCGGTATAATATTTAATAAACAATTGGCAAACAAACCAAACATTTAATTGACCACCACTAACACAAACAACACAAACAATGCGTATGGGGAATCAAGCTTATGCAAGTGAACAAATGAATAAATGAGCAAGCAAACACTCAAATAGCAAAGCACATACAAACAATTATCTATCATTGATATGTGGGGTGTGTTCAAAAAATAACGGGAATTTTCAAAAATCAAATTGTTAAAATTTTCGGCTGTATTCTTAGCTTACTGCTCCTCTGTAGCAGGCGCTAAGATTAGACGTGTTTTTATGAGCTTGGCGATTTTCGTTTGTTTAAACACTTCACACTTCGTTGGTTGTTCGAAAACAATACTTTAACAATGTCCGAGTCTCCAGACTGCGCCCGACATGACTCCATGTGACCTTTCCGATTCTCAAAAATATAGACTTCTACAAGCATACGATAAATGACAGAAAGAGCTTAAAGTTATCCCAAAAATCCGAAGATTTAAGAAGTGTTTCGACGATTGGAAGAAACACTGGCCGAAGTTCATAATATCGGATGTGAACTATTTTGAAGACGGCAACATTAATGTAGACGAATGAGTAAATCTTTTTTTCAAACAACAAAAATTTCCAATATTTTTTGAACACACCTCGTATACATATTTACATTGCAAACAAAATGTTCTACGCGGCGCCTAAATATGCTCTAGGGATTGCATTGATTATTCTTGATTGTTGATTACAAATGGAATTCGACTGCTGTCAGCTTGGTTGCTTACCAACTTAATGAATTTGAATAAGCGTATTCGATTCGCCACTTAGCTGCTCTCCATATCTGTTCTCTGGCCTCTTGTCAGTAGGGATGCAAACATCGTGAAATGAAACATCGATGGTTCGATGTATCGATGTTTCTTCAAAACCCATCGAAATCAAAAATATCGGCCATTAAAACATCGATACATCGAAACATCGATGTATTTTTGAACTTTTTATACTCTCGCAACAAAAGTTGCTAAAGAGAGTATTATAGTTTTGTCCACATAACGGTTGTTTATAAGTCCTAAAACTAAACGAGTTAGATATAGGGTTATATATAAAGGGTGATTTTTTAAGAGCTTGATAACTTTTTTTAAAAAAAAAACGCATAAAATTTGCAAAATCTCATCGGTTCTTTATTTGAAACGTTAGATTGGTTCATGACATTTACTTTTTGAAGATAATTTCATTTAAATGTTGACCGCGGCTGCGTCTTAGGTGGTCCATTCGGAAAGTCCAATTTTGGGCAACTTTTTCGAGCATTTCGGCCGGAATAGCCCGAATTTCTTCGGAAATGTTGTCTTCCAAAGCTGGAATAGTTGCTGGCTTATTTCTGTAGACTTTAGACTTGACGTAGCCCCACAAAAAATAGTCTAAAGGCGTTAAATCGCATGATCTTGGTGGCCAACTTACGGGTCCATTTCTTGAGATGAATTGTTCTCCGAAGTTTTCCCTCAAAATGGCCATAGAATCGCGAGCTGTGTGGCATGTAGCGCCATCTTGCTGAAACCACATGTCAACCAAGTTCAGTTCTTCCATTTTTGGCAACAAAAAGTTTGTTAGCATCGAACGATAGCGATCGCCATTCACCGTAACGTTGCGTCCAACAGCATCTTTGAAAAAATACGGTCCAATGATTCCACCAGCGTACAAACCACACCAAACAGTGCATTTTTCGGGATGCATGGGCAGTTCTTGAACGGCTTCTGGTTGCTCTTCACCCCAAATGCGGCAATTTTGCTTATTTACGTAGCCATTCAACCAGAAATGAGCCTCATCGCTGAACAAAATTTGTCGATAAAAAAGCGGATTTTCTGCCAACTTTTCTAGGGCCCATTCACTGAAAATTCGACGTTGTGGCAGATCGTTCGGCTTCAGTTCTTGCACGAGCTGTATTTTATACGGTTTTACACCAAGATCTTTGCGTAAAATCTTCCATGTGGTCGAATAACACAAACCCAATTGCTGCGAACGGCGACGAATCGACATTTCACGGTCTTCAGCCACACTCTCAGAAACAGACGCAATATTCTCTTCTGTACGCACTGTACGCATTCGTGTGGTTGGTTTAATGTCCAATAAAGTAAACTGAGTGCGAAACTTGGTCACAATCGCATTAATTGTTTGCTCACTTGGTCGATTATGTAGACCATAAATCGGACGTAAAGCGCGAAACACATTTCGAACCGAACACTGATTTTGGTAATAAAATTCAATGATTTGCAAGCGTTGCTCGTTAGTAAGTCTATTCATGATGAAATGTCAAAGCATACTGAGCATCTTTCTCTTTGACACCATGTCTGAAATCCCACGTGATCTGTCAAATACTAATGCATGAAAATCCTAACCTCAAAAAATCACCCGTTACCAAAGTGATCAGGGTGACGAGTGAAGTTCAAATCCGGATGTATGTCTGTCCGTCCGTGCAAGCTGTAACTTGAGTAAAAATTGAGATATCTTAATGAAACTTGGAACAATTATTCCATGGCACCATAAGAAGGTTAAGTTCAAAAATGGGATAATCGGACCACTGCCACGCCCACAAAATGGCGAAAACCGAAAACACTTAAAGTGCCATTACTAAGCTATAAATAAAGCTATTGAAATAAAATTTGCTATGAAGGATCGCACTAGGAAGGGGAAATGTGGATGTAATTTTTTTGAGGAAGTGGACGTGGCCCCGCCCCCTACTAAGTTTTTTGTACATACCTCGCAAACTACTAAAGCTATATCAAGGATACTTTCTGGAGTCATTAACTTTAGGTACTACCTTATACAGTCCAAAAATGGAGAAAATCGGATTATAACCACGCCTACCTCCCATACAAAGGTTAGGTTGAAAATGACTAAAAGTGCGTTAACTCACTAATGAGAAACGTCAGCAACACCAAATTTTACATAAGAAATGGCAGAAGGAAGCCGCACTGAGATTTTTTTACAAAATGGAAAATGGGCGTGGCGTCGCCCATGCTTGCTACGGTTTTTTAGAACTCCTCTAACATCGTTGCAATATCTTGCTTTGCTGTTCAAGCATTAAAAGCATTAGTTCAATTCATTATTACATGCCTATGGACTCTTGTAGAGAAACTTATCGCAGCAACTGCCAAACTTTAATTAGTGGTATTACATTAACAAATGATGCATTTCATTAACGAGCTATTTAGTTTATTATCTAAATAATTTAACTCATCTGCAGTAATTAAAAGCAAAGCAATTCAAATTTACCTCACAAATGCATATTTACGTGAGCCATTTTTTGCTCTAACAAATGTAAATCTGTATAAACATGTACATGTCCATATATAATCAGTTGAATGCACATTGCAATGCAAAATTTCAAATTCAATTACGTCCCAATATTCGTTGATTACCACATTTGTAATTCAAAGTACTTAAAATCTCAATTAATGCTTGACGCACTTAATTCCGCCTCAATACATACGTTTTGATTTATTTGACTGCAATCGTAGTAAAGCCAATCATGGATTAATGAGATTTCGGGCAGAAACTGTGTCAAACCAGTTAATAAATATCGATCGATTTTAAACTATGATTGCATAATGCAGAAGTAGAGCAAAATGCAGTTGAAAATATTTTAAATGTTATATTAAGTTGCTGAAGGTTCATATACATAAGTACACAAGTATTTAGTTAAATAATACTAACATGTTTATTAGGTCTTCGTTTATCAAAGTTGCAATTTATAAAGTCTTATGTACTCAAAATTGATTTCAATATACTTGACCCTTAGAGCTATATATTATACTTGATTTCTTAAATAAACTAGGAAAATTCATTTATTGTTTCTAGCTCAAAAATACACAATTCTTGTCCTACAAGAAAAGCAAAGCATTTCTACAAACAAAAATTGAGAGATTCGCTATGAAGTTTGATTCTTTAATATTTCGAACTACAAGTACAAGAAAGAAAATTATTCATCTTCTTTCTCCACTCAAATTTGAGGCTTGACTACTTGTGAACTATGCGCCGAAATGTAGGCAATATTTTTGGCTAATAACATGTTAAATATAATTTAAGGCGCCGAACAAAGAGTATGCGAGATATGGGTGAAATATAGCTTAATAAAAATAAATAATGGTGGCTGTGGCATTTCATATCTTAAGTAGATAAAATATAACGTTCTGGAACACACTCGACATAAAAACATACAAATATTTTTCGAATTAGGTTGTCACATGCTGAAATACTTAAAATTAGTTCAAAATACAGATATAGTATAAAGAAGATTATCTAATCAAGTTTTATATAAAATAATACTATGGAGGTGCCATCTGACTTTCAATAAAAATCACTTTAAAATAAATAATGATTCAAAAGTATCAAATGAGGTACGCATGCAAATGTTTAATTAAAAAAAAAAAACGGTACTTTTAGTATAACTTTGAAAAGACACGCTCAGTAAATACATACATGTTTCTTAGTCTAAAAGCAGAAATAAATAATGAATAATGAATGCATACAAATATATATTGATGGTCAATATCGATTCCGATTAATAGCTATTAAATAGCAACAAAGTCGATGTATTTTTTTTTTTGTGGATGGTTACTGTTAAGGGGCTAGGAGTAGTCAGAGACACAAAAAAATGGGAATTTTCAGTAATTTTTTTGCTTTTAACTCATGTTATTTTACAAAAGTAATAATATGGCATGATTATACAAAAGTCACAGAAATTTGAAAAAAAAATTATAATTTCCAAAGTTATTGCTGTCTGTGTTGACACAGTTTCAAAAAAGGTCTTGCGGTGACAATCATAAGTCCTTGGAGATTCATCTAAAATCAATCGGATAAAAAAAAATTAGTTTTATAAATAGATAATCCTGGGCCTGAAAAAAAAATAACAAAATGGCGGCCTCAGGAAATTGTTTTCTAGATTTTCGGGAAAAAATCAACAGTTAATTGGTCTTAAAAAATCGAAATTTTTGAAAAAAAAATCTTTGGCTCAGGCCTGAGTTTATTATGCATTCTAAAAGCTGTGGAAATTTCATTAAAATCTACCGAGCGGTTTTCGAGTTACAGTTGTCACCAGTCCAAAAAACATAGTTTTGAGAAAAAAGCATTTCAAGTTTCACACTAGCGTGTTGGTGTGCCCGAGCGTTAGTTGTTATTTGTCGAATAATTCTAAAAGCTATTATCGGATAAACTTAAAATTTTCAGAGTATATTTTTAAGATATTACACGAAAATGCAAAAAAAAAAAAATTGATTTTTTGAAAATCCTGACTACCCCTAACCCCTTAATGAAAAATGTTCCAGTAACAAAAACGATCGTAGTGGAATAGCGGTGAGCTGTCGCAAACGTTGGTCCAGCAAGGAAAGTTTAGTCATGTGCTTGGTGGGTTTTGGCAGAGAGTATTGTTCTTAAACCAAATTTAATTCGAACCTATACTGCCAACAATGGGACTGTCTGAAGAAATTAATTGCCCAAAGGCGGCCATCAATACAACGCCACATATCAGCATATCAATAGTGGCTCAACAGAAGAGCACCGGTAGCACGTTTGGGGTATTCTTGAACTTGTTTGTGATTCGCCTCAAAACCAACTATGAAATTATTTTCAAAACCTCAACAAGTTGTCGAACAAAACGTTGCATAATTATGATATTATTATTATGATAAAACATTCTGTCTATGCCAGATAGAGGAAATCTTAATATGAAAATAAAAAATATAAAAAAAATCAATTTTATTGGCATTCGAAATGTCAATCGGTCGAACTCTAGTTGCCACTAGTTCAAAATTTAAAACCAATACATTATATGGGATTAATAAGTTAATGGTTTAAAACTCGCATCTCAAAATATTCTGAAAAGTTAAATTTGTTGATATATCTTAATTCGTGAAACTGTGAGACTGATCCATCCAAAAATAAATTTCAGTATACCTTTATATTTATGGAGTGAAAAATATTAAATCAGCCAGCCTATCTGCTTCAGTGCCGAAATATGCAAACTATTATATTTAGCAAAGCTATTTATAAATAGCTGTACATTGCACATTGGTGCATTTTAAAATTTTGGTATTAAAAATTCATAGACATTTTACCACGCCAAGCATATATTTAGCAAATATTAACCACTATATGTAAGTATATATACAAGTACTAAGTGTGGCTTTTAGTTTTATTGCATTATAACGTTATGTGAACAGATATATATATATAGCGGTATGTATAAGTGTAAGCACCAACAGAAAAGCACAAAAGCCAAGCAAAAACATGCATATAAACCAATACATACATACAAACCCAACTACACAAATATGTGTGTTATCAAATGTGTGTGCGTTCTTTCCCAGAATTTCCTAATTGTCAACGCTTTGTATGTACACATGTGTGTATGCAAGAGTATGTATGTATGAATGACTTTCTGTTTCTGTTTCTGTTTTCGCTATTTGCTATTTCTTGCATTTCGTTTAACTACCGTTGCTTCATAATATTGACTTATGGCTTTTTGCGCTCAAGGCACTTCCTATATACTCTTACAATATATGCACTAAAAGTGAAATAAAATAAAAAATAACACAAAAAATGCAATAAAAACAAAAACAACAGAAAACAGAGAACAACGTGCAAACTGAATGTACGCTTCCGCCAGCACCTGCAACTAGTAGTTGTTGTTGTTATTATTATTGCTATACAAAAACCCCGACTACAAACCATTTGTATGTTTTCATTGCAATCATTTGTGAAAATGTCTGTATGTATGTGTGTGTTGGTGTTTTTGTCATTGCTCGTTGTGCCCGCTTTCTGTTTCAGTTCTCTTTATATTTCGGTTCCTGTTCACCTCTGCCGGAAGCTTTGCTGCGACACGGCGACCTTGACAGCCACTGCCAGTGCCAACGACGCTATCGCGTTTGGCTCATTGAAATGGTGTTGTTGGTTGCTTGGTTGAATGGTGATGAAGGCGAATGTGAATATAGCTGTTGATGATGATGACTGTTCTGTAGTTGTAGTGCTGTGGGTGGTGCAACATTAAACTTAGTACTCATACAAAGGTGAGTGAAGCATTATCGTCCTACCAGCCACCCACCTGCCAGAGACTGGCCCACAACCGCAGTTCAAGCGGAAATTCAAATCGAGAAAACCAAAATGAGAATTTTGATTTAAGTGGCAGTTGACAATGAAAAATATACGCCAACTGTGGAATTTATTGAGAAACTAAAAAATTACAGAATGCGACAGCGAAGGTGACTTAGAAGAAAAGAATGCATAGTAGCTCGGTAACTGCAAAGAAAAGCCAGTAAGGTGACACTGAGCTCGAACGAACGAACGAATATTGTATATTCTAGAAAACTGCAGGAAGAATATAAATTAATAAAATTTTTATTAAAAAAAAAGTTCAACAAAAATCGTTTACAAATTCTTAAAGTTAGACTCCTCTGCCAACTCTACGGAACTCCAGTTAGGTTAGGTCAAATTGTAGATTTCCACAACTGAGGTTAATCTCACTTAGACAGCTTTGATCGTGCTTTGTAGCACCCAAATACTCCTAACGTATCCCTAACACATGACCTCAGGATTCGACAAAGCGTGTGGACTCTATTACAACTTTCTTAAGTCGGCTAATGTCGATCCAGTCACTTCGCTGGGCTCCCCCAAGGTCTGTCGAATGCTGGACATTAAAGTAGAAAGTGTTTGAATGCTTCCTCTTCGCCTTCCTCCAAGCAGCTTCGGCAACTAGCGTCTGGCTTGATCCCTAATCTCGCCACAAGTGCACCTATTGAATAATGACCTGTAAGCAAACCAATGATTGCAGCGAAATGGGACTTCCTAAGCGACAGCAGCTAGAAGGTCACATCACCGCCTGTCAGGAGGATCCCGCAACTGCACAGTACTGCTTGATGTCCAGCGTTTGGAACTCTAGTTCTTTTACCGATTATTTTATTGACCCCAATCGATTTAGCCGGAGCTGTTCGGAAACAAGAGAAATAGTAAACATCATATGGGTATCCAATCATATAGACATGGAACTAAATGAAAAGTCGGACAAGTTGGACAGCTTAAGGGTTGCAGAAACACAGTTCAATTAAGCTGTGAGTTGCATTTCTGCACTTGGATCTATAACACAAGACATGCCAAAAAATTACGTTGTTGTAGTTTCCACGGTCTACAGACAAAAAGTCTTATTTTTTAGAAATGCAGTTAAGTAGTCATTCCAGCGCTTAAGGATACTAAGATCTCATCTTCTGAAACTTGAAGGTCTAAACAATTGAGGTCAACTTAAGGAAAACCGTATAGATACCGGTTTAAATGCAACAAAGACCAATTGGGATCCATTTCGGTTCTAACTTTAAACTGTCTAATTTATTATTTTTAAAATACCATTTTCATGCAACACATGTCGAAGATCACCCTTGCTGAAGACACTTAAATAGCCCAATCTTCGTAATAAGATGGAATAACTTGTTTAGTTTAGGTTGTCACAAGATATCTCTTACAAGTACAAACGGAGGGAAACTGTTTTGACTAAAATCTTCAGCTTATAAGCCAACAAATAACCTTCAAGCAAATAAAACTATTATACTCTCTTGCAACATATTCCGGGTGTATAAAAAGTGCTAGTAATAGAAGCAACTATTTTGAGTGCTGAAATTTGAACAGCAGGCTGTTCAGAATAAATACAAATACAACAAAGCGAGTGGTGACGTAAAAGTTTTTAAGCAAAATATACCTATGAAGCAAATATACATACATACATACATTATATACGTATATTACAGCGAGTGACAGCTCCGTGGCGACCGCAAGAGTCTGCCATTTTAGGTGAATTAGTAGAAAAAATCTGATTTATTTTCTCAACACTCAAATTCAAAGTGGGCGCCACAACACTCAGAGATGTCATTGTCATGCCAGCCAGCCAGCCAATACGGCCACGATTTGTCGCACACACATACATTCACTTAAGCATGGCATTCCAGAAGCGAAACCATCAACTAAAATTATTGGCTAGCGAAACGTGTCGAATGCAATGATTTGTAACGGGACAAATAAAAAAGTTGAGGTATTTCTTGTGAGCGTTTTCACTTTCCTTTCTTTTCACCGCGAACGTTCTTGTTCTTGTTGTTGTTGATTTTTTGTGCGCTCTGCTAATAGATGCAATTTAATTCAAAACGAAATATTTGTCATTTTGCTAAGCGCTTTTTGTAACCGCTACGTTATTGCTGTTGTTGTTGCTGCTGTTACTGCAATAAATTTGGCAAATGGCAGAATGTCAAGGTAAATTGTAAAGTGGGTAACAGCAAAAAGTAGCACTTTTGTATATGAGAAAGTGTGATTAATTAAATCTGTTTGGAACAGGAGGTGTGGGGAGGGTAAAGAAGGATGAAATATTTCTATAATCAAATCTATTTATTGTATGAATTGAATATGTGTGTACAAATTTAAGTAGTTTTCAAGGCATTATTATTCAAGCAAACAAGGTTGTAGGTGAGCTTATGTGACTCATACAGAGATTTTTGGCCCTGATTCAAGAGATTCAAATAATATTCTGTAAAAAGCTTACATATAAGTCCTTTAAAAGTGCTATGGTATTGAATTTTTGCTTGAGGATATGTAGTTACTGTGATATAACTGTATGAAAACCCGGTTATTGTGATAGTCTTCATGTAAGGTAATCCTGATTCTGGATAAAACAATCAACCTAGAATCTTATTAAAAAGGAGGAGAGAGACAGAAAGAGTGAGTATTAGTAGAGTACAGTACTCCATTTCTCACTTAGTAGGGTTGGTTCCTCTAAGCTGTTTATCTTGAAACAAGCGGATCGATATATTTATGAGCAATAAATAGCGATAGTTTGGATTGTTCTAGAACGATCTAGGATGACGCTGCCAACTTCGTTTCAATAGAAAGTACCTTACAACTGACCGATCCAAACCTGATTAGATCTTCGAAAAAGATAATCTTTGGCAGGTCCATCAGGTACCGCGGAATCGACTATAGTAAACACCTCTGGACGCCTGGTAAATGCGAGGTTCAATGTATTGTCTATATGAAAGAGTGGGACCACGGCGTTGAATTTATGGTTCAAATAACCACTACACGGCATTAAGCCCACCATTACTGAAGTAGAGTACTATGTAACCAAAGACTACTCCTTTGAATTATTACAGCTTTTTAAAATGGACCGAAGCTGATCACCTTCTAGCTATCTGTAAGCGAAGATCGATATCAAAAAACAAGAGATGAGATGAAAGTATGAATACCGGAACGGATTCTATAGTACCAGACATTTAATAGTGAAGGTTCTATTGAGGATTTCGGATTTTGTCTACTAAGACGAGGGAATATAAGTAGTTTTAGATATGGATCAGTCATCTTATCATACATCTTGTAAGTGAAAAGTAAGGACAAATTAATAAATAAAACTTCGAGTTAAGGGCTCACAGTTCGTAACATTCATTTAGTAGGTTTGACTGGGTCTAAAAACGCTACATACGAATTTTGGAAGAATCTTAAACAATAATATTTCGAATAGTTCTCTTTTTCGGTTATATTACAAAGACAGTTTGTCGAGCAGAGTTGTAATATTGAAAGCAAAAACTTTTTAACCCAAGAAATGTAGATTTTCCTAGAGATAGGTGAGACTAATTTAAAATGCAAAATTTCTTAGAACATTTTCTTACTAAAAACCAATTTCAAATCCCAAAATATGTAGCAGTCTAACATAAAATCATTTCGCTTTAAACTCCGTACACTTAATGAAGCAAATACTCGCAGCAAGCAAATTAGCAGCAAGGTCAGGTGAGCAGTTGTTTCGGCGAAGAACAATCTTCAAACACAAACACACAAACATGTTTCTGCATGTATATTTCTAAGTTAGCTGAAGGAACAACCGGGTAATGAAGAATGCCATTTCAGAGACATTTTTGCAGGACGAACAACACACCAAGTCGGCAGCTATACACCAACAACTCAGGAGCTCAGCAACATGTCCTTGATAGATGAGCAAAAGAAAGAGAATGTCAACAGCTGCGATTGCAATAAAAGCCAAAAGTACTCAAATGTGTATGGACAAAACAATGTCAGCTGCAACAACAACAACGTAACAACATAAATGAAGTAACAACAATGTAACGGTAGATGATACGAGTACAACACTGTTGTGGATACACGCGAGCCACAATACCTGGGCAAAGAATATGATAATGCTCGGCAGACAGCCATCATAAAAGCGAAGAGGGGAGGAAAGCCAAAGGAGAGTGAGTGCGTACTGGTAGGCGGTCTGCGGACTGTATGCGACGTTGAATGGCAGCCTTGTTGCTTGGTTGGCCAACAAGATACGTGTAGTTAGTGGCCTGCCAGGTAGCAGACAGACATTTATTGTTGTCATCAGATATACTACCGTTAGCTGAGGTAGTGCGTCACTTGTTGCTACTGCCATTGGTTGGCTGTTGCTCCAACTACCATTGTTGTTGTTGTGGTTACTGCTGCAAGCAGTTTGCGCAAACAAAGCGTACCGCCCGTTGTCAGCATTGTCAGAGACATGCGGATGTTTGGTGCAGATGAGAGTGAAGTGTGGTGATGCAAAGAAATATTGTGGAGCAGACTCACAATGCCACCTTGACGCACGCTACATGAGTTCGTGGCTAGATAACAGTACAAACTTAAGTAAGGCCAACCACGAAATAAATTCGAGAATATTGTTGCACTCGAGTCACTGATGAGTACATGGTTACTTACTTACTTACAGTACTTATTGTACTTACTTATGTTAAGCAAATAAACTGAGTTGATTTATTGTTCTTCGCTCATTCATTCTTCATTGAATAGCTGGGCTTTGTGCGCTTTCAAGAAGATAACTGTACTCTAAACAAATACCACGTCATGAGATGGTTCATTAGAAAATTGTCGGTGAGAGGGAGCAGTTGTAGAAGGTTGCATACAATTTTGAGGCACTGTTGTTGATGAAATGTTATTTAAAATATTTTACCAACATATTTCAATGTGGAAATCGATTATTAGAACTGTAACTAGTTGCCAATAGAACAAATATTTCACACACGTTAAATAAGCACTAAGCTAATCAGTGTTTTCTTAACACGCTAGAAAATATAACTTTAAATAGAATATTTCGATTTTGAAAGAAACGAGGTTTGTTCAAAAAATAATAGGAATTAGATTTTTTAGAAAAAAAAAATATTTATTCATTCGTTTAAGGGACCCCCCATTCTCGGTTTCAAAAAATCGTTTTTTTTTTATTTAATTCGAACCTATAACTATTCAAGAATGGTGGAAGTGTAGGTAGGTTTTATACCCAAGATATTGCTTCTCAAAACTTTAAACGCGTTTTTCTCGAAACAGTATTTTAACGAGTGGCGCATGACTCAAATCTATTAATCCAATCGGTTGCAAAATCGAATACGTTATTCTATACATATATAGCTATGCTATGGACTTCTCCTTCTTCTTGACTGGCGTAGGCACCGCTTACGCGGTTATAGCCGAGTCCACAACAGCGCGCCACGTATCTCTCCTTTTTGGCAGTTTGGCGCCAATTGGTAATACCAAGTGAAGACAGGTCCTTCTCCACCTGGTCCTTCCATCGAAGTGGAGGTCTCCCTCTTCCTCGGCTTCCACCAGCGGGTACTGCATCGAAAACTTTCAGAGCTGGGGCACTTTCGTCCATTCGAACAACATGACCAAGCCAGCGTAGCCGCTGTTTTTTTATTCGCTGGACTATATCTATGTCGTCGAACAACACATACAGCTCATCATTCCATCTTCAGCGGTATTCGCCGTTGACAATGTTTAAGGGACCATAAATCTTCCGCAAAACCTTTCTCTCGAAAACTCCTAGTGCCGTCTCATCGGATGTTGACATCGTCCACGCTTCTACACCATAAAGTAGGACGGGAATGATGAGGGACTTCTATGGTATGAACTAGGATAAATAAAATCGGTGAAGATCTTCTTTACATTTCAAATTGATTTGTAGCTGAAAAAATGCGATTTTTAAGAAAAAATTTTCAAAGTTCCGCCATTTTGTTAATTTTTGTTCGAAATTAATAATCCTTGTTCATACCTGAGCCAAACATGTACTCTTTCTAATTGGAACTTTTGGTTTCAGATGTTCCAGTGAGTGGAAATCACATGCGCCGGCGAAAAGAAGGGCTTTTGTTTGCACAAAAAAAACAACAACAATAAAAAAAATTATGTAAATTTGTTTTCTTTTTTTTTAAGTCTTCAAATATGCAAAGTTACAACCCAAAAAAATAATTTATGCTCATTTACCAGCCCATTGAAAATCGTCAAAGTTTGAAATCGAGAATGGGAGGTCCCCTTAAATTAATTTTGTCGCCTTCAAAATAGTCCCCATTCGATATTATGCACCAATCGTCGAGACACATCTCAAACTCGATCTTTGGAATCGTCTTTGACTCTTTCAGCGATTTCCCGTATGCTTATAAAACCTTTAAAGTTTTATTTTCTTTTTTTTTTTTTGAAATAGGAAAAAGTAACACGGAGCCATATCTGGTGAATATGAAGGCTGGGGCATCGGTACAGAATTGTTTTTAGCAAAGAATTCACGTATTCCCAATTAAGTGTGAGCTTTTAACAAAATTGCATATTTTATGGGATTTCTGGACGACTGGTAATTCTAAAATTCCCGTTATTTTTTGAACGAATTTTGGATTCTCATTGGAGACTCTGTATACATTAAATAACATTTCTTTGCTGTCTCAGAAACCTCCTCATTTCAGTGAGCCCATCATAAAATATTCACCCATAACTTTCCCAGCTGACTGTTTGACGTCATGTGCATTTTACTCGTGTGACAGATGGGGCCATGCTTCCTTCACAGTCTCAGATCTGTCGCTGTCAGGTTTACTACGATATAATAGGTCTATAACTTTACCAACTGACTGTGTTAGATTCATCAATTCCACAACTGCATTTATGATGATGAGCTACTTAAAATCTAACAAATTCAGTAAAACTGAACTGAAATATTTTATTTATTTTAACAAATATTAAGTAATTTTCTTCTAATATCCTTCGCATCGCCTACAGCTTCTTCAAAAAAACAACAGCTTATTGAACAACTTTATACAATTTTTCCAAAGAAAAGTGGCCTAACTGAAACTCCCTGTGGGTATAATTTACATAAATAAATACAAGAAAATTCCACTAATTTGCACATTATGAGAAAGTGTTGCACTAGCACTTGTACCATATGTATATACACAACTTTGTATCGCAGACTTTGGATTATTACACAGCTCAGCTTTTCCTTGAACGCAAGCTACGTTCCCCTGTGCGAGACAACCAATTTGAGACGTGATCTTATGCGATTTGCCTAATCGGCTGGAAAATGTATTCAAGTGTAATTAGAATAATTTAAGCAAAAGAGAGCGCCGGAGCATGAATTGCCTACACGCACAAACAAAATCCAAGAAAGAAGTTGGCTTGCTGCTGCTACGAGAGTGGGTGGATAATCGGAGGATTTTTGAAAATTTTATCTGCAAAGATTACTTGAAAATTTTAAGCAGGAAGTATAATGCTAGCTTTTTTTTTAAGAAAAGATAGATGTGGATCTTCGAAGTCTCAAGATAAAAAAAATTTTAAATTTTAGGTGTTAGGAAAGGAATCGCTCCCTCGTCGAGCTTGCTCTCTTTCTAATTGAAAATTTCCATAGGTGAACAAAATCCTTAGATCTTAGGTAGGCGGGAAATTGGGCATGAACGTCGATCTTTTATCGGGAATACAAGTCATGGCTTTATATTTTTAGGATTTACTTTTTCCAAGTTTTCTTAAAATTCTTCTACCTTAAAATTTAAACCTGCTAACTTAATTCCTAATCTTTCGAGGTAGGTTCTACATTGATTTATGAGATCTTAAGATCAAATTAGTGTCAGAAACTCAAGTATATTTTAGGAACTAGATAAGGAATCGTTTCCTCATAGATTATCTTATCGAAATTTCTTCTTCTCTGTCTATTATATTTTATTTAAAGTAGGTTTGACTTAAATCGGAAGGTCATCGAAGTTTGATGAAATGAAAAAAATATCGTCGGGTGGATGTAATGTATTGCAATGACTTGAGATCCGTGAAGCACATTCAAATATATTTTTTTCTTAAATTATTTTTTATTCCAAAAAACTAGACATTTATCAAACAACCCCTATAGAGTAATAGCATAACAATTTTAAAGGCATTTAAGCGAGATTCATTTACTACGAAATTCTCTCATGCGCTATTCCCAAACCAGCCAATGAAGACGTGATCAAAGACCTGCTAGAATGCGTCTAATTCAATTTAAATTTATTTTCCATTAACTCATGTGAAACCGAGGTTTCAGACGTTTTATGAAATGTTGCTGGTTCTTTTCGGATTTTTATACTCTCGCAACAAAAGTTGCTAAAGAGAGTATAATAGTTTTGTCCACATAACGGTTGTTTGTAAGTCCTAAAACTAAACGAGTTAGATATAGGGTTATATATACCAAAGTGATCAGGGTGACGAGTAAAGTTCAAATCCGGATGTCTGTCTGTCCGTCCGTCCGTCTGTCCGTCCGTGCAAGCTGTAACTTGAGTAAAAATTGAGATATCTTAATGAAACTTGGAACACGTGTTCCTTGGCACCATAAGAAGGTTAAGTTCGAAAATGGGCGGAATCGGACCACTGCCACGCCCACAAAATGGCGATAACCAAAAACACATAAAGAGCTATAACTAAGCCATAAATAAAGTTATGAAAATAAAATTTGGAACATAGGATCGCATTAGGGAGGGGCACATTTTAATGTAATTTTTTTGGAAAAGTGGGCGTGGCCCCGCCCCCAAATATGTTTTTTGTATATATCTTGCAAACCAATAAAGCTATATAAACCAAACTTTCTGCTGTCGTTTCTTTTAGCCGTTTCCTTATACATTTCAAAAATGAAAGAAATCGGATAATAACCACGCCCACCTCCCATACAAAGGTTAGGTTGAAAATGACTAAAAGTGCGTTAACTCACTAACGAGAAACGTCAGGAACGCAAAATTTCACAGAAATGATAGCAGAAGGAAGCTGCACTCAGATCTTTTTACAAAATGGAAAATGGGCGTGGCATCGCCCACTTATGGGTCAAAAACCATATCTCAGGAACTACTCTACAGATTTCAATGAAATTCGGTATATAATATTTTATTGACACCCTGATGATATGTGTGGAAAATGGATGAAATCGGTTCACAATCACGACTACTTTCTTTGTAACTCAATTTTGAATTCCATCTGAATCCTTCACTTTATAATATATACATTAGGAACCAATGATGATAGCGAAATAAAACTTTACACAAATACAGTATATGATCTGTGGCATCACTTGTGAAAAAATTGTCGAAAACGGACTATAACTTTTCAAGGCCCCAGATATCGAACATGTTGAACTCAGGGCCTAAGGATAAATTTTAACCGAAAATATGGGTAAATCTCTCAGCTAATTTAATGTAATTCAGACGAGTTTGTTTTCTTCTAAAAATGTGTGTCTCTGTTCCAAAACTTATTAATCGGGTTACAACATCTCCTAACTCCTATATACCTAATTATAGGTTTTTCAAAAATTCGTTGGGCTTTATTATGCATATATGTATTGGTTAATATGTGATATATCTTAGCAAAATTAAGTAAGCGTATTGTATTGGATATAGTGTCCCTTGCTGGTGAAATTGAATGAAATCGGTTCAGGAATTACCTCAGCCCTCATATCTATATATGACGATTTTCGCTATTCTATTAAACTTTGTGCCGAATTTATGGGTAAATTTGTGCGTTTTCTTAATAAAATTTCTTCAATAAATTGCGAGAGTATAAAATGTTCGGTTACACCCGAACTTAGCCTTTCCTTACTTGTTTATTTTATTTTTTTGATGGTGCTTTAATTATCAAAATAACTTCCTGATCTCTTTAAAATGAAGCAACTATGTACGAGTATATATTAAATGGCTTCCAAGTAAACCGACGACCTGCTGCAACGCAATGACGCATTGGCCACTCAACGCATGACCTGCATAAATGTGAACAGAGAAAATGTTTAAACTTTTCAAGGATTTTCATTAGAACGTGCGGAGCAGCAAGCGGAGGATAATTACTTCCTTAGAAATATATACTATGTACGAGTATGTATAATGTATAGCGAAGTGTACACAGTAGGAAAGCGAGCGAGAAAACGAAGTTATCAAGTGTGTTGCTAGAGCATTTCCTACAGGGCTTGGACTACTTAACAGCAAAGATGCACTAGGATGAATATTTTTGAAGGGTGTATATTAAAAAAAATATGAAAAAATAAAAATTCTTACCGCTTAAACCACGTAATTTTCACAAACAACTTTGCTTTCAAACCCACCATTTAAAATAGCTGTTAAAAATGTCACCTTAACATGCAACTCTGTGTTTATATTAAATTTGCGAAGTTTTCACTCGATTATTGAGCTAGTTTTTATACAGTTATAATTACATTTGGAATGTTTTTTTTTGTACTCATATGGTTGGCAACTCGCCAAATATGCGTGGCTAATTTGTTTGTAGTAAGTTAGATATGTATATATATGTACATATGGTATGCAAATTCACTTGCGCTTTTATATAACGGCTCTTATATATGTACATACATACATATGTACAGTGTAAATTTGCGCGTATTTTCTCATTAAAGTTTGTAAAGCATGACGAAGCGCCTGAAATAATGTTCCTAATTGCTTGCCAGCCAGTGAGTAATTTTTCCATATTACACGCATACATACAGTGGGCTGGGAGTGATGGAAATGTGAACAACATTTTTTTTTTTAAATAAAATTTTATATTTAGTTTAAGCAACTGAAGCCAATAGAGGTCGCTCTGTGTAGAAAAAAGTATTTTTATTGCAAAATTTAGTTCTCGAATTAAAAAGTTATACTAATCATATGATATTAAAATATTTCATATCATTTTTTATCAATGCAATGGGTATATTGGTTCGAAGTGGGTATTCCTGAAAATCTAACCTCAAAATATCCGAACTTAGTTTTTTGTCTATCTGGTAGTGTTTTTTTATCAACATTAAGTCTCAATATAACATAGCTCTCGTGAAAATTAGAACCAGAGACTTCAGCGAACAGTGAGGTCATGGAAATTGTATAATTCTTAATTCTCCAATAGCATAGCTGAACATATTTTTTAACTAAAAAACTCGCTCGAAGAATCGGCTGAAGAATATATCAGTTAAGCGAGAAACTCGCTTTGGTTTACAAAGCTCCGAAACGTACTGTCATTTCTGAGAGATATCTTAAACTAGGCAAGAATTTCAGAGTTGACTCTAAAGAGACTATGTTTGAACCAAATCTAATTATAACGCTACTTTCAATAGTATTTAGGTCCTTTTTTAGCAAATATATAAGTATCTCTTTGAAAAACTACTAATAGATATGAAAGAAACTTAACCTCAATATTAGAAAATCTATTCAAATATCTGTTCCCAATGGGATTTGCTCTCAGTTAACTTGGAATAAAACGAACGAAACCCTACTCGACTCAGTTTTTACTTACTTTTAACGAGTTGACAAAACCGTCATCAAGGAGTAAGCTGTCTTCACTTCGTTTCTAGCGTATATGTCTTCTGGCAGTCAACCAGTAACAAAAATATATATTTTTTATAAAGAGAAAATATAATTTTAGATAAAAAACAAGAAAAAACGTTAACTTCGGCTGTACCGAAGCTAATATACCCTTCTTTCTTAGTAACTATGTATTTAAGCAAATCTAAAGACGTACGAAAAAGTAAGTAAAAAAAAACATGTTACTAATTTTTTTTAGCCGGGTTGTTTGCTAGAAACATTAAGGTTATATAGTTAACCGATCTGAACAATTTCTTCGGATATTATATTATTACCTTAAGCAGTATGTCAAATTTCGTGAAGATACCACGTCAAATTCGAAAATTTTCCATATAAGCCATTGATTCCGATCGTTCGGTTTGTATGGCAGCTATATGCTATAGTGAATCGATCTGAACAATTTTTTCGGAGATTAAATTATTTCTATGAACAATAACTCACACCAAATTTCGTGAAGATATGTAGTAAAATGCGGAAGTTTTCCATACAAGCCCTTGATTCCGATCGTTCAGTTTGTATGGCAGCTATATGCTATAGTGGTCCGATATCGGCAGTTCCGACAAATGAGCAGTTTCTTGAAGAGAAAATAACATCTGCAAAATTTCAAAACGATATCTTAAAAACTGAAGGACTAGTTCGTTCGTATACAGACAGACGGACATGGCTAAATCGATTCAGTTCAACATACTGATAATTTATATATATACTTTATAGGGCCTCCGACGCTTCTTTCTGGGACTTCGTGACAAACTTAATATACTCTGTTCAGGGTATAAAAACAAGTAAAATTAGTTTGTCAAAATTTCCATAAATTCGAACATATATAAATTTTACCCTAAAATTGTAAAAAAAATTGAGCAAAATTTCAAAGTTTTTGTCCCACAGTGCCATGCCACAATACAACTCTAATGACAACAGCCAGCGAAGTAAGGTGGTGGCACTGCTTGCTGCTTTCAAGGGCTGGCTGCGTAGCTGTACAACTTTTTATATTATTTTCATTTTTGTACTTGTTGTTGCTGTTGTTTTTTATACCTTCCTGCATTCGTTGCGCGCCGCATGAACTTTGTCGTTTTTATCAGTCGTGCAAAAAGTTGCAAACTATTAAGTACCCGTATGTGTATGTATGTGTGTGTGTGTGAGCAGCTGGTTGCAGTTAGTCAAACAAAAAAAAAAACAACTAATACTGAGTGTGTGTATGTATGTATGTAATTAGAAGGATACAAGCACATACTCGGCAATGTGTGCTGCCTCAATGAGGACACTTCAAGCGGAAGCTCAGCAGCGTGGCGTGGCTTTTTTTATAGTTTTTGCATTATCAACGCCAAACTCCAAGCGTTGCCACTTGACTTTTTGCAAATATTTTATTTTTTTTTTGTTGCACTACTTTTTAGTTACACTAAACTTTTTGGTATTTTTTGTTAAAGTTGTTTTTGTTTTTTTTTTTCTAAATAATTTTTGCAATTTTCACTTTATCGCCGCATAGAATGCTAGTAATGGCATGGCTTGTGTGCATACTTCAACACTTATGCCAGACAGTTGTTGGTGTGCCTTGGTCAGTGGTGGCACTTGCAGCCACTGTTGCTGAAGTTTGTCGCCACCAATCGTGATGTTTTTTGCGGTTTTGTCATCGCGTTGCTTACATGCATTTTCCAACATTTTCAAAAACACAGACACATGGAAGAACATACAGAGTCATATGTATTACAATATCATTCTCGCTGGCGCCCATATGTAATTCAATTTTACATACGTATAAATGTTTATGTAACGAAAAATATATGTTTAACTGCAGCAAATTTTGTCAATGGTAATATGTAGCGAATGCTTCGAAAGTACCATTGGTCAGCGGTTAGCGGTTAGTTGTTCGTTTGTGGTCGTTAAGTGTTTTAACCGTTCGTAATTGCAGTTGTCATTCGTTGATTACTGTATTGTAATTCGTATTTGATGGCTTTTAGTCTGATTATAGGTTATAGGTGAACAATAAAAATGCGGCAGAAAATAATTCTTTTTCGATTGACTACAGCTATTTGTAAAAAAAAGTTCTTTAGAACAAGCCATTATATAAAATATGTGTTAAAAAAATAACGGGAAAAATTTTGGAAAAAAATGAATCGTGTACATTAATGCTGTCATCTTCAAAATTGTCCCCCTTCGATGTTATGCACTTATGAGAGCAATCTTCCAATCGTTGAAACACTCCCCAAATTCGATTTTTGGGATTGCTTTTGGCTCTTATTACTAAATTTTTTTTTCGAAGAATGCACGAACAAGTAACGAAATTTGAGTTTTAAAATAATTTAAATATTATCGTACTTCAGTGGTAAGTATATCAGAATAAAAATAAAAAAAATCGGCAATTGGACAATTGGAGTTTTGGACAACTTGAATTTTAAAATTCCCGTTATTTTCTGAAAACACCTCGTACAGTTCTCGTTTAGGCAACTATATTGACAAGTAATTGTTCTAGTCGACTATCTTTCAGATCAATCTTTTTATTAATTCTTTAAGTCTGTAAAACTCGGCAACCAAGTTTTGTTTTACAATATTATAGCATGTAGGAAGATCTCCAATGCACTATTCTTATAGATTTTATCTTTCACAATGCTTAATTTTTTCACAAAGATCATTTTATTGAAGTAGTCTGATGACCTCAAGCTTCATTTTGGAATTTTTTTCTTATGATTTCCCGTCTACATTATTTATTTATCAAAGTGAATCTCAGTATTAGTAACGCATACAAAATATAAATCAAAGTTTATTTCCTAATCTTTTTCAATGTAAATTTTATCTATTTATTCATTAATGACTCATGTTTAGAATTTCTTCTATGCAAATAAAATGTCTTGAATCTAAACTGTAAAACATATTCCTTAAAATATTGCACTCTGCCTTTTCAGAATTATTTAGGTTTCTACAATGATTCGTCTTACTATTTGCAATTGCGCCTAAATGTAGGCAATGTATAATATTCAATTGATATTTAAAGATATTTTCTTGACTAATGCGCTTTGGAATCAAAGCAAAGTCTCTTTACTTTCTCTACGTTTAATACATATTTTAAGAATTTTATTTTTAGAAAATGTGGCAACCCTCTTTACAACTATTTTCGACTTTAAATCTTCTTAAAATTGTTTGCTTTGATAAATTTTGCTATTGTAATATTTTATTTTAATTTTAATTTTTTTATTAATTTTTTTTTTAAACAGATGACAACGTTACTCATAAATATTATCAACTGAACCACTTAAGTTGAAAATTCATATATTTTTAAACATACGGCAATCTTATTTATAAACGTTTCAAACTATAAGCCGACCTAAACCTCTTCAGAGGGTCACCAAAATTTTGGAATATGGTAATAGTAGCAATACAATAACAATATCTAAAACAATAAATTTTATTAGAGTGTTCTAAATTTACATACCTCTGCCTCATTGCACTTTAAAGCATAACATGTGTTCTCATATTTATGCAGTAAAATATTAAATCTCTATCATCTATAAATTCAATGGTACACCCCACATCACAGCACTAAGCTTCTTACATTTCTCAAAATGTGTGTAATTTAATGCCCTCTCAGAATTTATGCACTCACAAGCACACACACACACACGCACTCATATGTATTTGTGAATACGTTATGCTGTAGCAAATATTGTTTGCAATCTTGTAAGCAATACCAACTAAACGCTCTCATGGTCTACGGTGCGTATGAGTAATTTTCTGCTGTGGCAGCTCAAGCGCACAAATACCATATTGCATGCACTCGTATTAAACTCGACAATTTTGCGAATAAATAAACGAAAAAGCAGATTAAAATTGTGAGTTTGTAACGGTATATATGAAGTAGCATAAATTTGTTTGTTGAAAGTGCTTCTGAGCTATGAAGTTAAGTAAACATACATATCTGGTGGATTAATATGGTTTTTGATGCAATGTGATATCTGCTTGAATACATCTTCATATTTTAAATAGCTACAATTTATAGTTATTTTGAGATAAGCTAATGTTGTCACAAAAAATCATGCGTTTTGAATTAAATAATTGAAATAGGTGGCAACTCTGTTCAAAAATATTTTGAACTGAAAGTCTTTTAAAATTATTTACTTCGATAATCATGCTGTAAGAAAGAATTATATTATTTATTTTTAAATTTTTTTAAGGTGGCAACTCTTTTAATTTTTTTTCACAAATCCGTACTGTATTATTGCTTGATTGTTTATACTTATTTTTATATTTTTAATAAAATCAATTAAAAATTTTATGCAGGTGGCAACACTATAAATCTATTATAACTATGAAATCACACCGCAAAATGTTATTAACAGCAATTACGAATAAAGCTATTAAAATAAACTGTTTTAAATAGTAATAATAATTATTCTATAAAACTGTGGCATTTTATTAAAAAAAAGCATAAGTCGATGTAAGTTTTTTTCATTTTACTTTTACTATTTTAGTACACTTACTCGAACTACGCTGTCGTATTTAATCATAAATAATATTATTACATTTCCAACCACAAATCACTACAAAATAGCGTCAAATTATATGGAAAGTTGTTTACCAGAAAGCAAAATACGGACATTAGCTTAAATCGACTTAAGCTTTTTTTTTAAATTGACAAAAAAAATATACTTTAATTTACAGCGCGTGTGCTGCTCCACTTTTGCTTTCAAATTGCTACTGTGTTAAATGCAAATATACATAAATTAAAACAAAAGAAATAACAATAAAGTTAAAAGAGTATGGACAAAGCCACACCCCAGTTCAGCACGCGATCATAATTACATTATTTCAGCGAATTTTTTCCTTAAAACATTCAATTAAGCTTTCTGCTATTGCAATTTTATTTAAATTCAACGAAAAATAGAAAGAAAAATGTAAAACCAAAAGGAATGCATGCATAACAAAATAGCAGAGAAGGACAGAGACCGCAAAAAAAGCGAGAAAATCGCGCATAAATTAAAAAGTAAATAGATTTTTAGGTATGTCGGTAGAACTGGCATGTTTATATGCGTAGATTTTTATATATGTAGATATGTAAATAAGTAAGCAGGAAAAAGAAATCGATTAAAAAGAATCTTCTGCCATAAAAAGTTTACCTAAACTGGAAAAGAAAGCGCTTTAAAAAAGTTCGTAATAGGCATTTAAAAGGGAATGATTGAAAAGATAAGGAATATCAGTATGTATGTCTATATATTTACAAATTTGCGTATGTCTCCCCATATATTTTGCTGAAAGAATTAAGCGATACAACGATACAACAGTATAACTTTCAAAGCTTTAAAAACTTTTTCAAACTTCATAATCGTCAGAAAGAATGTAAGTCTGTGAGGAGAGCGAGAGTTAAATGAGAGAGATTGAGTCGATGAGAACAAAGTACTAGACAATAAATAAAGTCGGTTTTATTTTTATTAACAGGAAAACATAATAAAAAAGGCGAAAACAATAAAATCTACGCTGAAAAATATAATTCTTATTTCTTGTGACTTCTGAAATGAGACGTAAAAAAATTATTTACACGTTTTTAGTATGTAGTTGTGCTAGTTTAAAGATTCATTTTAATTTTTTCAGTACTTAAATAAATGTATTTATCAGTATCACTAGTTCATTTTACCAGAAAATCACTAGTTTTTGGAGAAGGCATTTCGTATATGATTCGTTTGTGGACTAGAGGTCAAGAGAGAGAGGATTTTTATATCGATTATATCAAATTTCGATAAGTAATTTTAATGTCGATTTTTTCGAATCTTGATTGTTGTTTTTTTATCAATTATATCGAATATCGATTAATCGAACACATATACATCGAATTTTAATTCCGAATTGATTAGCTAACCTATGTATTTCAAAAATGTTTATTCGAAATATAATAATATCAAAATAATATATAAGTTCATATAAGGCATCTCGAAATGTGTTTCAAATTTACTGACCATGTGTTTAATTTAACAGCCGATTCAATAGTTAACTCTCTAGGAAAGTAAATGTGGTGTGTTCAAAAAATAACAGGAATCGTAAAACTTTAAATTTCGTGGGTTTCGAAAGCATGGCGATTTTCGTTTGTTAAAAGCTCACATTTTGTAGTTTTTTTTTCATAAATTCTTGACCAACGCTGCGACAGCCGCCACATTCGCCTGATATGATTCGCCGTGTGACTCTTTTCTATTTTTTAAAATGAAAAAAAAAAATCGTTTTACAAGCATACCAGAATTCGCCGAAAGAGCCAAAGGCTATCCCAAAAAACCCGAGTTTAGGAAGTGTTTTCAGGATTGGAAGGAGCGCTGCGTAGTATCGAATGGAGACTATTTTGAAGGCGACAACTTTTTTCCACAAAAATTCCCGTTATTTTTTGAACTTACCTCGTATGTTGCCTACATTTAGGCGGAATTGCGAAATGTAAGACGCGTTAACTTCAGTAACATAAATAATTGTGAAAATGAACAATGAAATATTTTAAGTTTTAGAGTTTAAATTCAAGTTACATGAGTCATTATAGCATTGCAAAGCTGTATCTTTGACTGAAAGAGCTAACGAAAGCTCTTAAGTTCCCGATAGTCAATCGTAAACGAATTCGGATATTTAGGACTTAATTTTTGACGATATCCTATATATTATACAGTGGAACTTCCATAACTCGTATCACCATAATCCAGAAAAACCTTCGAGTTAGAGAGACTTCCGAGTTACTGAAGGTAATTAGTATGAAATTTGATTTCTATTGCCAATTCAAGACATCCAGTTATAGTGAACTTCAAGTTATAGACGTTCGAGTTATGGAAGTTTAACTGTATATCAGAAATTGAAAGTTCTTTCGAAACTCTGGCAAATTATTCACATAAGAGATATATCTAATTTTGCTTACCATTTTTACATGCAACAAGAGATTATATAGAGCTATTAATTATATTTTATTTGTATTTTTATGCAACCCTGTTCAATTTGTTCGACCAACCACGGCTTGCGGCATCCGCTATTAGATCCTACACATTTTTTTTTTGTCAAAAAGCATTTCATTACAACAGCCATCACCACACACAATGCTTGTCAATTTACACACAAAGCACATAGCCGAATATTTACGCATTTAGGCCAACATTTGCCACTCGCCATTTGCCATTTGATACCGAAACACCCGAGCATGTCAACAGCGCCCCAACCATTCAAATATATACAAGAATACCAGCAGTCGCAGCCGAAAAACAATACCCCAGTGTGTGTCCGATAATTACACATGAGCAGCTGACGAAAAACCACATTAATTAGTGTCGAAAAACGAATATGCGAATTTCCGAACACTCAAGTTGAGCTGCCAGCAGATGTCAAAGGTTGTCAATATAATGAAATCGAAAGACCAAACGAATTTTAGGCGCCACACAATCACATATCAGAATATATACACCTAGGCACAGCAGATGAACCGGAAAACCGCTGTGTGTGTTAATGTGTTTGTGGTGAGGGCTATACAACAACAACAACAGCAGTAAAAGTATTGGAAATAAAAGCGACAAGCCATCATATGTCGAAGCGACGCCGCTGCATGCCGCCATATGGTTGATGCATCCACATCCACGCCGGATGTGCGCTTAATGAGTCTCATTACGACGTTTTTCCGCTGTCAACGAGCCAGTTTTAATGCTGCGACCGCCCGCAAGCATCACAACTCCGGCGCAGAGAGTAAAAGCAACAACAAAGTGAGTACTTTGCAGTGTGATAATTTCGATTACCGTACGAGTGGTTGAGGAAATCAGCATTTCGATTTGCCTAAGCAGCCTGCTGAGTGTATGAGTGTATGTGTGTGTACAGTTATGTAGATGAGTGTATGTGTGTGCGCCTGCTGAGTGCTACTCAGTGCACTCATTAAAATGCAATTCGCACTGCGCCAATTTGCCTTCGCCCACAACCAAGCAGCACTTGACCTACACGAAACACTTTGACCGATAGAGGCCGCTGACGTCGGAAAGGAGTATGATGTGATGTGTTTATGTAACTGTATTTTTTCTGTTGAGTTGCCTGCAATTTGAATTGTGGAGCCAAAACTGATTGGTGCATTCTAGCGCTCGACTAGGCACTCGTGTGAGCACTTGGAAGCAATTTTCATAAATTCCACTTCATTTCATGGCACACAGACAAACATACACAGACACATACATACAAATATCTAAAAAGCTCGTCAGTCGTAATAAAATTTCAAGGTCTTGCACTTTCTAACTCTTTCGCTAAATTCATATGCTCCGCCAAACACTCACACAGTCAAATAGTTACGCTCATCACATTAACTGTATAGTCTACTTTTGTGCGCGCCACCGGAAATGTGCAAAATTCAATTAAAATGTAAATGAGCTTTGATTCGCGTGGAGTCACTGTCGAAAGACTTACTTACATTTGTGTATGTAATAGAAATGTCTTGAATTGTAAAAGTCCCATTAAAATAATGCAAATTGTCTACTTAAGTCTAATGAGCTTGATTTAAATGTAGAAATGGCTTTCTTAATGCAAATATCTAAATTTTAGTAAAGAATATGAGAAGATGAGTTTTCTTACATGCAGAAGTAGACATTTACATTCATAAATATTGAAATGCGCTGCTGAATAAGTTTATGACTTTTGAAATTAGCTGGCAACGCTGCAAATGTCAATTAATTCAAGTCTGCTGTAGTCTGTGGTCTCCCAGCTGAATTTGATGATCACTGGAAACGGATCTCACAAATATAAATTAAATATGGAAAATGAAATATCAAAAAGACTTCATCAAAATTCGTAAAGTTTGAAATTTTCGACCGACTGCCGGTTTTGGGTCAAATAAAAGGGTTCACAACGTTTAATATAAGCAAAGTCTTTCAGCGCATTTAGCACTTTAAATGAGTTTCCGATTCACCAAAACTTGAAAAGTGACGAATCGAATAAACAACTGGTATAAAATCATATATTGGTATAATCTTTGGATAGTGGCAAATCGATCACACAACTGGTATAAATCTCAAATAGTGATTATATTCAATTCACTCTCTTGTATATAGTTTAAGTGGAACATTTTCAAAAAACACTTACATGGTTTGCACAGAACTCAAGCATCGAGTTCAGGATTGATCAGGTGAATCGAAAACGATTACTAATCGGTTAAGAGGAACTTCTATGAAGCTTTTAATAAGGGTCATAAAATCCTTTAAACTTATGTTATGAGAGTCCACATCAAATTTATTAAGAACAAGGAAAATTATGCTAGAAATTGGTTATAAATATTGGGGAGACAGTAAAGGCTCTTAAAGGCTTTTATCAGAATGAATCTATTTCGCACATTCGCACAAAAGAATCATTATATTTTGCAGAACGAATGTTAAATTAATAGCCAAAGTTCATCCTAAGAATCGATAGCGTACTTTTTTACTAACAAAATACTTTTGGTTCCAGTTATGTCTATACCTATGAAGCGTGCTTTCTTGCATTATAGGAAATATTTGGTATTTTCTTTAACTATTTGATCTACAGTAAAGGACAGAATACATATCAGTTTTGAACTCTAACTTATTTGCAATTCATAATCGCTTGGAAGACTTTCGACCATCCCATCACATCAGAAATTAGTTGAATAATTCACTCAGTTCTTACTAGGGACTTCGAACAGCCCTATTATATATTCACTTAATACCACTAACTCGAGTTTATTAGACCTTTTGACACAAGCAAAGTTTGTCATTAAAAAACTGTCCTTTCAAATAGTCTTAAACACCATAATTTGTGTTTCCCAATAATGCAACTAAAATTTGGACGCAGAACTGAAGAATTAGGTCTTAGCAATCTGAAATTTTCCTTTCCTCTTTCCCAGTGTTTTGATAGTATTTTGACTTTATATAATAAAATCATCAAATTATTCTCAGAGTTTTTTGAAAACCACAAAGGAAACCATAAGAACTTCCAACTGTAGTTCACGATCCGTTATAAAAGTATCATAAGAGTTCCGTGACTTTGTTTTGTAGGTTATGATTTACGGTCATCTTGATCTTTTAGTATTTATTTTCATAAAAAATAATACAATATACAAGCATTTGTATGGAATACGGTACAGTACTTACTTTGTATTTTCTAGTTTAGAGTTTCCGCGAAGATTTGTCGACGTTTCAACTGAAAGAGAAAGAAAAAGATTTTTAATGGAAAATCATAAGTGATTTTAATGCACCCATATTATTTATATATTCATTATTGTATTTTATTTTTTATTTTTGTATCTATATATTCTCTTTCAACAACAACCTCGCTATCTATCCAACAAAGTTCATTGACCAACGACCACACACATCCTATATACTTATAACTATATTGATAAATGAAATTATATAACACAATATCCAATTACACACTCGCTTTCTTTCACTCGAATCTCAGTTTCCAACTAAACGAATTGAATTTCAATTTAATTCCCTTTTCTTTGCGAAGTGTCTTAAAAGGAAAATGAAATCAGTTGCCACACAACTATGTGCAGAAGATACATAAGATACATATATGTCTACTAATATATAGTACAAGCATTTGCTTATATTCTAGTAAATATCATCGCTTAAATAAGCATTTATCACTTCGAGCACTTAAAGGTTCAAAATACGAGTAAATAGAAATACAATGTAGCCCACACACATGCGCTCATGATCTAGTTAAGAGCACTTGGTAAATGGTTAGCTTTTAGACGCATCATTAATCAACTTGTCCTTATGCCACATCGGACTCGTATGTACACATGTGTATGCAGTGGTGATTTCATACATGAGATTTTATGCACCTGTACGTGTTTAGATGAGTACAGTGTCTGTCAAAACGAAAGAATCTAATCTGTGAGAAGACTAAAAAGTATATCAGTTAATAAAGGATCTCAGAAGACCACAAAGACTCTACAACTGGAGATATAAAGCACTGTTTGAACTATATTTTAGCAGTGTGGTGAGTTTCGTTTGATATATTCACCATACTATTCAAGATAGTCAAGGATTCCTTTTCGAACCTGACCAATATTGTTCAAGGATTGTGTAAATTAATCAACGAAACTAGACCGATATTTGACCTTTATAAGTATTTTCCACTAAAAAAAAGCTCACCTACACTCACCACAAAAAGTATGTAGCACATAAGCACACATCTCTCTATACATTTGTATGTATATTTCATATTTTCTTCCTTTGAACTAAATGTATCTCCATGTCGAAATGAACAGGTGTTTTTCTAGTTCATCTGCCACCTCGTCGATATTCCACTTAAAGGTAACTGGCGCTTGCCGCTTTCATTGTGTTATTATGCATGTGTAAGTGTCAGGAGTTCCGAGTGTCGAAGTTCATTGTAACATAATAAATTAACTTTCATCAAAGCGTCAACTGTGCAAAAGTGCTAACTGAAGAGCAAGTACATTACTGGCTGAGTTCCATGTAGGCAAATCCACTATGGAGGTTCATTAAAAAAAAAAAAAAATTTGTGAAAAAATTAAATAATTAAAATAAAAAAATAATATTCACTTGAAAATAAAATTCGAAAAATTTTCAAAGAAAATATTTAAAAAAATAGTATATTTAGTAAAAAAACATTTTCTCGATTTATTTTGGATTTTAACCATTGAAAAGTGATTTCAAAAATTTTTCAAAATGTGTTTATTTCAAAAAATTATATTCACTTCAAAGTATCTTTCGAAAAAATTTCAAAATAAATTTCGAAAAAAAAAATTCAAAACATATCAAAAACTTTCTTAGTTTACTTCGGAAATAATTTTCTTGTAAAAACAATTAATTTTGATTTTCGAGATTTGAGATTTCGAAATTTTTTCAAAATAAAATTTCAAAATATTTTTTATTTATTTTCTTTTTTTAATAGTTTTCACTTCGAAACAGTTCATAACCTAAGTAGTTCCCACTAGTAAAATTTATTTACAAAAATCAATATTCAAAATTTTTTCTCTGCCAACAATTTTTGCTCGACTTCTCAACTTCCAGCGCAACCCTCGTATTAGTTTATACATTCGCAACTACATAACGCCACATATCCATCAACATGCAGACACTCTGTAAGTAAGCGTGTAACTGCACGTGTATGTTCATCGCCGACATGTACGCGCCTATATAATTTAGTTGGGCACCGGCATCGAAGCACATCATCAATAACTCAAATTAACTTCATATTTCAACGGTATTATTGCTATTATTGTACTCGTTACACACACATTACAGTTTAATTACTTGCAGACGTGCGCTGAAAATGCGTCATAACAGCACAGACGTGGGGTTCTGTTAGCTGCTTGTTGGTGAATGATTGTGAATATTTGTCTCGAGATCATCACTGATGATGATGATGGAGTTGATGAGTTATGTTAGGTGCGGTACTCAAGACAGAGTTGTAATTTAGAAGGTGAAGAGTTTTCTTTTGTTTCAAGAATTTAAAGAACCGTCCAAAAGATTGACTCAAAAGGACCTAAATTTTATGCAGAATAAATAAGGACTAATGAGTGTTAATGGAAAGGAAATATTTGAAGCCATTGTGAGCCCGCCAATTCAAAGCTAACTCATTGCAATTCAATCTATTGTCGAATCAAAGACCTGATATACTTTTTTCCCACCCACATACATATCATACAATTGAAAATATTGTTTATTTATAAACAATTTATTTAAATTGCATATTTAATTTTCGCCCACAAAGCTCCAATTTCTGCATTTCACAAAAAAATAATCGACAATTTCTTAAATCGCGTAAATATTCGCCGCATCTGTGTGTGTGTGGATGCTCGCACAGCAAATATTATTTATAAAAAATAGAATTTAATTTATGTCGAAAACAATAATTACAAAACTTGCATCCACCCCCAACCCCTACAAGATTTATGCGCTGTTATTCATAGCCACAGACCCCCATTTCACTGTTTATTAATTTATTTTGCATACAAATAAAAAATGCGATTTTTTCTCACAACTCGCAAATTGCGGATAGTAATTTACACAAAGCAGTCAACTCAACTCAATGCCAGCGAAAAAAAATATTATTTGTAGTTTTCAATTAAAGTAGCGCGCTCTCGTTTCACGCGCACTCACCCAGCGGGGTGGGTCTGAAATAAAAGAAATAAATGTTGAAATTGCAAGTGCAAATGGACAGTAGCGAATCTATATATAGTATATATGTATATATACGAATGCATATATTTTGATTTCATTACAAGTGGCAAATGGCAACAGCATTCCGTAAAAGCCAGCAGAATCCGCTTGAAAAAGTCATAATAGTCGGCTAAGCGCTGGAGGTCGGCGCTCGATTAACCACAATATTTTTGGACAGCAACGATAAAAGTAAACCATTTTATAGTAAAAGTGAAACAATATAGAGAGCAATTATTTTTTGAATACTTTATATTAAATATGAATTCACTTTTGGCTGGAGTTAAAAATAGAAATGGAATACAACGGAAAACTGAAAAAATAATGAAATCAACGGGTTTTAAGAAATATAGAACTGTATATGAATGAGGATTGTAATGATTTACAAACTTTGGGACTACCCTGTTATAGCACACCCTAACAAAAATTTAGAGATACCATGAACTTCATCTCAAGATAATAGTATTTAATATATTCTATTAAGTTTAGGTTAGGTTTACTGTGTTTGATACCACATCGAGAATCAATTATGATACATAACCCTTGAAAGGAGGGCGGCTCTTTTATCCTCAGCACATCAGAAATTTGTTAAGTACATAGATTAATACTAATATCAAATAATTCCCATGAAGAATTGAAAAACTGAGAAGCTTTAACCGTAATCTCACAATAGTAGTTCAGCTAAAGCTAAGGAAATATCAAGATAATTTGTCCTACAACATATGTATACGCCATTATTATCTATCCAAATATTGTGGAGACGCCATCAAGCTGTCAAGCTTTCGAGAGATTAAGGTTCAAATATCTCGATAGCACCAGTTTCGGCGAACCGGATGAATTAGTCTGAATATATATTAACCGCCTTAACAAATTCGTAGCTTACTAAAAACGTTTTGTTGACTCTTGAAGGTCTGGGTTATTTCTATTTAAGAGTTAACGATGTCACAAAGGACGGGCGATCATAGCTTTTCATGTGAGATCCATTGGAACAGGCATGTAACATAACCTAACCTAAATTAGACAAGGCACTCTCGAAAAATGTCTCCTTTAACAGAAGAAGGGCATTTTTCTATTAACCGTTTTCTACCAGAAATAATGGTACCTTTTTAGATACAGTATTCTCCCATGAGAGTTGCCCTAGGGTAAGGTTTATATATATATATTTGGCGTAGGAACCGCTTTAAGCGATTATAGCCGAATCCACCAGAGCGCGCCACTCATTCCTCCTTTCTGCTTTTTGGCGCCAACTGTAAACACCAAGTGAAACCAGGTCACTTTCCACTTGGTCCTTCACACTTTCAGAGCTGGAGTGTTTTAATCCAACCGTACAACATGACCATGATGTGTCAACGTCGTCGCACCAATCGTACAGCTCATCGTTCCATCGTGTGCGGTATTCGCCGTTGCCAATAAGGGTAAGGTTTAGGAAACATTATTTTCGACCAAAAATAATGCTCCAGAGATATGTATATGAATATATTCTATCCTTCCGGATTACACCGGTGATCTATGCTTCTTCTTCTTTTTTGCATATTATACGAAGAACAGAGCCGCATACTAGACTTAAGACTTTTCCGTACGACTCTCTCCATTTAGAGTTCACTGCGTCTGAGTTTCGAGCCAACACTCCAATGTTTTCTAGTTAACCCCCAACTCTGCGACCTCAATAATGCATTATTTTAATGCAAATAAGTTATTCTTATTCTAGAGCAGGATACTTTTTTCCGGGAGTTACGTTAAGGTACGCCAAACTTTAGTGGAAAAACCTAAAATCCACTCAATTTAATTGGCTCCGACTGTCACCCCATTTAAACTTGTCTAAAAGCTTGTATTTGGGTAACCCATAGTAATGGCTAAAGCACTCAGCGCTTACGGCTGAATAGCCAGCTGCAAAAACAACAGCAAAACTAAAAGCACAGATATGCATGAAACGAAATAGAAGAGTAGCTAAAATGAATTCAGTAAACTAAAATATAAAAGGAACTCCGCTATAGCAGCGAACTGTATTTACAAATTGACAGTAGCAGTCGAAAAAAAACAAGCTGAGGAGCAAGGAGAGGCGGAGCAACCAAAAAAAAAATAACAGGAAAGGGAAGTACCGAGTGTCGAATGCCTTGTGGCGCCAAGTACTGTACGCATCCCGTTTACATGAAAACACAATTCGGATGCGCCAACACACACAATTTTTTTACCACATACGGATTTTCTAAGTGTGGCCTGTAGGAAAAAATTGGATGCAAAGTTGCATAGAAAATATATCGGAAGAGCTCTCCGAAGTACTTAGCGTTTTTCGGATAATCCTATATAAAACCACGTTATGTTATTTTTTTCTAATATTACGTTACGTTGGGATCTCTACTATTTCCATTTCTTTTTGTATATTTTTGTTCCACCCTCCACGATGACCAACTAATGGATTTTCCCCACAGGCCACCCACTACCAAACTATTCAGACACATTGTACTGAATAGAATACTGCAGCTAAACAGACTGTATAACCAACCCATATGTGGTCCTTCTGTTGCCTTTTGTATGCCGTTCCAATGCCGTTACTCAGCAGAGAGCACCAGCTTCTCGGTTCAAGGGTGAAAAACTATTCGTACTATTATCAAAAAGTGAAGCGAAAAAATTACAAAAACACTTTTGGTGGAAATTTTAAACCTCTAATTTGGCCGCAACGAAACCGTGAACTAAAAAAAAGAAACAGCTATGATTGGAATGACGTTGGCAAGAATATAAGGTTTCACATACATACATGTATGAGGGTTTCACTCTGGCGTTTGGTTTAGAAAATGAATGAAAGAACAATTTTTTGGTACAGCCAGTATTTTAAAGCCGAATAACTCTCAATTTAAATTTTATAATAATTTTTCCGGTTAAAATTTTTTGACATGTGGGAACTCTATTCTAAAATAGGTCTTAATTAAAAGCTTCTCGAATACTTATCGAAATGTTTTAATGCTTGATACGCATCCAACATACTTGCCTTAATATATGAGTAAAAATTACGAAATCGTGATAGAAACCACGCCTACTTCCTATATAACACCATCTTAAATGCCATCAGATTCTCTCACTTTCAAAATATATATTACAAAGAGTGTTATTGAAGATAGGGAAATGAAACTAAACACAAATAGTGCCTGTGTGTGTCTTAGTTCTCATAAAAAAAATTGTCGGAATCAAAGTATGATTCGTCGGGACCCTGATAACCAATTTGAGGTCCTTAATGTATATGATTGATATTAGACCGAAAATATTATTCAGTCTGTGAGATATCTGTATAATATTAAGTGGGTGTTTTTTCCCGATAATAATTTGACCTGGCGCTTAAAATTGATAAAAATCGGTTTAGTATTTCTCCTAGACCCCATATACCTAATTTAATGATTTTCATTATTCTGATTGACTTTCCACCATTTATGTCGGTCAAGACGGAAGTTATCTTTATAGAAAAGGTATGGAAATGGGTTCCAGAGCATACTTTGGTTTAATGAATAAAGTAGATGAGATCGGTTCAAATCGTTTCCATTCACCTTATACCTATGACTTTTTGACTTTATACCGAATATATGGGTGAATATACTCTTATATATATGATGTAAGAAATTAAGTGAACATGTGATCTCAAACATAATGTGGTCTGATACCAAAAATTTATGAAATCGGTCTATATCTTCCTCTAACCCCCAATATACCCAATTAAATAATTATTTTTCTTCTGAATTGCATTCTTAAAACTTTACAATATTCAGCTCCACCCAAAGTTAGCCCCTCCCTTACTTGTATATTTTTCCAAACGACACTTTTTCGAATATAACAGTTTTTGTGGCATCGTGTTTTTGGCTGTCGACTGCAGCGGCATTTTTCAATGTTCGCTTAAACTGTAAACTGTTGACATTTGTCACCTTTCGTTGACAGAATGCAATTTCAACGCCGGAAACAGTGACAGTTAGTGCAACAACAATGTCGAATCGAACAAAATTGAAACGATGCAGTTAACGGCTTTTAAACACAAATAACCACACTTTGACACATGTGTGTATGTATATATATATTATTTTGTGTCGAAATCCAGCTATGAGTGATGTGTGACAACCACAATGATGCGTTCTACTCAATTAATTGATAAGGTCCAACATAATCCATATCCATTAGTCAAATTTGAGGTTAACAGTTTGTGCTGTGTTGGCGCAATTTGTTGAACGTTCGTGCAATTTATTGTGAGCGTGGCATTAATTTTGTTTTTGGGATTTTTGCGTGCCTTTTAGTTTAGTGCGTTTGTAAATATTACAAATGGGCGTGTTTAAGGGCTTAGTCAATTATATTTTGGCAGGGTAAAGTGACAGCCATCATGTGTGGCACACTGGATTAATTGCGAATATTTGAAGAAATTTGATGGAATCAAAGAGTAATTGGAGAGAATTGAATGTATAGTTTTGGAATATTTAATCTTAAATACAAATAGTTTCAACATTTTTTTTTATTACCTATGGTTTTGAAAAATCCTAAATGAGATCTTTGGTCATGATAAAGTGAAAGGGATGTATATAAAGAGAGTAGAAGAGAGAATAGAACTTCCACTGTTTCCAAAACGACATTTAAGACTAAAATTAATTGATTTTAAACTATTTAAACCTTAATTGTTTTCAATTTATCATAACGCAATTAACTAATTATTCAATTATCAACTCATTATTGCTTTATAAGCCTCTACGGAGTACTGCGAAGTTAGTATATTTTATTCGAGAATAAAAATGTATTGTTAAAGAGATACTTATTGTTTAAGCTGGATTAAATACATTTAAACACTAAACCAGTTGATTCAATTAACATCTTAAAAGTCTCAGCTAATGGATCTGTTTAATAATGGTATTACATGGTCGACAAGAGTTATTACCCTTTAAGCTTAATTTGGTGATCTAATGGGGGAGAGAAGTGAATGAAAAACCTCTCCTTTCTTGCAGCCTATTCGTGGGTGACTTGATGATCCCTGTTGTGGCTGCAAGTCTCTGTCAACCGGGCACATAGGCGGTATATCCTTCAACCCGCACAGAGGAAATTCTGTTGCCCACGTGCCGGTCTGGAGACCCGTTGGCAGGACCGGTCATCATCTATCTTAAATCACATGATTATAGAAACCACAGTGGCTCTATGATCCTTGCAGAAATAGCAGGGACAAATATAAACTTAAAGCTTGATCCCATAAACAATAGTTTTTCGGCACACTCAACACAACAAAGATCGACCGTACATAGGAAGAATCATTTAAAAATATATATTATTCTTTAATGAAGCGTCTCGAGGGCTCTTAATTATACAATATGCAATTTCACCGTTCACAATATATTCTAATCCAATCCACTTTGCATGAAAATAGTTGGGGTATATTGGAATAAGTAGATTGAATTTTAGATAACTGTTTGAAATCGTAGAAAGTAAAATGTAAAGATGTCTTTAATATACAGCCTCTTTTCGTGCATCATATGGAACATTTTTTTTTTTTTGAAGATTTGAAATTTTAACCTATCTGGTATTGCTAAACAAATACTGAGGATACCCAAAAGAGTTCTTGGTTCCTAAGTTGGGGAGAAATTTCGAATTTTTCTTTGATATTGTAGTCTAGTTTCAACTTAAGCTGAATTTGTTAAGCGTATAAGTAGACATACAGATTTATAGAATTTAAACTATACTAAACTATACACTTGAAAGTCAAGTCTTAAAAGTCGCCATTCACTCGCTGTGCACTGTAAACCGCAATCTAATATCCGACGCTCATTTGTCTTGCAACTCAAGTGTTTAGTCACATCAAAGGATTACATAAATTTGTGAGATCATACTTGCAAACGACGAAAGAGCTTTTAAATACACGATTTTCCCAGCCAAAGTCGCAACAGTGCGCCATCAGCAACGATTTACTTTAAGCAAGACGACAGGCGGACACAAAAAATCACATGTCTGTAAAACAAAAAGTGACGTTGGCGTCGTCGGCGTCGTCGACGTCGTTGTCGTCATCGTCAAATGAAGCCAACAAAAGTGCGCGTAACAAAAGCAAAGCGCTGTTGTGTGGTTTAAAAAATGGAAATATATATGTGTGAGTGTGTTTAGTGTTTAGTGTCAGTTGAATGTGTCTGCGTGTCAGTGTCGCCTCGCTTCATCGTCCTTCCAAGCTGCCTATTGCACCGCTCTTACAACTACAAATTGATATCGCTGTGTCTGCATCTAATGTGCGCTCGTCCGTCCGTCCGTCTGTCCGCTCCATTTCCAACGACAGCGCACACATTTCGCACACCAATGGTGTTGCCACTGTCGCACTGTTTCACTGACAATCTGCGCTTGCCTTCAATGCTTCGTCCGCCCGTCTGCTGCGCTCCCCTTCTTTCATTGTCTTTGCTTTACTTTTGTCTGTTGTGGCTTTTTTTGTTTCTTCTTGTTGTTGTTGTTTTGTGGTGTGTAAAAATAATCCTGTCGCAGCATTTCAAGGATGTTGTGCATGTCAGTCGTCTCTGATTTCCTCATTGTTGTTGCACAATTTCGCATTGGCAAAATACGCGTAAGTTAACTGTCATGTTCATGAGACACCCTGTGTGCGCTTCAATTTTGTGTTGTTACTGTTGTTGTTTTTGCATTTTTGGTTCTCGTTCGCATGTGTCAAATGTATTAAATGTGCTCCGTTACATCGCGCCTTTTCCGTTTTGGTTTTTTTTCACTTGTTTGTCTTCCATCCTAATGACGTTTCTACGTTTCATTACGCTTTTCCCTTGACGTTTCACTAAAGCCCTTGTAAACAACAAGAACAACAGCAACATAAATGGAGCTAATGGTCGTTTTTTCGCTCTTTAGAAAAGTCTGTTATATGCTGTATTCTATTGCTGTTGTTGTTGTTTGCTTTTTCAAATGTTTATTTTTGTTGTTGTCCAACTCGTCCTGTTGTTACAATTGGAGTAATTGGCATTTGATGAGCTAAATATGTGTTCGTAGATGTGAAAGCTTAATGAAACAACTAGTAGCAGAGTTCGGGATCCCGAATTTCGAAACTACAGTAAAATTTTTGTAACTTCGGAAATTTTTTTACAGTACTTATCAAAAGTACTCTATTAGAATAGAGCTACAAAATCTGTTCTGACTTCAAACCTAAGAAACGTTTAATCTTGTATCTCGGACGACCAGTCGAAAACTCCATCAAATACCGAAAAAGACTGTTAGATCTTACGTTAGGTTTGGTTAAAGGACTCATCCAATAGATCTCTCACTTATACAGCTAAAATCGCCAGTCCTTTGTGATGACGCAAACTCTAAAATATATGTAGATACCACAGATCTTTAAGCGTCGATAAAACGCTTGGAGTCTGTCACAAATTTGTTAAGGCGGTTAATATCTAAACGAACAAATTCATTTGATTCGCCGAAACTAGTGTTACAACCTCAGTCTGGCAAAAGCTGGAAAGTGAAGGAGATAGTCTCTAGACTCGTACCATGTACACAAGAATAAAACTTATGCTGTGCCTAATTAATATCATAGACCACCGTGCAGGTTCATTTCTACACATAACAAGCTTTTCACGTGACAAGAACTGTCTTACACCTCCTAGTAGTTTACCTATTTCTCCCAATATTTTTTGCTGGAAAAGAAATCTTTCAATTTAGTTAAAGTATTTTTTATAAGAGAAGTATTCCAACTACTATGATAATGCTATGCTTATAATAAATATATCAAGAACAATTTTCAGATCCCGAAATATCTAGATTATTCTAAATTAACTGTACTAAGTCAAGTACATATATATGTACATAGTGTTTGTTAACGGTTGTGTTACTAGTGGTTGTCATCAATAATTGTCTTGCATTAAATTCTCTTTAACTAAACTTTGCTTCCCGCATGATCCCACTCGCCACGATTGTCACTTGACATCATTCAAACGATTATATCAACTTTATTTGTAAGTGTTTTTGTAATATTTAACAGGACTATTTTACTACAAGAGTGTACAACTGCTGTTGACAGTCATAACTTCGAAGTCGTAGATAATTTCGTACACCTGGGAACCAGTATCAACAACACCAACAATGTCGGCCTCGAAATCCAGCGCAGAATCACTCTTGCCAACAGGTGCTACTTTGGACTGAGTAGGCAATTGAACAGTAAAGTCCTCTCTCGACGAACCAAAATCAAACTCTACAAGTCGCTTATCATTCCCGTCCTGCTTTATGGTGCAGAAGCTTGGACGATGTCAACATCAGATGAGACGACACTAGGAGTTTTCGAGAGGAAAATTTTGAGCAAGATTTATGGTCCTCAGAACATTGGCAACGGCGAATACCGCAGACGATGGAACGATGAGCTGTACGAGTTATACGACGACATTGACATAGTTCAGCGAATAAAAAGACAGCGGCTACGCTGTCTAGGTCATGTTGTCCGAATGGACGAAAACACTGCAGCTCTGAAAGTGTTCGATGCAGTGCCCGTCGGAGGAAGCCGAGGAACGAAAAGGCCTCCACTCCGTTGGAGGGACCAGGTGGAGAGCGACCTGGTTACACTTGGAATCTCCAACTGGCGCCGAACTGCGAAGGAAAGAGAAGAGTGGCGCGCTCTCATCGATTCGGCTATAGCCGGCTAAACGGTTGAACGCCAATAACATACATACATTTTACTTTATAAATATAAATAAAGTTAAGAAGTAGGGCGATGGAGATTAGTCAACAGCGCTGAAAGTGGCCACCATTCAGAAGATCGTCTAAAATGACTTCATCACTGCGATCTTTATAAGATCTTCTCAATTAAAAGGAATAAGTAAGGTTAAAGCTCGGAATGAAATTAAACAAAATCTTCTTGATAAACCAAGGACTAGATCAATAAAGAAGCAATGGATATAACGAAATAGAGAATAATCTGTCAGATTCACTTGGCTTGAAAAGGTTACGCATCATGCCAAAACGAGATGAGGATTGGTTAGAGACATTCAGTAGTGATATGCAATAGGTGTCGTCCTACTGCATTCTTCGGCAGCATACGACCAACTTGAGAACGAAACAGAAGTAATATAAACTTGGTAAGAAAAATAATTAGTTCTACTAAATAGAATAACAGGTAACGAACTTTATATGAGAATATTCTTCATACGAGATGTTTAAGCAAACGTTCAATTTTGGTTATGTATTGATCGCCTTGGTTTGGGGTCAATCTTGAAATTGCCTTGTCACCATTTCTGCAGATGTTAATCAAACAATATGTCGGATTAACCGTGTCGAAGTGGGTTTTGTACGTAACTACCACTTGGTGGACCTTAAGTATAAGCCTAGTCTCTGAGGATATATCTGACATTACAAGTTTCGTTTCGCTTTGAAACTTCGCCATTTGCCGATTAGTTGTGGAATTCACTATTTATTTATTGCACAACCACCCTCCATCCATCCTTTTCATTTTCATTTTGAAGTGTTTACATATTTATTTTTAATTATATAAAAATTCTCCGCTTCCGCCAACACCTTTTTCCACCATCATTTCCAAGCGGCAAGACCATTTCTATTTTATCAACCGAAACTTTCATTGTTTTAATCTGCAAATGCATCTGCGTGTCCGCAAAACTTTTTTGCATATTTGCTATAAAACTTTTAATATTCATTTTACCGCAATTGCATATATAATTACACGAGCCAGCAAGCCAGCCAAAGGCACCGTATGACGCCCGACGATGGACACTCACTCGTTGGCTTCATTGCCATGCAAAGGCTGTCAATTTCAACGCAGCCGCACGTTATGGATTGCTGGCAATGAAAGTTTTATAGTGTGTGTGTGTGGGTGTGCTGGTGCTCTGCTGTCGATGCGTAATTAGTTGAATTGAATTACCATTCACGCCCATTCATTGCTTTCATTTGTTTTTGCTGCGACTCGGCTTTTTGACGTCTTCATGCCAACGTGAGCTATTACTTGGTACCCTGTCACTGACACTAGTGCTCTACTAGGTTCCACTTTCGCTACCTTCCGCTCACTCTCTTACGCGCGCTCTCTCTCTCCCACTTAATTCTCCTTATTATCTGCACTACCTTTGCTCTTCTTCTACTAAATTCACACAAAAAATCCAATTAATTTAACTTTAAAAGCCCTCAACCTCTCTCACCCCACCTTTCCACTCTCTCCGTTATGCTTTGCGACTTCGCCTGCAAGCGTCCATATGCCGTGGGGGCTCTGTAACGGCACTTCACTGCTGACACATTAACATTTTCATAATGATAATGACGTCTTGTTGTTGTTTGTTTTTTTCTTTCACCTGCTGTTTGACCCGCAACTCGTCAGTCAGTACCAGTACCGTTGGTCATTCGTCGGCATGAACGTGATGGACACGAAACAGACATTCTCTAACGGACACCACACCTTTTCACCCAATGCTTGCTTGAAGGAAACTATGGTCTGAGCCCAAAGCGTAGACGGTGGGAAGCAAGGTATGGCTGACTGGTGTGTCGGAAATTATCGTTTAATAGATAGTGTAGCTGGCCTTTTGGGTTAATGCATATGCAAATAAGTTTGTGGGCGTGTGTGTGTATGAGCGTGTAAGCATGCGTAGGTGGCCACCCTCTATTCCATCAAACGTAAGCACCAAAAAAGCTGTTTGCTTTCGTCTACCTTAACAAATTATGAACAAAACTATATTCAACTTTGTTGTACGAATATATCCACGCGTGAAAACAAGAAACAACAAAAGTATAAACGCAGCAAAGCGAACATATCTATAGTGAATATGAAAATGTATCACATTGTATGTGTAAACGTTTGTGTGTGTGGGGTGTGGCATGGGTTGTTTCATTTCATCCAAATTGCTAACCTATAAAATAGTCCACGTCGCATGCATAGTTGTTGTAGTTGTGCTCATATAGACGTACGTGCACTTAAAAGTGATAAAATTTTATCGATTTCATTTTTTGTTCGCGTATATGAAATGGGCACAGGTGAATTGGTAACTGCCATACACAAAAAAAATGTATAAGCCCAGCGGGAAATTGGTCTACTGAAACTCCATATTATTGATTAGAAATTGTTTCTTCTTCTTTGTTTTTATACTCTCGCAACAAAAGTTGCTAAGAGAGTATTATAGTTTCGTTCGCATAACGGTTGTTTGTAAGTCCTAAAACTAAACGAGTTAACTATAAGGTTATATATACCAGGGTGACGAGTTAAGTTCAAATCCGAATGTCTGTCTGTCCGTCCGTCCTTCTGTCCGTCCGTGCAAGCTGTAACTTAAGTAAAAATTGAGATATCTTAATGAAACTTGGAACACGTGTTCCTTGGCACCAGGTTAAGTTCGAAGATGGGCGGAATCGGACCACTGCCACGCAAATAAAATAAAAATTTGGTACAAAGGATTGTTCTAGGCAGGGGCATATCTGGATGTAATGTTTTTGGGAATGTGGACGTGGCCCCGCCCCCTACTAAGTTTTTGTACATATCTCGTAAACTACTGTAGCTATATCAACGAAACTCTCAGGAGTTGTTTTTTTTTTCAGGCATTTCTTTATATAGTCCAAAAATGGAGGAAATCGGATTATAACCACGCCCACCTCCCATACAAAGGTTACTACTAATACGTCAGAGGGAATATGTTTCTTCTAATAATATGTCACCGTGCCAAAAATGGGTGAAATCGGGTCATAACTTCACCTGGCTCCCAAATACCTAATATTAGGGTTTCCAACTTTCAATGGACTTTATACCATATATATGACGAATATGTGAAAGCATCTTTGGTCACATCGTGTTTTCTCTTCCGTTGGTGCGTGAACGCAAATCAGCGATATGATGCGGATTGTAGCTAAATGTTCATCCACCGGGGTGAATGCCAGGGCTCGAAGACGAAATTTGCTTTCCTTTATATAGCCGCTGTAGTAGGTGTCACAAGGACCCACCTTCTTCCGTCCTTGTCCCGTCCTTAGCATTTCTTGGATGGCGGTGATGTCAGTCGTATGAGGACATCAACCAGCTGGGCAGAGGCCTGACTCAATGAGGGGCCGGACATTCCAGGTGCATACCCTCAAATCATGATCCTTAAAACGTTTGCAGGGGTCGTCATCAAAGGGAGTTTCTCATCCGAGACTCTGTTTGATATTTCATTGAGGAGAAAATGCTTCGGGCTTCGCCTTCTCACTTTAGCTCGCCTGTTGGCTACCCAGAGGATACTTAGTCTAAAACAAAAAATGCAAAAGAATCGTTCCTGGCCACTCCCAATTAAATGACAGTTCGAAACTTTCCCCACTTCCTTGAACTGCTACATATGACTCCATACCACTGATACATATATCTTCATCTTAAAATTTGCTAGAAACCCATAAGACCTTAGTTCAGATGTTGCTAAGCAGTACTGCTCTTCTTCTAAACGCTGTTTCATGAATTCAAACTCATTACCCCCAAAGAGACGACTAAACTTTGAACTCCACTTCTTTTAGCGCTACTTTAAGAATAAATCTATTTAAAATAACAATTTATAATTTATAACTTTATTCCCCCAACAGACAGACCATAATTTTGTCGATAAATCAAGCTAAATTCCTGCCGACATTTTAATGGTCTTGTAATGTATACCGTTTGGAGCATTGCTACAAGCACAAGGGAGTGCTACAAGCAGCACTGACAAACAGCTATTAAAATGTAGCCATACAGCTAGACACATATAACGGTATCACAATTTATATATATGGAGTTTATACAGGTCATAAGGGAAATTACAATGCGAACTACATGCAACTGCGGGTGAAATTATATGTTGTAGACTATATACTCAGTGTATAAAAATTTCTAGCCTAATCAATACATTAATTTCACCTTGTAGCAATACAACACTTTGTACTGATTGATAAGCAAATTACGCCTACAATTGAAGTGCTTTCAGTGAGGGTAAATTGGCGGGTTGTATTATAAGTATCTGTGTATAAATTTACATATCGATTACTGAAGTGACTTTGTTGTGTAAGAGTTAAAGCCAAAAGCTACGCTGTTTCAAGCTTAAAAGTGCTGTCGAGCTCGTAAAAAGGCAAAAAAGCTTAAACCGCAGCCTTCGCGCAACACCTTCACATATACTTCTCTATAACCTTGATAACCAAATGAGTTAATTTAACTTCATGAACACGCGTGCAATGACAATTTCTCTTAATTCACTGCTCGTTAATGCGAACATTAAATTAATGAAATGCATATTGCTTTACCAACGTTTAAGCTTTACTACGGATGTGTGCGCTATAAGTGCTAACATATGAGGTAAATGAAGTAAAAGTGAAAATAAAAAAAAAATAAAAAATAAAAAACAACAACAACAACTATTTTATGACAACACAAAACGTTTAAATTTATTTAAAAACCATTTAATAAAATAAAAACAACACGGCAAGTAATAAAGCTGTAAGCGCCGTGGCGTATACGTAACCTTTTTTTCATAATATGGCCGGAAGTGATCAAGTGCCGCGCAACAAGGAAAAGTATTAAACAGTTAAAGCGTAGAACTTAAAGCGCACAACAAAAGCAATTATGTGTTTAAAGCGCTAAGTAAAAGGACACTTTCTCAAAGGCTACTGAACACGCAGGCATTTGTTTATATTAAGGACATACGAGTACATATGTGTTTTCTCACAAGCTCAAGTGTAGGTATAGTAAATATATAAAACTTGAAGACCATCAATAAATGCAAATATCGGTCACTTGAAAGTTTGCACGCATCAAAAGCGTCAAGTGCAGACACACAAAAACACACATACAAACACGAGCTCGCTTATTAGTTGACACGAGTGTATATGTAGTATGCCTGACATTCACTATTATGATTGTTAAGTATATTTTATTAGCTACACGAGTTAGCGATTAGCAAGCTAGGCAAGGAATAAGAACCTACTTTGCTTGAGCTTATGGTAAACAGTACACTGTGCACACGAACAAACACACACACACAAGCGCACACTTGCATGCCGTCACAAGTCAAGAAGGAGCAGCTGTCGTATAGCAGCTTACAATTTGTTAGCTGCTAGTGTGCAGTGTGATGTGCGGGGTGGCAAGTGAAAATCATTATAATACATGTTCATATGCATTATTAATACCAATTTTTGCATACAGATTTCGCTATAAATATATTTATACGGTAGCTTACATACATATTTATAAGTGCCAACATGTGTAACTGGTGACCTCTAAAACGTATATATGTATATGTATATCTGCTGAGAATAATTGTTGATCAGCACTCACAGTGTGTACAAGGACAGTGGCGTTTTAAAGCTATTAAAGGGGCGTAAAAATTAAAAAAAAAATTTAAATAAGTATTTATCATCCCGTCGGATGTCATGTGAAAATGAACATCACTCTTAAGTCTGAACTTCATTGCAATTTACTCTAAAATACTTATAAACTATAAATCTACTTCTTTTAATTTTTCAATTAAAGCTTATAAAATAAAATACAAAAAAATATAATTTCCGGTCAATATGACCCTGCAGCATTGTCGACGTGTTAATAGTAAATTGATAACTCTAAAATTCAAGATAGACCACGTATAGCAACCATTTATTAACTCTTACCTTAAAAATTATAAATTAATTTTCAAAACCTTAAAACTCTGAGGGTCTTTTTGACGCATTGTTATTAGCACAGGGTTAATTAAAATGACAACGGCCCTAACAACCACTTGAAGCTCAGAAAGTGACCTCTAATATTCCAGATTGTTTAACTATAGCAATAGTTTATGAACACTTCCCTTAAAGCATACACAATTAATTTTCAAAAACTCAAAATTCTGAGGCTCAATTCGACCCAGTCTTATTAACACAGGCTTAATAACAAATAAGTAGGGCATTAAAGACGCTTTAAAGTCCAGGAAGGCTGATAAAACTGTATTAACTCTTCTTTTATTAAAAATATTTTTCTGGTCAAGGTGACCCAGTGGTATAGCCGAAGGGCTAATATTAAAAGTAAGGTTTTACAATCAAAGTACAGAAAGTTGTAAGAGAAATGTTTCTACTTTAAGAGCCAAAAGCTATTTTACAATCTATCGAGATTTCTACTTCTTTAGCGCAGGCTTATAATATATAATTGAAGATATTTCAACCGTACTTCTTTTTAAGAGTCTAATGAATTGAATGGAGGATGGAGTCATATGTAGAAGTTCACGTAAGTGAGGAAAGTTTCTGACTGCTATTCACTTGGGAGTGCCCAGGGACGATTCTTTTGCATGTGGCTCAAGCAGCTCACGACTTCCGGTCTTAGACCAAGTATCCTCTAGGTAGCCAACAGACATCCGTTTGGAGGCGAGTGTAAAGTGCTCTCTCGACGAACAAAAACTATACTATACAAGTCCCTCATCATTCCCGTCCTACTTTATGGTGAAGAAGCGTGGACGGTGTCAACATTCGATGAGACGGCACTAGGAGTTTTCGAAAGAAAGGTTTTGCGGAAGATTTATGGTCCCTTAAACGTTGGCAACGGCGAATACCGCAGACGATGGAATGATGAGCTGTATGTGTTGTTCAACGACACAGACATAGTCCAGCGAATAAAAAAACAGCGGCTACGCTGGCTAGGTCAACATGAATACACGCTGGTGGAAGCCGAGGAAGAGGGGGCCTCCACTCCGATGGAAGGACCAGATGGAGAAGGACCTGTCTTCACTTGGTATTACCAATTGGCGCAAACTGCCAAAAGGAGAGATACGTAACCGCGTAAGCGGTGTCTACGCCAGTCAAGAAGAAGAAGAATGATTTCTAATATAACCCGTCGTAACTAACATATCCTTTTATAGCATAATCCAACCTACCCTAACAGACCGCACTTATGAAACAAAACTCGTCCAAATATTTTCGATCAAACTTTGCGTGGATGCTCCAGAACAATAAAGAATAGATAGAAAGAAAAAATTATTTTAGATCCTCTTTATGTTTCTTTGAGACCACAATTGTGATTGATGTTTCAGGAATAACTAATAGTTGTAATCTCTATAAGCCTGATCAAAAATAAATTTGTATATCCTAACTCAACCTACCCTAACAGATCCCCTTAAGAAACTAAGCGTATCCAAGTATTTTCGAATATTCAATCCATACTCCGATGTCCCAGAACAATAAAGAATAAAAAAACATTTTAGATCCTCTTTATGTTTCATTGAGACCAAACTTCTGATTGAGGTTCCAAGAATAATTAATCTTCAAGATTTTCGCGGGTTTCGATCACTTTCTTCTCTCTTTAAACATGTGACCGGGAATGTCTACCAAGCAAAATAGTGTTAGAAGAGGAACTTGTACTTGTATTAGCCAACAATTCTGCCTAGCTCAAATAATATACTATACCGAAGGACTCGAAAGAAAATTTTATTTGATGTGACATTTTAGTAATTCCACATTTATTCACTTTTAACTAAAAATTAGAAACAGTATTGTCAAATTTTATAATCTTTCAATAATATTTGTGCGCCCCCTCACAAATCTGGGCCCCAAAAATTCAACGTTCATTCTGCTCAAATAAGACGTATAAGACTTGTTCTAGTACAAATATTTATTACCCACAATATGTATGCAGAGCCATGAGTCGAGCACTCAACGCTTGGCTAAGTTTCTTCCAGCACGTTGAGTGCGTCACCCCTCACTGATGACGGCACACACATGTTGTGCTACTCGAAGAAGACATTGCTCGATGCTTAGTTGCTTATGTTTTTGCACGTGTTCCCTCGATAGGAGAGTGTATGTACGTACTTGCGCATATATAATTTGGCGATGACATAGCCACTTGACGACCGTGAACACGAAGATTTGCATGCACACAGTAGTTTGGCAAAATTCAAAATAATTCAAAAAATAAATTGGCTCAGAGTGCAGTGAGCGCCATTTTAAGGTGGCATAGCTTAATTTGGAACCTAATTGACTAAGGAAAAGTAATACGCTCTCCCGCTTCTTGTTTGGTATTATGCAGGAAATATTTTGGAATGCATTGAAGTAGTGTTGAGGAATGCTTATAGGGAATTTGAGATGAAGGAACCTAAATGAAAATGGTGTTATCTAAGTGCGATAAACTAACCGGCTAGTACCGAATTCAATAAATATAACTCAGAATACTACAAAGTATAATACATAAACTCTAGTTTACTGTTTCGTGCTTAGTTTGAGAAACTCTGAGTTTAATTTAAAATATTATTATACTCTCGCAACAAAAGTTGCTAAGAGAGTATTATAGTTTTGTTCACATAACGGTTGTTTGTAAGTCCTAAAACTAAACGAGTTAGATATAGGGTTATATATATCAAAATCATCAGGGTGACGAGACGAGTCAAAATCCGAAATAAAATTTAGATATCTTGATGAAACTTGGAACACATGTTCCTTGGGACCGTGATAGGGTTTCTTTCGAAGATGAAAACATATAAAGTGCCATAACTAAGTCATAAATTTGGAACAAAGGATCGCACTAGGAAGGGGCATATTTGGATGTAATTTTTTTGGGAAAGTGGGCGTGGCCCCGCCTCCAAATCGGTTATTTGTATATATCTCGCTAACCAATAAAGCTATATAAAGCAAACTTTCTGCAGTCGGTTCTCTTACGTACCCCACCACACACCATGAAATTAGTTGAAATCGGATAATAACCACGCCCACCTCCCATACAAAGGTTAGGTTGAAAATGACTAAAAGTGAGTTAACTCACTAACTATAAACGTCAGAAATACTAAATTTTACAGAAGAAATGGCAGAAGGAAGCTGCACTGAGATTCTTTTACAAAATGGAAAATGGGCGTGGCATCGCCCACTTATGGGTCAAAAACCATATCTCAGGAACTACTCGACCGATTCGAATGAAATTCGGTATATAATATTTTATTGACCTGATGACACGTGTGGAAAATGGATGAAATCGGTTCACAACCACGACAACTTCCCATGTAACTCAATTTTGAACTCCATCTTATTCCTTCACTTTATTATATATACATAAGGAACCAATGAAGATAGCGAAATAAAACTTTACACAAATACTGTATATGATCTGTGGCATCACTTGTGAAAGAATTCGAAATCGGACTATAACTTTTCAAAGCCCCGAATTTCGAATATGAAGAATTCAGTGCCCCATGGTAATTTTTCATCGAAAATTTCGGTAAATCTCTCTGGTATCTTAATTTAATTTAGAGGAAATATTTTTCTTCTAATAGTGTAACTTCCCCTAGCTCTCATATACCTAATTATAGGATTTTCAAATTGGGTCAAATTGTGTGTTATCTTAATAAAAATATTTGAATAAATTACGAGAGTATAAAATGTTCGGTTGCACCCGAACTTAGCCTTTCCTTACTTGTTTTGTAAAATTTTGAGAAAGACCAAATATCGTCTCAAAGTTGAATTTCATGGCCGTAAACACTAAAAATAGTGTTTAAGTGTTTTATATGGCAAATAATGATTTATCAATTTTATGATTGACCGATGAATTTTATCAGATTTTCCAGGACCGATGCAGTAACTTAATTTATAAGTTATAATAGGTAACTTTCCGCGATTTTTTAGGTTCTCTCTATTTTAGAAAATGCGAAAAGGTCCCAAGGAGTAATGTCTGGTTAATATGGAGTATGGGGCATTATTACTGTCACGAAACCGCCAAACACGTCCAATTAAGCAATTAATATCAACATAATAAATTAGAATTTGTCAGCTGACCTTTTGGAAATTCCCCTTATTTTTTGAACACGCCTCATATTCAATTATGAACCAGTAGCAATTCTGAAAACATTGTCATCATGGAAATACTTGTCAACAGATGCTTCTAAGTATTCTCTCCACGCAAAACAAAAAGAAATAACAAATTTTATAGTCTCCTATTATCCAATAAAACACAGCTAATACAAATGAGTTACTAACCATTTTGACCCAAAAAAATATGCACATTCGAAACTAACCTCGTAAATTGCTAGCAAAGTGAAATTCCTCGACAATAAAGCGAAGAACGTAATCGGAAAACTTTTCGCAATTAAAATACCATTCTACGCTACTTACCGCATGCTTAGAGATCGGAGTTTGTTCCACACAATACAGTTAGTTAGTGCATAAATTGTTAGCTATGAAGCACACAACATAAGCGCACACATAAACATGAACACACATATCACGGCAGCGCGTTTATGGCACGGCCAATGAACCGACCGATCGATTTTCAACGAAAGCGGCAACTCAAAGGACCGCTACTACTTTGACACAGTGTACACATGTCTATGAGTATATATAAATCTATTAAGTTGCGCAGCGCATGCATGAATGCCTCCCAATAGGGGCCCATTTCATGGCATATTCAATGTAATCTTGTCGCGCCAGCGTGGCTACCTAACAACAGTGAAACTTTGCGAAAAGCAGTAAACTGACGTTTGGCATAAAATTAAAATGAAACTGTCAAAATGCTAGAAATGCCAAAGAAAGTCAACTAGCGCACATGGCAGGTACCTGACTCGCCGCCGCACAGGATATTAGGTCCGTTGGCAGTGAGTAGAGGAGAGAGCGAATACACGCGAATACTTGTGTTATTCTATAGTGCGGTGTGGTGAGGCGCTGTTGTCATGTGGAAAATTTCAACATGAAGAAAGCAGTGCGAAATATATGAGTTTATAAGTAAAGGGTGACCTTTCTAGGTGTTGTTAATACATTTGATTATTTTTTTTAACAAATTATTTTCTTTTATTCGTTGAATTATTAGTTCATCCGATTTTTATCTTGATCACATATGAAATTCTTCGTATCATTAGATATGAGACTCCGCTAAAATATAAACAGCTGTTCTGTAATGCTCCTAAATGTAGGCAAAGCATTACGTGACTGATTTCTAAACAGTTCTCAACAAAAAATAAATAAAATAATTGCAGTAAGAATTGAAGAATTAAGTGTCTAAATAAGTGGTGTATTCAAAAAATAACGGGAATGGTAAGTAGAAGATTTTGAGCTTTATTCATTGTTTACATTATCTGTAGCAGCAGCTAAGGTCACACGTCATTGCTTGTTTGTGAATTCTTGAACAAAAAGAACACTATAAGTTATGTCCCAATTCGCTAGACATGGCTCCGTGTGATTTTTTTCCAATTCCCGTAAATAAAAAGAACTTTCGTCCGTCGTTTTACAAACATTCGAGAAATCGTTGAAACTGCAAAAGGCCATCCAAAAAATCGAGTTTAAGAAGAAGCGCTGGCATATATAAGTGCATTATATAGAATGGGGACTTATAGCAAGACTACAACATTAATGCAGACGAATGAATATATATATATATATTTTTGCCGAAAAACGAAAATTCCCGATCTTTTTTTAAACACACCTCTTATTTTCATGGCTTACAGACAACTATATATGAGTCTGGAGCTCGTCGATTCTTTAAAAGCCTTCATGGCTTTGTTTTCTAATAATCGAATTAACTAATATGCTCGCCGAAGGGCTAGTTTGACTAATTGTTCCTCGATCATCAGTCAGATTAAGTAGGTTCTGCCCTGTGAACTAGGCTCAATCTCTTGGTAGTTATCATTTACGGTCATCGACACTTATGAGTATATAAAAACTCAAAAATCAAACTTCTTTCGGTAGGTTTTGGATGAATTTTCAATTATAAAATAACGGTACACTTAATCTTTGAATGAACAAAATCTGGCATAGGGCTTAAGGCTTAATACGATTTTGAACTGTTGTTGTCAGCTTGAAGTACTAAATTTTATTTAAAAAATATTAACATCTGTGTGTTCAAAACACCCTATATTTATGCTATTTATTGTAGCTATGTTAATAAAGTGTCCCGCAATATGCTATGCTGCTATGCGCTCTGATATTTATACGCTACGCTAATAGAACCAATAAAATATGCTGATTACAGCACATACACATACAAACACATAGAAATATCTGAGAGACTTTAGTAAATCGCGTGCATAATTTACAAAAACATTTTTATGCCACTTTAGTTTGGCCCACTTTGAAAGCGACCGGCAAACAGGCAAGCAAGAATCGTAGTTATGAAAGCGAGAATGTGGCGTGAAAATATGACAGCTGGCAGCTGACAACTGTCGCAACAACAACAAAGAAGAAGAGACGTGCAAAAAGCGGCGAAACGAAGTGAACACAAATCAAAACAAAAGGAGAACTCGAAATCGAAATTAAAAATATGAAAAATATGTACAACAACAGCAAACAACCTGGTGAATTGAAATTATAAAATGTTTGTCGATTTTAATTTATTGCTGCACGAAAGTGGCCTCATTGCAAATAAATTGATATTTTTTCTCGCTGCTGCCACATAGTGCTAGCAATACACTGTGCTACATACATATGTACATAAATATTTCATAAATATTTATTTTATTTTTTTTCTTTTTGCTTATATTCATTTGTATGTATGTGTGTCTGCTTGTTATTAATATCTTTAATCAATGTGATTACAAGCGAAATGCATTGTGTAAATATTTGCGTTGCGAAACATTTCATTTATTTATGTCATTATTATTGTTAATTATTTCATAATAAATGTGGCGAAAAATAAACAATTATTTCTGAAAATAATTTGTGGCCAATTAAATTTTAAAGGATGTGCGGCTTGAATTCGAAGAATCGCACATTGCAGTACATATAAAAATGTATTGTAATACTTTTTGATTATAGGAACAAAACCGTGAACGAATCTACCCCTTTTGTGTGAAAAAAATGGTCGATAATAATTTTAGAGACCTGTACTAAAAATTAAAGTAATTATTTTCTATATCCTTTTAACCCTCCATCAATCAATTACTCTTGACATATGGTCCTATCTTCTATAAAAATACTAAAGAGCAATTTTCGAAGAGAAATCAGAGGTCTCTTAAACTATTTTCAGAAAATGTAAAACCTTTAATCAGAAACAAGTAAGGAAGGGCTAAGTTCGGGTGTAACCGAACATTTTATACTCTCGCAATTTATTTATTTAACTTTATTTATATTATATAATACACAATTTGACCCACATATTCGCCATATACATTGTATAAAGTCCATTGAAAGTTGGAAACCCTAATATTAGGTTACAAGCACCGAGGTCCTCATGTTCGACATATGGGGCCTTGGTTGTGAAGCGATTTGGCCTATTTCACAACATATTATTGGGAGGTAAGGAAACTATTACAAACAAAGTTTCATTGAAATCGGTCGAGTAGTTCCTGAGATATGGTTTTTGACCTATAAGTGGGCGACGCCACGCCCATTTTCCATTTTGTAAAAAAATGTGAGTGCAGCTTCCATCTGCCATTTCTTATGTGAAATTTAGTGTTTCTGACGTTTTTTTTTTAGTGAGTTAACCCACTTTTAGTAATTTTCAACCTAACCTTTGTATGGGAGGTGGGCGTGGTTATTATCCGATTTCTTTCATTTTTGGACTGTAGGGGCTAAAAAACTACTGCAGAAAGTTTGGTTTATATAGCTTCATTGGTTTGCGAGATATATACAAATAACCGATTTGGGGGCGGGACCACGCCCACTTCCCCAAAAAAATTACATCCAAATGTGCCCCTCCCTAATGGGATCCTATGTTTCAAATTTCATTTTCATAACTTTATTTATGGCTTAGTTATGACACTGTATAGGTTTTCAATTTTCGCCATTTTGTGGGCGTGGCAGTGGACCGATTTTGCCCATTTTCGAAAGCAACCTCCTCACGGTCCCAAGGAACATGTGTTCCAAGTTTTATTAAGATATCTCAATTTTTACTCAAGTTACAGCTTGCACGGACGGACGGACGGACAGACGGACAGACGGACGGACAGACATCCGGATTTCAACTCCACTCGTCATCCTGATCATTTATATATATATAACCCCATATCTAACTCTTTTTATTTCTTGGTCACACAAACAACCGTTATGTGAACAAAACTATAATACTCTGTGCAACAGGTTGCGAGAGTATAAACAAAAGAAAATTCTACACAAGATCCTTCCACAGCTTAGAACCCTAGTTATGTCAATTGCCTCAAGAAGAAATAAAAATAACTGAAAGAGTACATGTCTCCAACTAACTATTATGTTATTTGTCAGTCTAAACAGGATTGCCGAACACCTCTTAAAAATATCTATAATAAAAACTCCATCAAATTCGGTGACAAAAACTCGTTGTAGTTGAACTAACAACAAGAACTAACTCTCCAACAATTTTGACTCCCCAGAAGTTCTAACCTTGAAACCATATGACTGTGAAATTTGTGTTCTGAATATTCCAGCTGGTCAAACTCCTTCCAGTATAGACTTGACCGCGATACTATGCAGCACTTTACCGACAATGTTATCGATAATAACCTCCAAATATAGCAACTGAAAAGGAAGAGAGTTAAATAACCCGATTAGACCTCCAAATTATTTGAGAATTTTTTTCTGATAACCTCTCGATCCCACTAGATTTTTTTTTTTTTTTGGAACATAAATATCAATATCCCAGACAACAGAAAATACAAACCCGTGATCTATTTTATTTAAAATATACGACAGTTCAATTAGAAGTTGAACACAGAGGATCTTCAATCGATAACCGGAAGGCTAAATCGGACACATTTAAATAGAAGATTTTTGTTTGCAAACTTTCTGCCAGAAGAACGTAATACTAAGATCGGGAACACCACAACTCATAGTCGATAGGATCTCGTAAAATATCCACCAATAAATCTTTATGTCACGATTTGAACTAATAATATTTTTAAAATGAAATTTCAGCATTTTCTTTGATTCGGTAGAACCCTTGATGTCCGCAATGAATTCAATTTAATTCTTCGCCACTGAAAACAACACCTGTCCATAAAGTTCAATCACTAAGCAACGTATTTAACAAGCTTCTAAAAAATGTTGCCTACATTTAGGAGCGAAGCAAGAATTTCAGTTTTTTTACATACAAATTTAAGCCGAAAGAAATTTCAAAGCATAAATTTCATTTAAAACGCGTTGCAGATAAAAGCTCCAGTAAGAGATCTTAGATAAATGTTTTAAACATAAATAAAATTATAAAAATTCAAAAATATTGCGATAATAAAACGAGCGATGTCATAGCAGAAAAATTTGATTTATTGAAGTTATGATCTGCAATAAGAATTTGTTCACAATCCATTTCAATGTTTTCAATTATATTACACCAAAATATACACATACACAGATGAAAGTGAATTCTACCGAAAACCGTAGACAATATTTACTAAATTGTACTGTCCTTGCCCAGTAATGGCAGCATCTTTTCAAATCATAAATTTTCGACTGCTCGCAACCGTTGCTGACTCACCTCAAGCGCGCACACACACACAAACCGGAGCGCACGACACAAACAGAAGATGGCAATAAAAAATACCGCATAACAAATAAATATAACAGCAGCAACAACAACAACAATAAGATAAATTTTTCAAATAAATATGTGAGAACGAGTTCACACACGGTTAACTTTACAGTTTTGCGTCACTCTCTCTACACTCGTATATAGTATATATTTATTTTTATTTTATTTTTATTTTATTTTTTAAGGTTATATTGTGTATCTACTAAGAAATATATAGCAGCTATGAATTGTTCATGTTCGATTTGCTTCTAAGAAATCCACACCCGCAATAATAGCAGCAACAACAGGGCAAGTTGTGCGAATTATTTCTGTCACAAGAGAAGGAGGTCACTTACAATTTACAACTGTCATAAGTTGTATCCCCAACCGTAAGCCATCACAACAATCGATTTGCTTGCGACAATTAACCACCCACTGTGCATTACTTGCAGCGTCTCTTAGAAGTATGTAGCTAACAGACTTCAGGGACTCGCAGCGATAATTCATAAAGGAATATTGAGTTCTCTGTGTGTGTTTACATCAATAGGTACAGGGAATTTGTCAGAAACAGTAAAACATAATTTATAGCGATTGGCAAACTTTAGAGTTGGATGCAGATTGGATTTGTTATTTTAAAAATTAGAGAAAGTGAGAGAGTGAAAGACCGAATAGGTGGTTAAAGGAGAGAAAATTTGCGCTGTAACATGTGTTTTTGTTTTTTTTTTACCACCAATTATCTATACAATAAAATGGATGTGGGACTTGCCGGATTAAGATATTTCGAACAAATATTTCTACATAAAATGTTCAATAATCGAGATATCTATGCCACGAAGTCCTTTATTTACCCTTCTAACACCCACCCCTGCACACAGAAATTTTAGCGTAATAGTATCACCAATCACCGTCTTGACTCTTAAAGCCTTCTTATTGGTATCAAGAGTATTTATTTTTCTATGACTATGAGTTTTGGAGTTCTCAATCTTAGCAAATAAGGTCTGATCCGGATTCAATTAGATATCAGAAGCAGCAATATTTGAAAGGTTCTGAAAAATGTCTTATATTCTAGTGTTCCGGTTATCGTTTGAATGTCCTCAGAGTTCACCTTCTTATTTACAAGTCCCCATTGGAGGTTCCCCTTTAATTTAATTTTTTATATTTTTTCTAATAAATCCAAATCTAATCTAAATCTTACTTGATTTTTTACCAGATCTTTCTTTTGGTTGAGTCCAACCCGATTTGAGTAAATATTTTTCTCAAAATCTACAATTTATCGCAAAGTTAATATATCAAAGAGACTAGTTTATGCTAATAGTTCCTCTCTCGGAAAACTTTGCTCTCTACTACACGGGTTTGGAGAGTCAAATTGTATTTTTTTTTTTTGTCTCTGAAGTACGATACAATTTTACGCTGTATTTTGTCTGTAGTAGCCGCTAAGATTAGACGTGTTTCTACCAGTTTGGTTATTTTCGTTTGTTTAAAGCTCACACTAAGTTGATTGTTCGAGAATTCTTGGGCAACGAAAAACAATACTTAAATGATGTCACAGCCAGAATTCGACCAACAAAACTCTGTGTGACCTTTTCCTATTTCCAAAAATAAAGAGAACCTTAAAGGGACGTAGTTTTACTAGCATACGAGAAATCTCGGAAAGAACCAAAGGTTATTCCAAAACACGAGTTTAAAAACTGTTTCGACGATTGGAAGAAGCGCTGACATAAGTGCATACTCTCGAATGGGAACTATTTTGAAGGCGACAAATTTAAAATAGACGAATCAATAAATATTTTTTTTCAAAAAACGCAAAATTTCCTTATTTTTTTAACACACTTCGTAGACCACCGTTTGCTTTAAAAAAAAATTGAATAAACTGTAATTATATAAAGTCTTTCTTTCATTTAGAAAGTTTGGATTTCTCGATGAACAAATCATTATTAGGCGAGAAAATCAATTAGTATTATATCTAAATATTTTCTCTGACTTCTAATAAATACCAAATAAAATGTTGCCTACATTTCAGCGCGAAGAATATAATTTTTATTTTGTTCAGAAATTTTCTAATTTTTTTCTTGAAATCGCAACGATGCTACAACCTTATCATTATAAAAAATATATATTCATAATTATGAGTGTTTATCTTTTCAAAACTGTTCTCTCCACTTCACTGTTTAATGAGTCTGCGCTAAATCATAATTTAATGAATGAGTTCATTAATTAGACAGCACTTACCGACAATGGCAGTCCGCGTTAAGCGCCTTGGTGGTTTGTTGAAAATAATTAGTTATCTTTCTATATATATATATATCTATTAAGCGGACTTGCTCTCTGGCTATATTCAACTAACGATACAACGCTATTCACATTAAAAAATATTTTGCTAGCATACTTTTAGGCGCTGCAGCGCATTAAGCTCTAACATTGTTTGAACGAAGTTTCACAAATATTCCCAGCAGGGATTTTTAACGAGGCGAATTTCATTTCATTTCATTAGTTGGCGCAGCACTTATAATTATAATGAATTTATTTCACTGTTTTTCCCTGTTTTATTAGTTTTATTGTTTATTTGCTAATGTGTTTATTTCATTTGCGACACACACAGTATTATTATTTGTTGTTGTTTGCGGTGAAAGAAAGTTCTTCACATGCGCTGCGACCACAGGTGCGTGACCCAAAAAACACAGCGTTGCGCTCAAACGCTGCACGCCTTGACTTGTGGTCCAGTGGCACGACGTGCGACGAGCGTGACGCACACTCAAACACACATAGTCGTACCAGGGAAAGCGCTGTGAGTGTCGTTTTTTTATGATTTATAAGCACGCGAATGCACAGTTCATTTTTATTACACTTCAAACGAGATGTTTTTGCTGAACACACACATACACATTTAATCAACACCAATTTCATTCTCGAAATCGCATGGGAACTTCATTGCTACACCAGCGTGTCCTACATATTGACTGACCACAACGAGGGCAGGCAGGACACGCGCTCAACACACACACACACACATATACATTTATTGAAATCTATAAAATGGAGTTTCACATTACACGCTTTTCGCTCGCATGAATAGCGCACATTCTCGATAGCGTCGCGTGGCCTCACTTCCTCTCCCTTGTAGGGGTATGTTGGTGTGTGTGTGTGTGTGCTTTCTTTCGTTATTTCTGGCAATCCTTTCGTCCTTAAGTAAGCAGTCTGGCCACCACAAAATGACCGACTAAGCAAATTCAGACAGACGGGAAGGAGAATGAGTGCTTTCAATGCTGTAAAGAAATTAGAGCAAAGTGAAAATAAAAAAGAAAATAAAAAAATGTTTATTCCACGCTTTCTTTTAACCTTTTTTATATTTCATTTTTTTCCATTTTTTACTTTGTTGCATGCATATTGAAATGCCACAGAAATGGCAACAGACGGCGCGCCACTAAAAGTTCAACAACAAATACCGTTGAAAAACGACGGTACAAAATAAATAATCAAGTGGAAAACCGCCTGACCCAAGCAAAGTGCAAGTGTGAGTTAGAGCCCGAAGTGGCCCCAGCTTGGCAAGCAGAAACTGAAACTGTGGGAAATTGCAAAAAAAAAAGAATATATAGTATATGCTCTGCGCACACAACTCTAGTTCAAATGGAAGAAAAACTATTTTCTTTAGCCCAGTCAAGTTTACCCTTCACCGTGCGAACTCTTAGCAAGTTTCGAATAGTTGATGGAAAACCAACATTCCTCTTTCTTTCTTTTTTTGTTTGTTTATTTGTGTCGCGGTTGGATTTTTTTAACCAAGCGTAGCATGATGTAGAGAGGGTATAAAGGTTTTGTACAACTAACGGTTTTTTGTAGTCGTAAAACGAAGACTTCGATGAATAGCGCAATAAAATGCTCATTTCACAATTTCCATGGAGCTTAGGGAACCATAATCATAAACCACGCCTACATTCAATATAGCGGTACGTTTTCAAACTTCAATTCTACTGCTGGAGTGAATATTCCTCAATTGGATTCTAATTTACATAGAAACGAATTACTAATAACAATTTTCAAATCGAAAAATTAAAAAAAAAAAAAAACAAGAAAAAACGTTAACTTCGGCTGTACCGAAGCTAATATACCCTTCACAGGTGCATTCCTTTGAGTAACTATGTGTTTAAGCAAATCTAAAGACATAAGAAAATGTAAGTAAAAAAAAGAAAACATTTTAGCCGGGTTGTTTACTAGAAACATTAAGGTTATATAGTTAACCGATCTGAACAATTTCTTCGGAGATTATATTATTACCTTTAGCAGTAATCCATGTCAAATTTTGTGAAAATACCACGTCAAATATGAAAATTTTCCATACAAGCCCTTGATTCCGATCGTTTGGTTTGTATGGCAGCTATATGCTATAGTGAACCGATCTGCAGAATTTTTTCGGAAATTAAATTATTTCTATGAACAATAACTCACACAAAATTTAGTGAAGATATGTAGTAAAATGCAGAAGTTTTCCATACAAGCCATTGATTCCGATCGTTCGGTTTATATGGCAGCTATATGCTATAGTGAACCGATCTGAACAATTTTTTCGGAGATTAAATTATTTCTATGAACAATAACTCACACCAAATTTCGTGAAGATATGTAGTAAAATGCGGAAGTTTTCCATACAAACCCTTGATTCCGATCGTTCAGTTTGTATGGCAGCTATATGACATAGGGGTCCGATATCGGCAGTTTCGACAAATGAGCAGCTTCTGGAAGAGAAAATAACATCTGCAAAATTTCAAAACGATATCTTAAAAACTGAAGGACTAGTTCGTATATATACAGACAGACAGACAGACGGACATGGCTAAATCGCCTCAGTTCAACATACTGATCATTTATATATATACTTTATAGGGCCTCCGACGCTTCCTTCTGGGTGTTACAAGCTTCGTGACAAACTTAATATACCCTGTTCAGGGTATAAAAATAGGTGTGGTTCCGTCCATCTTTCATAAAACTCTTAAACGTTGTAAAATCTTCAATAAACTTAACCCAATTTCTTATGCGTCCTTCTTTCAATCCCCACAAGTAGGTTGAGCGCGTGTCTACCAGTCTTAGATGTCTTGGGTTCAAATCCCAATCGAAGCTAATTTGAAATTTTATGAAATGCGTGTCAGTTCTGCAACCTTCAAGAATATTTTTGATTAAAAAGTGCTTTATAAAGCTATTAGTCACTCTTAATCATTCTATTTTTCAAACCCACGCCCCTCTACCCTATTCTATAAATTATTTTTTTCAGCTTTATATATATTTTTCGTATAATTAATCCGACTGACAAACCGAGATCATTCTCTATATAACGTTACTTTTCAAATATGTTTAAAATAAATTGTATCTGGGTCAACTTTTGGTCTCAGAAATTCTTGAAACAAATAATTCACATGTATTAAAATTGTTTAGCCACATTTAACCCTCCCTTACTCTTTGTTTTTGTGCTTGACCCTCATCTCATTATATTTATTTCAAATAAGAAAACTTTGCTAACGAGTTTTTTCGGAAAGTTTTTAGATTCTCAGCAGGTGATTAAGATGTCAGGTACAAGTACCACAATGTGAAAATTGTTTATTTCTTATTTTGTTTTTTCTAAAACAGGAGAAGTTAAATCGGAGCAGGGAGAACGAAACTAATATTCTTAAAATTTCTTAATTTTTTGTTGAAGTAATGATTAATTATCTAGAGGAGATAATGGCGGTTGCGTCAGATATATTTCTTGAGTAGTTTGGAAGCAATGTATAATCCAATGCAGATCTAATATGTTTGAGCATTTAGAATTCCAAAGTTCTCGATAAAAGTAAATCTGTAGTAGAATCATGGATGTTGACTAGTTAGCAACATATTACAAAGCACGGAATGATGGGCAGAGCTCAGTTTTATGATAACTTTGACTGACTTTAATCAAAAAATGCCAATATAATTCTTATTGGAGTTATGAAGAAGCAGAGATAACTTCTCACGCATTTTGTAATACGGAATGGAGTGGAACTTTACAAGCAAAGGTGAAATGTGATTGGTGGTGATATATACTAAACTTAGACCGTAACTTCAAACTTGTATTTTCAGATTTTCCGACATTCAGCAGCTATTCAGCTTAAGAGAACGTTAGCTGAATAAAGTGCTGAATACAAAAAGAGCCCAAAAAATTTGTTATTTCGGCAGTGTAAGACGGCAATTGAATATTTTATATTCAAAATCTCATTATACTGCGCAATCGCGATTAAAGAGAGAGAAAAACGTTCACAATATATGGGGGTTTAAATACCCGAAATTATTTTCTTTCAAATACTATCGTTCAGCATACTTTGCAAATTAACTGTAAATTATTTGAAAACGTTAAAAATACATAAGCAACAATAAAAAGTAAGCAACAACCACAAGAAGACCATGTTCACGAAAGCGTCTAATAAGAAAACCGCAAAAGAAGCAGCATACTTTTTACTTTTATTTAATTACACGCTTTTGCGATGATGAAATGCAACCTCGCAGCCACATTTGTACATGTAGTAATTGCAGTTGGTTAGCGCAAAAAGTTAAATTAGTTTTAATTAATAATGCTTGAAATGTAAACAAGACAACAGATTTTCGCACAAAACATCATTAATCATGTTCATTACAAGATTTTTGGTGCAAATATGAGAAAGCGCGCACACAGACAAACACACACACTCCCACACAACCACCCACCTAAAAATGGCAGCAATTTGGTGCTGGCATAAAGCGAATTCTCCACGAAAGAGAGAGGTAGGGTCGAGCGGGGTCTTAAGTTTGTGGCGTGACAACGTTGAAAATTAAATGAGTAACTGTAAACGCGTGTATGTATGTATTACATAAAACATACTGTCGCCCACACACACACACACCCGTACCGGAGCGTCTAAAATGCATTTCGCGCACACATTGAGGCTGCCGGAAAGTCGCTTGGCAGAAACTTCTTGGCGCAACAATGTTGTTGCTGCTGTTGTTGTTGTTGTACGCCTTTATTGCAATGTACTTTATTTTACGACAGCATTTCATGCAAGTCCACGTAGCAGTGGGGAAGAGATGAGCGGGGAGTGACATAAAAGTGTTGGCGAAAACTTGAAGCCTTCGCCTGTACCATGGAGCCCATTGAAGAGAAGCTAGAGAAGCACAAGCGGAGCCAGTAGCAGCAACAGCATTGGCAATAGCATCATTTACGACGCTTTCACGCGGTCGTACCGTCGTTCGTTCGTTTCGCTCGTTAATGAGACAGACTGACTACAATGACTGTGAGGACAGCAGAATTTGCCATTCATGGCTGTCAAGTGCCATGACCAAAAAAAAAAAAAAAAAAACAGAGAAATATAGAGAAAAACGAGTGGTGAATATGCTGCTTTCAGTCGAGCTAGCGCACAGTAGTTGCTTATTCCTTTCATAGTTATTTATCTGCTTTTTGTAGGCTCTTCATCTTCATGACCAGCAAAACACAAAAACAAACTATATACAACAAGCGAGGACAATGAATGGCAAAATATCAAAAGTGAAAGCATCATTTTGGCGCTTTTTAAATTGATGACCACAGAGTGCCCCAGCAAGCATGGATAAATAGCGGCAAAAGCCAACCATGCAAACTTCAGTGAAGAGGCCAAAAAGATTAAAATTTACATAGACAAAGTATAGTCCGTATGTACCCTGTAGGAAATTGTCAACTAAGAGTGGCAAGAAAAATGTGAGGTTATGGATTCAACGCTGTAGGAAGCGATAACTGTGAGGGAGTGCAACAGATCTAATATTATAATATAGTTTATAAGGAAGTGCCTCAAAAAAACGACTCCTAAGAATTTCGTTGATAGCTTTAGTAGTTTACGAGATATGTACAAAATGCCCACTTTCCCAAAAAAATTACATCCAAATATGCTCCTTCCTAAAACAATCCTTTGTACCAAATTTTATTTCAATGGCTTTATTTATGACTTAGTTGTGGCACTTTATGTGTTTTCGGTTTTCGCCATTTTGTGGGCGTCCCAGTGGTCCGATTCCGCCCATCTTCTTATGGTGCCAAGGAGCACGTTTCATTAAGATATCTCAATTTTTACTCAAGCTACAGCTTGCACGGACGGACAGACAGACATCCGGATTTGAACTTTACTCGTCACCCTGATCACTTAGGTTTGTATGTATGTATGTGATTGGCGTTGCAACCGTCTTACACAGCCGTATTAGTTTTGCGGGGATACCAAATTCAGACATCGCGGCGTAAAGGCAACTCCTTTTCGTGCTGTCGAAAGCAGCTTTAAAATCGACAAAAAGGTGGTGTGTGTCGATCATCTTTTCACGGGTCTTCTCCAAGATTTGGCACATGGTGAATATCTGGTCAGTTGTCGATTATCCAGGCGATATTTAGGAGGCTGATCCCACGGTAATTGGCGCAGATTGTGGGATCTCCCTTTTTATGGATTGGGCAGAACACACTGAGATTCCAATCGTCAGGCAAGCTTTCTTCCGACCATATTCTGCAAAGAAGTTGATGCATGCACCTTATCAGTTCTTCGCCGCCGTATTTGAATAGCTCTGCCGGTAATCTATCGGCCACCGCTGCTTTGTTGTTCTTCAAGCGGGTAATTGCTATTCGAATTTCTTCATGGTCGGGTAATGGAACATCTGTTCCATCGTCATCGATTGGGGATCGGGTTCGCCATCTCCTGGTGTGGTACTCTCACTGCCATTCAGCAGGTCGGAGAAGTGTTCCCTCCATAATCCCAGTATGCCCTGGACATCGGTTACCAGATTACCACCTTGGTCTCTACATGAGGATGCTCCGGTCTTGAAACCTTCGTTAAATCGCTTCATTTTTTCATAAAATTTTCGAGCATCACCTCTGTCTGCCAGCTTCTTAAGCTCTTCGTACTCACGCATTTCGGCTTCTTTCTTTTTTTGTCTGCAGATGCGTCTCGCTTCCCTCTTCAGCTCTCTTTGGTATATATAACCTTATATCTAACTCGTTTAGTTTTAGGACTTACAAACAACCGTTATGTGGACAAAACTATAATACTCTCTTAGCAACTTTTGTTGCGAGAGTATAAAAATACTTAGACCTGTATCGTCAAGATAGTGAAATCTATGAATTATACCCGTTAGTTAACAGATTTTGTCTCCTGAAATGTCAAGAGCCCAAATTGTACCACTTCCGATATCGGCCGAGATGCTTCACGATATTGTTTGGTGGACATCAGAGCTTCCAAACTAAATTTTTAAAAATCTTTATACCACCTGCTCAGTGTGGAACCCAGTTTAGAGATTTTGAGATTAGAGAAAAAATTTAATTGAGAGACGAAAAAATCGTTATTGCATCTTCTTCAATGCTTTCTAGAGAGAAGATGGTCTCTGAGTCTCTCTTTCTTACTCAGCTGAGAGCTTATAAAGTCACTAGAATCATATTATTTTGGTTTCCAGCAGCCAATCACATGCAGACTGGTTTAATTCTAACCTTGATTTCGTGAAAAAGAATATTCTAACAAATCAAACGATGCCGAAAGTGATTCGAAAATAATAGATCTCCACTTCCAACCGAACTATAGGAAAGCAGTATATTCTAGACCTTGAACTCTTTCCACAAACTCACACTTCAAACTGTATCATTTGTTCGCCTGGTATACAAATCTAGCTTGCTATACAAATGAAGTGTAGAACAAAAATTCGCCTCGAGCTTTTTATGCGAAAATGAAAACAAGTACGTAAATAAATGCAAATATAGACAAGCGATGGAAATTTTCTGAATGCAAAAAGCTTTTACAAACACACATAGTACATACATACATATACAAGTATACGAGTATGTCACCCAAAGCGTGTTTCTTTTTATTACACCCACTGGATTAACTGAAGCGCGGCAACTGACAGACGATAAAATGACAGAATTACTCGAATTTTTAAATGAACTTAGTCTGTATTATCCGCTTATGGCAAATGCGTCGGTCACCACCGTCGGACGACATACGAGTAGGAGTGCTCTCAGCGATTTCAATGCAAATGCGTTGGAATAGTACTTGACAAATGCATGTCATTGTACATTTATTTATGATATGAATACAATATGGTACATAAACCGTTATGCAAATATTTAGTTTAATAATTTTGGAGACGAAAAAATAAGCGAAAAATTTTGAGTAAGGTGGTGATAAGTAAGTATGGAACCGTATAATTGTGGATGTGGAGGCTCTCGCGTATATCTTCTGGCGAGCTTCCCGATAGGAAGTGTTCTCATAGTGTTATTACAGCTAAAACTAAGTAAATTTCAGTTCGAGAAGGAAATCAAACCATTCCTGTGCCAGTCGGGTCTTCATAGCCTATCTTTTATCCGGCCAACAACTGTCAACCCGGCAGCCTTTCTAAACATTTAGTTAGATTAATTACCTCTATCAATCATAAGCCCGTAGCTGTACCAATAGTTCTAAAAAACGTAAGAATTCGAAAATGTCTGGAAGTCGACGACAACAATCAATCAAACAACACCAACTGCTCCAACCAGTCTGGATTCAAATGGAAGTAATGTCAAGTATTCGCTTCAAAGCCCAGAACCTGTACTCGATTCTTCTCCAATCTCATCACATAATTGATAAAGCTTTATCAAAGGTCTTCCAAGTAGGTTCTTTCAAATCAGAAACAACGAGCTTAAAGCTTCTTAGTGTACTCAAACTCCCACAATCCAATCCATACATGAGTTCGAAGCTTTGAATCTAACCGACGGGTTCCTGGAAGCTTCATTGTCTTCTCTTCAAGAAAGTTTTCGGCCAAGAATATGTCCGTGAGTATGCTGAACGGTATCTCTGAGATCACAGGTCTACGTTAATATAACCTCACTTTTACTAGAAGTTTGAACTGAAATTCGAACCTCATTCTCTCCCGAAACCGACTCCATCCATCTTTCCTCATAACATTTCAGCTGACACTTAAAGTCTTAAAGTCAAATTCTATAAATATTTACCGTTAGTCCAACAAATCTATAATATGCTTATGCAAGCTGGCCGCCCCTCGGGTATAAAACTATTCATTATGTGGTTGAGTGCGAAGGCAATTTCATAGTTATTTATGCAAAGCATCGAGTCAGACAAAGTGCATAAACTATTTATCATTTAGCAGCACAAAGCTCAAACTTCAGAAACATTTTTTTATGTTTGTATGGATGTATTGGTGTGTATGTGTGTGTTGAGTTCGCGTTATCCTTGAGCGCATAGATATTACTCATGACAACGCCATTCAATGCAACACATTTCAATGAACTCGCTTTTGTGTGGTCAAAATATTCCAACGGTTCATAAATAATGCAAAACAAAGAAGCTACAAATCTATGTTTAAAGCATTCAGCGTTTCTGCCACTTTTTTGTTTTCATTTATTTTTTTTTTTTTTGGGTAATATAAATAAATATGCGCTCGTATTGGTTATTTTATTCAATTGCTGCTTAGTTATGGCAAACAATACTCTGTCGAAATGGTTAAACAGGCAAACTTCATTTTGTGTAATTCTGAAGAATTTTGTAGCTTAGTATTGAGGTTATCAGTGGTTTAGTTGTAGTAGTTTTGCTATCTAAAGCCTTAAGCGGCCATCATAGTAGCATAAAAGCAAATTTGAGCACTGATAAAACATGATAAATCTCTTGAACCGACATAAGCGCTTTTCGCTTGTAAACGCAGAGTTATAAATAGAAACATGTTGCTTTTGAATTATTCATGCTTAAGACAGAATTTATTTTTTTTCTGCAGAAAGTTCAGTGAATACTTTGAACTGTTCGTCATATTTTGCTACAAGCGTATTTAGTAGAATTAGTGTAGTTGCTTGTCTTCAGCATAAACTTCTTGAAATATTTGTTTTGGAGAATATAAACTTTTCCGTTGTAAATGATTGTGATTGGTAACAAATATGTTTGCATTTGTTGAGTTTAGGCCTTCTTCTTTGTGATTCCAATTTCCAAATTTAAATAGAATTTGTTCAAAAATCATTATATAGCGGTGTAAAATTGAAGTTGAAGTGATATAATGGGTTTCCAATTTTTTGAGGTTTAAACAATTTCGTAGCGGAATTTTTATTAAAAAATTCTTGCTTTTTTATACTTTTTTGGAATATAAATTTAGGTTAGACATGTTTTTAGGAGCATGTTGTTCGTGAATTCTTGGCTAAAAACAATACTGTAACGATGCCCCTGGCTTCATATTCGCCAAACATGACTCCGTGCGATTTTTCCTATTTCCAAAAATAAAGAGAACTTTAAATGGCTAGCATGCGCTCTTATAAAAGAGCTAAAGGTTGTTCTAAAAATCAGGTTTGAGAAGTGTTTCGACGATTGAAAGAAGCGCTTGCATAAGTGCATAATATGAAATGGGAGCTAAATACGACAACTTGATTGCAGACGAATGAAAAAATATTTTTGTCCAAAAAACGAGAATTCCCGTTATTTTTTGAATACAACTCGTTTAGTATTTATTTATTTTTTTTTTTGTTCGATAAGCAAATTTTTTGAAAAATGCAAAAGCTTAACAAAGATCAATTAAAATATCAAAGGAAGAGTCCTACTCCAGTAGACAAATTGCATTATCAACAGGTAGATCATATAAATTTTAAGTGAGAAATAGTACGAGTTACGTATACGTCATGGCACTCCTAACGAACGAATTTCATCTTCAAGTGGTATTCAGATGATTTATTTTAAAATTTCTTAGCGTTGAATTTAAACTAATATTAAATTATTCGATTTTGAAAGAGTTGAAAAAGTTTAAGCATAATTACAATACAAAAGAGGAAGATCACTCATACGCCGTGTCATAACTAATGATTTTCATATTCCATAAATTTTCAAATAATTTATTAAATGAACATTTTCTCGTCTCTTCTGAATATTTTCTCATTTTTTTCAAGTTTATTGTAACGTATTTTTATTAAGTTGTTTGATTTTACTAAAAAAGACTGTTATACACATAGAACTAAAAAAGGAAATCACTCATACGCCGAGTCATATCAGTTGATGGTATTTAATTTTATTCTTCAAAAGTTACTATTTCCAACACTTTTAAAATAAATTATCGCGTGATTTTAAAGGAGGAATAAAATATATACAATTTAATGTTATGGCCAAGAATTTAATCTATACTCTATACTATTTTATTAAGATATAAAGATTTGTATGTATGTTTGTATTGAATAAACTCAAAAACTACTGTGCCGATTTCAAAAATTCTTTCACCATTGGATAGCTACATTCAACCCGAGTAACATAGGTTATATTTATTGCTAGAATCTCAACTTTCTAAAAATAGTTCCCAGGTGAGGGTATCAAAAAGACTCCATGATTTAGAATCTTCAACTGAAACTGAAAATTGCTTGCCAATCATTCTCTTCGCATCGCAATCCCGTGCCAGAGACTCGAGTAATAAGCGCTCGCAGCTGCTTGCTGAGAAAAATTTCAAAACGCTCCAAGTACGCGCTTAAGGGTCGAGTACGTAGCGTGTGCAGCGTCTTGAAGAACAAAATATTAGAAATATACAAGCTCGCACTAGGGCGTCGAACTCTGAGCATTCCCAACGCCTTCATAATAAGAGAAAAAGACAACGGACACCAAAGACTGGAGGTCGTAATCAAGTTTTAGCTCATTACAAATAAATTATAATTTCATGTTCGAATTTTCCTCATTTTACTTCTTTAAAATGAACCCACGCAAGAAATGGCAAAATACATACATATGTATGTATGCAATTGAGGCCGTATTTCAGCAATAAACGTTGTTCCGTTGTAAGTCTGTTCATTATGAAAAATAAGTATAAATCAAGTAAAATAAATACTAACCCCAATAATTGGGACTCAAAAGATAAATGTCACTCATACGCCATGTCATAACTAATAACTCACAATGTATGTAATGAAGTGATTTTTAAAATAATTAATGAATGTACAAAACATGTGCTGTTTTTTAGCTTTAAACCACTATTAGATTCTAATCTATTCTGATTTTGAGTATATTGTATTCCAAAAAGAGTGAAATGAAGAAAGCAGATCATTCATACACCATGTCATACAATATTAAAATCGGTATACCAACAAATTTTCTATAAAACTTTAATTTATTTCCCGCATGAGTAATGCAATAAAAACATCCATTGCAATACAAGTCAAGTCTAAAGTCAAACGAATAAAAAAGATATTTTGAAACTCGCTGCAATAACAGACGAAACTCTGTCCGAGAGTTATTTTACTTGAATATTGAAAATTGTTTCCGTCCACATGACATGCACATGCACAAACGTTGCATAGCAAAATTAAAATTGTATTATATTTTTTTAGCCGCACAAATTGTGTATGCAAATCGTTAAGCGTATTTGGCGCCAAAGAGCCAGCAACATTGTGTAAATATTTGTAATTTCCCCAGAGCTTTGTAATTTTCAATATTTTGCCAAAAAATGTTTATAAAATTGACATGCATAATTTATATTGACAACAACAAGAATGTATAGGCGAATATATTAAATAACGGGTGATTTTTTTGAGGTTAGGATTTTCATGCATTAGTATTTGACAGATCACGTGGGATTTCAGACATGGTGTCAAAGAGAAAGATGCTCAGTATGCTTTGACATTTCATCATGAATAGACTTACTAACGAGCAACGCTTGCAAATCATTGAATTTTATTACCAAAATCAGTGTTCGGTTCGAAATGTGTTTATCGACAAATTTTGTTCAGCGATGAGGCTCATTTCTGGTTGAATGGCTACGTAAATAAGCAAAATTGCCGCATTTGGGGTGAAGAGCAACCAGAAGCCGTTCAAGAACTGCCCATGCATCCCGAAAAATGCACTGTTTGGTGTGGTTTGTACGCTGGTGGAATCATTGGACCGTATTTTTTCAAAGATGCTGTTGGACGCAACGTTACGGTGAATGGCGATCGCTATCGTTCGATGCTAACAAACTTTTTGTTGCCAAAAATGGAAGAACTGAACTTGGTTGACATGTGGTTTCAACAAGATGGCGCTACATGCCACACAGCTCGCGATTCTATGGCCATTTTGAGGGAAAACTTCGGAGAACAATTCATCTCAAGAAATGGACCCGTAAGTTGGCCACCAAGATCATGCGATTTAACGCCTTTAGACTATTTTTTGTGGGGCTACGTCAAGTCTAAAGTCTACAGAAATAAGCCAGCAACTATTCCAGCTTTGGAAGACAACATTTCCGAAGAAATTCGGGCTATTCCGGCCGAAATGCTCGAAAAAGTTGCCCAAAATTGGACTTTCCGAATGGACCACCTAAGACGCAGCCGCGGTCAACATTTAAATGAAATTATCTTCAAAAAGTAAATGTCATGAACCAATCTAACGTTTCAAATAAAGAACCGATGAGATTTTGCAAATTTTATGCGTTTTTTTTTTTTTAAAAGTTATCAAGCTCTTAAAAAATCACCCTTTATGTATTTAAGCTAACTTTTTTAGCTGATATTTTATTGCATAAATATTAAGTCTGCTGAGATTGCATAATTTTGGGAGACAGTGGAATTTATTTGAAGTGCTTGCTGCTATAAAGAAAAATGTCTATCAAAATAATTTTAGCAGCATTACACAAATTTCTTGCAAAAAAAAAGGCATGGAAATGAACAGTCGAGTACTAGAGGTATTAAAGGCGAAGAAGTCTGCAAAGTTGAGAAAAATCGAGTAAGAGTTCCAATGCGCAAACAATGAAGAGAGCTCGGATAAATTCGATATAATAAATACGCCTAAAGGTAGGCAACATTAAATTTTTTATTTTTAAAATCCTAGATGTAGGCAACATTTTCAATTTTGGTATAATTTTAGTCAAATTTGAATTAATTTCAAAAATATGTTTGATTATGGATTACGTAGAGTTCAAAGACTTTTACAAAGATAAATTTAATTAAATTATTTCTGCTATTCTCCTAAAAATTAGCATGCAATTTTATACTATTTCGGTATATTTGCAGCTAAATTTGAATATTTAACATTTGCCAACAATGCTGCACAAATTTGCGAATATTTTTGTAAATAATGTAGTCAAACAAATGCGTTAGTGTTTAACTTACCTGTTCGTCTTGTTTAGCGTTTACTTGCATTTTCTATTTTTCACATTTCGTTAATATTTGTGACATAATTGTTATTATTATTGACCGCTTTTGTGTTCTCCACTTAAGCACCACATTAAAGCACAATTAAATTTGTAGTAGTCATTGGTTACTATTTAATATTTAATATTGCCGTTAAGTGGTCGTTATTTATCGTTATATAAGCTACCGCATAGTGCTGGCATTTACTCAATTTGTAGCTAATTTTTAGTGCTGTTTTAACTATGTACTTTTAGGATTATTTACTAACAAATACTTGCACTAGCGTAACAGCAAATATGTTGTTTGTGTTCAGCTAATACAGTTACAGATTTTTTTATACCACGATTAAATTAAGTTTTTTAAGTTGCTCGGTTTTTCATTTAATAACTATTTTTTAATATTTTATCTTATTAAATGTATTTGCTTTTTATTTTATTATTTTTATATATTATTCAACGCAAATTATACATTGATTTTATGTAACACCAATTTATATTTTTTTTTTTTAATTAAATTTTTTTTTTCTTAATTAGACTTGTTAATTTGTAGCTAAATAAATTTTTTTCTTAAAATTCTTACTTAAATAATTTTTTTTTTATTTCTTGTTTTGTTCTATTTTTTATAATTTTTGAAAATTATTTTGCGTAATTTCATTTTTTGTTTCATTTTCAATACCACTACTTTTTTTTTGAGTATATTTCACTTACTTACTTACTTTTTTATGTTTTTTTTTTATTTATTTATTTTTATGTTCGTTATTCTTTTAATATATATTTTTTTCATTCATTTCCTAAATAAAAATTTATTAAATTCAAAATACAATATTTATTAACAAATATTTAATTTATTGCGCTAACCCAATTTTGATTTAATTAACAAAAATATTTTTCATCAAAATTTTTTTATCAATTTTTTTTTTTTAATACATTCTACATTATTATTTTTTTGAACTCTATTATTTCTTAAATTTATTTTTAATATTTACATGATTTTAGTTAGATTCTTATTATTAAAACTTAAAATTATTTTCATATAATTTGTTTAAATTTATTTTGTTTTTATTTTTAATTAATTGTACATCCTTTTTTATACTTATTTTTATTGTTTATTTAATTTATTTTTAATAATTACATATATTTAATTCATTTTATATGAGTTATTAAACTAACTGGTTTCATTTAATTAAAATAAATATATTGTATATAAAAAATAATAATTTTACTTCATTCGCTTTTAATTGTACTTAAAATATGTTTTACGTTTTTTTCCCTCAAGTGTATTTCATCAGTCATATTTTTTCATTGCTTTAATTTTTTTCATTATTTTATTTTATTTTATTTTATTTTATTTTATTTTATTTTATTTTATTTTATTTTATTTTATTTTATTTTATTTTATTTTATTTTATTTTATTTTATTTTATTTTATTTTATTTTATTTTATTTTATTTTATTTTATTTTATTTTATTTTATTTTATTTTATTTTATTTTATTTTATTTTATTTTATTTTATTTTATTTTATTTTATTTTATTTTATTTTATTTTATTTTATTTTATTTATAAATAACATTAAATTTTCTTTTTCCATTTCCAAATCATTTCCACTCAATTCAAATTCACCTTAAGCACACTTAACACACACCCTGTTGAATTTGCCAAGGCATGAGCTCAGTTCGTAATTTTTGTTATTGTAAACTTTTCACTTAATTCCTTAAATCGCATTACAATTTACAACCGTTAGATATACGAGTATTCTTACCGACGATTAACGGCACCGAACAATTAAAATTTCATTTCATGCTTTATGATTTGCAATCGTTTTCATGCGCATTTCGTTTTTGTTATTCTTATTGTTGTTGTTGTTTAAGCTTATTATATAGTAGTTACTTATCATTTTATTTACTATTACTCGGTTATTTGAATTTTTAATAACTTAAAAGCGTGATTTGCCGACGATTTGGAAATTTCACCTAAAATTCGCAACACTTTTCGACAATTTCACATTTTTATTCACATTGCATAGCGTAAAATTTTATTTTCTTTTTAAATTGCACAACATTGATTTTTACGGATTTTTTATTGTTATTGTAATATTGTAATTTCTAATTTTACTACAACATTTCGCATGCCTCGTTGCGGCTCAACAATTTGCCAAAACCATCTTACAGCCCATTCAGCCCCCTCATAACGGTAATTCGCAATAACTAACGGTCGGTGTGTTGCAGGCACGACTTCTTGCGAAACAGGTAAGCTCGTTTGGCGGTGCTCTCCTGCCACGCGCTCCACACGAAAAGGCGCTTAGAAAGGCGGCCGGCGGGGGCACACGATTTATTGCTTTATTTGATTTGGAGTTAAGTTGTTGTAGGAGTTGCTAAGAAGCTTGCTGCTTTGGAGCGCCGTAGCGGCAAGCAAGCAATCGTGGCGCTAACAGGAAAACGTTCGTTGTGCTTACTTTGAGTTTTTTGGTTTTTGTTGTGTTTTTGTAGTTATTACTCTGCTTTCACTGCCGTGGCATGTTTGCTTTCACAAGTATTGTTGTTGTTGTTTTATTTTTTTATTTACTGTTATTTTACGTGTTTTCTTTCAATATTGTTGTTTTTTGTTGTTCTTGTCTTTCGCTCGGATTAGTTTCCCCTCTCCACCTCTCGTCTACTCTAAGTGGCTTTCACGCTGCGGGCTTTTTTTCTTGTTTTTGTTGTTGTTACTATGCTTTACGCTTTTCTTGTTTTTTTTATTTTTTTTCCACCGTTTTTCCGTTGCTTCTTCTACTTTTGGCTTACACAACTTATATAAGATTCAATGTTCCGCAACAACAACCACAACCACACTAACACACATACACATTCACGAGCGAGTGTGTGCCTACGCAGATACGCGAGCCAAAAGTAGCTGGCAGTCTAAGTACTACTACTGAAGACTCGTCTTCGTTGGAACTCGTCGTCGTGGGGTGGTGATGATTTCACTTTCTAACGCTTTCCATTTTACTTATATATTTTGTTTTGTAATTGCATAAACATACCAGCGCAGCGTTAATGTGTGCGTCACAACAACACATACATACGTATATACACTTAAGATACTACATAGCAGAGTATGTAGAAGAAGCGCGTGCACTTCACCGTTATAGTACTACAATTATGTATGTTTCTACACACACACACACACTACACATCAAACTAACGGTAGTAGCAGTGACCAACTAGCCAGTCAACCAGCCAGCTAGGCAGCCCGCCGCGCGCGCTTCAGTGTGTGCGTGTTGGCCAAGAATGTCAGCTTTCAATCTCCTTATATTATTTTAGTATTTTTATGTGTTTGTTTTTGTTGTTTTTATTGTTGTTGTTTCAAACACTAAACACCCTTTTTTTTCAGTATTATTATTCACTATATATCGGCGCGTTTTAACTCCCATTGAAACGTTGTTAATACGAACAGAACCTCACGAAGACTAAACTAACCGTTGCATGTTGGTCAGTTATTTAGGCACCGTTATGTTCTCAAAAGCTTTTTTGGTACAAAGTTATGTGTATGCTTTTTTGACGAAACGTCGTGTGAAGAGCGCAAAAAGCTAACGAAGCTAGTTGCTTAATCAGGCCAAGGAGCTTTCATTTGCGCGCCAAAGTAGCTTTTTGTAATAGGTGTTACAGGTGTGTTGTTGTAGGCGCAACAGCATCAGCTGTGTTTTATTGGTTGTGTATGGTGTTGTTTACGGTAAAGTAACGGTTTGGGAAGAGTCTTTAAGTTTATATGGCTTAAGAAGTGTCTATAAAAGCTATTGAAGCATTTTTTCATGAAAAAGCTTAATTATTTTTATGTTTTGCCTATGCCAAATATACAAATTAGGGCTCGTAAAATTATTCGATTAACCTGAAAACCAATTATTCAAATATCCGGTTTGTAACCGTTCGTACACATATTAACCGGTTAGCACTATTCGATTAGTCGCAATGTTACGACTATTCGGATAGTCGTTCTACTACGATTATTCGAATAGTTGTTCTGCTGCCACTATTCGAATAGTTGCTCCGCTGCGTGCATTTGAATAAATGAGAATTGTTTAAAATCCAAGCAGCCTTTGATTTTTGTTTGTTTTTATTTGTGAAAATGTCAATTGTGGACATTTTTCATGAGTCTCACATTTTTCAATAAACATAGAAACACAACGAACGGTTAACCGAATAGTCGGAAATGAGTGGTTAATCGAATAGTCGACAACTTACGACTATCCGAATAGTGCAAACCGAATATTATTATTCGAATAATGCCCTAATCGGTTAATTCGGTTAATCGAATACCAAGAGCTCTAATACAAATACAAAAATACAAGAATTAGGTTTGTCATTGCCTTCTCTGGAACGTTATCTAAAAAAGCTTAGAGATTTTGCTTAGAAGTCTGATTGAACCCAGGTCTTATGTAGTCGCCGCACTTCCTCCTTCAATGTCCAGCATTCGACAGACTTAGATTAAAACATCTCAGTACGCACATCTTCGGCGAACTCACCGAAGTGTGAATCGACTGGAATCTGGAATCGACATTAACCGACTTAAGAACTTAGAATCCAAGCGCTTTGTCAAATTATAAGGGTCTTAACGATCCGTCAAGAGTATCTGGGTGCCACAAAAGACAGTCGAATCTATCTAAGTGAGACGCTCTGCAGTTGCGGAGATCTACACCTTAACTTAACCTAACCTATGTAGTCGTAGTATTAAGTTATAGTTGGAGGAACTTAGGTAATTCCGAGATTACAACCTTCGACCATTTCTACACGATCCTAATAAGTTAATTAAGCAGTCGTCTTTCAAAAATTACCAAAAAACCACATGAGGTAGTTATTTAAAAAACGAATTTATTCTTCCAAGCAATTCCGAATGATTTCTTCCAAGAGAAAAAACTATGTACACAGTTAAAAAATCACAGCAGAGTAAAGACGCTTAATCACTCCTTAAATCTAATAGCCATGTTTTTTGTAACCACCATGACTGCCACCTGAGCCGTAACCGCCTGAGCCACCACCAAAGCCGCCGCCTGTACCGAAACCACCGCCAGATCCGCCACCACCGCCGCCGCCTGGTCCAAAACCGCCACCACCGCCTCCGGGACCGAATCCACCACCACCACCACTATGTCCACCACCACCGTGTCCACCAGAGCCGCCACCGCCTCCTGGTCCGAAGCCACCACCACCACCTCCGGGTCCAAATCCACCGCCACCGCCTCCGGGACCAAATCCACCACCACCATGTCCACCACCACCGCCTCCACCACCGCCTCCACCAGCGCCGCCACCACCACCTCCTCCTGGTCCAAAGCCGCCACCTCCTCCTGGACCAAAGCCGCCACCACCACCTCCAGGACCAAATCCACCACTACCACCACCACCGCCGTGTCCTAAGCCGCCACCGCCACCATATTTAGAGCCACCACCGCCGCCGCCATAAGCATTAACGGCGCCCAAAACGGCTAAGGTAACGAAAATCACCTGCAAAATACAAGAGAAGAACGTTTGATTCTAAATTCTATAATAACTTCCACAGCACAATTTCAATTTACCGTAAACTTGTTCATCTTCCCGACAGTTTTGCTGGTGTCTCACAGAACATTCACAGAAAACTGGTTGGTGGCACTGCGGTGGCTGGGCTTTTATTGTTTGGAAATTGTCGATGCAAGCAAATTTGTGGCGATGCGAAAGCAAACTGGTAATAATCGGAGATGCATCTTTGTTGTTTCCATTTTGCTTATTTACACGAGATTATTTGTACGTCTTTGGCGTTGTTGTTGTTGTTGCTGTGCTTTGCACTATCTCAATCGTTTTGAATTCACGGCAAAATGTTGTTGATTGAAATGTCTCAGCGCAGCGTTGTGTTAAATACCCTACATAGGGCGATTAATTGATTTATGGTGACGTAATGTGTTTGATTGATTGGTTTCGTTCGATTTGGAATTTTAAATGAGAAATTATTGTAATTGTATATCCGGTTCAGTTGCAAGTCGTTTTTTGGGTTTGTTTACTTTACATGCGAGTTATCCAATTGAAATTTAATACTTAATCGGATTAGAACTTCCATTTTTGTAGCACAAAATTTATAAAACTTAATTTTTTAATTATATTTAATATTTTGAATTTATTTACAGCTCATCATCCAATCAGTTCGTTGGCGGTGGGATTTAGTCTTTCACACAGTACGCTGGATAGGACCTTATATTCGATATTGAGGAGGCTTATCACACGATAATTGGCGCAGATTGTTTGATCTCCCTTTTCATGGATTAACCAGCGCAAAGTTAGATTCACAACGTCGGGTCTTTGTCCAATCATATTCTGCAAAGAAGCTGTTGCATGCATCTTATCAGTCCTTTGAACAGCTCGGCCGGCACTCCATCGGCCCCGCCGCTTTGTTCTTCTTTAAGCGGGTAATTGCTATTCGAACTTCTTCATCGTCGGACAATGGAACATCTGTTTCATTACCAACGATTGGAGATTCGGGATCGCATTCTCCTGGTGCTGCACTTTCACTGCCATTCAGCAAGTTGAAGAAGTGTTCTGCAAATCTATTCATCATTATCGGCTTATAACGAACTCTCCATTTAATAAATAAAAGATAAAGGAATCTCCACAAAGAGTAAGAGAACAACAAGACACAAAAACAAAAAAATTTAATGTGAGACTTCTATTTCAGTCAGTGAAAAAAAATCATTAAATAATAATCATTTCTTCGAGTGATTTCTTCCCTTGCCACTGGAATCATATTCTTGCTGTAAACAAAACCTTTAACTTCTTGACGACATATTCTAAGATAGTTAGAGATATGTTAATTCCATCCAGAGATATGAAGATGTGGTTTTGGTCCCCGGTAGTCATGGATTCTGTTCTAAGAGACTATTAATGTAGCTCCCCCTCGGAGATATAAATCCGGGGTTTCCCGTGATCGACTCACAAAAATGTATGGTTTGCTCTTCCAGGAATAAATTTATTAACTAAATTTTCTAACTAATTCCGAACACATTGTATGTAATTTCTGGGTGAAAAAGGGTGCCATGGTTAAATCAGAAATATCTCGGTATAAACTGGGTTAGGAAGAATACTTTTCAATATATCGCACCATCCACAAAAGTTTTTGCGATAAATATTTAGAAAACTCTTCAGAAATCTAAATATCGAACCCTTATCGACTTGCTCAATACCGACCTCATTACCGATATTGAAGTAAGGAAGGGAAAAAATCGAAAACGCGATTATAGAATCAAAACAATATTGCAAAGGAAATATGGCATAGTTCAAATCAGAGGATCTCATTTTATAGAGCTAGAATTAAAAATCTTTTTTTTTTAGTTTTTCATTATAATTCATTATAATAGAATCAACTCAGACTTAAGAGATTGATATCCATTTTTACGACCTTCAATCATTATCTATAACATTTAAAAACTCATAAAGGGTGTACGACCCAAATAGACACAACAAATAGACTCAATAAACCCAAGCGCAGTACACAAAGTAAAGTTAAAAAATTAATGTAAAAGTAAAAAATAAATATATTAATAATATAAATAGCAAATATGAATGATTTGATGGGTAAACACAGAATTCAATTCTAATCACAAAATAACATACAGAGATGCATTCAAACGCTCGCAGCGCATCTGTAGTGCTAATTACGGTAGAAGCTTGACGTAAAAAGATCAGTGCAAGCATACATACATACATACATATATTTGTAAACACCGGCGTATGACTGAATATTTTATGGTTAGATCACTGATTTAAAGCGCAGTTTATTTGTACTTCAAGTGGGATTTTTTCAAAATGTTATTCGAAAAGGGTTACAATTAATTTTTCAAAAGGTTAAAATTTTATAAGCAATAATTATAGAGCACATAAACGCGTGTACAGGGTGTTGGGTGGGTTTTTGGTTAAATGTAGAATGTAAATTAATTTAACTTAAAAATTTTTACTTGTTTTTTTTTTATTTTATATAAATTTTATAATATAATAATAAATCTCTAAATTGCAATTTGAAAAAAATGTTAAACAGAAATAAATGTATTTTTACTGAAAAAAAGTTCCTAACATATTTTTCTCTTCAAAAAATGTTTTTATTTCAACTTTTAGCTAATGAGCCACCCTTTATTACATAGAAACATACCGCTGCTATGAAAAATGTCGTTCGGAATATTTTAAAATATAAAAAAATAATAATATAATTATTAAAGCTCAGCATCTCTTACAGCATATTCGAGTATATAAATACATGCTACATAGCTAAGTGTATACATATTTATAAGCTAACGCGTAGCACCAGTAAATATTAATAGGTATTTCCGGTACCAATAATAGAAACGTGCTATGGACATAGTACTTTCAAATTTGCAATGTTAAGTGCTTTCCGGGAATAAGAAGGAAAACTGATACGGATTTAATATAATACATGCAACAGTATAAAATATTTGTGATTAATTTAATATAAACTTTATTGTACCCCAACGGAATAACGCTAATAAATTGCACTAATCCACAAGTCGTCAAAATTAAAAATTTTTTTAAGATAATAATGAGGATAGTAAATATCTACCATCAACAATTATGTTCAGAGTCAAGTTCTGCATAAAAAAAATCTTCAAGGCTGAGCTTCCTACGAGCCTACACACCTAACCTCAATCACAATGCGTTATATAATCGCAACAACCAAAAAAGATTACAAATTTTCAAAAACAACAAATTTACTAATATGAATATTCTAACTCATCAAATTATAATAGTGTACATATGTAGTGTGTCAGCATTTCACTGATAAACTAATGAACTACCACAACGAATATGACCGTACACCATGATGCACCGGTGCATTGATAAGCCGCACGTCTGTTTAAATTGTAAACAATTTCGCAATTACGTTCACATCTGCACATAGTTATACATTATATAGATTTTTTACACATCTATTACACACTTCAAAAATAGTGCACAATTATTACTATAATACACAAGCCGGCAATTTTTGATTAAAAAAATTGAAAGAAATAAACAAGCAACAATGAAAATATTACAGGGAGATACATATTTTGCAGAAATACTATTTTTAAAAGAAATGTATATAGAAATATTAAAAAAAAAAATATATACATAAGTATAAATTAAAGATCGCTGCTACTGCTGACCTCTTGTATGGCACAAGAGAAAGCTACATTTGTGAGTGGTAACAGATCTGACATTATGTATGCTTTTTCCAAAGACTCTGTTATACACATGTACATGTACATATATATATTTATAACATTTATCTATTACTACAATTACTTATTAAATATTATCCGATTATCTAAAAGGTTAGTTTTGCCAATGTGTGTTCATTTTCTAGATTACTTTATATATATGTACGCTATAACTTACAAATCGTTTACCTTTTAATTCTGTGCTATTTTTGTAAATCAGTATATGTATATTACTGCTATGGATGGAATTGCTGTGTACATTTGGTTTAAATGTTCACTGAAGGGTGGCGTCCGCTTTTCATCATTCACACATCTTTTTTGTTTAAGTTGTATCAACTAACCACATATCTTCATGTACTTTAAACTATGCGCGCTTTCAGTTTAAACAATTTATAATATAATAATGTCATTTCAAACACTTCAGAACACTTTCAATAAATTTTACACAAAATAAATCTAAACGCCCTCAAATTTGCGCGAATTTAATTTTAACTAATGACATTTCACAAATACGTTTCCCACAGTTTCCGTTCCGTTAGTTGGCGTTGCCATATTCTCCGTGACATATCAATAAAATAAAATAGCAAAATGCTAATATTATTCATTTAAGTATTCAGCTAAACTAAAATAAACAAATATTTTCAATTATTTATTTTACAAATAATTATAAATAAATATTTTAAACAGTATTTACTGTGAAAACAATGCCGAGATAACAATTATAACGGCGTTACTAGTTGGCGTCAGCTACGGCATTTGTATTCTCTCATAACCTCACATTCTTTGGCAAATGTTTGTGCGTGTGTTTAAGCCATTCTGACATTTCATCACAGCTGACAGCGATTGCGGCTATAAATTCTTTCATAAATAAAAGGGTGAAAATTTCAAATTTTATTTGATTTATTTTGACTGCAACTTATTTGGAAAAGAAATATGTCCAAGCACGATGCTTATGGCGCGCCTGCCAAGCCCGATAACAATTGTCGCACATGTACAGATTTTAAATATTGGTCAAAACAACAACGGCAAATATTTCATAAGGCGGTAAGTGTTGTGTACATTCTAGAAACTTGAAAACATCACATATAAATGTGTTGAAATGTTTCATAACTACACGATAATAAGTGATGTGAAATCTTGCAGGATGCGCCAAAGGAGGAAACAGCCGAAAGTAGTCCGGCCTCACGAAATGGCTGTCCCTTGGATAAGGTGGCTTTGGGACGTGCCACCTGGGGCTTATTACACACAATGGCGGCATTTTATGAAGACAATCCCTCGGACAATCAAAAGCGTGATATGAAAACATTTCTGGAAGTGCTGTCACGTGTCTACCCATGCGAACATTGTGCCAAAGATTTTCGCAAAGAGTAAGCATTGAATGATGCAATTGCGCTTTACTTACATGACATACTTTAATACGCTTTCTCATTATAGCCTCAAAGAACATCCGGCGCAGGTGAATTCACAATATGAATTCTCACAATGGCTGTGCAAGTTCCACAACCGTGTCAATGTAAAACTGGGCAAAACACAATTCGATTGTTCGAAAGTTAATGAGAGGTGGCGAGATGGCTGGTTGGATGGTTCCTGTGATTGAGTATCAAGTATTAACCCTATATATATATACATATATATATTTAATTTCAAACAGGCGAGGGAATTGTTACAAATAAGCTCTTATAAAGAGTTACAAAAGAGACAGTTATTGTTGTTGTTGTAATTGTTTCATAACTGCACTTACATAGATTATAATCTACCTTAGATAATAATGGTAAACATATTGTAAAATTAAAATGTAAAGATATAAGCTGTATATCGTAAACACAAAAAATGTCTACATTAATCCATATATATTTTGTTAATTTATTTTATACAGACAGTTTACTAAAAGTAAAGAGTCAAAATTTTGAAATTTTAAACTAAAAGTATGTGTGTGTACTGGATAAGATTTTCAACAGCGTAGTGTTTTGTAAGGATAACCCCGTCGCACGATTATAAAATGTATATTAACTACAACAAATATTACAACGGTTGTGGGGGGAGCAACAGCGATTTACTTACTATGTTCTCCGATAGGCAATAATTTGCGCCTAAAATTATGCACTAATTTTGTAAAATTAGACAAAAATACTCTGAAATCGGGAACTTACAAACATACATATTCGACATATAGAACAATAACAAAAACCGTTGTATTTTTTGTATTTGTTGTTATACAACCTATAAACTATTTGCGGAATGCTATTGACAGTTCTTAGTGGAATATGAAGTCAAATTCATTCTAGTTAGTCTAGTGTTGTTGTTGTTGTTGTAATAATTTTAATTTCCTCTATAGTTCTCGGGAACTCTGCTGAACTGACAGCCTGTGCTCGAATATAAATTCGAGTTCATTTTCCAAATATTTTTACTTCTCTCAATCCCACTCGCCGCCGAAGACCTCTTGTAAGACACGAAAAATAAGTAAAATAAAAACAACTTTACTTTTATATGTTACATATTTATTTATTTATCATTACATAACTCATTCAGTTTCAATTATAATCATGACATTCAAATAGCCAGTATCTGCCTCGCATATTGAAACAACTTTCTACGTAAATAATACATAATTATATAGTTGTGGGAGTGTATTATGTTTTTTATAGTTGGTAGTTTTATTAGAATTTCCCCCGTAGTGTGTTTGTTGTTTTGTTCAATGGAATTCTGCGATGTTATTGCAATCCCACACACTCACTCACAAAAATGCCTATTTAGATTCTGCCAGGGAAGGTACCGGCATCACGTTGATCATTCCATCTCTCCACCCAAGCATTGGGGCACATCGATGAGAATACTTTCTTGAAGTAGTTGCATGGCTCGTAGCTTTCGCCGCGCACCTTCTGGCAGCGATGGTAGTCAATGTATGATTGATAACAATAACGAGTCACGTTCTGGTTGGGGAAGCGTGGATCGAAGGGCGCAGTTTCCATTTTGTACGTCATGGTTTTTTCTTTGCCTTTTTTAGACATGGGAAATGTGTTTATTATAAATTACTGCATGTAATTAAACGCATACAAGTAGAAATGGGCAAAGCCAAGGAGCAAGCGAGCGAGCGAACGAACGAACAATATTTGATGATGGTTATATGGAAAATATACGGTATACAAAGATATACAAGAGAAATCGGTTACGTTAGTCACTTAATGGTATGATTATGATTAATTTCGTTTACAATCAGTATATATGTACATATATTAATTATATATGTTTATATTTTGAATAGCACAAATCAATATGTATTTCTTAGAGATATACATATAAGAATTGTTGAAGTGTGTTTTTATAAAAAAAAATATATATAAAAATTAAAGTATACAAAAATTCAATATAAAAAATATGAAAACCGAAAAATTAATTTTTTCTCTAAATCAAAAGAAAATGAATTGTAATTAAGCAAAATTTTCGGCGAAACTGTAAATATTTTTTGTGTACCTTACATGCGTAGTTGCCACATTGTAGTTCATTGCAAATGAAAATTATTTTGTCGACTCATGCAAGGAGTGTACCGAAAAATTATGTACTTTTCCACACTAAAAAACGATTTTATTTAAGAAATTTATAGTAAATATGTGAAAAAGTGGTTTTTCATTGTAAATATGTTTCTATATGGCTGTAAGTATTGCTGTGTGTTAATGCGTGTGTGTGTCTTGAGTCGTTTGACAGTTTGCTGGTGTAGCAGTGATGGTGTCATTTAACAACAATTTACAGCATATAATAAAAGTATAAAAACTTAAATTCTGCCTGGAAAAACACCGGCTTCCCGTTGTTCATTCCACTTTTCCACCCAGGCGTTTGGACACATTGTTTTGAAAACTTTTTGAAAATATTCGCACGATTCATGCCCTTCACCACGACTCTTCTGACAACGATGGTATTCCACATAGGAAAACCAGCAATGCCGTGTTACATTCGTATTGGGAAAACGTGGATCCATCGGAACTGTTTCCACCTTATATTCGGGTTCTTTTGCTTTCTTTTGATCTTTTTTCGACATTGGCAATTTTCTTGCTGCTCTTCAATCAATCACTTCATGTTATGTAATATTCATATATGTATATATATATATTTTTTTTTTGATTTTTGCAAACGAAAAAGTGTCGAGAATAATGCATGAATGTTAGTTGATGATAGAAAATTAGTTGAGAAATGTTAAAATGATATGAAAGAATGCTAAGCAAATTAGTAAAAAGAAGGAAACTAAAATGGAACTTAAACGTACTCATAAATTAACACAACAATAAAATCCATGTACGTTGTTTATACATATAAACATGACGTAATAGAAAGTAATAAATGTTTGCTTTCCAAAACTCATTTGTTGTTGGTAATGTGCATGCAGTTATTTCTTTCTATTACACCAAGATAATACCCACTTAACCTACAAATGAAATAAAAACTTACAACTACTTTTAGCTTTAAAATGAAAATTATTCACAGGATACTTGAAGAAGTGGAATTGATTCGTAATTCAATTTAAAATAAACTCCTATCATTTATGTCTATATATGTATATATATTGGTATATAAGGTTTATGCACAGAATTCATGTCATATTAGTGGAAAACTCGAAGTATTCTTTATGTCACTCAAGTTCTATTTAACGCCGATTTAGGTTCACTTAACCAGTGGCCGTGTGCCGCCGTCGGAATCACAAGCATGATTTTTATATTTGTTAACTTCGGCCAAGTATAAAGACCAAAAGTCTTTCGGATCATCACTTTGTTCAGCTTGAGCTTTTGGCTTGGCCACCACACCGGTTTTGAGTATCTTTCCGCCTCGTCGACGTCCAACCATCGGCGGTGGTGGTGCAACTTTGCCAGTTGTTGTGGCGGCATTTGAGGTAGACGCTAATACAGGAGCCGCGACGATGGGCGCTATAATGGCAGGCGCAGTAGCAATTGGTACATGTTGTTGTTGGGCTTGCATTTTTTTGAAAATTTCCAAAAACGAGCCATCATTTGCAAATACTGGATGTGAAGCCTCCGGTTTTTTTGGTGGATACACCTTGCCTTCCTTAGCAAGTGCCTGACGTAACTTCTCTTCCATTTCACGATGTATACGCTCTTTATCTATTGGTTCATCTGCATCGAGATTGTAATATGCGCCGATGGGTTCACGCTTAGGTAATGGTAAATGTTGCAAATCAGTATTTTGCATGTCAAAATCTGTTGCTTTAGAACGGCTGCTTTCCGCAGAATTACTCGTAGAATGCTTAGCTCCATTATCATATTGCCTCCGATCAGCATCGGCGATATTGCGTGAGCGCTTGTCTGGGCTGCGTGAGCGTGAATCCCTTTTGCTACTACGATGTGAACGTGTATGAGAATGGCTACGACTACGCGAATCTCTATAGCGTCGACTAGAGTTGTGTCTATCGCGACGACTATAACTCTTACTGCGACTACGACTACGTGAACGTCTGTCGTTACGACGCTTTCGGTAGTCTATGGAACGACTACGACTGCGGCTGTATGAGCGACTGTCATGGTAGCGACGATGACGCGAACGACTACTGGAGCGGCTACGTCTTTTTCGTTCTTCCCTCCGCGTATCGTGTTCATATCCAACATCACGTTTCTGTCGGTGACTCATAGAAGACATTTTAGCTTTTTACTTTGTCGGCCGTTGGATGTGATGTTTATATCTGTAATTCAAACTATAGCCCTTTTAATAAATCACATTACTATGTCGGCTTGTCCTGCTTTTATACTCATAACAATCTCTATACGATATTGAATACTAGTATGTATTTTTTTTTTTTTTGTTTTCTTTAAACGACATATTTTCTTGTTCATTATCAAAGTGCAGCAAAGTGCTTGTCTTTGACATTCGTATTTAGAAATTTTGACGTAAATTTGGAAACAAGAAAATATTAACGATTAGTGTTAAAGAAATATATGAAATTAATGTATGTATTTCAATGCTAAAAAAATGACATTACATGTTCGCTCTTACTGTATTCTTCCACTTTTGCGAAGCACCAAGCGTTCACTACCGTGTGTTTGGTTGGCAAATGCTTCGTTCCAAAGTTACTTTATCCGGCTTTGTTATGCAGTGCAAATGCTGTTGTAGTTATAGTTGTGAATTCTCTGTTGAATATTATATATTTGCAGGCTCAGCGTGTTATAGTTGTGTCCTATTCATGGAAACGTTTTTTAAAAATTCCTGCGTAAAAAATGAACTTGAAGGCATGAATACTTCGTGTTTTCCCAAACTGTGCATTTTTCAATTCATTATCTCTTCAAATATATACTTAAATATTTGTTTTTCAGTTTTTATACACTTTAACTTAAGGCTGTAAACGAGTTGTTCACATTTAAAACTTACTCAAGTCAAAAATAATGTTATGTAATTTTATTTTAAACCCCCCATGTAAAGAACTTCGCGAGCAATCGTCACCGCCTAGACAACTCTGTTGAATTATCCATCAATTCCATTCCTTTTCAATTTTTTGCCAAGACGTATACAAAACAAAAATAATGAGGCACCTTTTACTGAATTTTCCATACCTTGAGGTCTCCGAAAGAGCTGAGAAAATTTATTCTATTTAGTTCAACTAAATGTCACGATCCAATGTGGCTGCTTGAGATTTTTCGTCTAAAATCAATATGGCGATTGACTGAACGATTCACAATCGGTTAACGCTGAATTGCTGAATATGACAGGGTTGCTGCTATCGTGTCAAGTGAATAATTTTGCTCTATATATATCAGATATAATTTTTAATTGAAATTAATAAAAACATAATTTATTAATTTTGAAAGTTAGATGTCAATATATCTCATGGTTGTTTTGACTACTATAAAAATATATCAAATGAAAATGAGAATTTCTAATTTTTTTGATATTTTCTATTAAATTTGTTTAAGCTATTAATCGATTAAATGCTATATTTAAAGAGATATAAAAATATTATTTTTATTATAAATAATATATAAATAAGTCTCTATTAATATTAAAATTAAATAATTATTACAGCTGTCAGATTCACCTTCATATTAAATTAAATAGCGCTGGCAACTCTGAGCGAAACTATGACAAAAAGGAATGCCTTGACAGTTGTTCACAGCAAAAAGCGCCTGTCCATCGTTTGTCATAGCAATTGGAGCCCAGTATAACAGTATTATAAATTCTACTTTAGTTGGAGCAAGTGGATGTGGTGTTGAAGTGGAATTGATGTTGCGCAAAATAAAGAAATTTAACTGCTCAGATAGGTCTTAATAACTTATTCAGCAGTTTGTACGGTTTTCAAATAAAAAAAAATCGACACAAGAACGCGTGCACATAAAACAAAACCCGATGATAAAATTCTTTGTTAGTGTTTTTAACGCGACAAAGGGAAGTATTTCACTACATTCCGCATGCTAAAAGGTGCGAAATTTACTTTCTTGCTGTGCAAAGAAATAAGGCGGAAATTCAAGATAAGTGAATAAAAAATTTTACTAGGTTCTCTACTATTAACGCGAGTTAACGCGTAGAAAAAGATAAAACGGTTAACAATAAGTGAATTTTCTGGACGTATTCAAGTGTTTGAAGCGTTCGGCGAAAAGGCGTGTGACAGTACGTTTGGACGTTGTAAAAAATACAAACCCTGTGGAACACCAATTGGCGTAATTGGCAAACATGGCACCAGCGTTAAGTAAAATAACACAAAATCAGAGCGCCATAGTGGGAGTGGCGGGTGTTTCTGCCGCTCTTTGGATAATTGCCTATGGCAAAATGTCCAGCAAGCGTAGGTGAGTGTGAACTTTGAAACAACCATGCACATGTACAAATATGATTATTCATTAATTATTTGCTGTTACTTTCTTCATATTTTTATCCTATCACAGAGGGTGAAATTTTTGCAAAAACCTCAACGTTGTCATTGAAAATTTAATAAATTTGGCGCTAAGTTTTTACTTCACCTGCTATTAACCGAATTGCTTATGTGTTTGCATGTGCATAAAGGCAATATTCCGGTTTTTAATAACACTTAATGAAAAAAATGTCCAACATGCGAATTACCAGTTTTCAAGTGCAAGCATTTAGACTAAACACCTCGGAAGCAAATGCCCAAATGTGCTGATGCTATCACTTTGTTGTTGTTGAGCGTCTGAGCAGCCAATCATCATTAAGTTTAAAGCAATTATATTATACTTAAATACATGCAAAATATTATTAATTTCGAACTGCCATCTTTGTTTATTTAATGCCAGTCATGCTCAGCTTACTATCTTTAGTAATTTGTACATTTTTTAAACCTAATTTTCCTCATTTATAGATTTTTATTTACCACTTTAATTCGATTCTGTCTACAATAGATATCTAACTAATCTTGATTAAGCCTTTATTTACAGCATCGTATAAATCTTTCACAAATACAAATACAACAACAATAATTGCAACGTTATCGTTGCACATAGTAGTAAATGTGCAGCAAGTTTTTTTCCATTATAGGCGCATACTTACAATATTACATATGTGTATGCATGCCTATTATCCAAAGTATTTTTTTTTTACTGGAACCAGCTTTTTGCGTCTTCCCTTTTGATTACACGATCAGCTGAGCGTGCTGCAAAGTTGTATGGCAACAATCTGTGCGCTGTCCAGAGATTTGTCCAAGTATTTACATATATGCATTGCATATGTATGGATTGTTTTTGTATATATACATAAGAGTGCATATAAGTGCTTACATACGAGCGTAAAATGCACTAATGTGCAGTTTGTTTACAAACATCTATTAGCACATTCACTACTGCAATTTTATGCCTCATTTTCTTGTATTCGTCTTGGTTTCGTTATTTAGGCCATTTGACTTTTTCCATTTTCGATTTCTGCATGAAGAAACATGCAATTGCTGTTGGATTAAAAAATTGCAGCATACACATATGGAAGGGTATTCCAACTATTGCAAGTTAAACCAAAATGTATTTCTTCCAACTCAAAGGCATATGTTTTTACATTTATTCCTAGTAAAGCTGTGAAAGCACTCTTATTAATGGATGCACTCATTTGAATTTGTATAATGCTCAGTGCCGCCTGATTTTATTTTTATTTTTTTATTGTTGTGAGAAGTGAAAAGTTAATGTACTTGTAATTCAACCATTACACCGTTTTCCATTCCTGCTGAATCAAAGGTTAGGACATTATAGCTTGCTAATTACACAAACGTGCTATATTTAAAGTACATATTTTAGTATTTACTTACGCATACACTATATGTTTACATTTACGTTTATTAAAATACAACACTTAGTTTTAAATACTTAAAATGCTTGATACTATTTTTATAGATTTATTTATGGCAGGCAATATGATATAGTTCTAATTACTAATGAGCAACTCTTAATGTTTTGTTAAATGGTTTGCAATGTTAATAAGTTTATATATTCAATGCCGTAAATCAAACTTATAAATAATCAAGTGGTGTTAATATGTTAATGTGGTAGCACCCTGAACCTGAGTATGTTCCACATATTCGAAACTAAAACGATATTTAGTGTAATAGTAGTAAAAGGTTAACTAAAAACACTTCTGTGATAACTGTGAATTCTTTATAAATATAAATTTAAAAATAAAGTTAGATAGAAAATGATTTATATTCAAATACATATGATAAAATAAAAATAGAAAATGTGTAAATAAAGAAATGTAGGCATGACTACCACAACTGTTAATAAAAAAAAGTACCACTACGAAATATAGATTATATTTCAACTTCGTTTATAACGTCACCCAACATTATATGGCATTGATAAAATATTACGATATCTGAGATTATAAAAACTAACAAGATAAAACATATTTATACATATCTGAATATTTATTTTTGTATGCACATAATTGTAAATGTGTGTAAAAACGTTTATCATTATCAATTCTTGGTAATATATTAAATAATTGTGGATTTTTGAAGCATATGTATGTGAATAAATCTATACAGCACTTCGTATATAGTGTTTAAGTGTGTACAATAAATGAAATTCTCTGAAATTTACTGGCTAGTTAGTTAAGTTTTAAAATTTTTAAGGAAATTTACATGATAAATGCATATACTTTGTCTGGAGCTCTAAACGAACTCGTATACAATTATTAACGTAAAATGTGTCTAATGTCTCAAATATTTAACTAAAAACTACATATGTATATAAATGCTAATATCATAGTTTTTAGCATTCCATAACGCCCAAACGGAACGCCTTTAAACACTTGTACATACTTATATCGATTTGTGTGCATTATCTATGTATTTATGTATGTGCATAACTATGTACTTTTTTCCACATGGTAATATGTGATTACAAAGAACTTTATCAAATGTGCCCATAAAGTGAGTGACAAAGCTAATTTGTCGTTGACGCATGACTCAATGTGCAAACTGAACAGAAATTTTAATTTTCAATTCATACATTTGTGCATGAATGAACTTTAGACTTTTTATAAATTTTCATTTTATTTAATTTTAAATTTAATTTTGCTTTTCCACTTCACATTTTTAATTGCATTCGAAGTGCTTGTTTATGTTTTAGTTACTCTGTAGGGTGCAGCCAATGGTTAAAATCAATTTTAATGATTTGGGAGAGTTGATTGTGTTGAAAACATTTTCTTTTCATGCACATGAATATCAACTTATACATCAATATACTTACATTCATTTCAACTGAACTCAAAAATTATTGATTTTTGTTTTTATTCAGAACTCATTTTTATGATTTTGTTCTGTGGTTAGCAAACAGAAAATAAAATAAATAGTATGCAATTATGAGGAAATATTAAATTTCTCATTATAGCTCTGAGTGATATATTATAGCGGCAATAAAATCTTATCGAAAAACTAACTCGTTTAAAATTACTTACAACTCCTTATTTACTTCTCACAATATCAAAATCGTTTTAAAATTATATAGTATTAAACATACTCGTAGGTATATATGCAAAACGCTTCACTTTAATTAATACTCTCTGTGTATAGTAGCAACAACGTATAGTCCACATAAATAAGTTCACAAATTTTATTCTGGACTTTCGTGCAGTCTTTCCCTTAATTTCACCTTTTAACTACATACCATACTGTATGTTTGTATGTACAAACAGTCATTAGAGTTTTGTTGTTGTAAAGAAACCGGCTGTTTTCAAATTACATACATCATGCCCGCCGGTTTTTGGTTACATAACCAAATTTATTTATTTTTTTCTTACTCTCTTTTATGTATAGTCTATAAAATTTACATAACCATGACATCGAAGACTTTCAGCTGATATGCCGAGTTTATTTCGTATTTAATTGCATTGATTTTAATTAATTAACTATTGGAAACATCAAAACTGTCTAAAGTCTATGTTTTTTTAAATCGTTTTGTTGTTGTAGTAGTAGAGAATTTTTCGTATATTTTTTTTAATGTTTTTTTTTTTTTATATTTTAAATAATTGATAGAAATAAAAAATAAAATATATTACATAAAAAAAATATATATTCTTTTAAAAATATTATTATAAATAATTAAAATAAAAATGAAAAAAATTAATCATTAAAATTAAAATTTTAGTATTTTTTTATTTTATTTTTTTAATATTTTTATATTTTTTTTTAATATTTTTATATTTTTTTATTTAAAATTAAATACTTCTTAACGTAAAAATAATAATAATGTAAATTATAATTTATTTATTTATTTATTTTTTTTTAATATTCTTTTTCTAATATTTAAAATCTAATATTTGATGTAAAAATATAAAAATAAAATAAAAACATTTTATTGTTAATTTTAAATAATTTATTTATATTTTTATTCTCTACTAAAATTATTTCCGAAAATTCTTAAAAATAATACCTTAAAAAAATTAAATCTTATTATTGCTTCCTCGATGATTTAAAATATTTGTTTTTTCTTTTGTTTGGTAAAAACTATATAAAATTTGTATGTATTATAAATGCATAATCGAACTGCAACAATCTAAGTGTCAATGGTCAAGTGGGTGTCATAAACCTATTGCCAAACATTCGGGCCAATGTCGCATTTTGAGCAAAAGAGAATTTCAAACAAAAAAAAAAACACGGAAGTTTAAAAATGAACTGTGATCGTTATATATGTTTGTATGTATGTGCATTTGTATCTACAGTTACGTAGATCGTTTTTTAGAATATTAATGTCTGTTGAGTGTTTTATTGCCGAATATATACACGAGTTCATTAAGAAAATATACACGTAATCAGAAAACACGCTACGGAATGTCAAAGTACAAATTATTTTGAAAAAAAAAAATACTGTTATTGTGTGTTTGTATTAATGTTTGTAATTGCAGAATTGAATTGCCGCCGCCACTTTAAGATTATAAAATATAAATTATTAATATTAAACACACTCTAGTTTTATGATTATTTTTATAGTTTTATGGCAAATTACAATACAATAAATAATTGCCGCACATGCCTAACGGGGGGCGATAGACTTTCAGTTGTTAGTGTATTGTTAATTTTATTGCAGCTAATCAGTTGAGATTAGCGGTTAGCGATATTAAAAAAGAAAACCAAAAACAATAGTTTTATAACTTTAAAATTAACCTCATTTTTAAGATTTATTTAAAATATTTTTGTTCATTAAAAATATTTCGTTCATCAAAAATATATTTCATCCAAAATATTGTATTTACAAATTAAACACTCGTCTTTCTTCTTCTCCCCAATTTGAATTGCTTTGAAATGCACGAAAAACCAGAAATGAATTGTTGCCCAGCATTCTAATGCCATGTCTGTATGTATTTTGCCTTTATTAGTTGGCAAAAATTTCGACAGGTGAGAACCTGTTGAGAAATTACCAATTCATTTATCTATATATACTTATGGTATATTTTGCTATATTAGTAAAAGTTCGCATATCAACACTGGGTGGCGCGCATAGTTTGTTTAATCGTTGGGCAATTGGGTGTACACCACGCCGGTGATGCAACTAGTTGGGAACTAAAATATAGCTGGTTTGCAAATAGTTTACTTTCTAATGAAGACTGTTCCACCAGTTGGGGACTAGGATACAAGTATTGAAAAATATTCAAGAAAGAAGAGTAAAAAGGTTTACAGAAGATATTTGTTTATTTCAACTGTTTTAATTTTCGCTAAATTTTGAGTTAAGTTAGCATACGTGTTCGAAATATAACGGGAATTTTTAAAAAATTTCACGGATTTGGAGAGTCCAATACGTAAGATAAAATTTTCAGCTGAATCCATCAAAAAAAGTTCACATTTCGTGCTTGTTCGTAAATTCTTGTACAAAATCCTTACTGTAACGATGCCCCAGCTTTTATATTCGTCAGAGTCTGGCTCCGTATGACTTTTTTCTATTTCCAAACACAAAGATTTTGAGAAGTATTGGAGAGCTCTGGTATAAGTGCTGCATATCGAATTGGTTCTATTTAGAAGACGATGACATAAATATAAACGAATGAATACATATTTTTTTTTCCAAAAAAAAATGAAAATTCCCGTTATTTTTTGAAGATACCAAAAATACATCCGACCTATCAGCGGTTAGACACGAGCAATTAAAAAATTTCGTGCAATTGATTTCAATTAGGTCTAATGTCTGTTTGGTTCTCATTTGTATCTTTTTGGAAGAATTATGACGGTACCTCGACCTATAGATCACCAATCAGATACATGTTCCCTTCTTGAAACTGCAATTCCTTATAATATATACAAACCTTTAACTGATTTTGTCAATGAGGAAACCATAGTAGTCCACATAATTCATATGTAGTCATTGTTCATAGGAATAAGTAGTGAAAGTTGATGAACCTGTATAAGACAAGTACGCTGTAGATCTATATTAATTTATAATTTTCTTTTATGGTAGGTAGGTAGGTTTTTTATAATCAAAATAAAATTTGAATATTTTTACAACTAACTCCTTTTCATCATAAATTAGTACTTTCGCGACTAGTGTTATTTACAAGCACTTCACAAACCTAACCTCAACTTCAGTCGGCAGAGTGAACTCATTGCAATGTAAAGCACCAGCAATATTTGTTCTACTACTATGTGATAGTAAATATTTTCATACATGCACAAATATAAATATGTATTTACTAATGTATATATGTATGTACAAACTATATGTATATTTTTGCATTTTATCAAAGATAAGATGCTACTACTACTGTTTTGTGTGTGTGTGTGTGTGTGTGTGTTTGTGAGTGCAAAATGCGGGCAATCTATGAAATCAAAAACAAGCAATGTCCACGATGTTAACACAGCAACGACAACAACAACAATAATAACAATAGCAACAACACTAGTGTCCACCGAAGCGGCACATCGCTTGTATTTGTATTTGTATTTGCTCACTTGCTCGCTTGGCGAATCACCTCATTTGCTCCTACATTGCCGATTGGCGTTCAAAGTTCATAACTAAATTAATCACAAGAAATAAAATAAATTAAAAATAGTAGGAGAAGAAGCAGAGTAGTTGAAGAAGGGAATAAAAATAAAAAAATAAACATCTGCAAATATACACGTCAGTGTTTAGGCGGCCATATGGCCAGTTGATTTGCCGATTATGGGCACATAATTAATATTTTGAATTAATATTTAGAAAATAGATTGCATTCAAATAACCAAAAAATGGTACTTTTTTTTTTTTTTATTCTTTTTGATAATATTTTGCTGTGGTCTTGGTTTATATTGTGCTGTCCGTCTCGACTTGCATTTAATTTTTTTTTTTCTCATTGTTTTAATAAAAATCAAGTTTTCTTCTTCTTGAAATGTTTCAATCTGTACTCGATTTCGTTCTTCCAAAGTTCCAACCACGCTAAATAATATTCGGTGTTGTTTAGTTTCTCCATATCAAGACCCTCGATGTAAATTATTTTATTCGTATCCGTATAATATATATAGAATATAACTGACTTATGGCAATAACAAAATGGAGCTATGAGTTCAAATCGGGTCGTAATCACGTCCATCTCTCATGTAATCGTTATGAAAATTGTATAATTATATAAAGAATAAAATCAGAAACTAACTATATCAGTTCCAGAATCGGTCTACAGGCATGTGTGACTTTAGCCACTTTCATGAGTGATCCGATGATCGTAGTCCATTTTTACATATATTTTTTTACTTCTGAAAGTGTGAAAACATTAATAATAAATGAATTTAATATTTAAGACAACGCCTTCACGTGTCGTAAATCAAGTTCTAAGCAAAATTCATAATACTGAATTCTTCTTATCAAATTCTTTCTAAACCAATTCCTATTTGATTTATTTATTCGTTTTGAATTGTTTAAAGTTTTGCACCCTTAATGGCATTTGTACGAGTTAATTAATGGAACCATTCATTAAACGTAAATAAACCTTTGAACCGGTGTCTCACTTAGGCGCGATAAGCATTTTAAGTCGCGCTTGCTTTGTTGTCTATTCCTTTTTGTTTTCTTTAAATAGAAACACGAACTTGAATCAATTAAAACGCAAAAATTCTAATTACTGAGTGGTTTAGTACAGATTATGCTGCAAAGTTCGGAAATAAAAAGCTTTCTTGTTTTCAAAATCGAAATATAGGTAAACCCAGTTTTGGGGAACTCTAAAGTGTTCAGTTTTATAGAGGAATTGGAACTATTAATTTGCTAGGAAAAACGAAGCGAAGACTTTCTCTTGACATATAGTGTTTGAACTGAATTGGTCCTTTCGACCTTATATAATATTTTCGCTTGATTGGATGATCTAATCTCAATAGAGTTTTCTAAATTGCACTCTTTGCTGTGTGCGCTTCCAACGAATTTTCATTTCATTCTTTCACTGAGCCAACGAATATTTTTTTTGCAATTTTTTGGGCAACCCTATAAAAACGATCAAAAATTATTCTAAAATCTTTATATTAAATAAAGACTGTGTGAGATAGTCCACCGTTATAGTTAGTATATGAGAAATCATTTAAAAATCTTAAAAATCATGTCGGAGTTTGCTATATCTTCAAAATTGATTGATTTTACTCTCTCTATTTTTATTTCGTAATTATTTTGAACCAAGTTTTTTCACAATTTTCAAATATTTATTTTCGTTTCTCTTCCTTGCAGAAAACCGGGCTATGAGGACAAAATACAATACACAATTGCCGAGAAGAAAGACAAAAAGGGCACAAAAGCTCACGTCAATGCGGTATTCTTCAAGCAATTGCGACAGCTTTTGCGTAAGTATAACTCAATATTTTTCAAAAATTAACTCCTGAAATTAAAAAAAAAAAAAATTATGAAAATCCCAAGTGACTCCAATTGGTTGTAGGGCTAGCGACCACGTACGCGGTTATCAGCGTAGCAAACACTTAAAAATGTGGAAAAAGCATATCATCACGTCGGGATAAAAATTATTAAAGTGTTCTTTATATGAATATTCGCTGTTCCTTTTTGTGTTATCTACGTTTCAGCACTCCTGGCAGAAAGCAGGATTTGCTGATGTGCTGTCATAGTGTTGCCATGTTATTTATGAATAGTAATATTATTTATTCTATCTATCTCGGCCTACAAAAATAATGATATAATCAGATATGATCAATGTAATAAATAATGACGTCAACGATTTACCGTTAATCACTCAGATATTATATCAGCAATTATTCCGTCTGAATGAATAGTTCAAAATATTGCCATGCTCTATTAATTGTTGTTGTTATTTTTCCATATATAATAATTAATCGTAATTGGTGGCTATGGTTGAAGCTTGGTAAAAAGGTCTGTCATTAAATATGTATTAAATATAATAAATGTTATAGACATATGAATGCCAAAGTTTTAATTGAACTATTTTTTTTTTTTGGAAAAACTGACATTGTCTGCAGATTAAAATTAAAAAAAAGCACTTAAAAATATTAAATCTATTTATAAGTGGTATCCCTATTTTTTGGGGTTCAGAATAAAACAATAAATATTTTTGAATATTGAAGAATGTCCAAAAAAACTGACAGGCCTAGAAAAAAATCGGATACCGTAAAACAATCCAGGGAGCACATTTTCAAAATCCGTTGTCTGGTTTTAAGCCACACTTTTGTTGCTTTGTGCTTGGATAACTGAGTTTCAACGCTGTTCATGTCGGCTTCACGATAAAATAAATTGCACAAATGTTTTTACGATCGTTTCATGTTCGCTCGTGCACTTGTCAATTGTGATTAATTAGAACACTGCTAATGTTCAAGAGTGTGACTTTAAGAAATATTGTGTAGCACCATCTTCATAACAAACGGCAACTTACTTATGTACATATAAATCCACGAGTAGATACAGTGGTGTACATAGAAATAGTGCAACCTGATATAATAAGTCCTATTTCTGATAAGAAAAGAATTCTACAAGCTTTAAATCGTCTGCTGTTGTTATAGTTGGAGATATTACTTAAACATTGATGAAATAAAAAAAAATTCAGTTCTTTCCGATTATTGCAGTAACGTTTAATTGTAAGACGCCTCTGAACGCTTCTTTGAGAAAAGTATTCAACCTTTGAACCCATTTGTTCATATATATAAAATTATTTCTGGAAGATTTGTTGCCCTTTAATAATGCTTTAAGGCAGTAGTCTGCTTTACAGGCTTCGAAAAATCGATTTTTTTGTTTTGTTTTAAATCTCTTCCAAAACTATCCAAGAATATGTCTTTAAAATTCCAGAGGCCAATTCGACATATTTTCGTAGCTAGAGCAGTTTTAGTGGCCGAGCGTCGAGCAGGTGCGAATGCTCAGGCAGAACTTTAAAGCGCGTTTTCTCGAGTTTTCATTTTCACAAGTTTTAGAAAACGGTGCCGGCGATAGCAAAAATCATATATGTCCGATCGAAACCAAAGTGACCTAGCTTTAGTATTCAATTATCTTCTATTTGAACTAAAAAAGTTGAACAAATATATTATTTAAACTACTTGTTTTGCAACTTAAGTCAATTTTTTTCTTAAAAAAAGTGAATTTTTTTTTCAAACTTCGAAAAAGTTTGGAATTTTATAACTTCTTCGGTATTTTTTTAGTTCATAAAGAAAATAAACTTATAAAAATTAAAAAAAAAAAAATTTGGTTCGACTGTTTCAGATGCATCGCACGACCTCCATCACCGGCACCGATTTACAAGTGCAGACTCCAGAAAAATACTTACAACTTTGAAAAAATTTCAATATTTTACTATCGTCTTAAAATTCCGTTTACCGCAATCATTTCCTTCCCTTTCAAAAAAAATTGCTAGAAAAACGCTTTTTTTCGGCTTCTAAAGCAGACTACTGCCTTAATTGTATAAAGTTTATTCCAACTCTTTTTAAAGAATTCTTCCGTGGTGCCGCTGTTTTGTTTTTAAAGAAGCATAAATTAAGTTCGATACCGGTTATATATCCGATACAAGTCTACAGGTCTGATGAGAAAGTTAAGAAAAGAACCGTTATGTTCTCTGATAGCTAACCTCAAAGTCAAATTGGTTTTATTAGAATTGAAAAAAATATACTCATTATGAAAAATTCTAAAATTACAAAAAATTCTATTGTCGGAAATCTGTCCAAAAATTACCGGAAAACAAAAAAACTATATCCACATTGTAGACTCTGTATGAATGTACTTTACGATGTTCATTAGAAGCCAAATTTGTTGTAAGGAAAAATGTTTTCCTTCGTACTGCTCCCAATTATCTGTACACCACTGTAATTAGATACGTACTATGCATGAACATTAATTATAACAATCACAGTTGTTACGTAGATAAATTAACACTTTTTTCTGAACTGAGCGGTATTGTACTCATATGTAGCTTCATTCGCTTTGTTTTGTAACAACAGGCGTGTTGCCTCGACCATTTAACAGCCGAGTTGTGTAATATAATAATGTAGTCGCAGAATATTGTTGTTGTAATGGTTGAATAGTTGAATGGTTGAGCAACAAAGTGCTGTTTAGCACGTTTTTTCACTGTGAATCACTGTAATGCAATGCCGGCTTCAAACGAGGCTTCGTGTGTGTTATCCATTCTTCGGGCGAGATTGACAACAAACGTTTTTGATTTTATTATATTTCAAATGGTTCTTTGTATTTCAAAATTATTATATCGCACGTAAATACATTGTATTATTTGTAATAATGAGACTTATTTCTTGATTTATACACCCTTAAGTTGAATTGCATATTCTTGAACTTCAGTCAGGAAATTGATTATCATTGAATTTTCACACTATTACACTTGAATAAATATAATAGAGAACTTGTCAAGCATCAACTTTTTTCATTACCGTAATTTTCACAACAACTCTTGATTTACCGGATACAATGTCTGAGCAGATAGAACATCGGGAACTCGATACGTGACCAATAGTTCTCAGATCTCAATTTTAATACATATACCTTTATTTGGTACTATGTTTATACCTTCTAGTCTATATAGAGTCCACTTGGATTTGTTTCTGTCATACAAGACCTAGGAAGGTAATACTGAAAGCTACCGAACATGATTTCTATATTTGAAGTACTAGTTTTCAAGGGATTGTTTCTTCAAATTGCTCAGGTCGTTCTGTTTTGCCGATAATATTCAAGGTTGTCATCGTACAGATCAGAAACACCTTGGGTGATCTCTCTGCGATAGTTTGGATCATATTGATCAAAGAGGTAAAGCTTTGGGTTTTGATGAGTACAAGGAGAGGACCTTACGGTTTCCATTAGGAATAGTTAGAAGAGAAGTTAACTATCTGTTTGAGTTTCTAGTTAATTCAAAGGGATCTCTAAATCCAGATGTAAAATAACGAATCAGATTTCACACGGGTCTGGTAAGAATAAGGGCCTAACCATTTAAGAATCTAGGTTCTTGAAAAGGTTGAAGGACAAAATATATAACAGTTGATGGGATCTTAAAGAATTATACATCGAAAATTGATCTCGCAATAAACAGAAATCCGTAGAAATCTCTTCAAGTGTAAACCGTTCGAAGTCATTAGGGATCTATCATTGTCCGCTGCTCAGCGATATTCGCTCGACGTTGTCAGATCGTATTTGACGTAGGCACGATTACCGTAATACAAATATAAAAACAACAACAATAAAAGAAACAATGAAAATCTACACTGCATTTTATTATTCATCTTTCGGGACGATCACATACTAACGGTTACATACGAGTACATTCAGTGACACATAGAAAGTTTACACATAAACACAGACATACATATTAAGAGCTCGAAGAGAATGCCACATAACACTTTGCTGGAATCCGCAGGCATAGAGCCGTAGACAGCTTCCGACAACTTCGTGCACTCCAACTCAACATCTACGGCGTTTGCGTCGACGTTTCGGACAAGAGTACTCCTCGAAATCTTCCGATGAACAATCGTACATGGGTTTGCAACGTCGACGCGAGTTCCTGCTGCCATTCACATAATCCCAGAACATTTCCAGGTTCAGCGTGACCTTACGCTCAATACGTTGATACTTCTTACGTATCATGTGAAAGTGATCGGTCGCCTGACCGACAAACGCTAAAATGCCCAAACTGATGGAGGTAGTCGAGAGCCCCAATATGAGTGTCTCATGGTTCACATAGGTTGCAGTGGACATGCCCATGATGAGAAGAAATGATTTTATTAAACGCCAAAAGAGTTTCTCCAGCGTGCACCAGACGACAATGGCGCCGAATTCCGTTAGCAAAATGGTGACAATCGTCTCGACAATCACCTGACAGAAGTAAGGCAAATGCATGTAACGCACCGGATAGAGACATAGATCCGAGATGAGATCCAACAGCGCAATGAGGAATATCCAACTGGCTAGTGAGGGTGCCGGCGAACAGAGTCCCTTCTCTTGCTCGAAGAAGAAGGATGTGCGCAAGACAATTTGAAAGAGTGCCGCTATGACAATGGCCGCTGTGACTGTCATTTGGACTATTTATTCTCTGTGTGTGTTGAAGTTGGCGAGAAAGCGTTTTATTACATAATTTTTGCTTAAACAGAAAGTACTCACTTTAATTTTGATTGCTTTCCTAAAATTAAAATCACAAAGTTATTTTATTATAAATGTGTAATTTTTTTTTCAATTTTTTCATTAACAAAACAAATTTTTACAACAAATCAAATTTGAAAACTTAACTTATTTATGTTGAAAAGTTTTTCAAAGTACATATATATTTGATTGAAAGCAAGATTTCACTTTCGTATTTCACTTTTGATATCATTATTAATGTCATTAGAAGCTCTCTTTGAGCTCTTTTTTTAATTTGAAACCTTTAGTAATTAATACTTATGTTTTCCTCGTGCACTTGGACCACAATTTTTAGGGAAAATGGAGGTTTCGAAATTTCTTAGAACGTGGTCTTGCGCTTATTATTTATTATATATTATTTATTAATCGTTGAACAATCTCAAAATCACGTTTTTGAAAAATTTTGGTTGCTTCCTAGGATTCTAGGAGTCTATTACTAGCATTAAATGTGAGATGGCCTCTTAAATACCACTTGAGTAATTAAAGAATCAAAATCAATAAAAAGTTAGTTACAGAGAAAAGTTAATTTCAATTTAATTAATTCAAAACCAAAATTAATGAAGTGAATTTGAACCACCCTTTATTAAAAATAAATATATGACTAACCTCAAAAGAGCCTGGATATGTTTGTAATATACCGTTGAACCATTTTTAAAACGCAAATTTGTTTTAAATATTATAAAATTTTATTGAAAATATTTTGTTTAATTTTTTTAATTAATTTTTTTAATTTAATTTAATTTAATTTTTTTAATTTCATTTTATTTTATGTTCTTTTATTTTTTTTTTAATTTAATTTAATTTTTTTAATTTAATTTAATTTTATTTATTTTTTAATTTAATTTAATTGAATTTATTTTTTTAATTTAATTAAATTTTATTTTTTTTTTAATTTCATTTAATTTAATTTTTTATTATTAAATTATTTTTTATATTAAAATTATTTAATTTAATTTTATTTTTAATTTTATTTTTTTTTATTTTTAATTTTATTTTTTTTAATATTTAATTTAATTTAATTTTTTTATTTTAATTTAATTTTTATTAATTTTATTTTATTTTATTTTATTTTTTTTTATTATTAAATTTTTTTTTTATATAAAAATTATTAAATATTTAATTTAATTCAATTTTTTTTTTATTTTTAATTTTTTTTTTTTTTTAATTTAATTTAATTTTATTTTATTTTTTAATTTAATTTAATTTTATTTTTTAATTTTATTTTATTTTATTTTATGTCATTGCCTTATGTCATGAACTGTCTATGAACTGTCAAAAAAATTCCTTACAAAGCAATAAAAAATATGCAGTGTAAACAGGGCATTATGTTTCATATTTCAAACCCACTTTAATATCATTTAAGATTTAATAATAATATAATTCTTCATTTTTTTTAATTCCAGCCATACTCGTACCCCGCTTTTGGAGCGTTGAAAGCGGTTTGTTGTTCTTGGTGGCCGCTTCCCTGATCGGTCGTTCTGTCAGTGATATTTGGATGATACAGAATGCCACTGTGGTGGAGAGCACGATCATACACATGAACAAAGATAAATTCAAATCAGCGCTACTCAAGTATTTAGCCGCTTTGCCAATGGTGCGTACTACAAATATAAATTTATTTCAATATTAAAAATAATACCTTACTTTCTCAACAGATATCAGTTGTCACGAATGTGCTGAAATGGAGTTTGGGTGAATTGAAGTTGAGATTCCGTACAAATCTAACACATCATCTGTACAATCAGTATCTGAGGTAATTTAAAAAAAAATACTAATAATTTCTACTTAAATTTTACTAAACTGCTCCCCTCTCTCTCTCTCTCTCTCTCTCTCTCTCTCTCTCGAACACTTTACAGCGGTTACACGTATTACAAAATGTCCAATTTGGATAATAGAATAGCCAATGCCGATCAATTACTTACCACAGACATCGATAAATTCTGTGAGAGCGCTACAGATTTGTATTCGAATATCAGCAAGCCTGTGTTGGACATATTTATCTATGTCTATCGCTTAACGGTCAATCTGGGTGGCAAGGTAAATTCATTCATTAAACTTTACTTATACATTCCACTCACTCTGCTTTCTCCTTTTCACAGACTCCTTCCATACTTATGTTGTATTTGCTTTTCGCCGGTATCGTCCTCACGCGCTTGCGTCGTCCAACCGGTCGTCTAACGGTGGAGGAGCAAAAGTTGGAAGGTGAATTCCGTTATGTGAATAGTCGTTTGATTACGAACTCCGAGGAGGTCGCCTTCTATCAGGGCAATACACGCGAGAAGCTCACGCTGCTGGCCAGTTATTCGAAATTGCGCACACATCTACGTAAATTCTTGGAATTCCGCGTTAGCATGGGTATTGTCGATAATATTGTGGGAAAATGTGAGTATGATTTATTTAACTTAACTTAACGGTGCATTTTCTCATTTGCGAAATTTTCATGTTTTCTCCAGATTTCGCCTCAATTGTCGGATTTTATGCAGTATCAATTCCATTCTTCACGGACAATCATCCCTTGTTGTCGGGCGAACACAGCGGTCAACGTTTGCAGGTTGGTTCTTTTTTATGGATTTTTTTTCAAACTTAGTTTCTACTGTCGTAGAATAGATCTCAGATTGGCCCAGAGACATAAAATTGTAGACCTGTAGAGAGAGGAAGAGCGTTACTATATAAATCGATCCCATAGTCGCTCCGAGACCTAAAATTTAAAATTTTGGACCGTCTTCAATAATTTCTTTCCAGTTTTTTTACTAAAATTTCCCAATAAGATTACAACAACAACTTTCTCATAATCATATTATATTTCTTTAACCACAATTTATTCCCCTATTCGCAGGCTTACTACACTTACGGTCGAATGTTGGTGAAATTAGCCGAAGCAATCGGTCGTTTAGTATTGGCTGGTCGCGAGATGTCGCGCTTGGCTGGTAAGATATTTTATAAACAGTTATCCTCATCAGTCGTCTAACATTATTTTTAAATTTTTAAGGCTTCACGGCGCGCATGACCGAACTAATCAAAGTGTTGAGTGATCTGAATAAGGGACGTTACGAACGCACCATGGTGAATAACGTTTTGAATGGTGACAATTGCTTCGGCCCGAATAAGGGTATTATGACATTCGTGGATAATATTATACGATTCGAGAAGGTGCCACTCGTTACGCCAAATGGTGATGTGCTCGTGAAGGAACTGAGCTTTGAGGTTAAGTAAGTAGAGAGTTGGCAGTCTGATCAATAATTAATACATAACTGATAAATAGTTATATATTAAATAATTAATAAAACAAATTTGGCAGATCGGGCATGAATGTGCTGGTGTGCGGTCCAAATGGCTGTGGTAAATCAAGTTTATTCCGCATACTCGGCGAGCTGTGGCCCACATGGGGTGGCAAATTGACGAAACCACCACGTGGTAAACTCTTCTATATACCACAACGTCCATACATGACGCTGGGCTCACTACGCGATCAGGTAAATATATGCAATTGGATATTAGTGGAGACTTTTGGAGACTAGTGTAGACTTTTTTATAATATTTATATATATTATAATAATATTTATATTATCTTCTTTAGATAATCTACCCACACACCCGCGACGAAATGATACGCAGCGGCAAGAGCGACGAAGATCTTATGAAGTACTTGGACATTGTACAGCTCACTTACTTGGAGCAACGCGAGAATGGCCTGAATGCCATTGAGGATTGGATTGATGTGTTGTCGGGTGGTGAGAAGCAACGCATAGCGATGGCGCGTCTCTTCTATCACAGTCCGCAGTTCGCCATCTTGGATGAATGCACCAGCGCCGTCTCGGTGGATGTTGAGGGTAAAATGTACAGTTATTGCCGTGAGGCAGGCATCACGTTATTCACGGTGTCGCATCGCAAGTCGCTGTGGACGCATCACGATTACTATTTGCAATTCGATGGGCGTGGCAGTTACGAGTTCGCACCAATCGATCAGGCGAAAGAGCAATTCGGCTCGTAAATGCGTCAAATCGTCAAAACATAAAATAAGTAAATAAATGCAGTAGATCGTATGTAGATAAAAACGAATAGTAACAGCAGTCAATAGTGGTAATGTTAAGAACGCCGTCAACAACGACATCTCGGAAAGCGTTGAGAAAGCGCAAGTGCTAAGTGAGCTTTTATGAGTTTTGAAGTGTTTAAAGGTGTGATTTATGGTAGCAGGGGATAGTAGTGAAGTGCAATGTACTTGTAACTGTGTATTTTCATTTAAAAAAATAACAACAACAAATTAAGTGAAACGTGACAAAGCTCTGTGAAATCAAGTTCAAGGAAAGGTCGTTTAAATTTTCTATTTTTTATTAATTCGTTTGCTACCTTGCTTACGCATGTTTAATGCATATATTTCCGCGCTTTTATGACTTTTAACATATAGAAATCACCTTCTCGAACTTACTAAAACCTCACTTACCACTTGTGCGCTTCCATCATAAAATACAAAAAAAAATCAAAAACGAAATTCTCCGACTTCAAAGTTAGTTGCTTAGGTGTGAATACTTTTCGTTAGCATATATATAATTTGGTGATCTTTTTTTAACATAACAACTATTTACTTTAATTGCTTTTGTGTTGCTTAAAGTAAGAATACGTACATATGTATATATACCATATATATATGTATATTTCTTTTCCTGCTCTCGCTCTGAACTAAGTTGTGTGTATGTATGTATATTTGTAAATTGGTGCTGGCGGTAAAAAGTAAAAAGTGAATTGTAAAAGTGGCGTTAATGAACTGCAACATATTTTATTTGTTTTTTAGTTTATTATTTAATTATTAGCTATTTTAGCTATGTATGTATGTATGTATCATACTTCCAAATATATAATTTATATCGTATACAATATATATATACCATTTAATATATATGTACATATATATATACGCATATTACATAGAGATTATTATAATTTGCTTTTAAAACGATGCTGTTTGAGTAATTTGCTATGCAGTGTAGTGGTTAAAACAACAACAATAACAACTTATTTACAATCTTAACTGTACTTGTATACATATAAATACATAAAAAACAAACACACACTCTTGTATATTGTAAAAAATAATGAAATAAAGTAAATTGTGTAAACTAAAATGAATAAATGTAAAGAAATTGTATTAAAAAAAAAATATTTTATTTGTTTTCAACTTATTTGCGGAAAATTTGTCTAATAAATATACTCTTGTTGGGGCGATTTTTATAAATAAATTAAATTAAATACTTAATAAATTACTTTAGTGAAATTAAGATAATATTTCCTCGGACAAATTAAGTTTTAGTACCTAAAATTGGGGAAATTTGTTTCATTTTACAACCAGCTATCAAATATTGAATATACAACAGTCGAAGTCCAATAATACGAATTATATGCTATTCGTGAAATTGAAAAATTAAAAAAAAAATTATATTAAGATTAGAAATCAAGGAAATGTATGCAAAAAAAATATTTTAATTTAAATATCTTAAAATAAAAAAAAAAAAACAATCAAATCCTAAACATATAAATTTTTGTTCATTCGTGTTTACGTAAATCGGTCCGTGTATATAAAATCATAAATTGCATCTGATGTTGAACAAAAGAAGTACATTAGCATAGCACATCAGTTTGCCAGAAATTCCGTCATTAAAATCTGACGATTCAATTTTATATGCAAATTTCTTTACATGTCCTCTTCTTGTAGACTACTCATATAAGCGTTTTGGATTTGTCAATGTTATTCTGAACAGACCACTTAAACATTTTCGAAAACAGTAAATTTAAACCACATTATTCACCTTTGAAGATTCGGCTCCACAATTGCCAGCTGGAGCCACTGAATGCCAGTATATCGTCGACGATATTCTCATTATTCCAAGCGGTCAAATTGTTGTCATTAAATGCTTCATTTGGAATCACGTTCATTAGTAAAGGCAAGTGTTTGTGGTCACGATGATTTCTTTGATGCCGAGGTCACAACTATTGAGAATAAAATTGCTGTAGAAATGTAGTTTTGAAAGTTGAACTGCATTCTGATCCATGAAAAACACATTAAAAATTCACAAAAGCTTAATGCTATCGCCAAAAATATTATTTGCAGATTGAACAAAGAAAAAGGAAAATAAAACAATCAAAAGAACACAACCTACTGAAAGAAAACGAAAAGTGTTTTCGTAATACCGAAGCCAAAATTGTTCTTATTCGTATTATAGAGTCCACAACAGCGCGCCTCTCTCCTTTTGGCAGTTTGGCGCCAATAGGTTATACGAAGCAAAGCGAGGGACCTGGCTTTCCATCGGAGTGGAGGTCTCCTTCTTCCTCGGCTTCCACCAGCGGGTACTGCATCGAAAACTTTCAGAGCTGGGGCACTTTCGTCCATTCGTACAACATAACCCAGCCAGCGTAGCCGCTGTCTTTTTATTCGCTGGACTATGTCTATGTCGTCGAACAACACATACAGCTCATCGTTCCATCGTCTGCGATATTCGCCGTTGCCAATGTTTAAGGGACCATAAATCTTCGGCAAAACCTTTCTCTCGAGAACTCCAAGTGCCGTCTCATCGGATGTTGACACCGTCCACGCTTCTGCACCATAAAGTAGGACGGAAATGATGAGGAACTTGTAGAGTTTACTTTTTGTTCGTCGAGAGAGGACTTTACTTTTCAATTGCCTACTCAGTTCATAGTAGCACCGGTTGGCAAGAGTGATGCTGCGTTGGATCTCAAGGCTGTATAACTGTATAATATATTGCATTCGTATTATTGGATATTCGCATAAAGGAGCTTTCGTATTACTGGACGTGGACTGTAATTATTTTTCTTCCTGTTAGCTGTTAGGGATTATCAAAGTGAAGAAATTAATAACAAAATAATAAAAACTTAACAAAAAATAATTCTTGGCCTTGGCGTATATCTCCGAGTTGATGTTTTATTATAACAAAATGCATTAATTTTTATATTTCTTGGTTTTATTTTTTCTAGATTTAATTTATTATTACGAACATTAGCATGACATAGCTTTTAGCAGGATTTAAAGCGAAAATAAAAAATATAAAAATTTTTTTGGTAATAATAAAGTTTTTAAAATAATATTAATAATTAAAATAAAATATATGACCTCCAAATAATGGCTCGTGTTAGTTTATTTATCATACTTACTTGCAATTATTTACAGTTAATGAAAGAAACCAAACACAATTTTACACATGTATTTCCGTTTATTTATTTTTGTAATAAATTTATAATCAGCGAAACATATGCTACTAATTATGTTTTAGTAGTAATTTTTTTTTGGTATTTTTCAGGTTTTTAAGGTTTTTAATGTTATTTGCAATACTTTAATTTTTTTAAATATTTTTATGTTTTTTTTTTATTTTATTTTTATAATTTTTTTTTATTTTTTTAATATATATAATATAGTATTTTTTTGTTCGAGTTTTATTATATGTATATATATATTTTTTTTTTTCCTTTTTTGTGTTACGCATATTGTTAGCCAAGTATTTTGCCTTTTTGCAGCGATTTTATAAAGATGTGGTGTTGTACAATATGTAATATTTTTATTATATTATTCAATTATTTTATTTTTCTATTTTTATTTCTTTTATATGTATATATATATATATATATACATTTTTATACTCTCGCAACAAGTTGCAAAGGGTGTATAATTGTTTTGTTTTTATGTAAGTTTAGCAGCTTGTCTCACTTATTTCGCACAATTATTTCAATTATTCCAATATTTAATCTTAGTATTTTGTTTTAAATTTCTCTAGCGTGTTTTATACATACAAACCTTAATTATAGAGTTACATATGTATATATGTGTACTTATATATAAACTGTTGAAAATTCTACTCTTTTTAACCCAAGTTGGTGCTAGTTATAGAAAAAAATTATTTTTTTTATTTATTAAATGTTGTATTTATTTATTTTTTTTTCAATTTATTTCTTTTTATTAATATAATTTTGGTTATTTCTGTTTTTATTCCTTTTCTAATTTTATTTATTTATTTTTTTTTTTATTTTTGTTACTCACTATTATTTTTATGTTTTTATGAGCGTACATTTTGTGTATTCTTTATATTTGGAATATATTTATTCTTATATAAATATATTTATTATATATTGGTTTTCAAGATTTTTAATGTTATTTTACTGAAAGAAAACATTTTTTTATTTATAAGTTTTATTTTATTTTTTTATATATATTTATTTTTTTTTTCATATAATTATTAGTGAAATTACACCTCAAACATTGTTACAATTTTCAATGTGTAAATTTGTATAATAATCATGAAATACTGTTATATTTGTAAACTAAACCAGTTTACAATGTCTCGTGCGCAATATTAACAAATTGCAGTATTTTACTAAAAGCAAAGGAATTATTCATACAATTTATATTATTATTATTATTAATAATATTTTTTATTTTTTTCTTATTATTGTAATTTTATATATAAATAAATATATTTTTATATTATTATTTTAATTTTATTTTTGTTATTTACTATGAAGCTGTGTCCAATTTTTATTTGTAAATATGCACTCCAAATACATATATACATATCTAAATATGTAAATGTTTACTACTTATGACAATACAAAAAATTTTACTATGCAGTCCAAGGTGATGTACTTCTGGTTTACCTTCTGTATAAGTTAATACTTGTATAAGATATACTTATAGATATATATTATATATTCACTGTAGATACTGAAATTATATAAGTGGTTAATTTTTTATTATATACACGAATAGTAATAGTAGAATAGTGTGAACATATTTTTTAATTTATTTTTCGAGTCCTCGCCGAATAGTTGTCGTGTCGCTAGTAAAATACATTTGTTCTTCGTTTGACTAATAAAGCCACAGATTTTTAGTAATTATTTAGTTGTTGATGGAATCGGAAAACTTTTTGGTACCGAATATAATACATTTTTGGCTTCGAAAATACTTATTTTGTTTATATATATTTCGGTTGACTTCGCCTTTAATGAACCTATGAGCATTAAATATATATTTGAAGTTGCGCCTAAAAGTATGCTATGAAAATTTCGACGATTGTATTTGAGGAGATGGAGCAAAGAATGTATAATAAAATAAAATTATGAAAATAAAATAAAATTATTATACATTCTTTGATGGAGGTCATTGTGTTATGGGCAAAACACACTTTTGGGATCGAAAACATAACACTATGCCCCTCGAAAACATTTGTTAGGCCACTTTAAAGGGCTCCTCGTTTTCGGTTTAAATATCTCTTTAGATTTTGAAAACATAAAAAAAATATGTTTTTGAAATACCCACGATTTGAAGTCTCATCGGGAGCCTGCCGAGGACTGTTTAGCTGAAACTAACGAACAAAAATTATAAAAGTCCTTCATTAGTTAGATTGGTTGAATAAAAATGAGGTGAAAAATATCTTAGAACTTTAGTAGAAACTGAGAGACACCTGAAATAGAATAATAAAATGTAGAATTTCTAACAAATTTTATATATATTTTTTTCGAGTGAATCCAGTAACATTAATCTATATTTTGTTCACAAGGTCTGGTCGAGAGTAGAAAAGTACTTTATTTTCGAAATTATCTCTTCGGGTTCGATGATTTCCACAACTATCTCCTACAATAAATTTAAAATTTTTAAGATTTGCGACGATTTTAGAATATTATATGAGACCAAGAATAGCACAAAAGCACATTCTGCTCATATTACAACAACAATAACACAGTGGAACAACTACACTTGACTTTCGAAATGAAACTAATTTTCGTTTTTTTTTTTGTTTTTTCTTCAAACTAAATATACCATTTCACTAAGTTTTTTTATTTTCAATTACATAAACTTTTTATTTATAATAGCATATATGTATGTAGTTTATATATATAAGTTTACATATGTATGTATGTGTGTATGTAACTACAAATATTTAATAATAAAATTGTTTAACATAAATTGCAAATTAAATTAACTAAATTGCAATATAAAGCGAGAATAATTTTCAATTCAAAGGCGACAAAGGCAACACATATAAACATATCAAGTGAAAGAGAAAGTGTAAGAAGGTGTGAGAGAGAGAGAGAGAGAGAGAGAGAAAACAAGAATAAAGTGTTACAAATTTAGCATAAAAGTAAATTTATTTACTAACACTAACAGCTGTATACATAAATTGTGCTCGTTGATGAGGCGAGCAAAAACAATTGAGGTTAGAATAAAGATTTAGTTAATCAAGGTTTAACAATAAAACTTTGCAGTAGTGCCTAGGGAACAATTAAAACTATACATATATATATTTATAATTATATAGTATATTAATATAGAAGTGTGTGTGTGTAATTTTTAAACATAACTGGTCTTCGAAAAAAACCAGAAAAAAAACCAACTTTATTTACTACATACATACATAACTCTTTTTTAAAGCGCAACATACATACAGTTCGATATTATATATGCAATTGAATGCATTTCATTAATATGCAAAATAGAATTTAAGCATTATTATGCGTTTAATTATTTATTTCATTAATTATATAAGTAGCATAGGTAGTTACTAGCAAAAACACATACGTTTTGTTATTTTGCGCTCCCGCCGCTCGTCTAACTTAAAAATTCATTATGAATTAGTAGGGTGTGTACACGCTAAATTTTACACTAACAAAATTACAATAACTCATATACCCAAAAAAAATAAATCGCTCTCTCTATATATAAAATGTATTATTTTTTGTTGTAGTTTTTGTAAGCAAAAAAAACAAGACAGGAAAAACAACAACTAAAGCATAGTTATATAACATTGCTACGCTTAGGCTTAAACATAAAAATTAATAAAATTTTTCTTTTTTTGTAAATGAACAATTGTAAACACACACACAGACACATTAACGATTGCACAATTGTTAATTAGTTACATACATACAACACGACAGCGGTATGCATAAATTATTGTTTTTTTTAGTAAACATTATTGTTGTTTGTATGTATGTATGTTTTTTGTTGTAGTTATTACTTATTTATTAAATAGTAAATTGTGTTCAAAACGCTGCAATTAGTGCGCAAATAAAATTTAGTAACACTATTTTTTTTAAATGGAAAAATTATTTTTTTCTTTGCAAAAAATACTTTTTGTTGGCACAAAATTATGATTTTCTTGAGTACGCAAACTTATTTAATTCTCTTTCGTAAATATCTAGCAAATTTGTGTGCCATAATTTTTTATAGCAACTATTTTTTTGCCATCATTTTTATTATAGCAATTTTTTTGTTGGATAATTTTTATTATAGCCACTATTATTTGCCATAATTTGCGTTATAACCATTTTTTGTGCTATAACTTTCGTTATAGCGTGTATGTTTTGCCATAATTTTTATCATAACAACTAGTCTTCGCCATAATTTTTATTATAGCAAACATTTTTTGCATCAATTTCAGTTATATCAAATATTTGTTGCCAAAATTTTTATTATAGCAAAATTTTTTTGCATCAATTTCAGTTATATTAAATATTTGTTGCTATAATCTTTATTAAAGCAACTTTTGTTTGCCATAATTTTCATTACAGCAACTTTTACTGTCAAATTTTAGTTATAGCAACTAGTTCCCGCAAACATACGCTTATATTTGTGTAACTTTTCTGGTTTAAACTGGTGCAAGTTTTTCAATTTCATGATAATTTTTAAAAATTTAATTTCGAAAATAACAGAATTTGCTATAATTTAGTTATATTATAGTAACTTACTGTTATACACTACCGTATATTTATTTAGTTTTTACAATTTTCTAACTTACAGTGGTATAATTTTAATTTACTTTATAATATTTTTTTAATTTCGATTTCCGAAAAAAACTTTAAATTTAATTTTGGAAAAAATTAAAGAAAATTGTACAATATTTTTTTATTTTTAATTACAAAATTTTTCTTTTGATTTAAATTAATTGTGCCAATTCTGTACAAATTTACTGAAAATTAATTTCAGAAGCACAAAACTGCTTTTCAAAATAAATATTTTCGCATTTTCTACAACCACTGTACAAATGTTTAGTCAAAATGGTAGTGACTTCAAAAAATAAATTATTTAAGTGTTAAATACTCAAAAAAAATGCGTACAAAAAGTGTTTTTTCTTGCAAGTTTAACAGCAGCCAGCGTACACTAGTCACAAATAGTAATGGTACACAAAAATAATATAAAATTTATTTAATTTTCCATAAGTTGCCGTGCAGCAGTGCTCAAAACTGCTACTTTAAAAAATTCCTTCTGCGTTTTTTGCATTCTTTTGGACAAAATTTCCATTTAATTTTTTAATTTACATAAATTACAAGTTTCACATTAAACTAATTAAATTATTTTGTATTTTTTCGCACGCAAATTTTCCAAAATTTTAGCCTGCCATAGTAGTTTCACGAAATTTGCATTTTTTTTTTGAGGTTAGTGTCAACTAACTAAATGAATTTTTGTTCAGCATTTAGTTCAAAAATGTTTTTGTTTGCATACCATTTAGCAATATATTATTTATAATTTATTATTATTTTTTATATTAAGTGCGTTTTTATTTTTTATAATTTTGCAATTAACTAAATAATTTTCTCTATTTCAGCGAATTTAGTGTATTAATATAGTACGGTTTAAATTTTGTCTACATATACATTTCCAATTTCCGCTACTTATAAAGTAAAAAATACAAAATTCATATTTTGTATAATTTAACAAACGAAAATTTATATTTTCAATTTTTAGTTAATTATTTTTAGCAATTTTATTTTAATTAATTATTTTTTAATTGCAAATTACCATAATTTTTGCTGTTTTTTTGTTAATAAATATTTGTAAATTTTAAATTCAGTTGACTCAGTTGTTGTTGTTGCGCGCTGCCGTCATTAAACATTTCTTTCACTAAATATTTTTTTTGCTTTAAATTTTGTTTATAATTGTTGCAAATTTTTTATTTTTTTCTCTTTTTTTTTGCTTTAATTTTCTTTGCTTTGCACTTCTTTTGCTCAAAAGCGCTGAGGGTGTTTGGACTCCACTAATGAATAAACTAATAAATGCTACAAGTTAGGACAAATATTCAATTAAATGATGAGCTCTCTCATGTACACAGTTATAGCTGTTGTTGTTGTTGTTGGATATTGCAGCAATTGCTGACAATTAAAAAAGAATTTAAGCAGCCGTGTCCACCTCTTCCACAATATGATTGGGCGATACCTCACTGGGCGCCGTTGTGTTCTGGCTGCTGTTGCTTGCCGCCGCCAACTGTTGTGTTGTGCTCAATGACGAGGAAGACTGCGGCGCATTCGCGTTCATAGCCGACGTAGCTGTTGCGACGTTATTAGCGCAGACCGCAGCCACGGCGGTAGCGGTGGGCGCTAATGTGGTTGCCGCTTTGGCGGGTGAGCCGGCTGCGCGGGCGCCATATGGGGAGCCCTTCAGTTTGCGCGCTTCACGCCGCTGTTTGCTCTGCAACATCACTTGGCGCAGCTGATCGATCTTCGACTTGGTTTTGGTGTTTTCCATGTCGGTTGTGCATTTCTGGCACATTTGCTCGACTTCGCGCTCGCCCGTCTCCGTGTTGTTGCGGTAGCGGCAATTGCAAACGGTGCGCTCATTGGCGGCACTTGAGCTGCTGCTGCCGCTGTTGGCGCTGTCCTTGCAGCAGGCATGACTGCTGCGGCTGCTTGTTGCGCCTGCCGCTTTGGCGCCGGCATAATGGCCGTTGCATTCGCCGTAAGTGCAGGCGCTGCTGCTGCTGCTGCTGGAGTTCTGTTGCGACTTGAGGCATTTCACGCAGGACTGCGAGTGCTGGTGGTGGTGATAGTGGTGCTTCAAGGAGAGCTGCAAGCAATTTTAAGAATTATTAGTAAAGGATTTCATATAAAATTTGCATGTATGCGTGCGATCTACTCACCTGCTTGCTGCGTATGCCATGCACAGCGCTACCGCTGCTGCCCGAAGCGCCGCTGGCCGCTGACGAACCGCTTGGCGCCTCGAAGCTGATGCGCGCGCCGCGACTGTATTGCGGTGTTGCGCTCAACAAGTCGTTCAGTATGTGTATAACGGTAGAGATGTCGCGCTTCGGGCGGCCATAACGGTCCTGCAGCGCTGGGTTGAGTGTGCCCGAGAAGGTGCCGGAGTAGATGCCTTTGCCATGGTTCTTCATCGATTCAATAACAGCGCCTGAATTGCTCTTGCGCGGTGCCTCTTCGCTGCTGGATAGATCAATCTTGTTGGTGAATACTTCTTTCGAGAGTTTCCGCAGCGTTTGTGTGAGATTGCGCGAAGCCTCGGCAAGTGTGCGCGAATCTGAGACTGTAACGCCGGAATCGTCCAATTCGCCAGCGCCATTTGCTGCAGTTGTGCTTGTTGTTGGTGTTGTTTTTGTTGAGGAGAGTGGCGTCGTTGCGGCGGCGCCAGCATTTGTAGTAGGTGCTGTCGGGATTTTCGTGTCCGCATCAGCACCGAGTCCGCTGTCCTCCAAGCTGCGCGTAGTCAACGGTATGGGGCGCGGCAGCGGGCTCGAACTGGCCTTTGGCCGCACTAACGGCGATAGCGTCTTTAGCTGCTGTTGTTGTTGTTGCTGCTGCTGATGATGGTAGTGGTGGTGATGATGATGATGGTGGTGATGGTGATGGCTGCGGTGCTTCGAGCGCGTTATGGGATTATTAGCCGTTTTGTGTAGTGTAGCCGCGACGGGCGTGCTGCAGCCGCTTCCAGACACCAGCTTCTGCAATGCGGATGATGTTGTTGGTGTTTGCGCCTCAACAGCGCTACTGCACTCTGTAATCATTGCCTCTGTGCTTGTGGCTGGTAAACTGCCAGCGCTTGTGCCACACGCGTTGGTGTCCATGCAGCTGTCGCCCTTATCGGCCGCGCCGCCATTGAGACGTGTGCACAGACACGAGGTAAGCTTAGCGGCGATCGGATCTTGACATGTTGTGTCCATAGCGCTGCTGCTGGACGCTGAGCTGCTGCTACTGCTCTCACATCCGCTGCCGCTGCAAGCACCCTTTGCAATGGGAATGCTCTTAATGGCGGCCGTTTTAATTGGACTGGACACTAGATTCGATAGCGATTTGATGGGTGACTGCTCCAGCAGTGTTGAAGCGCCTGCGGCGCTACTGTCCGTCGTATCGTTAGAACGCGCGCCGTGGAAGCCTGTATTATTGGCGGTCACCGGCTGTGCCAGTGAAGAGGGCACATTCGGCGCGCATTGACGCACATGCTGCGCCAGCATTTGACTCAACGGCGGCGATGTCAGACGCGCTGGTTGTGACATGGCAATACTCTTCACGATGCTCTGCAGATTCTCATAGTCGCGCTTGCTGAGAAACGAACTGAGATCGGAGCTCTTTAGTGTGCCATTGCTGCTGACTGGTAGACGTGCGGCAGCTGTTGCATTGCCATTACTGCGCTGCTGCTGGCTGACGACGAGATTTGATGTTGTTGCTGCTGTATTGGTTGTGGCAGACGTGTTGTTGGAAGCACTCGCGCCAGCTGTTGTCTGCTGCTGATGGTGATGGTGGTGATGATGATGATGGTGGTGGTTGTGACTGTGGCCGGCCGCTAAAGCAGAGCGATTGTTGCGTTGACTGGAGCGTGCGCGCAATGCGGCGGAGCTGCTGCCACCAGTGCAACTGCTGCCTGCATTGGCGGAACTGCTGCCGTTAGCCGGATTCACGGTGCTCAATTGCAATTGTATGAGCATCATGTGATCGCCGAGACGCATGCTCAGATTCAATGGTGTCTTGCCGCTGAGAAAATCATTCACTTGCGAGTCGTTGAGTGACTCCAAAGCCTGCATGACGGTGTTCTCGGGACGTTGGGCCTGTAAGAAAGAGAGCGAGAAATTAATTGTGTTTTTGTAAATTTAAAATTTTTGAGTTATGCCATTCTTCTACTCAACAACTTATGAATGTAACTATGAGCAAACAAGTGAGTGCGCGCGCGTCATCACTAAAAATCCTGCAAGTAATGCAGCGCGCTCATAAACAGTCGGTGGTCGCACGCAGCGTCGCGTCAACTACACTTGTGGGTGTGGCGCTGTGTCAATATAACGCGTGCCGGGACTCCGTTACAGACGCGTGCACATATTTACCAAGCGACGAATGCAAGTAAAAACGACAAATATACGGACATATGCTCATATATAGGCATAAAAATAAATTCGCTTATGTAACAGCGCAGACAACAACAACAAATGTGCGAAAAAACAATGCGCAAAACACACACGGCTGTCTGTAGTTGGCACTTTTAATTAAAGTAACAGCGCGGCGCATCATGAATGATCAACTGAGTGCGCGGTGCGGCAGCGCGGCAGTAACGCAACAGCAACTGCCGCGTAGGTGGGTCAATGTCAGTGTCATAAGTAAATAAAACGCATTGCATGCACATGGTTGTGGGCACACAAACACACATTTCTTCCCGAGTATAAGCAAGCATTTGCCCATATGTATGTATGTATGTATGTCCGTGCGCTCTCATTAATAAAGTGCAAAAAAGAAAAGCGCCACCGCGCGCGTCACCAAATGATTTCATTCTTGATTGCCTGTCAGCGGCTAGCATTGCGCCCCCTCTTACGCCACCGCCACCGCCACCTTATGGACGCCAACGTGTGTATGCGCGCGTCCGCTCGCCAACGGTACATATTTGCTGGTTTTACAAGAGACATGTATATATGTATATACAGTGTGTGTGTGTGTGCGTCGTAAAGTGAAACAAATAAAACGCATTGCAAATGATTAAATGAATTGCGCTGGGCAGCATGTGGGCGTGGGCGTGTATGCATATAGTAAATGGGACGCATGAATTGCGCGTAAAAATTATTTCAATGACAACAAATACAATGCACACACCCACCCGCATGCAATACATATACATATATATGAAGATAAAAATGCTTTAAATATATACTATTGCCGCCAATAAAGTGCAAATAAATAAATATGTTTGTTTGTGTAAAACAATTAAAAGTATGTAAATAACGGTTAATGTTTGCTTTAATAAATTGATTTATTATTATTTTATTATTAGTTGGAATATAATCATAAACGCGTACACCCAAGTAAGCGCTTTCACGCCCAAACATAAGGCTGAGCGCATAGTGTAACAAGGATGAAAAGTATGGAGCTATTTGTTGTTATTGTTTTAGAAAGGAACAATAAACATTTTAAATTGTTATAACGTTAAATAACTATTAGTATCAGCCTTTAAATGGTCCATTCTTCAATTTAAAGTTTCCATATAGAATTTCAACGAATTGCCTTGGAAAAATTATTGACTTTCAAGAGCTATTGATAAGACTACCAATACGACAAGTTTAACCCTTCCAGACGCCTGAGAGTTAAACAGAATTTGTTTTCAACTCAGTTGGTCGTGGACCTATTTTCTTACAGCTAAAAGTTAAGAGCACTGGTTTCTTCGAGGTCTAACCACAGGCTAGGCTATCCAGCATTAAAATCAAATATTCAGTCAATCATTATTGACTGGATCGGTTGTTGTTGTTGTGAGTGGTAATATCTGTAACAACTTATTTCCAAAGTAAAATTTTTAAAAATTTTGTGAACTTTTTGAAAGCTTTGCCTAAGAGCTTTTTGCAAGCTTTCTGCTTTCGAAGCTTTTTTAGCCGTAGTTGTAACCTGACAAACGTAATACGAGGGCTGCTATATATATTTCTGGCCTAAGCAACACTAAGTGTTGCCAGGTGCAATCTAACATTTCCATTGGAAAGTTTGACATTTTTTAGCATAACATCACTCAGAACGTTTTGTCATTTAATCGTGAATTGTTTTATTTACTGGGAATTAAAAAATTTATCTCGGCCAAAAAATGGAATTAACTCGTGAACATTTTCGTGCGATCATTTTTCACAACTTTCGACGTGGATTATCGCGACAAGAGTGCTACGATGAACTAAAATCTTTGTATGGCTATGAAGCACCATCCTATAGCACTGTGAAAAACAGGTACAACGAATTCAATCATGGCCGACGCTCGCTCAAAGTCGAATTCCGTGAAGGTCGTCCAAAAACAGCCGTTGTGCCAGAAAACATCGATGCCGTACGTGAACTGATAATGCAAGACCGTCATGTAACATACCTTCAGATAGAGGCATGCCTATGCATTTCTCCCACCAGCATACATTCGATATTGCATGAACACCTGGCCGTAAAAAAGGTTTGTTCTCGTTGGATCCCGCACAATTTGACAATCGCTCAAAAAAAGGCTCAAAAAAAGTGCTTCGAAAATTGGTTTAAGCGCATGCAAAAGTGTTTAAATCTTGATGGAGAATATTTTGAAAAACAATAAAACCATTTTCGTTGATAAATATTCCTATTTTCATTATTAGGCCAGAAATATACATATATAGCCGCCCACGTATCTGTAACAACTTATTTCCAAAGTAAATTTTTTTTAAATTTTGTGAACTTTTTGAAAGCTTTCCAAATTTTATAGGTATCGTTGTAACGTCTGAAAATCTTACGCCTTCAGTTCAACACTAATTTCTCGATGATAGAGAGGATAAAAATCTTTACCAAGTTAAAGTTTTACAAAATACTAAGAGCTTTTTGTAAGCTTTCGAAGCTTTTTTAGCCGTAGTTGTAATGTGAAATACGTCTGAAAAGCTTTCGTCTTCAGGATAGGATGATAGGAAATATCTTCAACAAATTATTTTCAAGGAAAAGTTTTTAAAAAAGCTATTTCCAAGTTTTTAAAGCTTTTTGTATTGTAAGATTTTAGTATTCTAAGCTTTTAGTGTACAAAAATTTGCAAAAGCTTCCGCCTTCAGCCCACCTAGGTGAGTAATATTCTATTATAATATACTTTAAGTGGCATAAATCCAACTTTCGCAAGTCAAGTATTGTATTTAAAAGTATATTAGCAGCGAGTAAAGGTGATCTCATCCAATTCATCCAATACAACAAGCCTTAGACTAAACGCACAATTAGATAATCAATTAAATGAATTGAAGAATATAAAAGATAGATATATATTAAACCAGTTGCGGCCGGTTTTTCGACATAAAACACAAAACAAAAAACACGTGTCTTCTGTGAAACGAAACAAAATTTTTCTAAAGCAAAATTATTTATTGGACGACAAATATGAAGTGTCTGTATGTATGTGAGTGAGTGTTTAGAGGCCGGTTGGCGCGTGTAATAGAAAACTAATGTAATACGAACATGTAAACTGCTAAGCTTTCACGCTTTATCTTTATGAGTGGATCGGTTGGAGGCATAAAAGTTACATGGGCGTGTACTATACTACAACTATGTGTAGATATGTATGTAAGTATAGTATAATAATAAACTGAGGCACGTTGTGTGGCGCTTAGCGTTTTTCGTCGTCAAAATTCGTTTGTGTCGATTTTCACGCTTTTTACCTTTGCTTATCTTTACACGATGTATGTATGTATAAAAGCTTTATTGTTTCAATTTCTCGACTACTCATACATACATATATACAGGCATGCCGCTTGTAACTGATGACGCAACTGGTGTGTCTTTTTGTTGTCAATCGCTCGGCTTTTGTGCGTTATTTTGTGGATTTTTCGGATTTTCAAACATACATATTTATATAGTATATATGTATAACAACAACAAAAACACATACATGATGAACGCGCGTGTGCGCTGCCGCCAACTGGCGCAGCCTGACCTTGGTACACTTTTTTCGTAAATGCATGTAATTATGGAAAACAACAACAATACAACAAAGAAAAGGAAAACCTGAAAACAAATTTTAATTTTTTAAAAACAAAAGAAAAGAAACGCAACCAACAGCAACAACAACAACAGAAAGGCAAACCACTAACTTTCTTTCGTTGGCTTTGACTGGCCGCTTGCTTGCTGACTAACTGGCTGTCCAGCAAGCGCTACCCTACCCTTGCGCTTGCGCCTTGTACTCACCAACGCTTGAGCGTTTAGCTGCGCAGTACGCGCGTTTACGCATGCGTGCATGAAACGAGCGCTTAGCTGAAGCTGGTACGCGACGACTACGAATTAAATACAAATTATACAAAATTCGTCTATGCATAAATACATACATACATACATACAAATATAATATACAATCACCATGGCTATGTGTACCAGCGCACGACTGGTGGTGACGCTGTTTTTGTATTTTGGAAAACTTGCGTTTGTACACAAAAACGCTTGCGGCTACACGCTTAGCAACAGCAAAAGCAAGAGTAACAGCAACAGCGTTGGTGGTTGTCTGACATGGCCGCCTAATTACGGCGCGTTTCTTTTTTTTCTTGCTTTTCAAATAGATAATAGATAGCTTAAAATGGTTTGAAGTTTTTCCCACCATTTTATTTATGCACACACACACACACGCACACTAGCCTATGCACATACATAAATTAGTTTATTAGTTTTCGTTTTCGAAATGCGACTTGTGCGAACTTAATTTGCATTTCACATTAGTGAACACATAGTTCGACATGCTAAACTTATTTATGCGGTTGATTTCTATTTTGTTCAGTTTTGTTTGTGGCTTTTTTTTTGCTGTATGCAGCTGATGTAATGCCTTTGTGGCTTACATATAAATTTTTTTTGACGCATACAGACATTTGCATTTGCACTTTGGACATATTGACACATACAAATGTACATAATTGTGGCATATGAAGGCTTTATTGAATCATTAAATTTATTTTTAATATATTTTTTAATGTGATACCATTAATTTGGCTAACACTGTAATACATTTTTGAAATTTTGGCCGAAACTTTCTTTATTTCACGTATTAAATACGATCCTCTCCAAAATCTATTAGTTAAGTAATAGATATTTTCAATTTCAATATCAATTGTCATCTGTCACTTGTCATATAATTGATAATTTTGTTAAAAACCTTAAGCTCAGCGGAATTTTAGCTCACAAATCCTTCAAATTAAACAATATCGTCTAAAATCATCTCTTTTTTTTGGTTATTTTTCAATTTTATACTTTTTTGTATATCGAGATGTCGGCTGTCACTTGTCAGCTACATAAAAAAGTTACCAAAAACATACGACTACACCATAGAAAATCAGTAAGCAGTCAAATTAAAGTTCAAATTAACTTAATAATACAGCTCTATTTCAATTTTCATTTATCACTTGTCATATAATTCATCTTTTTGTCAAAAGACTTAGGTACAGAGTAATTTCAGTTTGCAAAATGCTAAATATAGAAATTGAATCGCCTCAAACCAAAGAAATTTATTTACATTAACATTTCCAGATGCTTATTTATTGAATTGCTGTTGTCAGCTGTCATCTGTCACTTGTCATCTGCTTAAAAATTTTATAAAAAAAGTTAAACTACGCCATAGATATAACTCGTAACCTTAAATAAGTAAATTTTAAATTTCGATTCAGCTGAAATTACATTTCGTTTTCAATTATCATTTGTCACTTGTCATATAATTCGTATTTTTGCCAAAAATCTTAGGCACAGAGTAATTTAAGTTTGCAAAATGTTAAATATTGATTTTGAATCGCTTAAAGTCAACCATTTTGAACCAGATTTAAATTTTTCAGATGCTTATTTATTGAATTGCTACTGTCAGCAATCAGTCAGCTGTCACTTGTCATCTTCTATAAAATTTTATTAAAAAGTTAGATCAACTAGAGAAAAACATTAATCTTAAATGGACAAATTTAAATATGTATAAGCTTCCAGAAGCATCTAAAATTAATTTATAATTTTTCTAGAGTCTGAACCACGCTGTATCTACTAAATTAACCAAACAAAAAACACGCATGCAAATACATATTTTTCGTTCATCTCACTCACTCATCCGCAGTCAAAAATAATAATAAAATAAAAATCAATTTAAAAAAAAAAGAAAATTACGCTGGCACAATTTAAATATAAATGTAGAAAAAAATTACACATTTCTATATGTATATATGTTTGTTTGTAGCTACAAGCCATTAATCGTCGCGTTACAATTTATTTTGTAAATTTCATATGTACATACACACCAAAATAGATACACTTTTCATTTTCACCATTTTCTACGGCTTATTATGACTTTGTATATCTGTATGTATGTATGTTTGTAGATGCGAACAAGCGAAATGAAAGCAAAAGTGCAGCGCTTATTACTTATACTTATACATATTAATATGTATGTACATATGTATGTGAATACACTATTGTTTTCATTTTTCATTTAATTTTATTGTATGTGTGTACAATTGTAGATTTGTGTGCCGTCCCGATGGAAATAATAAATTGCATATTTCAATCAAGCCAGAGAAAATGGAGAGTTTCTTTTTGTTTCAACGCTGTGCCTAATAGCTGTGATATATAGTACATATATTGTATGTATGTATGTATTTATGCAAATAAGTAAGCGTTTCAATAAAATAGAAAATTTGTTGCACAAAATAGAGATAGGCAAATTACTATTTCAGAAATAAATTTCTTTAGTCATATTTAACTTATAATCAGAATAGCCTGATATTATCCTCAGTGTATAATAGGATGGATGGGATCATGTGTAGAAGTTCACGCAAGTGAGGAAAGTTTTTGATTGTCACTCACTTGGGAGTGGCCAGAAACGATTCTTCTCCACATGGTTCAAGCAGCTCACGACTTCCGGTTTTAGACCAAGTATCCTCTGGGTAGCCAACAGACATCCGTTTGAAGGCGAGCTAAAGTGAGAAGGCGAAGCCCGCTTATGCGGTTGTGCGTAGGGTTTGGGACCCACCACATAAAAACACCCCCCAATGAAAAATCTACGAAAGCCTCGGATGAGACACCCCCCTTTTGATGACGACCCCTGCAAACGTTTTAAGGATAATGATATAAGGGCATGCACCTGGAATGTCCGGACCCTTAATTGGGAAGGTGCCTCTGCCCAGCTGGTTGATGTCCTCATACGACTTAAGGCTGACATCACCGCCATCCAAGAAGTGCGATGGACGGGACAAGGACGGAAGAAGGTGGGTCCTTGTGACATTTACTACAGCGGCCATATAAAGGAGCGCAAATTTGGTGTTGGATTTGTGGTGGGAGAGAGACTCCGTCGCAGAGTCCTGGCATTCACCCCGGTGGATGAACGTCTAGCCACAATCCGCATCAAAGCGAGGTTCTTCAACATATCGCTGATTTGCGCCCACGCCCCAACGGAAGAGAAGGACGATGTGACCAAAGATGCTTTCTATGAGCGCCTAGAACGCACCTATGAGCGCTGCCCCCGCCACGATGTAAAAGTCGTGCTTGGTGATTTTAACGCCAGGGTGGGTAAAGAAGGTGTCTTTGGCACAACAGTCGGAAAATTCAGCCTCCATGACGAAACATCGCCAAACGGCCTGAGGCTGATCGACTTCGCTGGGGCCCGAAATATGGTCGTCTGTAGTACCAGATTCCAGCATAAGAAAATACATCAAGCTACTTGGCTGTCTCCTGATCGAAACACGCGGAACCAAATCGATCACGTTGTGATAGACGGAAGACATGTCTCCTGTGTTTTAGACGTGCGTACGCTCCGAGGACCAAATATAGACTCGGACCATTATCTGGTCGCAGCGAAGATACGCACCCGCCTCTGTGCAGCAAAGAATGCCCGTCAACAAACACAAGGAAGGTTCGACGTCGAAAAGCTGCAATCGCAACAGACAGCCACGAAATACTCTACTCGACTTGCACTCCTGCTCTCTGAGAGCACTCATCAGCATCTCGGTATAAGGATGAAAGCATTTTAAAGCTGCTTTCGACAGCACGAAAAGGAGTTGCCTTTACGCCGCGATGTCTGAATTTGGTATCCCCGCAAAACTAATACGGCTGTGTAAATTCACGTTGAGCAACACCAAAAGCTCCGTCATGATTGGGAAGGACCTCTCCGAGCCGTTCGATACCAAACGAGGTTTCAGACAAGGTGACTCACTATCGTGCGACTTCTTTAACCTGATGCTGGAAAAAATTATAAGAGCTGCAGAGCTAAACCGAGAAGGTACAATCTTCTACAAGAGTGTACAGCTCCTGGCGTACGCCGATGATATTGATATCATCGGAAGCAACAACCGCGCCGTTTGTTCTGCTTTTTCCCGCATGGATAAGGAGGCGAAGCGAATGGGTCTGGAGGTGAATGAGGACAAGACGAAATATCTCCTGTCATCAAACAAACAGTCGGCGCATTCGCGTCTTGGCTCCCACGTCACTGTTGACAGTCATAACTTCGAGGTCGTAGATAATTTCGTATACCTGGGAACCAGCATCAACAACACGAACAATGTCAGCCTCGAAATCCAGCGCAGAATAACTCTTGCCAACAGGTGCTACTTTGGACTGAGTAGGCAATTGAACAGTAAAGTCCTCTCTCGACGAACCAAAATCAAGCTCTACAAGTCTCTTATCATTCCCGTCCTGCTTTACGGTGCAGAAGCTTGGACGATGTCAACATCAGATGAGACGACACTAGGAGTTTTCGAGAGGAAAATTTTGCGCAAGATTTATGGTCCTCAGAACATTGGCAACGGCGAATACCGCAGACGATGGAACGATGAGCTGTACGAGTTATACGACGACATTGACATAGTTCAGCGAATAAAAAGACAGCGGCTACGCTGGCTAGGTCATGTTGTCCGAATGGACGAAAACACTCCAGCCCTGAAAGTGTTCGATGCAGTACCCGCCGGAGGAAGCCGAGGAAGGGGAAGGCCTCCACTCCGTTGGAGGGACCAGGTGGAGAGCGACCTGGTTACACTTGGGATCTCCAACTGGCGCCGAACTGCAAAGGAGAGAGACAGGTGGCGCACTATCGTCGATTCGGCTATAACCGGCTAAACGGTTGCAACGCCAATCACATCACATATAATAGTTCATGGTTTTCAGTAAAAAATCATATATTAAAATTTGAGTTGAAAAAAAGAAAACAATTTCTCAAACTAATATTCAGTCGAAAGTAAATTTCAACAATTATTAAGAATAAAGAATTACAGCAAAAAAATATGTTTAAAGTTTTTTTGTTACTTTCGGATATAATATCGAAAACAGATTTTGAGGTTATGCTGAAAGCAGTAAAGTAAACTATTTTTAGCAATGTTTACAAAGTAGAAATGATATTGGTACGAAATTATTTCAACAGAAAAGAGAGTTTTTTTTCATTCTTTTGAGCTCAAAATCAGTACTACTACGAGATACATATATTTGAAAAATATTATATGACAATTTTTTTAATTTATTTTCAGCATTAAATTGGTTACTTTGAAAGTATTTGAAAAAAAGATGAGGTTATGGGCTATATTATATACATAGTTAGCTGTTCCAAAAGGATAAGGTATATGTATATAGCCTCAGAAATGTCGTATGGGTGAATTCTATCAAGCTTTTCTGAAGGCGCCTATCGAATTGTTGTCCTTTAAGGTGTTAACTCAATTTAATCGATTATATTACTGGAAAAATCTATGGTGGTATTATGTTTTTATAAATAATATTTATAGATTAGTACATAAATAACATCTATTTCTTGTCTAAAAAAAAGAACATTATAAAACATAACCCAACTTTTTTCAAAATAAAAATATTTTTTGTTTATTAATCACTAATTTCCTTACAAAAAAAAAATAAAAATAAAAAACGTTTTAAAATATATTAAAAAAATATAAAAAAAAATAAAAAACTTTTTGAAAAACATTAAAAAAATATATAAAAAAATAATATCAAAAAACGAAAAAAATAAATAAAAATAAAATATTAAATTTAGGAAACTCCAACTAAAGAGGCACTACACGTGTATAATATTTCTAAGATATAAATATGAAATATCAATACCTCATTCATCAATTATGTGCCCAACAGCAAACGCATAAGGCAATACCTTAACGATATTCACCGAGTAATTAACGAACAAAACGGCGCAACACATCTGACCGCACCGATCAATTGCGGTGATTAAATGCAGGCGGTGATTGAAATCAAAGGCGTGTGCTTTGTTGCTTAGCAAATTTCCACAATTTCTACGCAATCAAATGGCCGATGACAAAGAAGTATGTACTTTCAAACGCAAGTGTGTATATATGTAATGTATGGTATTTAAGTAAGTATGTGTGTGCGCTTTTAATATCATCACTTCAATAAAAGAAATTAAAATTGTTCGATTACCTTGGCGCCGCCAGTTAAAAGCGCGCACTTATCAGCAAGAGCAGCAATTGCACCGGCTCCGACTATATCGCCGCATGTAGCGCCGCTGACGCTAGCGCTAGTTAACCAACAACAGCTTATCGCTTTGTGAATATTTCACATTTTTCATTATTTTTTTGCTTAATTTTTTTTTCATTTTTTTATTTTTATTTTTTATTATTATTCCGTTGTCTTTGTCTAATATTTGTGTGCAGATTTTTTGCGTGCTTTTTGTTGGTGTTGTTGTTGTTTTTGTTGTCATATGTGTATATTTATATGTACAATTATTTCGATATCGCTGGCATTGAAGATATTTTAAATTCGACTGCTCGACTTTCCATGCGCTGGCTAAACGCATACAAACAGACATATCATATATACATAAATACATATAAACATTCATTTGCTTGCTCGCTCAACACGTTTGGCATTCTCTGTGTGTGCGCTGCGCGCTGTCTTTGTTTCAAATTTGCCTCACGTAAGCCCACACCCCCCTCAAGCGCAGCGCCTGGCGCTGACTGTCAGAGGCCTTTGTTAGTGTTGTTGTGTGATTTTTGCAAAATTTATTTTGTTGTTTTTATTTTTTTGTGAATTTTTGTTGTTGTTCACTTTTTGTTAATTTTAGAGCGACGTTGAGGTTGCTGCTGTTGAAATTTGCTGAATTTTGCAATAAAAGTATCGCATCTCCAACACTCTTTTGAGTGTGTGTGTGTGTTTGTATGTCTGTAAATATATATTTGCATTGCGATGACTGTCGTTGTTTGCTGCGTCTTTTTAGCCATTTTCTCTTCTTCACCACATGTGTGCCCGCATTTTTTAAAGGTCTGGGTTAATTAATCATTTCCATTTCGTTTCAAGTGATGTTTTCAGCGTAATTATTATGATTATTACTCTTTTTTGTTGTTGTTGGAAGTCCTTCATATATATATCTACATATAATATATGCAATAAGCAAGCAAAAGCCAGTAGATTTTCAAGTGTAGTAATCACTTTTGTTTTGACACATTGCTACTGTCCACTGAGCACACCAAACACGCTTCTTCTTCTTCGCCTTACCATCATGCTGCTCATCATCGTCATATCTTCGTAATTATGAACGCTTTTTACTTTTGTTTTCCCTGCATTCCATTTTATTTCATTTTTTGTTTAATAAGCTTATTGACATAGTGACCCAATAAAATCCAAATGTGCATACATATTATACGCTTCGTTTACAACTGACGCTGACGGCATCCGCCATATGTGGCGGCCCGGCACGGCCAAGCAGCAGTGGAGTCACCACTAAACGACCGCATGACAGGCGACTCAAACTCAACGCGCGCCACCCAAGCACCTGTACGCTTACTACAGACATTATGTACATACATACACACATTAAGCTTCATTTAAAAGGCGTGTTAAGTATTAATAGTTTCCAACAAATTTAATTATCTTCATTTTTGTATATTCAACTAGCCTTTAATGTGGCATTTAGTTTTATTTTAAGAGGCGTGACTTTGTGGCAAATCGAAGATGTGGTGTTCAATAAAATGTCATGCTACTGCAATTATTGATTATACACTGAAGAGCAAAACTGGAACAATAATTACATAAATGAACTTTGATGCAATAAATTGCAAGCATATATATATTTTTGTAAAAAAAATGTTAATATATTATTTTCATACAGGTTTAAAATACACTATAACTAAAAAAAATTGACAAATTCACTCGTGAAACAAAAAAAAAATAACAAAAATGTGGCAAAACTCCATTGTTCCACTTTTGCACCCATACAAAAAATTATATTTTTTCCATTAGTTTAGTAGTCCGTCCACAATCCTTTCACCTTTTTTAACGAATTCAGTCTTCGTGGCATGCTCTCATACAATTTTTGTACAAAATCTGGCGAAATTGAGTACCACTCGTCCTCGACGCGCTCCCAAAGCTCCTGCATGCCTTTTGGTGGATTCGGGTAATTTGCCAGTTGCCGTTTCAAATAACTCCATAAGTTCTCTATGGGGTTCATATCTGGGCTCTGCGCAGGCCACCTCATTGTTGAAAAACTTTGCGATTTCAACCAATTTTGCACTAATTTCGAAGAGTGTTTAGGATCATTGTCCTGTTGGAATATAATCCTGTTCTCCCGTAAGCGAACCATATCCATAGCAATCGGCAAATTTGTTTTTAAAATGTCCAAATATTGTTCCTTTTTCATCTTTCCATCGATTTTCACAATGGGACCAACTCCATACTGCGTAATACACCCCCACATCATTAAACATCCACCTCCAAACTTTATAGTTTGCTTTACGTGATGGGGTTGAAGTGGTCCTGAGTTGTTTGACCAGTACCAAGAGCGGCCATCTGACTGGAATCGGTTAATTTTGGTCTCATCTGACCAAATTACCTTAAAGAAATTCAAAAAAACTAAAGACTGTCCACAAATAATTAACATTTACAATTACTCGTTTCCAGTCATCACACGTCCAGTATTCGTGGCGTGCCAGGAAATCTTTTCGGGCTGAAACATTTTTTTTTGTCAATGCAGGTTTCTTCTTCTTCTCTTTCGCTTTGTAACCAGCATCTTTCAACGCGCGACGCAATGTCCAGACACTAACATTTTGCGTTAAAAGCGGTAGTCCTTGCTTTGGGGTAGTCAATTTGTTGGATATAAGAAGTCGTCCAACATGTCTAGCTTCACGAATTTGAATTTTTTTGGGTCTCCCGCCCTTATTGCATGTTAGCCTTTCCAGGTTGCTATTCTTTCCTATCCGCAAAACCGTTGTATGGCTGATTTTGAGCTCCTTGCCAATAACGCGGGCAGATTTCCCAGCAGAGAAATATCTTTCAACTTTTCTTTTAATTTCTTCACTTACACCACGCATTGTAAACGAATTTAACCGTAACACAATAAAGAAATACAAATTTCTGCCAGAAATTTCAATTTGAATATTAAATTGCAACGTTTACTTAGTGAGTGCAAAACTGGAACAATGTAGTTATGCCATACTTTTTATTTTTTTTTAGGCCTGCCACATAATTTCCTGCAATTTTTTTTAGTCACAGGGTAATTCAACCCACCTAAAAACGAGATATTAAAAAAATAATAAAACAAATAATCCTTCTATGAAATACAGTACATCAAAGTTCATTTATGTAATTATTGTTCCAGTTTTGCTCTTCAGTGTAGTTAGAGAAGACAAATTTTTTCGGGATTCCGAAAACTTGTATGAAACAAATTCGGGATCCCGAAATTTTAAAAGTTGCTTTAAGTCATAAACAATAAAATTAACAAATTGTAAAAATCCCGATGCATATAATTCGGGATCCCGAAATGCAGAATCTAACAGACCCTCCCTCAATTTCTTCGCATACTTCATTTCAAAAATGCTTGAATATGCAAAATAAATATAAATTCTCAATGACACCATGCCTTAAGGTTACATATGTACATTACACACCAAGTCAGATATTAATTAACTCGTTAGCTAAATGCAACCGCAAACACGTTGCCACGCTTGTCGAGATCAGGTGTTTTAAAGTGAAAATAAACGAATGGAGCCGAGGAGAAGCGCAGCAGAAGAAAGAAAATGTGTTAATAACGTGCGTTGGCTACTGATTTTTGTCTCCTTTGTCTTTGTTTGATTGGGTGTGGTGCGGTGATAGTGAGAACCCTACAGAAAAACAACAACCAACAACAGTTAATTCATTGTTTTATATTTGGAGTTATTGTGTGTGACACATTCCCCTCAGTGATGTAATCATTTTTGGCAGGCCAGGCCAGTAAAAGAAACTTAACGTGTGTAGGGCGTGTAAACTTTCACATTTGTTGTTGTCGGAAAACTTTATACTTTAGAGATGGAAAATGAAATGAGAACGCTTAGAATGTGGAAAACAGTTAGGTAATAAGGAATTTAGAGTGTTTTATATAGAGAAGTTCATAACTATAGTTGGTAATATGTATGACATAATTGTTTGGCACTTAGTTTGTTAGTGATTTCATTCGAGAAAAAATCGATTTTGTAATTCTCGCACGGTTTATTAAATATTTGTTATATGATTATGAACTTATGGAATATCAAAATGTCAAAATTTACGGTTTATTAAATATTTGTTATATGATTATGAACTTATGGAATATCAAAATGTAGTTATTAGATCATATTCCTCAGCGATTTCGTTCAAGTTGAACACTGTTCTGTAATTCTTGGGCGGTTTATTCTACATTTATTATATTATTTGTGTTTATTATGAACTTATGGAACATTAAAATGCCAAAAATGCGGTTAGTAGATTATATTTCTGAGTGATTTCGTTCAAGTAACACTCACTGCTGTAATTCTCGGACGGTTTATAACATATGTTGACAAGTTTTATATCATTTATGAACTTGTGGAACATTTAAAAATAGTAATTTAAACAAACTAATTTTGTTTTTCTAAATTTTTGTGCAATTTCTAGTAAAAAATTAAATTATTTCTCTTCTAACTGACCGCTTCCACAAAAAAATCAAGTGGCTATAGTACAAAATAACAATTTCAACAACAAATTCTTGATTGATGTGTTATTTACAACCTGATAACTACACTATTATTATCTAATAATTCAATCAATTCATACTTTGTGACTATAGCACCTGAAGTGAGCGCTCTAAAGAATTTTTTAAGTACAGTTATGGCGTAAAAAGAGTTACGCTGATAAAAAATACGATAGTCATAGTGCAAAGCATCAAAATTGTTGTGTTATCAATGGCAACATTTATAACTTTAATTGAGTACGTGCATGCTATTGCTACCTTTGTTCATATGTATATATATATATATAGGGACACAACATATATAGGGACACAACAACAACGCTAACTATTTACTATTTAGCGCCAGCTAGGCATTTCAAATAATTGAAATGAAATGAATATCAGCGCAAAACCGCACGACAAAGGCGCAAAGTTAGTAAATAAATAAAATGAAAGATTCAAGGTGTGGTTTTGCATTTATGTCATTAGAGAGCCGCACAGCGACACATGCAATCGCGTCGAAATATTATTAATTTAAAAACTAAACACACACCCATACATACATACATAGTGCTAGTGTATGTGTATTTGAAAACAAAAAGTAAACAAATTCGCTTTGCAAGTGTGTGGGCGTCACACGCTGGCGTTACGCTTGTGTGCGTGACTTTTACAGTATACTGTATAGTTTGCAGTTATGTATGTGTATTTGTAGTTATATTATTGTTTGCTAATTTTTTGCTTTTGTTTTTGTTATTGTTTGTACTTCTTCGCATATTTTCGGTTAATTTTCTTTGTTCAAAAAGTGTGTACTGAGCATGTTTTCGAAGATCAGTTCTCGCGCGCAAACAAAGGCAAACTATTTTTTTTTGTGGTTTTTGTTTTTGCTTTTTTTGCTTTGCTTACGACAAACTGTGAAAATTAATATCTACAGAGATACCAACAACCATATCTATATGTACATAGTAGTTTACCTGTTGATCTTATATATGTATGTACATATTTTTTTTAAGAAATATTTTGCGTGCAAAGCGTGTTTTTGTTGTTATTTACTAGTTTTTTGTTTGTGACAATGTCATAAAAATGGAGATAAATGAGGTTAATTATAAGAAATGGATACTATCGGAGCACAGAGTAATTACATAATACAGCATTATTGCAATTTTCAATTAGGAAGTCGAAGTATTTTACTATTTTCGCACGATTTAGTTATTTACCTTTAGCAAAGAATTAATTAAATAGCAGCACTCCTGCCTGGAGATTTTCTACAGAATTTCTTTGTGAATTGTTATTAAAAATTTTTTTCTTATATTTTTTTATTAAAAAAACGCTTAAAATAATTATTATTTCACTTTTATATATTTTTTTTTTAATTTTTTTGTTTTTAATTTATATTATATTTTTTTTATAAAATTTTTTAAATTTTTTTTTAATTTAATTTATTTTTTTTTTAATTCGATAATTTTTTTTTTTTATTTCATTTTTATTTTTTTTACTTCGATAAAAAATTTTTTAAAGCATTTAATGAAAAATTTTGTAAAATTTCAAATTTCATACCATATTAGTTAACTGCTATCAAATAACACGAAATATCATACATAAATATTTGTTTCAAAAAGCTGCTATCAATATTACACATCTGTTGATTAAGTTAATTAAGTGTCCTCACATATAAATATCTCTCGCTCTTTTTATCAGTTATTATAAAGAAAAAAATCTTATTGAAAAAAAACATATTTTTGAATAATTTTTGTTTAAGGTAAATGTTAAAATAAGTGCACATACTTTTCCCCCTTTAACGCCTAATACATTTATTATGGTTTTTGCGTACAAAACTGTAAAATGTAAAAAAAAATGTTGCCTACATTTTGGCGCGTACATTTAAAACTGTGGCTTTGATAACACAATCACTAAATGTAATAGTATTTAACAGTGAAACATAAATAAATATAGCGATGAAGAGGTAAAAAACGAAGATTTTGTTAGATAAATGTAGAAATGACAAGTAAATGTCAAAAAGTGTTGCCTACATTTTGGCGCGGACACATAAAAAATACCTCAATGTCGACTATGCTCAATATATTTTGTCAAAAAGCAGATAATTTCAAAAATTCACAATATTTTTTTAGAATAACTGAAGAATTTCTAATAAATCTAAAGAATCTAAATAATTTAGTAGTCTCAAAAGTGAGAAAGAAAATTATAGATTTACTAATTTATATGTATATTTGTGTGTAAATACATGCGACTACCGGCTTTTAGCAATGACAGGTGGGTGATAAGAACCAAGAATTTATTTGCCATAAGCTGATATTGACTGGCAGAATTAGCGCCTTGGATTGCGGTGCTTATCAGTGACGCCTAAGTATACACATGTGTATGCAATAACGGAATTTGTAGCTGTATGCAGAGGTATTTAATTTCAATAAAAGAACCAGCAGAATACATTAATTAAATTTTAAATGGTTTTTGATTAATATTTATCAACAAAAACACATACATATTTACTATTATGGAGAATCGTCTTTTGCAAAATATTATTAAACAAACACACAGAGAACTCAACTCCACAAAGATAGCCGCCTAGACAATCTAGTAGAAATCAACCAAGAACAAGAACAGCAACAACTACGCCAAGCCATTGATATAAAACAGTAGAATATTGCTTTGACGCCGCTCAACGTTCGTCGCTCAACGCTGTTGTCAATCATACTCGCTCATATGGTTGTTGTTGTTGCTGCTGCTGTGCTGTCATTGTGCTGCTGCTTTTGTTCGGGCTTGGAATTTGAATTTGGGTTTGGAATTTCTTTGTTCGCGCGTCACCAGCACTACAACAACAGTAGCAACAAAAACAAGAAATATACGACAATAAAAACAAAGCGATCTGATGAGCCAGCAACAACAACAACAACAATACTGCAACAAATAAATTCACAAAACATAAAGTCACAAAAATAATAACAATAATACTTATAGTAAATGTGTGCACAACAACAACAACAACAACTGAGTGTATGAATAAAGAACGACACACCAAATTGAATATGTAAATATTTGTTGAAGAAGCTTCAAATTGTATGAAAAATGTAAATTTGTGAACAAAGCAATACTACAACGTGCCAACAGCAACAACAACAGCAGCAAGCAGCAGCGCGACGAAACAATGCCAGTCAAAGGTACAACAAATTACCAATACAGTCAAACAAGATGTTAAATTCGTTTAAATAACGTACACACACAAAAAAAATGCCAAAAACAAAAAGAAAATAATCAAGTAACAACAACAACGCACACATATACAAATCTACTGGTAGGCAATATGATATTGACAGACACTTTGTATAGCTTATAGCTTCTCTGTGATGACCACACAACCAACCAATATCATTCGACGGCGATGACAACAACAAAACAGCTTAGTAGACAAGCACACCGAAAATGCCGAAATCAGCCGACATTCAAATTCAACCAAACCCACAGCCACAGCCAGCAGTCAACACAGTCAACAGTCAACAAGCGTTGTACGTAAACAAAGCCAACCAGCATTGTGGAGGCTATAAAAAATCTGTAATGATGCATTATCAAAATATATAAAATAGCAATTAACAATATAAGCATTGTTGCGCGCCACCTAGCGCCCCCAACACCCTTCAACGAGCGAACGCTGAGTAATTCAGAAAACAGTCAAAATACAGACGAACGATGTCATCGCGTTGCGCATTCGTCAACTGCCTAAGGCTGAGTGCATAGCGCATTGGAGCGTAATTTGAGAATGATTTTGAAGTTTTTCGAAAGTCTAAATTTAATTAAATACTTCTTTTCAAGATGTTTTTAGCTTGCATTTTGACTTTTGCGGAAATACTGCGCTTCCTAGAGTTGAGTAATTGTAACACTATGCGCATAGCCTAAGGGTAGTGCAAAAAAGAATGACAAAAAAAAAACATTTAAGAAAGGAAATTTAATCACCAGTAGTGGGGTTTTTCGTGCTCAACTGAGATTAGCCAGAAGCACGACTTGAATAATTGAAAAGAGTATGTGACATGCATAGAAAACCCATTATTATTTAGGTTATTTTTAGAGGAGAACAAAGCAATTTACAAAGGTTCGGTAATTTTTTTTTGTTCCTGCGACATACATATATACTGGGTAAAGAGAATGAATTGAAAGGGAGAGAGAGATAAAATTGTTATTCCACAACACCGGAAAAAAATTAATACTGTCAGTCTCCACCAGACATGAAACACATTTCAGAATTCGGAAGCGTTGATCTTTGTATGTGATCGAGTTCTTTTCTTTTTGTCCGCTTAGTAATTTCGATATTGAGTTTAGAAAGCACAGACAGTTTAAAAATCAAACAGTTTGGATTCGAATCTACTGCTTAAATATACGTAGCTAGTTCGACATCTTTCTAACATCTACAGCATGATCTGTTAACCTTAAAAATTCTTCAAGGTCTTAATTTGAAATTTTTGACAATTTTTGAGAAGAAAGGAATTATTTCATAGAAACTTATGTATACTTCAGAAACACAAAAGTAAGGATATTTGATGAATGGAGCTAAGATGAGTCTCAGTCTAAGACTTTCTTTGTATCAAGATTTGTAATCAATAAGTTCCAGAACCTCAAAAATTTCGGGATCAATATTTTTATAAGTTTCTGGTAAGAATAGAAGACATTAAAACATAAATTTATTCATTCTACGCCATTTTATATATAAATATGATCTCAAATTGAGCATTTATCAGAGTTTCGAGATCCCGAAAAATTTCGGGACTAAATTTTTATAGTTTTTTTTAGAAAAGATCATTATACTTAATTTTATATCTACACATGATGTCAAATTGAACATTTATCAGAGTTTAGAAACTTATCGGGATCCTGCAAGTTTTTGGGGTTCAGATATTTATAGTTTTTATAATAAAAATTGAAGAACACGCCGATATAAACATGTATATGTATGTATTTGAGTGTCTTAGCGTACTTAGAAGAGTTCAGCTGAGCTGAGTGGAAGACTTTTAATAAGAAGGAAGTTTTCAAACTAGTAATTTTCCTTATAACCAGATTTCATATGATAAAAAATTCTTTGCTAATACATATTCGATTAAAGATTACAAAAATATTATGCAAAATATATGATCCGTGACAACATTCTTCCTGCTCATACCACACACACCAACAGCGCATCAGCTGTTTAAAGACATACTTATATCTGATTGTATGTACATATGTATGATTGCAAATGTATTTATAGTGGTAAGCAAAACAAAGAGCCATTAAAAATACATGTATTAATATTACATTTTAGCTGTAATCGTCAATCGACTTCGACCCCGTGTCGCAGCGGTTGGAGTCCACTGCACCATTTGCCATTCGCCAAGTGCATCAAAGTCAGTCAGACGCACCGAGATGCCCAGACGGACGGACAGACAAAAGTTGAATGGAGTAGATAAGCGGAGCAGCAACAGCAGATACAACTCAATTACAACAAGAACAATAACAAATACATATCAAGAAAAAAGCGCAAAAGAAGCTTGTGCTCCCTTTATTCTTTGTCATCATCAGCTGAAATCTGAAATCTTTGTCTTGGCTCGTGCTGCTACCGCACAGATTGCTGTTGGCTACTTTGAGCACTTGACGGCCAACAACACCACCGCCGTCGACGCCACCTTCTCCACCAGACTGCCCCCGCCATTGCTGATGCAGCCGCTGAAGCTGTATTGTTGCTGTCCATCGTCATCAGTACATTACTTTTGATTATTACTGTCCAACTCAAATTCAACTCAACTGCATTCTTTGTACTTGAATGCATTAAAGACATACATATAAACTCATAAGTATATGAATATGAGTAGGCACTTGTAAGGCGGCTGCTGCTGCTGTCGCTACCGCCGCTGCTTTCTTTGTGTCGCAAAAAACTTAACGAAAATCGCACCCTTCACTCCATCAACGCCACCATCATCAGGAGCACCAGCACCAGCCGGGGCACAACTACCATTGCACTTTGCATGCTATGCGAGCAATTTTCATAAATCTATTTGCCAAAAAAATTACGAATGGTCACAGCCAAAAAGCAGAGGCGAGGCACCAAATTTATGTTAATATCTTTACACAAGTGTGTGTGCGATATGCAGACCACAACAGACAGACAGTTGCAATTATTGTTGCTGTCGTCGATAATTTTTTCCCCTCTTATTTTTTTTCACATTTTATTTGCATTTGTCTTTGTTGTTATGAGCGTTTTTGACGCTGTTATTTTTGGCTTAATTGATTCTTTATTTGTCAGCTGGATGACTCGCACCAACAACAGTTGTACACTAAATTGTTGTTGTTGTTGCTGCTTTTGTTGTTTTGCTGATGCAAGCACACGGCGCCCACGTTCGAGGGTGGATGGAAAATCGATGAAGTATGAGCGCCAATATGAAGAAAGAAAACAAGAACTTCAGGAATTTTGCTTAATTTTAATGAACGGAAATTGCAGAAAGTCTTTAAGCGCAGTCCATAAATTGGGCAAAAACAACGAAAAATGGTGATAATAACAATAAGCGATAATTGCAACGCAATTCCTAGCAGCAGCCAATGTCCGTCTAAATTATACGCCCCAGTGCAAGAAAAAAAAACAAAAATCATGTGAGAAATGTGAGGGAGAAAGTTAAAGAAAAATATGAAATTTAAAAAAATATTTAATTCGAAAATAACAATCAAAAAAATATAAAATTAAAAAATAAAATAAATAAAAAAAAAAAATAATTAAAAAAATAAATAAATAGATAAAAAATAATACAAAATATAATGTATAACAATTTAAAATAATTAAAAGTAGTAATAAAAAATTTAAAAAATTCATTTTTTTAATAAAAAAATATTTTTTATAAAAAAAAATTATTAAAAACAAATAATCTAAAAAAGTTTATAAAATATAAAATATAAATAATTTAAAAAAAAAAATATAAAATAAAAATAATTTAAAATATAATAAAAATAATGAAAAAAATATAAATTATTTTAAAAAATGTGTAATAATGCTTAATAAAAAATTAAAATTTAAATAATAGTATGTATAACAATTCGGAAAATTAAAAATAAATTAAAAAATGTAAAACATTAATTAAGAAATTACAAAAAAATATGAATTAAGAAAATTTAAAAAATTAAAAAAATTTAAAAACTTATTGATAATAGTAATAAAAATATATTTTATAAAAAAAAAAAAATTAAGAAAAAAATATAAAAAAATAAAATATAAAAAAAAAATAAAATATAAAAAAAAAAAATATAAAAAAATAAAATATCAAAAAAACTTATAACATTAATAAATTAATTAAAATTTAAATTTATAAAAATTTAGATAATAACACAGCCCGACAAAATTAAAAAAATTGTTTGCTTCTTTGAATTTATTTTTTTAAGGTCATAAGTCAAGTGTAGGGTATAAAAAAGCTATATCATGAAAACTAGAGCTGATAGAGTCAAACTGATTACAGATTTGAATTCAGCGCACCCACATTAACTAGAATCAGTTGATAAATTCAAAGAAGCAAATTGATTGTTGGCCTATGTAATTAATGAAAAACTTATAATTTTATAACAATTTAGAAAAATAAAAATATTTTGAAAAAATAAGTTTATATAAATTAAATAATTATTTAAAATAACAAAAAAAATAATAATTATAAAAAAATTTATTATAAAAAAATATAATAAAAAAGTTAATAAAAATATATTGGAAACAAAAAAAATAAACATTTCCATACAATAAAATTACAAAATAAATTTAAAAACGCACTCAAGAACAACATCAAAATTAATTAATGGTTTTAATGCATATATTTTTCACAAAATTCGCAACCATTAATCGCTCCACACATGTGTCAACCGTAAACAAATATACAGTATATACAGTATATTCATTAAGAATGTCATCTGCAAAATGCCATTTTTAGACATTTCGAATTGGTGTCGCTTCATATTTTCTCCAGAAGCAACGAAAAGAAAGGCAGTATTAGCTAGATGACAGGCGAGCGAGCGCGTCAACGTTGATCTCAATATGGTGATGATGATTGGCATTTATAAACACGCACACACTGATACATTTATACATGCATACATATAGGCGCAGCTGTACACTGCATGCAAATAATATGCAAATGTGCGCAAGTATAACGCTATTTTTAGCAAACTGCTTAGCTATTTTTGTAAGCACACGGTGCATAGACTTTTAGATGTAGTATAGATCATGTGTATATATCTCCAAATGAGTGCTTAGATGATTAATAACTGTAAGCAACGGTATATAGAATGAATTGCATTTGATGCCACAAAGAGTTGCTGTCTGTGTCTCATTGATATTTGAAAGTGTTTGATGTGCGAGCACACCTGTCTTTACTCTGATTTAAGCATATATTTGGTCAATGGTGGGCGTGCGTTATTTTGCATCAAATCAAGTGCTTTGTATGTATGTATAAACAAAGGAAAATAGTGAATTTCTATAATTACAAGAATACAAAGCGTTAAAATATTTGTTTATTAGAATTTATTACAGCACTAAGTTGACATATACTTTGTAAATTGACCACTGCTAGGTGGTGTTGATGTGGTAAAAATGTACTTTTTTCTTCAGAAGACAGCTTTTGAAAATAAGAGATTTTTATTATTTTTTCTAATTCTTATCTTTTACTTCAAGTTCTATCAATACCACAGCTTACACTAAATTTGGAGGTTATATTTTTATTTTTGATATGGTACTATACTAAATATTTAGTTAAGACATACTCCTGCTCTCAAGAAAATCGTTTATTTTCTATCATTAATGGCAATTACCGGAAATACCTCAGAAAAATAATGATTAAACAACATAACTCTAGGTTTTTTTTAAGTTTCAATCTTCTCTCTTCGACTTTTATTAACCATACCCCTTTATTATCCATAGAAGACCGAAATAAAAGAAGTTCTATACCGCTTCTGCAGGCTTCTCACGCTATACTTCAGATGAGAATATATTTGGTAGAGTATTGAAGGAAGGGATAGATGAGTCAAGTTTAGACGCGTAATCTTTTTAATCCCAGGTTATACTTTTGGAACTATTGATTATACTATCCAATAGTCAATCAAAATAAAGAAGCTTGTGTGAAACCTCGTCTGATCTTTAAAAGCCGTTAAACTCAATTTTCAAAATTCTATAATACAAATGTAATTTCAAGGACTATATGGTGGACCGAAATTTATAATTTTGTCATAGAGAAAAAGAATAATGACGAAATAAGAAGAATCAAGATTTTGGGATACATTAAGACTGCTGAAGACCGAGATGATGTCGAAAGACTAACTATTGCAACATTAATCTTTGCGGTGTAGAATAAGAACTTCTTTCAAATCTTTACACATACAAATCCACAACAGCCTCTACAAATACATTAATCACCAAATAGAGTACATCCCGCGCGTTGATTTATGCAAATGTTATGCAAATATTTCACGAAAACGCTGTATCCAATAGGTAACGAACGTAACAGATGTGTGATGTCTTCTACAAGCACCGAAAATCTAACAGTTGCTACACAAAAGCAACGGTGTTGGCGAGAACATTAGCATTAGTAGTTAAAAAGACATTTCGAAAAGAGATAGAACAAAAGGTAGCCGAAGAAAACAAACCAAACCGAATTGAAATTCATACAATTAAACGAAATATGCGCGTTGTTGAGCGCTACAAAATGCCCAGCAAGAACCAAAGTAAATACCGTTATTGTCCTCAATACAAAGCATATGTACGTGGAGTATGCCCGTGACGATATTATCTCGGAAATTCGGTCAAGAGACGAAATAACAAATCACAACATTAGCAATAACAACAAAAACAGACTGGAAGTACAGAGTAGGTGAGTAAGTGATCAACACCAGTTAGAGGAAATGACGAAAAGAACAGCAGAAGAAAAGCGGGGAATAAACGGTGACAAGCGTTGAGAATAAAGAATTCTTAAACGTTTTACGATAACAGCAGCGCTAAATGTGGACAAGAAGAATCGGACGCATACATGCATACAAACACAGAAGAGTAGAGTAATCATTGGAAGTTGCAAAAATAGCAACAGCAATAAAACAATAACAATCAAAACTACCATTTTACAATATTTATTGTTGTTGTACTTATACTAGATATGCTCAGTCTCCAGCAAAAAAACACTTCCCATAACAATTGAAGACACCGATATGGAGTAACACGCTACTCGCCAGCGCGTCGTCGCGCAGTTAGTTGTGCCAGAAACGTTGTTACGAAAGCGTCTATTTCGTACTGTAAAAAGCACGAAGCAACGGCAAAGAGCAAATTATACGGCAAACACTGTTACGAGAACCAGCTGAAGATGACTGGAGAAACTGGCAGCAAGAAAAAAGACACCGCTGCAGAAGAATTGGGTAATCATAGCGTTAACAGTTTGCTCTAGTTTATGGCGTGTCTTCGACGTGTGCTGTGTGTACATGGCTTAGAGAATAGAGAAAACTGGCGTAAACGCTTTGAAAGTCAACTGACAGTAAACGGGGTTTTACAGCCGCTTTACCTTTATGACGCTTTCTTGATAGACACGTGACACCGTAACAGTTAGTATAGATTTTACAGCAAAGACAAGACTGGTTGAGAGAAAGGCTTGCACTTTTTAATGCTTACGGTGTTCAAGTGAGAAGCGCTGAACTAGCGGTGTTATACTTCTACATCTTCTCTTTAGGTCACTGCTACAGTTAAGTAATGATGAAGTGATTAGCAACATGACAGTTGGGTTAGAGAAAAACTTGCGGTTCTACGAAGCAGTGAAAAATGGGTGGCTTGAAAGCTTATTTGGACTTTATTTTTAAATAATTGTGGTCTTTGGTGCTTTGGTTTTTAATGTTTCTCATAACAAAGCCTATATGGCTGCTTTCACTTAAAATTTTCGGGAAAAGCTCAATCGTTTGTCAAATTTTAAAGCAGAATTTATTTTATCATGTAATACTCTAAGAAAACTTTAAAACCGCATAAATAATTTGCCAAAACGCAAAATATTGAGAAAGTTTAAAAAAGCTCAAGGTAAAAGCTTTCGAAAATTGTTGTTGTAAATTGTTACAATAACTGATTTTGGCTGTTTGTAGCACTTTTGCTGTGAAAGCTTTATAGCCTAAAAGTTTTTTCTACGAAAGCTTCAAAAAAGCTCATGGCTGTTTACAAATTTGGAGCGTTTTATATAGAGTATGGGTTAGTAGAAGTTTAAAAAGCTTTTAAGTAATTTAGAGTTTAGCTTTAGTGAAAGTTTAAAAAAAGCTTAAAAAGCTTTTACAAATAATTTTTCATACAAATTAATTTAACATGTTTTCAAGAACTTTTTTCACGAAAGCTTCAAAAAAGCTCAAAGGCAGTAAAGGCTTGCTGCTTAATAATTTGAAGTGTTCTCTATACAAAAGTATTTATATTCATGGGCAAGCAATTTTCCAAGTATTCCACAGTACTTTTGTTTATCAAATTAGCGATTTTGTGTTGAACAAGCTTTTAGTAAGGTTATCAACAATGTTGTCTAGTTGACATACTTTACAGGAGTTTTTTTTTATTTTTTTATCAAGCAAAGAATACGGGCACATACAACATAAAAAAAACAAAAACAAAAACAAAAACAACAACAACGAAGCGTCATATTAAATTTCGAAAAACTAAAACTATACAACAACAATGCATACAAATGCAAATGACAACTACAACTATGCACAAACGAGTGAGCACGAGAACTGGCTAAACAAGAGAGCTCAAGCGACCAGTTGTCAAGCCATCCAACCACATTGTACGTACATATGTGGATGTCAGGTCGGTGGGGGAGCTGGTGACGTAGTCGCAGTTGCACGCCAACAAGTCTCTTTGGAAAGCCACCAACAACAACAACGCCGTTGGCCGACAAAGGCGATTATGTCAGCGCAGAGCACAAAGAGCTGCGCAACGGCTACCGGTGGATTTCACACCATGCCTGCATATGCGTGAAGCGTCGTGCAGTAGTTAGGCAAGTTGAGCGGCGAGCGCGGTTGAATTAGCCATATGCGGCTGCGCACAAACGCACGCCCTCATCGTCAAAGTGATCAGCAAAATCGCCCAAAGCGTCGCCGATTTGTCGCTTTACGCTGTGTGTTTTGACTGTTGTTGTTGTTGTTGTTTTTTGGTTTTTGATATTGATATAAATTTAACACACACACACACACATAAAGCACACGCAGTGGATTTACTGGTGTCAAGTACGAAATAGATACAAAAGTATATGCATAGATATCTACATATCTACATATGTTGTTGCGTTTAAATTTCGAATTCGAAGTTATTTAAGCATGCGTTTCACTCATAGTTGATTTGTAGTTAATTGAAATTTAATTCAAAAAATATATTTTTTTTGCCTTTTTGGCATTTTATTTCATGTTTTGCTTTTGTTTGTTGTATTTTATTTTGTTGTTGTAGTGTCGCTATGGCGAGGTCGTCAAGCAGGTCTGACTAAAATGAAATGAAATTGTTGAAATTTTGGTTAAAAATTTGCCATTTGCGCGCAGGCGAGTTTCGCTTTTTTTGAACAAAGGCGTTGTTGGTGTGGAGGTATTGGTGAAAAATGCATAACAACAAAAACAACTCAGGTGTATGTATGTATGTATGTATATATGCGTGCGTTATAGAAAGGCTGGCGCACTTAACAAGTTTTATTGAAGTGGCATTCATAAATATTCCGCTGCGTCTTTGTCATTTAAATACAAGTATTGAAGTTAGTATAAGTGCTGCAATTATATATTTAAATTATTTTGTTGTATTTGACGAAAAAAAATTAGCAAATTTGCTTTCAATATTGCAATTGGTTTGCAATTGATTCTGAACAAAATTGCTTTGTTTGCGTGTAGAGATGGAAAATTGTGCGATTTGTAGCAGTTGCAGTTTAAAGTGGTCTACACTTTTGTTATAAACTGTACTTTGAAGTTGAATAATTTTAAATATTTTTTTAAGTAAATGATTTGTATTCAAAAAATATTTTCGTAAATTTTTGTTTGAAGAAAATAATTTTTGTATTACGTATATCGAGTTTTTGACTAGGAATAAAATTTTATTATAGAAGAAATATTAAAAAAATTATATTTTAATAAAAATATTAAAAAAATATTTTTTTTTTTCAAAAATCTGGCTTTAAACCAGCCATTTCAAAGGTATGAAATTCTTAGTTAATAAAATATATATTTTTTATATCTTATATTTTACTGCAAATAAATGAAGGTCTACAACAGAATTCTATATAAAATTAGATCCGAATACCATCAGGTATGATATATAAATTCAGAGGAATAAATGATGTCTGAATATATCACAACATTTTGATATATTTTATATAGAAATTTTGAAGATATTTTATATAGAGAATTATAAGATATTTTTATAGCGATTAACTGAAGTGAAATTAACTTTTAACCCTTATTTGCTCATAATTATATTTCTGATATTTTTTTCTTTTCAATTTGAAAATTTCGTTTTCACTTACCAGTAAGCCGGTCTCTACATTTGGTATCAATATAATTCTGGAGCCATCCATTAAATTATTATCTTTTAATGTGCCATCTTGTAGTTCTCTGCAAAAAAGGAGATACACATTAATTAATTTTCGTTAAAAATAATACAGCATTTAATAACAATAATAATAAAAAATAATAATTTTGTTTTAATTTTTAAAAAATATTTAAACACTATAAAAAACAAAGAATTATTACAAAATATATTTCTGATAAAGAGTAAAAATTGATTTAAAATACTTTAATAAAAAAATTATTAAATTAAATTATTCGAATATTTCAATATTTATATTATTGAATATGATGTTCATTTCATTAATACTTAATTTTGCCAAACAAGATTGTGAAATTGTGATTTTGACTTTGATTATTTTATTTTGTTTTTTAATTAATTTAATTTAATTTATTTATTTTATTAAATTTTTGTATTTGATTTCTTTATTTTATTTAATTTATTTAATATATTATTTATTTTTTTTAATTTAATTTTTGTTTATGATTTTTAATTTTATTTTTTAATTTCTGAATTAAAATTTTTTGATTTTTTATTTTATTTTTTAATTTCTGAATTTAAAAAAAAAATAAACAAAATACTAAAATTTATTGTGTAAAGAGCGTAAAACTAAATAAAAATTTTAAAATCTAAAAAATATAGAAAAATTTATTAATTTTCATATTTTGTTTAAATTGGGTTTACAGATATTTATTTTATTATTATTATTATTTTTATATTATTATACTATTTTTTACATAAAATTTATTCTTTTCATTATTTAAATTTTTTTTCAATGTTGTTTGCATAAAATGTATTTATGTGCTTAGGAGAAAATTTGTTGTGAAGTAAACTAAGCAAAATGCGTAATATATTTAATATATTAAATTTAAAAAAAAAATTAACTACTGAACTTAATATGATATTAGTGACCTTAAGCACCCGAAATATAACAGAAATATATAATTTTTCAAGCATTTAAACTTTGACAGTGAATTTTTTTAAGTTTTTTTTTGCACTTCATGCGCTAATCACTTGAAAAGTGAATTTACTAAATGCAAGTACAGAATTTTGTCGCCGAAAAGTGAATGCACTGATTTGCGTATTAATGGTTTCGCATTAACCACACACAGTCGACGCTTTGTTAATCTTCACGCCAAGCATGAGTGTGTGTTTCTTTGTTGTTTTGTATGTAAATACAAAATACAATTTACATGAATTAAACAGTTCAGATTGAGATTTTAAACAAATTGGTGTTGCATACAAATTCAAAAAAAAAAAAATGAAGAAAACACAAACTGAAAACCTGACAGACGTACATTTGTGCTTATGTGTGTGTTTGTTTGTAATTGTTTACGATTTAATGCGAAAAATTAAATCTTCGTGCAGTTCAAGCACTCAACACTTCAACTGCTCGCTTGACAACTCCGTCGTCCAAGTGTCAAAAGTCGAGAGTTGTTCGATTAATACGGGCAAACATACAGATATTTGTATGAATGTATTTGTTGTTGTTGTTGTATTGTATTTCAATATTTGTGCGAATGCCAGTTTTTAGTCTTAAATAAGTTGAATTGATGCGCTGCTTTGTTTTAATTGCCTACACCCCTCTTCCCACCATCGTTCTCATAGTTTCTTCATATATTGGTGTATGCAACAGGTTTCAAAAAAACCTGGCAACTACAATTGGCAGGTGCAAAATTTAAATTGACACAAAGTTGTATGCATTGAGTTGAATTGTGTGCTTAATTAATAGTAAACAACGGCGACGAGCGCTTTGTTGGGGAAAAAATTTGCAAAACTAGAACGCTGCTCGAGATCGCGTTAAATCAGCCTAGACAGAAATATTTATGTACATACAAACTACACGTGTAATTGCTAAAAATGGTTGCATGGATTCAACATATTTTACAAAAAGAAAAAAATAAAAAATAAAATATAAATAAACAAAAATAAATAAAAATAAAAATAAATAAAAAAACGGAAAAAATATTTTAATATTTTAATATTTTTTTACCAAATATTTATGAAAACCAACATTATTATTAGCTAAATAGGTTCTGAACTTTAACCCTGGAAGGTCATCGCTATTTTTAAAAAGTTGAGGTCATCCCTCGTCGATTCGACGACGGCATTAATCAAAGTCCTTAATATATTATCCTACCTATCAAAACCTACTAAAATCAATATATTCACATTACCTGGTTTATATATCTTCTAAATAAAACAATATCAAACAGTTTTTCCTAAATCTTTTATTAAATAAATAAAATTTTCACAGCCCTGATTCATTCGGCTTTTGTACAAAATAAATACTCGCGTCGTCGAAACGACGAGGCATGACTTTCCAGGGTTAATAAATATAATACCAAAGTGTAAACAAAGAATATACGCCTAGATGTAGGCAAAATCTTTTATTAAAGTTGCACATCTAGTAGTAAAAATGTATGTTATTACTCGAAAAAATGGTATCATGAACTTCAGATTATGATTATGAGTCTCAAAATATATAAAAAACAATCTTTATGCAGAAAATTGTTTTTATTAAAAAGTAATGGAACTAGATATTCTACTCTGAAAACATAAGAGAAGAATTTAAAAAAATATTAAAACTTTTGTTTAATATAAAAAAAAATAAATATTAATTGTATTTAAAAAATTTTATTATTTAAAAAAGTTTAAAATTATTTATCTATTTATTTTTTACTATTTATTTTACACTACTGTATTTATTTTTTAATTTTTATTCAATTTACAGAAGCCTACAATGTTGCTATAAATTTATATATTGCAGCCACTTATATATACTATTTACTGTCTTAAAGACGACACACACACACACGCACATCAGTGTCTGCTGCATTTTCTGTCGTTTCATTTATTTACACCTCAAATAAAGTCGAATTGCAACACCAGAATGCAAATAAAAAAGGTTAATCAAATTCCAGCTTTATCAGCTTAATTCGCATTTTATTTATTCATTTATTTATTTTAGTTGTTCTTCTTCTTGTTGTTGTTCTTAGTATTGTTTGTTGTTCGTGTTCCGTTTTACATTTTTGGTTATTTTTCCGTTACACGGTGCTTGTTGTTGGTTTTATTTTTGATTTTTTTGTGTGCGTCTTTTTTGCAGTTACTTGGCAAGTAAAGTGCAAATACTTCAAAAAATGCTTATGTACTTACAAATGTATGTATATATATTTATATAGTACATAAAGCATATCAAGCAAGTTGAGTTGCAAGAAATAAAATTGTCAACTGTACATTTTAATTATAAAGGCTTATTTTATTTTGTACGCAACAAGTGCCTATAGAAGATATAAAATAAGGGAAAATATATGTACATGCATACATACATAAACTATATAGAAGTATATGTAAATATGTATGTATGGAAGCATATAACTTTGTACGAGTGCATTTATTTTTAAATTTGTGGTTTTCGTTCTTTTATTTTTACAGTCTGTAGTTATGCTGTTTTGTTATCAGACATAGTTTTTTTAACATACAGGGTGCAGCAAAAATTCAAAAATTTTGGTTTTAGTATATTTGAAGATAAATTATCAGCAAATAGAGTTTGTAGAAAATTTAATTAATGTTGAAGGTCAATTTTGAAGTTTGTAAAGATAACTAAAGAGTGTATATCGAAGATAAAAAATTTTAGATATTATTGAAGACACTCTCTTTTTCTTTTGGAGACAACAAAAAGTCACACAACATGATTTATTATTGTTGTTGGGAAGTGTATAAACATTCTCGAGAAGTTTTGAGATGACATTACTTCAACGAATAACAATCCAGGTCCGTTCAGATCACGTAGAACCGATTGTTTCTGGTAAGATATCATAGCAATTATATTTTTAAGACAACAACATGAATTTATTGCTGTTGTAGGTGTTTAAAAAAATTCTCCATGAAGTTTCTTGTAACACCTTTTGAAACAATAACAATCCAGCTTCGTTCAGATTACATTGGATCTAGTCTATTTTGGAACTTATTATTGTTGTTGTAAGTATTTAAACCTTCTCCAGTGAAGTTTAGGGGTGACATTACTTCAACGAATAACAATCGGTTTCGTTCAGGATACGTAGAACCGACTGTTTTGGTAAGATATCATATCAATTATATTTTTAAGACAATAACATGACTTTATTACTGTTGTAAGGGTTTAAGATATTATTGCTCGTGACACCTCTTGAACCATTAACAATCCAGCTTCGTTCAAATTACATCGGATTTAGACTGTTTCAGAACATATCACGAATTGATGGAGAAAACTATTTAAAAGGATTATTGAAGGAATAAGTGAGACACTAAGAAGATAATATACGATGTGGTTCCAATTCTAATTCCTCAAAAATCTATAATATGCGCGTTCTACTCATATTTCTACGGACTACACTGCAATGACCTGGACTAAACTGTAATCATCTGGAGACGGGTAGCTACTAAGAACAACGATTCTTATACTTGTAAAATTTTTGAAAAAATAAAAATACTACGGAAACTGTCGAAACATAACCTGTTTACCGCATTTCCAATATAATCTTAATAAAAATACTACAAATTGTGGTAGAAATTTCGAACTATGAGAGCCTTCTGAGACGACAACAGTTTGGCAAAGCTTGAAATAAATTACAAAATAAAAATTTAAAAAATATAGAAAGGATGTATACCCAGAAGGATACTGGTGAATGAAGAAGACATGCCAAAAACAACATTAGAAGTACAAAAACCACCATGTGATCGCAAGAAAACACTCTCAATTCAAGCAATCTCCAAAGTTAGCAATTCAGTTTTTTTTTGTCCTCCTCCAAAAATCTCCAATAACAACAAAGTAACAAATATTAAATATTAATATCAAAGCATTATGCGCTTAATTATTCAATTTGTTGTGAGCGTTTTCGAATCAAGGACATCTCCTAGGCATCTTTCGATTACACTTGGAGACCCACCAAACGGTTGCCTTGTTTGGCAACTTATTATTAGGTGCTTGGTACGTACGCCTCGGTTTGTTGCTGTGGTTATATGAGTTGTTTTGGTCGATTTTGCGTTTGTTGATCCATTTCATTTATTGTTTGGATAACCAACGTTATGAGTTTACACCATCAAAAGGCTTAACCTAGCAACCGAATATTAATTCGATGTTAAAAAGTGCACTGCAACCTAACAAAGCTGCTGATCAATTAGGAAGGTATACTATATGGATATATACATATATACATAAATGAACACTTGAACCAATAGGTATATATAATGGTAATGGTTCATAAAGAAAAATATTTTTTAGAAAAAAAAAAAATTATTTTTCCGAAAAAATTTAATAAAAATAAATTTTTAATAAAAAAAAAATAAAAAATAAAAATTTTTAATAAAAACAAAAATTTTTATTAAAAAAATCACAATAAAAACAAAAACATACTAAAACCAATAGCAACAAGCGGGAGTCTAGCAAACAGAGTTAAAGATTTGCATGTGAATGTATGTATGTATATATGCATGTATGTTTCTACGTTGACGTACGTTTCCTTGCAACAGATGTTTTGCCACTTGTATCAATACAAAACCAAACAATAAAACATGTATGTATGTCTGTATGTATTTACTTATTTGAGCTATTTGTTTGGGTCTCTTGAATGGTGTTCCAAAACAAAGTCAAAAGTAGGCGCCAAAGCTCCTGTGCCGCAAAACAATGCAATGCACAACTGCGTGTGTGCACAACAACAACAACAACAAAAAGTTCAAGGATATTATGTTACATAATCAAGACAAGATACGATTGCCCTAATAGGTCGCATGTGGCAAAGTGGCAAGTGGCAAGCGTCGCCTAGCATTTTATGTACGTCAAACACATTTTGTAAGGAATTTGCAGTCGCAGTGTGTAGAAAAAAAAATATGTGTAATACAAAAACAAACGACAGCAATCAGTGTGTGCAACTATTTTTGTGTTGTTCTACAATATATTGTTGCTGCGTTGCTGTGCTGTGGCCGGTGTCAGTTGGTGTCGCTTTGGTGCATTGAAATGTTCCGAGTGTTGTCCTGTTGCCATTGATACCGTTGTTATACAGGTTTTTAAGGCGCGTAAACAAACTTCCAACAAATGTGGTTCAAAACTTATCGGTCTCCTTATGAATATAAACAAAAGTGCAGTTAATTGATTTTATAGAGATGTATGTTTGTATGTGTGTCAGCGTCTTTTTATAAGCGTCTTACGTCACTGTCACATTATCTTACGTTATTAATATCGCGTTTGAATTGATTGATTTTATGTCGGTTTACTGTATTCAATCAAATATTTTAGCTACTCGATGATTGAGGTCAAGTCAAGCTTTAACTGGCACTATGGGTCTCTTAAAATATATCTACTCTCTAATTGCAATTGTGGTACGAGATCTGGTCTTTATGTGTGGTCATCCGAGGTTCCTGGTTTATTCTTATTGAGCTTCTTGAAGTTCCTCTATAGGTGTTGGGTCTTAAAAGTTTTAAGACACCTCCAAACGACTGATAGAACTTGGTAAGAATCTGTTTCTTATCAAAAATATGCTGGAAGATTTGTGAAACATCAAATTTTAACTCGACAGAACCGTTCAACAATAATTGAAAGACAAAATCGACTATTGAAGCCATTGGAGGAACCAAAGGTTAGTTAAATAGGGACTCTATAAGGGGTTTTTTTACTGAAACGATACTACATTGAAATTATGAAAAAACGATGTATTTATTATCAAACTTATTAGCTTTTCAAACATTTGTTGTTGTTGTACTGACGTACTTTCCGAAAAATGTTAGAAAAATAAAGACGAGACAAATTTTAACTCGACAGAACCGTTCAACAATAATTGAAGGACAAAATCGACTATTGAAGCTATTGGAGGAACCAAAGGTTAGTTAAATAGGGACTCTATAAGGGGTTTTTTTACTGAAACGATACTACATTGAAATTATGAAAAAACGATGTATTTATTATCAAACTTATTAGCTTTTCAAACATTTGTTGTTGTTGTACTGACGTACTTTCCGAAAAATGTTAGAAAAATAAAGACGAGGTGGCAATCCTTAGGCGAATATTAATTCGAAATATCATATGAAAGACATATCAAAACATGTTTTGAAATATCTCCAAAACTTATGATTTGATTAAAAAATTCCTTAGATTTGAAAAATAACTGCTTTAAATTCTTTTAATTTGATATATCATTTGTTGAAATCGGTTAAAAGATATTCGAGATATTATAGATTCTTGTAGCGAACTATTTCCTTTAAGCAAAATTTGATATTTGAGGAAACCACGAAAAATATATATAACATAAAAAATAATTGTGAAGACTTTCGGACCTGGTAATGAGACTTAACATATGAATCTATTACATATAGCTCTTTCACGAATTTTATAAATTCAAATTTTGGATGTGAAGCCTATTATAACACTCGGAGACACATTATTCGAAGAATCTCTAGAGAAAATACATACATAAAATTGAATTCAGAGAAATTTCCAAGCAACATTAAGGCCTAATGGAAAATTACATGCGAAAAGGAAAGAAACTAAAATTTCAATATAGAGAGAAAACGATAATACAAATTTGTGTAATCTTCAATTTAGATGATTTCATCTACAAATGTGCCAACTAACGAACACAGCACAGATATGTAAGCTTCGTACAGTAATCGTGTGAAAATGCTTTCGAAAACTTTAAACGCACGCATTTTTTACATGAATTTACGCACACGCACACACTCACTTACTGACATATACTTGCATATTGCAATAACTCTTTGCACCATCTCACCGACCGACCGACTGGTGGTCTGCTCTAATGCTTTTCAAAGCTTCGTTAATCAAAATGTACGCGTGTTGCTCTCGCCTTGTCTCTGCCTGCCTGGCTGTCTTACTGTCATTAAATATTTACATACATACAAAAGACAATTCGGTATAGATACACACGACGATGGCATAATCTTCGGAGCTTGTGGGCCGCACAACAAGGAGGCTTGGCCAGCGCGGGGTGAGCGGCAGTGCAACAAATTTGAAAATGAGTTTGAGTTTGTGTTTCGAGGCGGACGAGACAGTTGAGAGCAGAAAATTGCAGTAAAACTGTTTTTGGGGCCTGCTAGTGAAACTGGGCTGTGGCCGTCTCGGTGTGTGCGACAATATGTACTCGTGTTGTTGGGTTGACTGGGTTTGGCTTTGACACCGCAACTGTCAGTGCGTGAAAATGTGCGTGAGTTTGTTCATTACATCATATTTACCACGAAATGTATTTGTATGCGTGTGTGTGTGTGCGCGTGTCAGTTGTTGTAGTGCGAAAGTTACGCTTTCGTGGAAAAGCTCGAAAACACACAGGAAACCACCCGTTTATGTGACGTACATACCAAATTTTGATTTTATTTACATTTGCTACTACGTATGTATGTACATATTTATGTAAACACGCACACTTAGCTGACATTCAAAAATTAGAAAACCTTTTCGATGCTACGTGCCTTAGAGAATTTAATTCGAACTTAACCTCAATTTCACAATGCAATTTGTTGTTTGTATTTTCTATAGTTACAGTTAGTCATTGAGAAAGCATTAGAAGTGGTTAATTACAGTGTTGGCTGGATTAATGAGCCTATGAAGGGTTAAATTAGTGGAATCAATGAATACAACTAATTTAAAAAAAGAAATAATACTTAAAAAAAAAAAATAAAGAAAAATGTAAAAAAGATAATAGAAAATTAATAATTATAAAATAATTAAAATTAAATATAGATAAAAAATCACTATACAAAATTTTAATTTTTTAATGCGAATAACCATTTTATATGTAATTTAATTATTAAAATCACTTTTAAAGCTTTTCGGATTTTTAAACTTTTTTTGAAGTTTTTGTCTTAAAATGAATAACGGTATTTTTTAAATTAATCGCCAAAATATTTTTGTTTTACATAAATTTAATAAAAATTAATTTTTTGCAGTGTAAAATTTTTAATTTTTTTTTTAAATAACCGAAATTATATGTAATTCAATTCTTACAATCATTTTCAAATTTTGAATTTTTTTAAATATTTGTAAGTGTTTTTTAATCATGTTAATATAAAAAAAAAATATTAAAAAAAAAAATATATTAAAAAAAAAAATTCTACATAATTTTCCTTAAATAAACCACTAAATAAACCAAAAACTTACAACAAAAATTAAAAAAAAAAAATTGTCTTTCAAGCATTCGCCACTGTATTATAACATTTGTAAATTTGAGCAAAAACCACCTAAACACACACACAAACACATAAGAGCAGCCATACATACATACATACATAATCCATACACACGCTTCCATATATAAATTCCATCCATCAGCATCAAGCGATTTGTCCTTTAAATCAAATTCCAACGCTCACACACCCCCCTGAGTTGATTGCCAACAATAGGCAGCACCGCCCTTAGAGCCAGTAGATATGTATTGTATATGTACATATGTATGAACGTTTGTACATAAAACTGTATGCAGTGTTCAACCCGTCTACACACCTTAAACCACACAGCGCACATACAAACAAATAAATAAGCACGAGGAAAGGTAAAAAAAAGGTAGTTGCACATAGCTACACACGCTCGACCCACCACCACCACCCAACACTTAGTGTGTTTCACAACAACAACAAACACTTCCTATAAGCAGACTCTGCACTAGACACAGATTTCCACAGATTTTCTTCCCACTTTTATTTGTAAATATGTATTTATGTTTTGTCACAAACGAAATTCAACATGATTGCATCAGAGGGCAGCGCCGTCAACAGCGCTGCTTACAATGCAGTCACTACTAAATAGCAGTGGCAGCAATCAAGAACGCAAGCAGCGCGCTGTAAATGTGCAGACAGAGCAATATTAACATTAACATTATCACTTACATTAGATTCGCTGCATATTTTGACAGCTCAGAGCGCCGACGTCTGTTAGCGTACAGTGAATGGAAAAGGAGAAATCGCATTTTTAAGCGCTGTTATGGCTTATCGACTTTTCTCCATGTGATAACAATAAAAAGAAGAGAGTTTAGGGAGTGGAGTGTGTTTGCATTTTGGGGGGAAGAAAATGTATGAAGCATAAGACATTGTATGTGAGTTGTTATGTTATGTTAAGCGTGTGTGAGTTGAAGCGCAAGTAAATGGAGAGCACGGTAAATGAAGCAAATGGCGAGAAGATTGATAACGCTCGGTTAGTTTGTTGGAGGGGGTCATCAACATGTTCTGTCGGTAGGGGGTTAACTAAATGAAAAAAATAACAACAACAACAATAACATGTTATGCGACAGTGTTGCCACAACAAAGGTAAAGTATGAAAAGAAAGCATGTGATGTACATATGCACTTATGCATGCAAGCGGGAGAGTTTTATAAATAAAACACAACAAAGCAGCATAAAACTGGTTTTGAGACGCTGTAATATTGAAAAAGTATAGAAAGAAGTTAATGCAAGCCAATACTTTTTTTAAATTTGCAATTTTTTAGAGAGATTAAAAATGCCAAAAAATTAAAAATTATGCTGCATACGAATATACATATGTTAAATGTAGATATGAAGGGAGAAGAACCAAAAAATATGGACTTCAAGCATAAAATTAAACACGCTGTCAAACTGGTGGTTGCTAGCTACACTCAAACATACATCCAAGTACGTAAATGTAGATTTTAACTTTATTCAAGGTGCTACCACCAACAGCCACGAACAAAGGCAACACACAAAAAGAAAGTGCTTAGCAGCAAAAATATTTGTTGTATTTGCAATTCAATTCAAGGTAAAGTAACATTTACAGTTACTGCAAATGTCCGTATATAATTAACAATAAAAAAAGATGGCTTTTGGGCATGCTGCATAGCAAGGAAGTGCGCTCGCATATCCTTCTTCCTGGTTTTTCGCGCGCTCTCTCTCTCTCTTTATCGTGCGCACTTAAACAGCCTCTTCTCAACTGCTGCTAACTCACAATGATTCCTTTTGAGATGCATAGCGCAGCAGCTAGGGCTAGATATGGTGACAAAGCACCACAATCAATATGAATAAAACAACCGATTTTGTAAGAAGGGAGAGAACAATGAGCTACAAGGAGTTGACACAAAGAAATAAAAGTAGTATGGAAACCGATGAAATTCACAGTAATGCATTTTTTATTGTAGAGTTACTTAATACAATTATTGAAGTAAACAAAAAACAGGGTTGTATTTTCATGTTTTTTTAATCAAGTTAATGATGTAATCCCACAAATTGGAATTTCACAAATTAATCTACTTCAATCTTATCGGATTGTTTTCTAAACATAGAAACATAAAGATTTGAATCCTGATTATTTATGTAAATATATAAGAAAAAAGGACTTGCCAGATGGCGCTAATCAAGTCAAAAATTTTGCTTTTTTATCAGAAAGGACCCGTTCCATTTAGGCAGTTAAAATTTTTTAGCTTAGGTTTTGAAACAAACAATTGAAGTAATGTGTGATGAAACTCGAGCCTGAGTGCTTTTTAGGCAATATAGCTTCGGATAAGATCTCCAAATACACATCTCTTGCGCTCTGCTCAGCTATGTTACTTGTATTGGAACAAAGAACTTATGATTTTGCGCTGTTTTCCAAAATTATTGATTACAACTGTTCTCTTCATAGATATTCTAAGCTCCCAGACATATAATAGTCTCGATACAGTTGAAGTTCTAAGGGGTTATAAGTTTCATAGCCGATTTCTGACTTGGAAAATCATCGCCTACAATTCCTCAGAGGTTTAGAGGCAGCTTAAAACAGAGACGAAACGAAAGATTTTCTTCACTCGACTCTGTTATACATATACTTAAAAAGAAGTAAACTAGATTATTACCAAAGTAGCCTTTGAAACATGATTTTGGTCAAATTTGCTCTTCATCTTCTAAAACAGCTTTCTATACTCGCTTTTAACTAGTTTTCACACCCCTAAAAATATTTGGTTCGACGACAGAAGCAGTAACACGTATAAAACACCCCTAAAAGTTTTCCGAAAACCGGAAATATGCTTTTTAATGAGTTTATAGTAACCAATATTAATTTCGACGGTATTAATGAGATGATTTCGAGAGTAACATTTATTAGAGCCATTCGTCCGCATGCTGCTAAGCCAACACAAAATGGATACACCCGCTGTGCGACGCAGAGCACAAAATGACGCAACCAGGAACTATAGAAACCCTTTCCTCCGTGTTCTACATACAAGATTTATATGTCAGCAGGGTATATGTACCGTAAGTAGTGTAAGAAACATAAGCAAGAATGCTATTGCGATGCTTGTAATCAAACATAAAACTGAGATTATGTGTATAAAAAAAGTAATGGCGTAGTTTAAAAGAAAATAATGTAAAGAAACAACAGTAGAAGAAGCAGCAGCAGCGGAGCAATATAGAAAATTTACGACTATGATAATGGCAATACGGAATAAAGAGCAAATTCCACCACCGGCAGCCACTATTACTAGAGGCGATACGACACACTATGCGATAGATTGGATGGACTTAACAAAGAGGTAGCGTGGTTGGCATAAGAAGAAGAAGAGGCACAAGAAGAAGACCTGCATCAGAGAAAACACCACCAACAACATCAACCGTCATGACATTCAATTTAGAGAAAAGTGGTTAAAGCAACGTGTGGCACAAAGTGAAGCACTGAAGCACTGAAGCACTGAAGAACGAAGAATGAACAACGCATAAGATAATCTTAGTAAGTAAGTAAGTACAAATATCCCGAGTATCTAGGCAAATACAAATGTGTGTTTATTGATATTATATGCGCAGAGTACATGGCAGATTCTTGCCTGGTAAAGCGTGTAGTCGTGTACATATGGAAAGTCAAACAAAAGCATAAATTAAAGCAAACGTCCGACGAGTACGAGAGTTAAGGGAAGTTAGTCGCAAAGTAGACTCACCTACATAACATTCCATACCGATTTTGTAGTAGTCTTCAATGTATGCGACACAATAGATTTTGAGGCATGAGTGAAGATGACTGTTGAGGAGATGGCTACAGCGAGAGAGCGCGAAGAGTTGAGGTGCACGAAGCAAAAGTGTTGGCGTGTGCGGCGTCGATTGCCACCATTTTGCTGATGGGTAGGGTAGCCCAAAGCAGTTAAGGTACACGGTGGTTTAACTTCGATAAGAAAAAGTGAAGTGAAGTGAATTAAAAAAAGAGAGAAACTTTTGTCATTCAAACGTTTAGCTGAGCGCTAAAGCTTTTTGGAATAAGAAAACTTACAAACTTACGAAAATTAACCCAAACTCGAGCTAAAGGGCACTCGAAAAAAGCACGGAATTAATTAAAATTTGTATTTGTGCTACTTTTAATTAAATTTAGTAACTCGCAGAATGTAACATTGCGCCCACTCTCATTATTGCCGCTCTCCTGCTCTGCCATTTTATAGCATTTGTCTTATCAAAACCATATGTTGTTGTACTAAGTTGCATAGTTGTTGCTGCAAGTTGCATATTATTTCAACTTATGCTGAGCGCCAACACAATCGGAGCTCATACAGCTGCTCTAACCGGCACCATACCCAAGAGCACTCTTTTCACAGCACAAAAAATAATCAACACTTTTTTGTGGCTCCGCTCTCTCGCTCCCGATTGGCATTGTTGTAAGTAGTCGAACTGAAATTTATGCAGCAAACAAAACAAAGAACAACTAAAAAATAAACCGGCTTAGCGCGCAACATAACTAAATAAACAAATAATGTGATTCTTTTTCTCCCCATTCAGGTTCTCGTTCTAGTAGTCAGTCAAAGCGTCTCAAATCCGCTACACACTGGCCAGCACAACAAAGTCACAATGAGGAGAAAACAAATGCAAAAAGAAACAACAAATTAATTGACAATTGTGTGTTTGAAAAATGGCAAAGAATACAAAAAAGAGTGAGAGGAGCTTTAAGTTAGCTTAATTGAGATTTTAGAAATTCTGTAAAAAATAACTGAAATGGTGATGGAGCCTATTGGAGAAATTAAGCAACTTATAAAAGATCAATAGTACCTACGATCGGCGTTCGCAAAGGTTCGCTTATTTACCGAAAAAAAATATATTTAATAAGAATATCGTCAAAAACTCATTTACTTATAAAAGGAAAAAAACTTTTTTTAGTTGTAGATATGTATTCTCATACAAAACATATTACCAAATAAGGCACACCGTATATTGTGAACCCTTTAACGTATGTTAGAATCACGGATAAGCGATAGCGTACTTATCGTATCGTAGTGACGCTTACGTCAAAAGTGGTTGAATGAAATGTCACTTCAAAAGAAAAACATATTACTAACTATTATGCATACGAACGCACACAGAAATGTGTAACAGAACAAAGGAAATATATTAAATTTAATGGGAAATAAACTTAGTCAATAAATAAATATTTATTTAAAGTGTGACAGCTAAGCGCAGCTAAGTTAAGTGTATAGTATGGGGTAAGGGTGAAAAAACACGTAAAATTTCTTAAAATTTAATTTAAAAAAATAAAAAAAAATAAACAGAGCATTAAAATAACAAAAAATAACTTTATTAATAACAAAGTTAATAAAAATAATTAAAATATAAAAAACAACATAAAGTAAAAAAAAATATAAAACATTTTTTTGTAAAATATAAAACATTTTTCTTTTTAATAATAAAATATAAAATAATATAAATAAAACAAATATTGCACAAATTTATTAAATAAAAACTCTTGAAATAAAATATTAAAAAAAAATTAAAAATAAAAATAAAAAAATATATAATTTTTAATTTTTACAATTGTCATGATGAGAATAAATTGTTAAAAAATAAAAATAAATTAAAAACAATAAATAAAAAAATAATAAAAAAATTAAGAAAATTAAACAATATTTCAAAATCTATTTTATTAAAAAAATTATTAATATTAAAAAAAAATAAAAATAATAATTTCTTAAAAAAACACAATTTAATTTTTCATAAAAAAATTAAAACAAAAAAATTTTTTTTAATAATTTTACTTAATCATTTTATATGCAAAATTATTTCAAATAAATCACTGTAAAATATTAAAAAAAAAAATTAGAAACAAAAACAAAGTGTCTATATGTGTTTGTATGTATGTATCTGCTGTTCGGTTAAATATAATCGCAAACTAGAAGGGAAAAAACGCATCCGCTTGGAACAAAGCGAAAAAAACCAGTGCCGGTTAACTACTACAATAATTAATCTTCACACACACAAATACTTTGTGTTGTTGTTGCAAATATATATAAAAATATAACAAGCGAGACGAACAAAGAAACAAGCAGCAGCAGCAGCAGCGCGCCGAGAAGACAAACAAGTTCTAATTTTGAACTATCGATTCATGCACAATATATGAAAAAAGAATGGCGAAATTAAAACGAATAAAACAACAACACAAACAACAAAAGACACAAAGAAGGGAGCACCAGCCAACAGATGATAGCCAAGAAAGGTTTCGCCAAATGTACCGCTGTGAGTGTTAGTGGGTGGACAGACAGCAGAGATATTGCGACGCAGCATTAGATCAACCTCAAGGCTCCAACTACTGGTGGAGCAAAATACCTTTACCGTTACTTATGAAGTGCAAAGATCAGCAGCAGCAGCAGGGAGAAAAGTTACTTAGCAATCCCGGTTATTCACTATATACATTTGCGGTCACTGATCACGACTGATCACCACCAAGCAACGGTACTTGCATTATGCATTATTTCACAGTACGCCACAGTTCCACTACAATTATTTGCATTCCATTTGGTTTATGAATATCGAATTTGTTACAAAGAAAACGCCACAAAGCGCCGGTGAGACGTCATCCATTAATTTAGCTGTTTTACATTTTACCGTTGAATTGCTAATAGTTCGTAAAATTTCTACATAAATCTATTTCCAAACGTCATGCTGAAACAATATAAATCTGTTTATAAGTATTAGACGTTGTGCCGGAACACGCGCTGGATTGGTGGGTCGTGCTTGTTTTGCAAAGGGTTTATTGTAAAAGTTCAATAATAGAACGAATGTGATGTAGTAGTATTGAAAAAATTAAAATAATTATTACAAAGCGCTACAAAAACCTGTTTCAGTTAGGTGACGGAACAAAGAAATCGCATAAGAAATGTTTTAGTAAGGCATTTGAGAACAGATGATCTGAAAATGAGAGATCATCGGGAGAGAAAATATTAAAAAAGGGAAGAAATGTTGGGATTCGAAAGTCAGCATAAGAAATTGGATGGGTTTAGGCCCAAAATTTGAAGAGACAATAAAATATTTAATTATCGCTCCCTTTATAAATTCGTTGATAATATTAAGCAAATGTACGTGTTAATAAGGGCTCTTGGCGCACCTGTTTGGTATACAGAATCACACATAAAATATATATGTAGTAGATACATACAAAGAATGCGCTCTTAAAGACAACATATTTTCTAATTATATGCGCCTAGTTTCTGTGCAAGAATTCAGAAGTCCAACTACCTAGTACTTCCTCCTTATATATTTATGTATGTTTGTGTATTTGTATGAAATCATTCAAGTGGTTTTAATTGAAAATCTTGCTGAGCTCTTTTCTTTATTATTATTATACTTTATTTTTATGCGACGTTTCTTACTAATGTCGTCATTTCAATGATAAGTACATACATATACAATACATAGATACTTACATACATATACATACATATGTAAATATATAGTAAATGACTGTGTAGTGCCTATGAATTAAGAAAATATCTAACAATTGAAAGTACAATATTTGTCTAGTTAGAGCATACTTAGCAACCCAGCAGTCATTGGCAATTCGACTGAACTCAGCGAACCACTAGTTTCATAAGGTGTTTCAGGAGTTCATATAATAGTAATCATTGCGGAAAGTGATAAAAAATTTTAATCTAGAATAATTGCGAATAGTACACGGATCTGTTATATCTAGTTGAACATTAAAAGTATTGGATTTTTTATTATTTATTAATTTTTTATTATTTATTATTTTGTATTATTTATCAATTTTTTAATTTTTTTATTATTTATTAATTTTTTTTATTTATTATTATTTATTAGTTTTTTTATTTTTTATTATTTATCAATTTTTTTATTATTTATTAATTTTATAATTTTTTATTATTTATTAATTTTTTTTATTTATTATTATTTATTAGTTTTTTATTTTTTATTATTTATCAATTTTTTATTATTTATTAATTTTATAATTTTTTATTTTTTATTATTTATTAATTTTAAATTTTTTATTATTTATTATTTTTTTATTTTTTATTATTTATTAATTTTTTTTATTTATTATTATTTATTAGTTTTTTTATTTTTTATTATTTATCAATTTTATAATTTTTTATTATTTATCAATTTTTTAATTTTTTATTATTTATCAATTTTTTATTTTTTATTATTAATCAATTTTTTATTTTTTATTATTTATTAATTTTTTTATTTTTTATTAATTTTTTTATTTTTTATTATTTATTAATTTTATAATTTTTTATTATTTATTAATTTTCTTATTTTTTATTATTTATTAATTTTTTATTTTTTATTATTTATTAATTTTATAATTTTTTATTATTTATTAATTTTCTTATTTTTTATTATATATTAATTTTTTATATTTTTTATTATTTATTCATTTTTTTATATTTTATTATTTATTTATTTTTAATTTGTATTAATTTGTAATGTATTCTATATTCTTTTATAAAAAAATAAATAAAATAAAAATAAAAAATATTATTATTTAAATATTATTATTATCGATCTATTTTAATTTTCCTGAGTTTTATTGATATATAATAATATTTTTATAAAAATATTTTTTTTATTATAAATTTTTATAATTTTTTTTTGGGCTTTTTTCTGAAAATAAATTCTTTTTTAAAAAAAATTATAAAAATCGGTCTCAGATCTATTACAAACACACTAGTTGGTAACCAGTCACCATAAGTTCGGCTCATACGTTTTTTTTACACATTCTTCCACTTGTAGATTTACTATAGTGAATTGCTCGCATTTGAATATACACAGACATTCATCGCCACATGCCGATAAAGCCGACTTTTTGTTAATGAATAAATAGATTTTTGCACACAGATTTGTTTTTTTTTTCTTTCTCTTTTTAAAGTGAGTATTTGTAGTACGAGCACATTAGGTAAATGCCCCTGTGTGTGTTTCTAAGTAAGGCGTCATTACGTTGTTGCCGGACAGTGAAGCCGGCGTAGTATATAGTGTTCACGATCGGAAGAGAATTGTTCACGTTTTTGTGTTTGTATGTGCACAGGTACACAATTCAGTTATTCTAATATGTCTAGAACAGGTGTTGTTGCATATGAATTTCTTTATTATTTTCGCTATTAATTTATATAAATTATCATTATACGCAGAGGCGTGTGTGTGCGTGTGGAATGCTGAAATTTCTTTGATCACTCGCAGAGAATGAATCTGCACAATCGATATCTATATGCAGCTTTAAAAACACCGTTAATAAAATAACTGCAGTTGCACAGCTGCCGGTGTTGCAGCTCAATATGTATGTGTGTATATATCCGCCGTGTAAGCATATGACAACTTGTTAGGAGGCGTACGGTTATTGTATCTAATACACTCATTGCTCATCGCCACCAACCAACGTCAGCAACAAAACAAAGAAAACTAAAAAAACTACAACAACAAAAACAACAAATAATTATAGTGAGCACAAGCAGCAGCAGCCGGTTGACGTTGATGAAATAAGAAACGGTTGTTGGATGCTAGCAACCGGCAAAAGTTAGCTGAGAAGAAAAAAGAGAACACACACACTTACATATTTACACAAACACACACATCTATAATACATACATGAAAAAAGCTTCATTTGCTATTAAATCTATGTAAATGTTTGCTTTATAAATATGTACTATGTCCATATGTTTGTAATTTTATTGCCGCTTAGAATAGCGTAGCGCATTAGCAACAACAATAACTAACAATGAATTCGTTAGAAAAATTATTATTACCATAATAACAAAGCGTAGCTAAACAGCAGAGTGCGAAACAACCTACGCTACATGCTAGCGAAAACATAACAACAACAAGAATAGTAAAAAAATATATAAAAATAAAACTAAAATAGCGAAAATAGAACACAAATGAAAATGTGTTGTGTAATAGAAAAACAAAAAACAAAATAATAATAATTCTTAAAATGGCGAAAAGTAGCATTTGATTACTAAATTGCTAATGAAGAAAGCTTCTTTGTTGTTCTTCAATGCCTGCGGTGATTTAAACTCGAAGAGGCGAAAATAAAATATTTTTTGGATGCGAATAGTATTAATTTCAATACAACAAATTAACATTAAAAAAAATTAAAAAACTCAAAGTTAAATTAATTTAAAACAGTTAAACTCGATTTTTGTGAATTTTGGAAATTTGATTTTAAGTTTAAGTTGAGACTTAATTTGATTGGAATAAATAATTTTTAGTGTCAAAACTCAAATTTGGTACAAATAATTAGTATTGTATACATATATTTTATAAAAAAGGCTTAACTTAATTTTTGAAAATTTTGCATATATTTGACTAGAACAAAGATTTTTGAGGAAGATCAATACAAAAAAGTATTTTTTTTTTAATTTCTAAATAACTTAATAATAATTACGGATTTACAAAAAAAAGTGTTTGAACAACCTGTAGAACAAAAATTTTTGATACTTTTTAAATTTTCTAATATTTTTAAGTTAATTTACCAATTTTAGATTTTTCTTCTCTACTTTCACTTAATTACATTTTAACAAAAATTTGGAGGTTATGAGTAGACCATACTATTAGAAAAAAATATTTATTTTTAGCCTTTCTGTTCAATTCACTGCCATATTTCAGTTGAAAATAAGTATTTTTATATAAGTATGAATCCCATTCACAGCTTTTAGCTGGAAGCTGGAAGGTTCATCACACTGTGGAAAACACGTGTTTACATCAATAAAAATTGGTAAGATATAATTTAAGGTAGTTAAAAGAGTGTTTGTTGACAATAAAAATGCACATAAATGCAAGCTCATAAAATTAAATGCAAACATTTAATAAACACATCCACATGTACATAAATACATACAAACCGCTTTGCTGCGGCAATTACTCAGCGGGCAGGTATTAAATATGCCTAAATTCGCAGAATACGGCGAAAATTGGCAAGGCAAGCAATTTTCTAAAAAATTAAAAAAAAATGTTAAAAAAAAAATATAAAAAAAAAATAAAAAATAAAAAAAAAGGTTTCAAAAATTAAGAAGTGTCAAAAATTAAAAAAAATGTTTAATTGAAAAAAATTAAAATGTAAGGAAATAAAAAATAATAATAAAATATAAAATAAAGTGTAAATCGTAAAGGTTATTCAAAATTGAAAAATAAAAATCTGGAAAATGTTTACAAATAATAGATTCTACAGCAAATGACTACAATAATCAGAAAGAAGAAAGAATTTTTCAACCCGAATCTCTATTATTTCAAAACTAAGACGATTGTAAACAATTTAGGACGTATTCATAATAAAATAGGGTAAGCACAGGGTTCCAGAAAGTTTTGTAGTAATAAATATTTGAAATAAACCACAACATATTTTCAATATTCCCTTAAATATGTTCTCTCCTTTTAAGGCACTATCGACCACACTGTATTTTAATACTTTTCAATTAATTTCATTCCTTAGCATACAATCTAAGTTTGTATTATTCAGAATGTCTCAAACTTGGCAACTTAACTTTTCAATAGAGTGTTAACTGTGTTTTAAATACATTTAACTTAAAGCGCAAACTTTTTAGAATTATAAAAGTGTGCGCTTTAAGCTACCCAGCAAACTATTAATATTTGTAAACAATAAATCTTAAGTCAATTTATTACTATTATTAGTTAAATAGCTTTATCAAGCGTGCTTAGTTAATACTCAATAGTTTCTCAACAAAAAAAATCAATAGCAACAACTTAAAGTGTACTTTTACAGAGATTTCCTTCAATTATTTAAGCAATTTTAAGCAGTTTGCCTGCAAATAATTTATCTATCAAAGTAAAAAGCTTATAGTTAACACTTAAGCAATAGTTAACTTTAAGTTAACACAGTTGAAAATCAACTTGAAATCAACAATTTTCTCAAATGTTGAAGATATTTCACTCTCTGGGTTAGCTGGGTAGTTCTATGTAAATATGTAGTAGCTAGAAAGGTAAAAACGCTTTTGTAGATATGTACGTATATATAAGTACATTTGTATATATGTATGTATGCTCAGAAGTATATAATATTATCCAACGTTTCCACACACATTCACTTTTTTAGGGGTAACTAAACGAAAATGTGTAAATAAGTAACGCTTTAATAATGGGTTAAACGAAATGAAATGGAGTGTCATAAATGATAAAAAAATAATGAAAATGAACAGGAAAATAAATATAAAAAGTAACATTTGCTATCATTTTTCGTAGCACCGAGATATGTAGAGGTATGTACAGGCATGTTTCTGTGTTTGTATGTATGTACAATGGAGAAGGGAAACTAGCAAAGCGCAAAAGGTAAACTTGAAAAACTTTTCAAAAATTTTTGACACAGCAACAAATATATGTTTATTTATACATATTCATGCCGCTACCAGTGCTCGCATACAATATATTATTGTGTATAATGCACTCAATAATTGCAGGTTATGTAAGTTTTTGGAGAGCAAAAGATGCAATTAGACGGGTGTATACAGTTATATATGAATGTATGTATGTATAACGCAGCATATGTGCCAAGAAATAATAATAGTTTGAAAGCAAATATAATTGAGCGACGAGACAGTGTGCAGCAGCAGCAGCGTGTTGCAAGAATGCGAATATTAAGCGCACAGAATGCTGTAACCAGGCAACGAAGGAGTGGTGTCTACATACAATTGAATCGGTTGAAAATGGGCTGAGGCATATATGAATATGTGTATATACTGATTTTTGGGCGTAATATTTGTACAGACGAAATTTGTATTTTGTATTTTGTATATTTGTATGTATGTAACGGAAAGTATACGTTTTCAGTTGTTAGAGTATCTCTACACGCGTGTATATACACCTGACTAACTGACGCTTGCTATATACTCATAATTGTTTTTATATATGTATATAAGCATGCGCTTGCTATGTATATTGGCGGCCGTGTGCAGCGAATACAAACAGATTTAGTATACTAAAAATGGCTATTCTTGGACCATAAATTCACACATGTGTAGGCACTGTACATATGTACATGTGTGTACTTAACCACCATGAGCACTAAATATGTTTGTGAGTGTGTGTGTGTCTACTACACAAACGGAAGCATTTGCTGTACACTCGACACATAGTATCTCGTATCTGCCCTCATAGTCATAGATGTTGATATCAATAGTAAAAAAGATAAGAGTAGTCAGCTAGCTGGCTGACTAGCTAGTAAACCCGTTGTTGATTGGAAACAAAGGAAAGTGTTGCTTGCATGCCTATGAAGCCACAACACAAACATACAGACAGACATACAAACATATGTATGTTAGTAGCTATCTTCATGCACGTAATTCATATATACAAAAATATCGTTATGTATATCAGCACATTTGGTCGAATATGACTTGCATGTGGCTGGAAAATTGACGATAACAGCAACACCCAGCGTCATGGTAGCAACATACAACACACACACAGACGCAGCTACATACATACAGACATATACGACCATTGCCATACTACTCATCATCAGCAAAAGAAGCGAAAAGAGATTGCAAAAAAATATCTCGAGGGCCATACAACACTATCAGCTGCAAAACAACAACAACAACTAACTCAATAACAAAGAAAAGCAGATATGCAAAACAGCACAACAACAACAACAAGAAGCAGAAAATAAAACTTTAAAAGCTGTATCTCTGTACCACGGATCATCCAAAAATAAACCGCAAAAAAAATTGTGCCGGCGTGTGGCAGCAGATAGCCGAAAAAGCGCAGCTGCTTCAGCAACATTAGACAGCAATGTTGAACAGCCTTTTCCACCTTAAAGTAAGCTAATGCTCAGAAAAAAATATTAAATGCACGCCAAGAAAAAGCATTTAGGTAATTTGTAATCTGAGCGCTGCCAAGCGCGCCGGCGTGAGAGCGCAATACGGGAGAGTTTCAATGCGCGACGCGTACCGAGTATGTAAAACTCATGGTGTTAAGAGCAAACTATGCGTTCTTATCATTTGAAGGTGCTTTCGTTGACTCCCGGTCGCCATAGCTGACGCAAATGACGTACGGATGCGACGCAGAATCAGAGCAAAGCAACGCATCTAATGAAATTCGGTATACTCGCACATGTGGTGAGTATGCTCATCAAACGATGCATTTAATTGTTGTAAACAGGAAGAATTTTTTCGTCAATTAAATGCATATGAAATGTAAGCAATGTGAGATACACGGAAGAACTTACGACATGATGCCTAAAAGGCACAAGGTTTATCGAAAGTTTGTATGAGGCATAGAATTTGAATATTATTTGTTGTGTTGTATTTAATTAGCTATGTAATAATGTGAAATTGAATTGGGGAGGGCACGTAGTTGCTCATATTGTTGTCAATAATTTGCCTAGGGTACATAAAACTAAGCACTTCCGCGACTTGAGGTTCTCTCAAAGATTTTGCTGAGACACAGTACTTTATAACACTTATTCACTTCATTTCAGAGTTCTAAAAAGTGTAATCAAGCCTTGCTGTTGTAGTTATAAACGTTAGCTACAACCATATATATAGGAAAGGTAGGTCAATTGTCATCGAAGTCTTCTAGATATCATATAGATGATCTCGAAGTAATGATAGATCCACGCGTTATTACTAGGGCACTAGATGATATGATTGGATCTCAGGAAAATAGGTGGTCGATGTGTGGATTTAAGCAGACATGCCAAGATATGGTCAGTACCCTGTGGAGCTGTTTTCATGAGTGATGCAGGAGCAACATCCGTTGGATATACCAGGGTCTAGTCTAGTTAAGTAGTAGTCCAGAACAAAATTGACTAAGTGCAATCCAGACTAATCAACTATTACACAGCTCTCTCTCTCTCTCTCTTTCTCTCAGGTTTCTAAGATGATACCACTTCTGAATTTTGCGAGATCACGTGGCCGGAAGTTCCAAACAAAGACAAATACTCTCTAGAAAGTTATGTAAACATTAGAAACTGTATTAAAAGTAAAATTTAATTACTCAAAAGCATACTTACTGCTGCGCTTGCAGTGAGCGCAGCCGAACACCAAGCTTATGCCTTCGTTTCATTTCTTTTTTTTTGTCTTGTCACTTTACTTGAACTTGCGCGACCGCAACTGATTTTTAATGCAGTGGACAAATATGATTGCAAATGCACAATCAATAACAACAATAACAACAACAATAACAAAAGCAAATCAAATAAATTGCATATAGAATGAAAACGAGAAAAAAGTGAATTGCAAAAAAGCGCCGATTAAAATGCAAACACAAAGAATGAATGAATAAAAAATGACGCGAGAACACAGAACTTTAGCCTTATTTGCCGGTGGGGCGCGCCATTCGTTGATATTAGCTGCGGTATGAGCGGTATGAGCGGTGTTTTGCTAGTACAAATTGTTGCTGCGCTGTTGCTGTTATTGTTGTTGTTGTAGTTGTGTAGTGTAATGGTATTGTGCAGTTAAATGCAATGTAATTACAGCTGCAATTGCTAATGTTCTCTTATTGAATTGCTCGTACAATAGGCGCACTATGACGCCAGCAAAGGGGCGATATGGTGGGCGCAGCGGAATGCGACGACAGCGAAAGCGAAACGAACAAAGCAATACACGCCAAATAGCCGACAATAATGATTCGAATAGACGACGCTACAAATAGATACATATACAGAACAGTATCAAATGGCACACACACTCGCACACACACGTTGTGCATACGATCGCGCCCGAGTGCATACAAACTCAACGCATACAACTACAACGAAAACACCCGTTTGGCAAATGAACGATTTCCACCAACCGACCAAGCCACCCGACCACCCGTTTGTGCAGCAGCCGAAGTTCCCCCATTTGCGATCCCACCACCTGCCGTTGGCGCCCAGCGCAATTTACGAATTTTTTGCCGGCACTTGCGGTTTTGCTGCTGCTGCTTGGTCTAGGTAGGTAGTACATACTTGTTTACGACGCAGCTTCGAGTAATCTTGTCATTTTCATTTATTTGCACGTTGTTGCTATTTTGCCACTGTCAGCGCCGTCAGAGTGCGCTGCGCTGCTCGATTTTATATTTACTTTGATATTTTTATGGCGATAATGATGATAATAATGTAGTGGCCTGCAGTTGTTCTTATTGTTGCAATTCCTGTTGTCTTAGAATAGAAGTTATGCAATACTGACTTTTTGCTTTTCTTTTTGCTGTTCGACTTTTTGACTTTCTTTTTCGTTTTTTTTTTTTGTTTTCAAAAGATTTGGAGATTTGCTAAATAGATATGCGTACACATGCAATTCGTGCGGGGTTTGCGTGTGTGTAAGTAGGTGAATTTATGAGTGGAAGCGTGGTATTTGCTTGGCACATGCTCTTACGCATATGAAATCGTCGTTTCATTCAATTGCACTGGCGAGCAGAATGGCAATAAGACGGTGGGAAGAAGAAGAAGCACAAACTAAATTTTAATGAAACGCATTTTATATAGTTGTTGTTTGAGGTTATGAAATGTAATAAAATGAAAAAATATATTCCAATTTTAGTTGCAGAATTTCACACAGGTGTTACGATTTTTTTCTTAACTGTAATTTTTCTTGAGTACTCTTGGCACTTCTACCTTTTGTAAACCGAATTCAGCGTGTATTTTGATGTCAGTGCATGTTGTTGCTGTTTTCTATATTTCAACCCTGTTTAAGGGTGAGTTTGATTCTTTTTTTTCACATTTTCTGATTGTGATGGGGTTAGTCCATTGTTAAAGAAAGGTATTAGATGAGTGGTTTAGTGCTGTCACCATAATCACAATAAATGATCTCAACTCACCACTTATGTATACAACCTGGATCAAGCTAACCTGAGATACAGTCAAAATTTTTCTTTAAAAAAGGAGTAATGCCTTGAATTTTAAAGTATGACTGTTGTGCGGCTACAGGATCTTTATATTTGATTGGAGTTAAGTTAAAGTTTAGCGAAATGATTTCAAAACAATCCACAAAACCTTGAGCTCTACGAGTTAACACTGAGACCGTTCCCATGCCAATTAGATCTGTATAACTCGAACGGACGCGGATTTATAAACGGTCTTTTAACTCGTGAACATTTTTCAATAATTTGGGGAATGTTTTCTGACAGTCGGTTCTACGTAACCGGAACGGACCCGGATTTTTATCCGGCCAACGACTGTCAAATCGGCAGTATTCTTTAAAATTATTTGAGGAATGTTTTATGCCGATAGAACAACAACAACTATCACTATAAGTATTTACTATAAGTAAAATTGTGAGTTGTAAAATATCACCAAAATCGAATAACATTCAATTTACACCGAAAAAAGCTATATCAACGCAATATCAAATAAATCACAATTTTTGTTACATTATTTATATAAAAAATTAATTATAATTGCAATTAAATATTATTTTGGATTTTTATAACCTCAAAATTCATACCAAACTTGTATGTTCTTGTAAAAGACAGAATCCCCTCCTGAACAAAGCAAGTAAATTCGTTCATCAGAAATGATATACAAACATACATGGAAACAACCACACCAAGATTTTTATCACCTGCTGCACCACCACTAGAATCCACACTAAGCATTTACTGCTTCAAAAAAAATAAACAAAAATCAATGTCCAAAAGGTTTACACGCTTCAATTCCCGCTTTGCTACCACTTAAACACATTTTCAACTGCTTCAACAACTTCTCTCGTTCTTTAAAACTCCTACTAACTACACCACCGGGCACAACAGCAGCATGGAAGTTGTTTATACACATGTACATACAAATGTACTACACAATAACTAAAGGAAGAGTGTAGAAATATGGAAGAGCAAAACTGGATTGGAAGAGGGCATCACTATAGTAGTGTCATAAAATAACACTGTATGCCGCATCATATTGCATAGTTACCACCAGGCAGGCAGCAAGCAACATAGCGCGGAGCACTTTGGAGAGGCAGCAAAGCATAACAGCGACAGCAGCAAACAAATGAACATGGCAAACAAGTACAATATATACATATGTATTGTATGTTTATATGGAAGTATGTATGTACGGCAACGACAAACACAAAGCATAACAAAGAGCTCGCTGGTTGGGAGCTATTACAACACGAAATTGGATGTCTATATGTATGTACAATGTGGATACATGGAAGCACAGCAAGTATGCTGCTATTGTAGAGGTTGCTTTGGCAATGGCTCTGTGTTGAACAGGCAGCCTACTTCAATTGTCAAAAGGGAATCATGTACATATTTCGTATATGAATGTCTGTCTGTATAAGCTTTACAGTGGTGTACAAGCGCGCCATATAGCCAACGAACAATGTGCGGCACAGAGAGAATGGTGGCCAGCAATGCGGCCATTTCGTTTTCCATACCAACGCATGCTGCCACCAGCCAACGCTTATATTGGTTTGAGCTATTTGCTTAGGCTTCGTAGAGAATCAATAGTGTTAATAACTGGTGGAGGAGGCAGTTAATCAATGTTGGATTAAAGCTTGGATTTTTCCACACTACACACTTAGATACACATTTGCAATTAGCAAGACATTTTGTTGCTGAAGTCACTCTTCCAGATTATATGTATGTACACAATTAAAGAGTTCACAAAAAACACAAATCTGGTTAACCCTTTGTATTGCTGTAGTACAAACACAATACACAACACTTATCACTGCCTACCAATTAAAAAATATTTATAAAAATATGTAAAATCTTATTTAAAATAATTCATGGTACTCACTTTTCACGGTGCAACAAGCAAATACGATCCTTGGCCACCTTAAGCTTCTTGGCAATTATCTTCTTTAAATTCTCCACCGAGATTTGTGGATCCACCGTCACACCAAAGTTACCACCAGTCGTCGTATTTATATTCAAATTGATGTGGGGTAGTTGTAGAGCATGTGGCGAGGATGTGTGCTGCAATGTGGTGGCGGCAAGTGAGCCGTTCATAGGCATTGTGCGCGAGGGTAGTATGAATGCGTTATGTCTCGCCATGGCGGCAGCTATTGACGATGTTGCAGAACCATTACTATTTGCAGTGCTGGAGTTGGTGGTTGTTGTGGATGGTGATGATGACGATGACGACGACGACAACGAAGACGATGCGTTGCTCGTGGAGGTGGAGGCTGCAACTTTGGAGGCCGTTTTTGCGGAAATAACAGCGTTAGCAGCTCCTGCTGCTGTATCCACATGCTCCGTTATTAATCTGTTTTCTGATGACATTGATAATGTTGACGTGGTACCACACCCTATACTTGCATTTTTATTACTAATATTATTTGTTGGTCTAGATGTGGGTGGTGGCATCACGTAGCTGGATAAGGTGGCATTTCTGCCGTCACATTGATTTGCAACCCCATCATTTGACGGTGATGATGTCGTCCTCGTTGCTGAGGATGCTCCGCCGACAACAGCACTTGATGGCGACGGCGACGGTGGGGTTGTAGCAGAATCTGTTGATTTTTCCATGCCGTAATAAAAATGTTTCTATTTTGCTCACTATTTTAGGTTTTTCTTGTTTTTTTCTGTTGTTTAATTGTGCTTTTACGCTTTTTTAATAATTCTTTGTAGTTTGAATTTATTTGTTTTGCCGTTTTTACAATTAGTTTTCTGTGCTTAGCAGCACATTGAAACACACAAAATAAAAAGGCAATAATTTTACTTGATTTTTTTTTTGTTTCTACTTTGTTTCCAATCACTTAAACACACACACTCACGTTATACATATGCAAAGCTACGTAATCGATCGATTTCCCCACACCTTGTGGTATAGTGGAATGGCTATGGTTGAGCGGCCTACGTACACGTATGTATATGAGAGATAGAAGAAACGTAGACGACTTGATAGGCTTCGAAAAAGTCAGAGTGATGGCGACGGCGTCAACAACAACGACGACGACGACAATTGTGAAACCATACAAAAATTGGAAAAGGCAGCCTTACGGAGTTACTGCAACGGCAACTCTATGCTCAAACAGTGAATTGATATTAAAAAAAGATTAATTTGATACCGTCCGCTGTTGCTGCTTTACGGCTATACGTTTGCTTTGTATATTTGTTGTTTTTTCTTTATGTTTGTATGTATGCACTTAGTATGTGAAATCTACTACGCTTGGCTTTGCGAAGAGGTGAGCTATTCGATGCTGCTGCAGCTCAATCCACAAATAAAACACAATGATGATGATGTTAATGTTTGGTGGTTACGTCGTCAACGACAACGTTGATTTCTGCTGTTGCTGTGGCTGTAGCTTTCAAAAATTTCGAGGGCACACACGAATGCTGTGTGAAATCCACTTACAACAACAACAATCACATAAATTAAAATACAATCACTACTACTGTTGTTGGTGGTGGTGGTGCTGCTGCTGCTGCGGTTTCGACGCTCACAGAAATTCAATGAGAGCAAGGCAAGCAAACGAATTAACTAGCGACAACGACGATAGCGCCAGGCGATGACGACGACAAACGTTTTACCAAAACCCAGGCCAAACCGACTCACTAAAATCACCAAAAACCAAACGCACTCACTGAAAGCCGAAAAGCAACTGAAATCAACTGCAAATTGTCTATTGCCATTGCATGACCCGCTGGCTGCAGCACAGCCCAAGACAGCGCAGCAAAGCAGCGTTAAACCAGAATGTGTTTTTCTCTCTTTGCTGTTGTTGTTGTTGTATACTTTCTGTTTGCGTATCAACCTTGCGGCGACTCGCGAAAATATTTATAAATACATTTCAGTATACCGCTCCGGCGTTATGTCGGTCGCTATGTGATAACAGAGCGCACCATTAACAACAGCACAAACGGGAGAGAGAGAGGTATTCGTGGCAGAGAGCGGCGTGCTGCCGACTTCACTCTCCAATGCTCGGAAACTATTCGCGTAGCATAAATAACAAAGCGCACGACGGACATACATACTTGTACATACACGTACGTACGTACACACATATGTGTTTACGTATGCTCATCTGTGTGTTTGCGTTTTTGCATTTGACTCCGGATGGAATGGCGGTATATCTCACTGCAAACAAAAGCCGTAATTGAGGAAAAAACTAAAACGGAATAGGCAGTGGAGCGAAGTGTCGAATTGGGCAATTGGATTGCCTTTTCTTTCGTTTTTTACGTTTGCGTTTTGCTCAAGGCAACGTACCTATTTATTGTTAAAATTATGAATTATAAAAGGTTTATGTGAAAATTATTAAAATTAGAGTGGCAGCATTAAAGCATAAATTTGCGAAAATAAATTAAGTTGAATTATACAGTTTTCAAAAAATTAACAGGTTTCTCCGCTAAACAAAAGTGAGGTATGTATTTTAAAATGTGTATTTAATTATGTTTGCCACTAAAAATGGCAGGCTAATCATTGCGTGGGAGCCATAAGCAAATCAGAAATACTTTTCGTGTGGTGAATCTCTGATGAAAATTTCAACATGACAACATCGAATTGGGTTGCCAGCTGCAGAGAGCGGCGTCAACAGCGCTGTTAATGTGTATAGCTGCTGCGCTGCTACTGTAAACGTCGCATGCGCTGCTCTCGTTACCGGCAAAGCAAACGATGACGTCAGCTGAGTGGCTATTGAACAAACCGCGTGTTAATGTTAATTGATAAACAGTGGTGACGTTGTGCAAAACAGCTACTGGTTTGCCAAATTGGGGGAAAATATCGCCAAAATTAATAAAACATATGGGAAAGGTAACATTTTTGATTGCAACACGTTATTACGAAATTTCAACACAACAGTGGTTTTAACAAAATGAAGGAAATTTCAACAGTTTCAATGGAGGATTCCACGTGTCTACGATTGCATATTTTGCATAGTGTGATGGTGAAGGGCATATGTTATACGTATGTAGGTAAAATAAATGTGTATTTCAAATATATTTATATATATTCGGGCATACCAAAATTTTCGAACTTCAAATTTGTATTGGAAATGCTTTTGTTTTAATTTTTTCGTGCTCTGTTTATAAACTATAAAAAACGAAATGCGAATAATTATGCTCTCTGCCATGAATTCTGCTTGGTTTCGACAACAACAACAAGTTCTCTGCTTAGATGTTCGAATGAACGGCATGCTGCCGTTTACACTGAACATAGTGTTGCCATTGCTCTTAATTTTTCTAAAAAGAAATGTTTATTTTTTTTAAATGGTAGATCGTTGATCGTCAGTAGTGTTAAAATGACTATTGATTTTTTAGTGTCAGCGGCTTGATTGTATAATGATTCGAAAGTAAATTATACTGTATAATATTTTCTGAGTTTCTGAATAAATAATTTAAAACATTTGTTTTTCAGCGCCCACTTCACAATCTAATAATATTAAATTTGAAAATGTCAGTTGTTTTGAGCTTGCAGAACTTCTGGCTACTGCATTCTAGTTTTATTGAAAATATTTGAAAATCCGCTATTGTTGTTGTTTTGAATGTATATTAAATGTTTTAAAATGCTTTCTTTCTGCAGGATTATTTCTCCATCCAAGAACTTCAAATTATTATGCCAAGCGGACGTTTTATTAAATTTTATAAAACTAACATACGGCAACAATATATTGATTTTTTTTATTACTAACACCCTGTGTTATGGTTTGTGGCGGAGAAAATAATAATAATTCCACCGAGGTTTATGTCTTAGCTAGAGTTGGAGAAAAAAATATTTATATAAATAAAGTTTTTATTATTAAAGATACTTTCATTGAGACGTGAATCTGAATAGAAAATATTTAAAAATATTTGCAAGCATGTTGAAACCCCTGTGCTTTCATGGTTATATTATTTAATTAAAAAATGTTATTTATAATTTACCAAAATTTCTAGGCTCATAACTGTATTTTTTTAGATTTTTTTTACCAGTCAGTATTAGTAAATCTCTTCAGTTTCTGTATTTAGTATCTTCGCATAATTAAAAAAAAAAATTTTAAAATCATATCAGAGCACCCTAGTGCTACTTCACACTACTGAAGCCCGTTGTCGTACAACAACAATAACAACGCATGATAAACGAAATGAAACACAATTGTTTTTTATACTTTAAATATTAATCTTGTATATTTATGTGGTTATATTTGGTTTGTTTGTGTATTTAATGCATAGATGTCTGTGTGTGTGTGTGTGTCATGTGGTTCTTTACCATCAGCGTTTCTCTAGTATGCATTTATATATTTGTATATATATATATAGCTTATGTAAACATGTGTAGATAATTTTACTGTTATTTATGTGTGTGTTTGTGTATACATGTATGTATGTTTGTATGTATATAGTAGCTTTAGTTATGAGAGAGATCTGCTCATAAACAATTTGCAAATTCAATACAATTCTCAATAGTTACTAAATAAACATTTCAATGATTATTACAATAATATGAGTGTACAATTACATAATGTTGCAGCCTATGCCATTATGTACAGTATGTATGTATGTATGTATGTGTGTGTGTGTGTGTGTGTTTTTAGCTTAACAAAGTTTTTCAGAGTCATTTGAGAGCGGGTTGAGGAGTATTCTTGTTTTAACATTAACTTGCCGCAAGCGTTTGTAAGTTTTTTTTTCAAAATTTTTACATAATTTTTGATTTTTCTTTTAGTAGTAACAAATTATAATTTATTTGCTTACAAACTTTTTTTTTTGCAATTTATTATTCCAAAATTGCATTTTAAATATTTTCTTCTGCTCCTTTCCACTGCAGCTTCTCGTATTTCCAAAACATACATTTAGGCGCTTAAAAAGATTTCTTAGTGTGTGTGTGTATTTATAGGTACAATTATAATTTTTTCTTTGTGAAAAGTAAAAATATTTGCAATATTTCTTATTTTTTAATGGAATCAAATACAAATCTTTGCAAGTGTGTGTGTGTGTTTTCCTTTAATATTTGTATGTGTGTATGCAAGTATATACAAAAACTCAAAAGTAAGAAGCTCTAGTGACGTCAGCAGCGTTCGATTTTTTTTATATAACCTTTATATGTACTTCTAAATATGTATATAGGATCTAAGCAACAACACAAACATACATTTTTACTACTCTAAGACACACTAACAGAAGGCAGATAGTCTATGCATGGATGTTTGTATGTATGTATGTATTTCATTGAAATAATTTTTTTGGAGGAATAATGTTAAAAAAAATATTAGTTATTATAAAAAAGTAAAAATATAAAATATATAAAAATAAAAAAAAAAAATAAAAAATATACAAAAAAGAATGGAAAATGAAATAAAAAAAATATAAAAAAAATAATAGAAATTAATTAAATAAATTTTAACTTAAAAAAAATATAATAACAATTCTAGAATATTTTTGAAAGAAGAAAATAATACTAGAATTATTTAAAGCGCTAATATTTTTTATCTAATTCTAGAATATTTTTGAAAGAAGAAAATAATACTAGAATTATTTAAAGCTCTAATATTTTTTATCTAAGTCTGAAAAATTAAAATTTGTAAATTAAAATAATATTATCTAGTAACAAATTCTTTAAAAAATATTAGAATTATTACGAGTATAAGTGTCTAATTAAGGAACCAGAGTGTCAATGAACGGCTAGTGTTTTTAAGTAGTGCTAATTTTCTATATTAGAAAAAAAATAATAAAAAATAATTAAAAAAAGAAATTTCTGTAAATTTTTTTAAAACTTTTTTAAAAATTTTTCTGAATATTTTTTTTTATTTTTTTTTTTATTTTTTTAGTAAAATTAAAATATTTTAAAGTTTTTTATATTTGAAACACACATTTTTTCTACACGTCACTGTTTGCTAAATAAATTTAAAGTCGCATTTTTATTTATATTAAATACAAAGCAGCAAGCTACTGAATTATTAATTACAACGTACAATCTACAAGGAATTTCAAATATATATGCTTCCATATGCCTGTAAATATATATTTATGTAAGTATGTATGTGTCTATGTACTCTGTTTCAACGCTACATTTGCTATTGCTAACACACCATATTTATATCAAAACTATATGCTTTTTGCTTGCTATTGTACAAATTTATGTGTAAGCACATATAAATATATGTAAAATTGTGTCATTAAGTAGGAAAAAATAAAAAAAAATTAGAAATTTATATTTAAATTATTCTTTTTGCTTCATACATAAGAAAAAGTATAAAAATGGTTTTAAAATTTTTTAAATAATTAATTTTCTGTCCCATTTTTATTTAATCTAATTTAAATTATATTAAATTTAAATTTAATTTAATTAAAAATATTTTATTAATTTAGTGCACAATTCAGTTATGTGTACAAGAAATTCAGAAATAAATATTTGAGTCACACTGTATATAGTTAAAGTTGCCAACATTTCCGCAACATGTTGTTAGCAACATTTGTCTACAGCTGTTAAATCATTTTTGTAATTGAAAAGTGACAGTTCGTTTAAATTGTATAAAAATTAAAAGACAACGAATGTTTGTTAATAAACCAATAATATAGTAAAAATAACTATATAATAAAAGGAAATTAGCTAATTAAATGTTTAACATCGTACGGAAAATGCCAAAAGGTTTATAAGATTTAAATATACCGAAAGTGTGACCACCTTAAATATTGTTGGGAAACAGTTTCCCTTAAATGCTTTTGTAATAATTATTTCTGATGATAAAGTTGTTTTTTGTTCTTCCGTACAGTGTTGTGACAATAAAAATTATAAATGAGTGCTTTAATTCAGCAGTAACCAGTTTACTGGTAAGTCATATCTAGTGGGACTTATTGGAACCTGCCTTTACTCATCAAAGTTAGGTGCTTAGCTTCAGTAGCTTACTGGTACGTCTGGTATGGCTCTGTTCATTAGATTGTAATTAATAGAAATTTTTTTATGTAGGCTTAGGTGAATTGTGATTAACAAATAATTTATATCAACTCCATAAATATTCATATTTTTTAAACAAATAAAATTCAATTGATGTTATTCCTATTGACTGTATTATTTTTGTTTTCTAACTTGTGAAACACTTGGGACATGTGAATCGAACAAAAATTCGTCAGATAAACATCAAGATATATTCTCAGATAATATTTTAAAATAAATAAATTTATAAAAAATAATTTAATACATTTTTAAAGAAGTATATAGTTCATTAAAAAACAGATGAAAATGATTTCAGCACTGAAAAATATTAAAAAATTGCCAAAAATGTTTGCGTAAAACTAAAAAAAAAGTATAAAAAATTCACCGCTTAAAAATAATTCTCTTGTAGTTATCCTTTCAATATGTACATTTCAACTTGTAATATGCAACGCTTTCAACTAGAAAATATATAGTATGTTTTGCATGTGTATGTGAGTAATTTGATGTACATATATATTAATTTATGTATTTGTATAATTATAGCAACTAAGCTAATGCTAGCACTGTAAGGACGAATTCTGCAAAAGGTCAACGTGTTCACGATTGATTTTTTTTTTTTGGTTTTTGTGTTTGAAATTTGTGGTTTAATCGGTTTGTGGTTTTCTCATTATTTTAATAATATTTTTCTTTACTTCAATTACTATGTGTGTGTATATAATATATTTATGTATGTTGGTATGTATGCAAGTTTTTTGTTGTTGTTTATTTGTATATATCTCTCAACACTATTTGCTTTTGCTTTGTATAATATGCTAACAATTAGTATAACTAAAGTAATTAAATTGTTTGCTTTTTTTTGCTTTATTTTCCTTTTTTCTATATTCCTTTAATATTTACTTTAATTTTGCTAGTTGTATATATGTGTGTGTGTGTTTATGTTTGCTTGTGAAACGCGAGTTTTGTGTGGCTTTAATGGCGGTGTTTCATAACTGTTTTTTTTTGTATATTGCATATTATTATTTCTTATTTTTTGTATAAATATATTTTATATGCGTGTGTGTTTTCATGTGTATGAGTGTGTGTGAGTTATATTAGAGCAGAGAACGCTAGTTAGTTAGGCAGCTAATGGGGTAATTACATACATGGAAATCTTTACTAGTCATTTTCATTTTAACTTTATTTTACGCTTAGAACGCTTATGCTTTACAGTTATTATGCATTATTCTGCTGCTAGTCAATTTATGCGTGTTAATAATTTTGTTTCTCAATTTATCAATATTATTTACGCTTTTGCAAATTTTTGCTTCTTATGCATTTCAATTTATATTTTATATGTGTTTTGTATATGCAAGTATGTATCTATGTTTGTTTAGTTATACGCTTCTAATGAACATTTAATTTCATTTGCTACAGTTTTTTTATTATTCTTTTAGCATAGTTAACCAACTGCAATTTACAATTTATAAACTTATTTTTTCTTTTTAATTTTTTTTTTTTGGTTTTTTTATTGGGGTTTCTCTTTATTTTTTATTTTTTTAATTATGCTTACTAGCTTTTTTCTTTGGAAATACAGGTGTGAAGTTTCGCTTAAACTGCTAGAAGTGACTTGCAACTAATTTTATATTTTTATATGTTTATTTGTTTATGTATTTTCAATAGTTTTTTTTTTTTTTTGGTTTCATCAGCATAGTAAATATATATTTTAGCCAGTTTTATAATATTTACTTTTATCTCTATTATCTACTATTTATTTATTTATTTTTTATTAAAAAAACGTTTGCCTTAAATATAAATTGGATTCTCCTGGCCGGTAAGTAATCGGAACATTGATGTCGGCATTGTTTTCATTAGAATCTGCAAAAAGGGCGACAATAAAAAACATGTTTCAATTAATAATTCAAAAACGTGGCAACCTTTTTAAAAATTATCTTAAATTTAGCCTCTTTTAACTCTCTTTAATTTGATACCCATAATGCAATAATTCATTCATCTTAAAATATGGTTTAATTGCAAACAAGTGGCAACCCTTTTCAAAAATATCGACATTAGAAATCTACCCTACATCTCTTTAAATTAATACCAATATTGTAATATTGTATCTTTATTAATTTTTTGGTTGAATTTCAGTTTATGAGTCGAAAACGGGTGGCAACTCTGTAGATATTTTCAAAAATATTTCCAACAGAAAACTATAATAAACTGCTTTATTTTTATACCAATATTGTATATTGGCAAATCAATATTATTAAATTTTTGTAGAAGTTATGGACTTCAAATATTTAAATAGGTGGCAACCTCTCTAAAAAATATTAAAATTCATGTAATTTTTATCTCGCTATAGTGTGTTATCCATATTGTACTGATTGGTTTAACTTAACCATTTTATGGGTTAGTAAATCTTAAATGGGTGGCAACTCTATCAAAAATTATTTTAAAATCTTAAACTTTTTTCAAATCCATTTCTTCAAATTAATGAACTAATTGGTTTATTTTATCATTATGGGTTTAAAAACTTTAAATGGGTGGCAACCCCGTCAAAAAATATTTTCAAGTCTCAAAAATTATATACAAATGTTTCCAAATCTCACTCACCTCGCCCACTGACGTCGCCAGCAAATTGACGATCTTCTCATGTGGCACCGCGACCACACTTTGATTATTGATTTCAATAATCCGATGGCCGACGCGCACACCACCACGCTCAGCGATGCCGCCACGCAGCAAACTGCAAATCTGCAAGGGTTAAAAACAAAATTAGAAACTCCAAAATAAATCTTGCACTGCAATTTCAGTTTTTTTCCTCGTCACTCACCACACCATTTTGCACGCTGAAACCCAATTGGTATTTGGTGTTGGGACGCTTGATCTTCACCTCGACCACGGGTGCGCACGGCACCACTGTGAATTTCACCACAGTTTGATTTTTCGTATTCTTTATGTACGTCTGACACGTGGACAGCGGCAGTCCCACCAAACTCAGGCCATTAATGGCTATTAACTGATCGCCAATATTCAATTGACCGCAACGCGCCGCAGCGCCGGACGACATGAGATTCGCTATGACCACGGTGGGCAGCATAGAACCCCAACCGCTCTCCACAATGACTACACCCAAGATTTCGCCTTTAGCCTTCGGTACGACGACCTCCTTTTGCAGTTCCTTCTTGGCGAATATCTCCAGTTCGTCGCCGAAGATCTCCTGACTGTTGAGCACCTCCTGGTAGTCCATCTCTTTGACAAAGCTGTGATCCTCAATTCCGTTCGCTTTCAGGAACTCCATGTAGGCCACCTGGAAGGCCTGTCCAATTGATTGTGCGATAAATTGCGCCTCATCACTCTCGAAGACGTGACAGATCATTTTGGGTGTACGATTCGGTTTGGGCGCATCGTCAATGTCCTGCGGCACGAAACGACGTCGCGCCATCAACACCACCAGATCACCAATGTCCGCTATGTAGGAGATGGTGCGCAACGCATGATCCATCATGATCTCTTTGAGATCGGTGTTGAGTACCATTATCTTCTCGGTTGATATGAAGAGATCCACCTCGGTGCTGGGCTGTACATCGCCGTCGGGTGCCTGGAAGTTGAGTGGGTAAGGGTTTTGAGTTTATTTGATATTTGAAGAGGTTGAAGCAACAAAGTAATGCGAGCAAATTACTTTTCAAACTAGTTTTTCAAAGCAAGTGATGACATGACAAATGAGTCGATTACTTACCAGGGCCTTTAGTGGGTCCCGCAGTGCAATAAGAAGAATGTTCATGAAAATACAAAGCATATTCAATGTTAACAGTTACATACATGTGATATATTAATATTTGTGTTGACGAAAAATACTTGAATTGAGGTCTTGATCAACTAACGGGACTAATTCAATTTGAAAATATTTTTAAATTTAAAAAACATTTTATTGACGGAATTCTACTTAAGATTACCGACTTTACATTGTTATTGTGCTGAACACAGTTCAGTTGTGTGTTCGATTCGCTACTCTCCAAAGTCTGTTAAATCGTTAAATTAGGAAGTTTTAAGCCTGTCCTTACGGAATTTCGTAGTTCCTTACTGTTCAAACGAGTTATAGCTTAAAAACTTCAATTAACCTAAAATACTCAATTTCTTCGTTTTTTGAAGCTTAAAAATTTATATCATGCAGTTTTAATGTAATTTATGATTAGCAAGAACTAGCCAATTGAAACTACCATAAACACCTTTTTTTGCTTTCAAGTGCTCAAAATTCATTTGACGACCTACCTTAATGCGTGAGACCGCCTCTTCAGCTTGCATCATGCGCGTAGACTTCGTGGGTTGGCCCTCACAAACGAGCTGCGTGGAGCCGAGATACTTGGCGCGGAAGAGTACACCCTCGATAAGCACTGCGCCACCTATTTTTTGGTCGGGAGTTTTTTGTTGGATGGTGTAGTTTATGGTTTGAGGTTAGCGGGTGGTAAAAGTGGAATTATGTTAGAAATTTAAATAGCTAATTAGAATATTTTGACTACTTCTTTCAATTTCATATTTAATTATAGTAAAATTTCTAATATAAAGCAATTACTAAGTGTCCGTGATGCAATTTTTGTGGTTGGGGTTAATCTTAAAAAATACCTTCAAAATTAAAATCAAAAATTTATCGACCATTCAAAATCGTTTAAGGAAATTGTATATATGATATAATTTTTTTTATTTTAAAAAATTATTTTCGATAAATTAATCGATATTTCATTTTAAAATTTTTGTAATCGAACAAAGTTTAAATATTTTTGGTTATATTTATTTTGGATTGAATTTGTATTAATAGATATTTTATCGATTTATTCGATAATCGATTATTTTGTTTCTTTCTTCATCGAACATATTTTTAATGCTAACCGCTTTCGAATGTACTCGTATTACTAATTATTGAAAGTAAAGAAAAAATAATCGATTACCAATAGCTTAACGACTATTTGAGAAGAGAAAAATAACAAATGTTCGAAAGTTATATTATTTTTAATCCAAAAAGTTTGGAAAATCGATTTTTTGTTCACAGAACATTTCAAATACGATTTTGAAAAACTTTAACTAAAGAAATATTATTATCGATGCATGAAATTCAATAATCGATTAAAAAAGATGTTTTTAATAACTAAAATATAATCGATTTTTATCGTTCAAATGATAAAAAGTGTATGTTTGTAATATTAATTATATCCATTGGCATTAAAATTGTAACTAATAAATTATTTTCATTAAAAAATATTAAATCGATAATTTTAGGTTTTTTGTTAAACAGAAAAATTCAAATATGATTTTGAAAAACCTTATCTAAATATGCAACGACTGAAATTAACTTTTTTTATTTAAAATAAAATCGATTATGTAGTACACATCACTGAACCGGTTAAAAAATATATTAGTATTACTTTCAAAAGTAAGCGTTTTCGATTTCTTGTATAAGAGAAAATCTCAAATTTCATTTTAGAAAATTTAATTTAAATAAATATAAATAATATCGATATATGAAGTTAAATATTAAAAAAAAAATATTTTAAAATTTACAAAATAAAATCTATTATTTCTAATCATATCACTAAAACGGTAAAAGATAACGGATAACGGATCATACAAATAAACGTTAAACTAGTATAAACATTATTTTAATATTTTTCCAAAATATAATGAAAATCAATAATTTAAATTTTTTTTCACTCAAATATAATTTTGAAAACATAATTGAAATAATTTATTTTAAATTAAAAAAATATAAAAATAAAGTCGAAAATTTAGTGCACATCACTATAACAGTGTAGTATTTATAAAAGTAGACGTTGAACTGACATACAAATTATTATCGATGACTGAAATCGTGAAATCGGTTTAAAAAATTCCGAAATTTCGATAGTCAAAGTAAAATCGATTAATCGATAAAAATCAATATCAAATTAGTATGTCTAATTTCGAAGATCTAAAAAAATATAATTTATATTTTTCCAAATTGTTTTTTTTGTACTCCACTCTTCTCTCACACCCCCTCAATCATCAATTGCATTACGGACACTACACTAAAAATATATAAGTACGTACGTATGTATAAAATATAAAAAACATTTAGAAATATTATCTTACAAAGTATGCGGCGGTTTCAAAGCAGTTTTACATAATTGTTTGTTTTTGATTTTTTTTTTTTTTTGGTTTTTTGTTGTTCGTTAGAAAACGAAACGAACGTAACGGAACGCATGCAAAAATAAGAGTTATCACAGATTAGCAGAATGTTGCAAATATCTCAGTTGTACTAGAAAAATGCAGTTGAAATAGAAAATCGTCGATCGATCGTGTTGTACAAATTAAAAAATAACAACTGCAAATGGGCGCCATCATCAGTCACCAACCAACACGAACACTACAAACGAACTTCGAAACAAACGAAACAAGAAAAATTAACAAAAATACGAACACACAAGAGAATTTGGAAAAATATATGTATGTATATCGAGACTACTACACAACAATTTGTTGGATGCAATTTTGTTGAAAAATTATCGAAAACTCTCTACACGAACTCATTGGTAGTGTTCGGCAGCGGCGCGAGTCACGCGTCTACATCGGCTACAAATACATAGCAACTCATCGCATCTCATTTCAATTCAACTCTAGTCTAACTAAACAGAACTCGCGCTGCTGCTGTACGCCCATTTACAACAATGCTATTCTAATAGTAACAACAACAATGTTGACTAAAATTGGCATAACGACACTACTTGCGCGAAGATAAACCCAATACATTTACCTTCTTTGTTCTTACTCTTTTTGACTTTTTTCTCGCCACTGGTGCTATTCGAGCCGGCCGAGCTGCTGTGACCACCACCGCCGCCACCACTGCCAGTGACACCCACACCGACACCGCTGCCATTGGCACTGCCACCGTTGCCGCCAACACTGCCATTCGCATTGCTGGTGTTGCCGATGAGACCGAGGCCACCACCAACACCACCACTACCAGTACCGCTACCACTACCGCTGCCGCTGCCACTGTTGCTGCCGCCGCTGTTGGCCAAGCCATTCGAGTTGAGTGTCGACAAATCGAGCTCCTTCTTCGAGTTGCCGCTGATGCAGGCCGACCCGTCGGAGCCGCCCGGACTGCCCATACCCACAACGCAATCCTGTACATCGATGGATTTGATGGGCGACTTATCGCTGTGCTCCGACGATGACAAGGACCCATCAATGTCGAGCAGTTTACTTGTAGAATTCTTCGGTGGTATTGGCGGTGGGATTTCGGGCATGGTCGATAGCAAGGCATTGTAGCCGTTGCGTGTCTTGGTGCTCGCCATTTGTTTGGGCGAGATTTTCGAGAGTAGTGAGGAGCGTGGTTTGCGCGACTCCCACGACTTGTTCTCATCGTAGTAACCCTGATCGTCGAGGCGTTGATGGCCGAGCAGGCGATCCGTTTCGAGATCGGTGTCCACGTCATCTTCGTCGGCGCTCAAATTCTTCGAATGATGTCCCGGCGAGGTGGCGAGCAGACTCTTGTTGGCGCTATTATCCAAATGGCGTGGCAGCCAAACGGGCGAGTTCATCACAGGCGAAGGCGTACGCGGCATGCTGCGTTCGGGTATGGGTGGTGGTGGCGGTTGTGATTGCGTTTGCGTTTGCGATTGTGACAGTGTTGATGGCAACGACGTTTGTGTGGTTGGTAGCAGTTGCGTTTGCGTGTGCGATGGATTCGTGGCGCGTAGCGTATTGCTCAGCACCGACGGTGCATTGCTGCTGCTGCCGCTCTGATGTTGTGTGTTGTGTAGTTTGTTGCGGTTGAGTGTTGAGCTGATAGCCGAGGCCACCGATGTGACGCCACTGCCACTGTTGGAGCCGATCGCTGAGCCGAGTGCAGTGATGGGCGAAGTGGCGCCGGTTGTTGGCGCTGCGTGCGAGTTGTTGTCCTTGTAGGGCGTCGGCTGTAAGATCTCCGGCTCCGGACTGAGTATGTTCGGTTTGCGATGTGGTGCGGGTGCCGGCGGTGGTGGCGTCATCTGCACCATATCGGGACGATGGAAAATACCTGTGGTAATGTGAAAAAATATCGTTAGTGTCGCGCTTCACTTAAATTGGGAAGAAAACAATCTTAAACTCAAGCCAAACATACTTATGGAGTACAGTGAGTCCAACTCTGGATCGATATTCTTGAATACTTTATTATTGCTGTTACTGGTTGGACTCTGTCCAAGCAATTCGCGCTCACGTCCATCGCGCTTCGTGCTCGAGCGCACCGAATCGCGTCCGGAATCCTCGTGCATGCCCAGCGCCGAAGTGGGACTATCGTTTTTACGCAAATACGCCGTGTCGTGTATAATATTCGACGATATTGAGTTGTTGCGCGGTTCGCCGCCAACACCACCACCACCGCCATCGGTTGTCGAGATGGTGAGATTATTCATGCTGTTTATACTGTTGTTGGTGGACAAACGTTTCATGTCCATCAGCATCGATATGCCACCACTACCGATGGGGTTGTGATGTATCGCGGCACTCGGCTGCTGCAAATTGTTGTTGAGATTATTTTGGTTCTCCGTATCGGAAGTATGACCCGACGACAAGCCATCCTCAAGTACCGGCATGCTGGAGGCATAGTATTTCGTGTAATTCGAACAAGATGTGGAGACGCCATTGATTTCACCCGAGAGACCTGTTAAGTGAATGGAATGGTTAGTGGTTTTGAAAATTCTCTGAGTCTTAGTTTGTTTTCTGATAAAAGGCTTTCGATATATGTATAGCTAATAAAAGTGGAATATTGGTATACAAATTATGAGTCACTGGCTTACAACTGAACACCTTGAGTTGGAAAGTGGATGTATAGACGGATGCAACGGACAAAGTTGAGCTTCCGAACCAATGGTTGTGTGACCCTCGAACTATTATCATACGACGATCTCCGCAAAATAAACGAAGGAAAACATAAACGAAGGAGAGTATTCAAGAACTCATTTTACACAGGGTTCTGTGGACTATAATATCTAGAACATCTGTAGCCATCAATAAAAAAATTAATTGGGTTGACGATAAAGGTAAGAGGTCCTCCTTTTTAAGCGACAGATCAGTTTGGGCTCGAATCCATGAAACTAGTAAATCGGGATACCGGAACTAGGGAACTAGGTATCGTTTGAGCAATAGAGGTCGATCCTTCCTATGGAATACTTCCTACGGCAATCGGCAGATGTATAAGGAACGATCCGACCGAATTTATATCCGACCACTGTTACCACCATCTCAAATACTACCACGATATGGTCTAAAGCTACAAATTTTTTTTTTTTTTATAAACTACAACTTACTATCCAAATCGCCGCAATTCGAATCGTAGTCCGTTGTCTCCGGCGAATAACGGTAAGTTCCCGGATTATCCAATTGATTATGATTAACACCATCCTGTTGATCCAACTGCTCACCGCTACTGCGACTGGCCGAGTCCAAGAAGAAGTCGAAGTCACGCATCAATGGACTAGCGGTAAAGCGGCGCCGTTGCACATTTGTCGAATTGTTGTAATTGTTGCTATTGCTGTTGCTATTATTGCTACTGTTATTGAGTTGTTGTGGTTGTTGCGGTTGTTGTTGTTGCTGACGTTGTGATTGAGTTTTCCGCTGTCTGGCATCTTGTGTTGTTTGCAGCGGTTGTGGTGTCTGCTGTTGCAGATATTGTTGAGCGTGTTGTTGTTGCTGTTGCTGTTGTTGCGATAGTTGTTGACGATACAGTGTGGGTGTTGGCGATGTCTGCAAATGTATTTGTGTTTCACGCTGATTGTTGCGTTGTTGTATTGTTGTTTGCAATTGTCGCATTTGGTTGTTGTGTTGTTGCTGTAATTGATGATGATGCTGCTGTGGCTGTATACCATCCATATCTACACCCATTAAGCCATCATCATCATCGTCATCCTCATCTTCGTCCTCTTCATCGTCTTCATCTTCATCAGCATCGAGATGCACATTTGATGGCGAGTCCATTTCATCATCGTCAACACCACCACGATCCAAATTGCTATGGAATTCATATTGGATGTCCTGGAAGGAAATATATAAAATTTATGAAAACTACGAATTTGAGGTTATATTTTTTCGACTGAAGTCAACATTTCATTCAAGTTTCTGTGAGATGAAAATGTGGAGCTCTGTATAAAAACGGACCGAATGGACTCATGTCTTGAAAAAGAAGAAACAACATGAGTTATTGATGGACTCTCTAGTCAATTGGATAGATAGATACCAGACTAAAATTACTCATGAACTAACAAAGAGATCGAAGATAACCTTCGAACAGAGCTCTTTACGTAACAAGATGGTTAAAAATTCTGTGAGCGACCATTCTCTCTTGGAAGTTGGACCTCGAATAAATTTAGTCTCCTATCATGAACTATAGCTTATCAACTTACGATACTATCGACATCACTGCCATTCTCAATCGGTCGATCGTCCATCGATGGACACTTGAAGAACTCTTCGAGCACTTTACGCGTCTCGGAGAATTCATAGAGGTAGTCGAACGTCGAAGACTTGGTTGGTATGCTGAAGGCGCTGCTACCGATCGTCGTCAACGGCTTGCACACCGCATTGCTCGCACTTGGCGGCATTGCCGTGTTGTTAGACGCATTAACCGCCGGCGAGTCGATGGTGTAAGTGGGCGTGGTCGGTATACCCGATGTGGATATGGCCTCCGGTGTGGTTAAATCGGAAATGGTGCCAATCTCGGAGACGTCATTGCTCGTATCCTCGGCGTTATTGTCCAGAGTGCATGTTGTGGGCGGTGAAGATTGCCGTTGTGGCAGCGTTTGTGGTTGCTGATAATCCGGTGATGGTTGTTGCTGCTGCTGTTGGTGTTTAGAGTTGCTGTGGCTCAGCAACATATTTGGTGGAGTGCTCTCACGTGGCGGTGAAATAATACGCTAAAATGTGAAATAATTTTAGTGATAGAGGAGAGTAAGAGAGGTCTACCAGTAGAGTCTTACCTGTGGAAAACCGGGACGCGCTGGATATTGCTGTTGTGGTGAATTGTGCGTGGTTGTTGTTGTGTTGGTATGTTGACTGCTGCCACCGCCTCCACCATTATTGGTGGTGTTTGTTGTTGTAGCCGTCTTTGTCAACTGTTGTCGGTCATTCGTTTGCTGTGTATTTGATACTGCCACTTCTGCTGCAACTTCTTCCTCTGCAGGCTCCGGTTCTACCTCATCTTCCACCGCAGTGGGCGCGATGACAACTGCCTGACCGCCAATGCGTCGCGGTGAGCCCTCGTATTCTGGAATATAAATTTGTAAGTGTTAGTGACACTTGTTGGTTTCGCTTTAAGAAGAATAGAAGAAGTTGAGAACCGCCAAACTCGTAACTCACCTATGATGCCGTGGCGCGTCTCGACTGCGCGCATTGTGTAACTACTTCGATCCAAGTATCTCTTTGGATGTTCCTTATACATTATTGACGTGTTGTTGTTGCTTGTATTGTGACTTCCGGTTACCTCTATAACGCCATGTTGGTCGTTGATGTCTTCTTCAGCATAGTCTTCTTTGTTATCCACCAGTGTCAAGGATGTGGGTTGTCTGTGGTGTTGTTGTTGTTGTTGTTGCTGTTGAAATTGTTGTCGTTTCGACGCAGGTGGAAGTGTGGGGGCACTTGTGTCGGTTGTTACTCTCAAGTCTGAAAGTGGAGAAGGAAATGGTTGAGTTGGTGAAGGAAACCCTACTGTTGCTTTGGAGTTAAACAATAATAACTTCCAACAAAAAATACATAAAAATCTTCAAAGCTTGACGAAAGCTTATTAAAACCGAAAGCTTCATCAAAGCACTTTCAAAAACCAAAAGCTCAAATATTGTATAAAATAAATACATATACTCACTTTGCCAACTCTCTGTTATATCATCGAAGACCACCATCTCGCCATTGCCAGCCCCATTATGTCCATTTGTATCACCAACATTAATATTTTTCATAGCGTTGCGATGTTTCCCCGCTTGATAGTGTTGCGAACCGCCTGCATAGGGATCTCTGCAACGAACTTGTTCCCTTTCATAGTCACGCTCGCGTTCCTTTTCTCTTTCTCTGCCTTTCTCCTTCTCCCTACCGCGCTCTCTTTCCCTATCGCGTTCTCGCTCACATTCAAGCTCCCATTCGCGTTCACGCTCCCTCTCTCTTTCCCATTCACCATAAGCGGCCGCGGCTTTACGTTGTTCCCGCTGTTCACGGTCACGCTCTCTTATCTCACGTTCTACGAGTATACTGTTATCGCTTACGCTAATTACATGCTGCTGTTGCTGCTGTTGTTGGTCTAACGATGTTTTACTACCGTATAGATAATGACTGGCTAACGGAGTGAGACCCTCCGCACAAGAATCCTGCACGGCTTGTAGACTATTCTGTTGTTGTTGTTGCCTTTGCATCTGTTGTTGCTTCGCGTGATAGCTGCGTTTGGTAGTGGATTCGATGAATTGCTCACCAGCTGCAGGCTCCAACGCATTGCGTCCAAGACGACTGATGTGTTGTTGTTGTTTAAGTTGTTGCCGCGTCGGCATATTATAGCCGGAGTTTGTGTAAGGCTGCTGTTGCTGTTGTTGTTGGTGATATGAGCGCCGTGCCGAACTCATGGGGGCTGCAGTTGACATTGGTCCGGACGTCGCTGTTGGACCGTAACCCGAAGACTGTGTACCCACAGGCGTTGGTATCTCATGTTGCTCCTCCGCATCGGCCAACTCATTGTAGTGTGAGGACAAGCGCGTGTCGGTATTTTCGGCCAACGCTTCATTTGTATTCACATGTCTTACGGTATCCCAGTAGTTGCTCTCCTTAATGAAGGGATTCTGGTTCAAGTTACCCGGAGCTCCGTTCGATCCATTATGGTTGTTGGACTGTTTGTGCTGCAGTTGCTGTTGTTGTTGTGTTGTGGAGTTCCCATAATGCCCGTACGACTGTTGAGTTTGGTGATGGTGCGAACCATAACTGGCGCGTTTGCGCGGCATCTCGTAACTGTTGTTGCTGTCACCGGTCTGATGATGGCGCTGACGCGTTGGACCTTGCGAGTGCTTGGTCTCCGTGTGATAATAGAACGTAGGCGGATACGTGGGCACTGGCAGCTCTTCGTCCTCTATATGTTGTAAATCGTTGATGTTGTCGTCGTCCTCAACGACGTCGCTGTTGTAATGTCCCTCGTTAAGTTTGTCGTTGTGCGTTGCACGACGTACGCTCGATGTGACTTTATCCTCCTCGCTGTATTTGTGCTGTGTGCGCGTGATGGCGCGCGTCAATGGTTTCTCGTGCTCCACGTTGTCGGTGTGACTGAGGAAGGGATTAGTCGAAATGCGTGGCGTCACCGACGACAGCGACTCCGATGAGACCGAAGACGTGGAGGGCGGTGGCGGCGACTGTGTGATAATATTGACGCTCTTGTAGTAGTTGACTGGAGGCGCTGTTGGCGGCGGCTGTGAGGCGGTGCGTGTGCTCTCTGTGGATTCAATATATGAGTTATCGCGTTCTAAGCTCGTGTTCAAGCGTTGCTTGTAAGTCGCGCTGTGCTCTTGACTCTGACTTTTACTGGATGCGCTGCTGTTGCGACTGACTTGTGGCTGATTGCCGTTGGGCGACAACTGCCGCGGTCTACACTTGGGAAACAACAACGATATCTGATCGTTTAGTAGTGGTGGCGAGCTGGAGAGTAGCGCTTGTGATAAATTTACAGTTCCAGCTGTTGTTGTTGTTGGTGACTTTGTGTCGCTTGTCGTTTCATGACTTTGTGGCTGCTGTTGCTCAACGCTTGCGGTTTCCTCCTCCAATGCCCGTGTCAATTTATTGGTCGCTGTTGATGCTGCTGCTGCTGTTACTGTTGCTGTTGTTGTGGGTGTAGCGCTGCTGCTATTGCTGCTCGGCTGACTGTCGTCAATAGTATTAATGCCACCAGCAACGTTGCGTCGTGCCGGTGAAGGTCGTGTCGCGTGGTGTGTTGTATTGTGGTCGCCAACAACAACAACACTCTCTTGTTCCGTTACGTTGCCGCCGGCACTTGGTGCGCCAGTGGTTTTTGTTGTAACTCTGCTTTTGTTGCTGTTGTTTCGGCTGCTATTACTGTTGCTACTGTTGTTGTTGTTGTTGTTGCTGATGCTGCCAACACTACCACCAACACCGTTTAATGCTAATGAATTGTAATAGCTGTTGTTGTGTGTCGTTGACGATGATGAATGATAATACGATTGTGTGTGCTGCTGCTGTTGTTGTTGTTGTTGTTGTTGGTGCTGTTGCTGTGTTGCTGATCTCTGGTAATTGGAATTGTTTGCGGTTGCAGTTGTATTTGCGGTCGTGCCTAGTGTCGCCGCTGCCGCTGTTGGCTGCTGCTGTTGTTGTTGTTGCTGTTGCTGATGATGTGAACGATGATTTGAGCTACTCGTTGGTTGTCCAGCAGCTATTGTTGTTGTTGTAGTTGTGCTTACCATTATTATTGCCAATGCACTGTATACGCGTGTTGACAATTAACGGTATAACGGTTCGCGCATTTCACACATTCAGCGGTGCATTTGACATTTGTAGTTGAGTTTGTTCGTTGTGGATGCGGAAAAGAGAGTAAGAGAGAGAAAGAGAAAATATGGTTATAGCTCAGATCAAATTTATTATTTATTATAATATACATTTATATGTATATACATATGTAGTATATAAAAATTTGCGATTTTAAAGGTGGAGCCTTGTTCTCGTTTGATAAATTTCACCAAATATTCTTACAGCAATATTTATTCCTGGATAGAAAAATGTTGCTGACATTTATGGCAGAGAGTTGACAATATTAACATTGGACATTTTATTCTCAACGGATATGGTCCAAATATTTCGTTTTGAGCTTTCAGAAGATCGGTCTTCAGAGAGTGAAAATTTAGTTGTCCGTTAGCATAGGTCCTAAACAATTGATTCTCTAAAAACTATTTTTATCAAGGGCTACAGATGTCACTTAAATTTTTTTTATGCTAGTAATTAGAGTTATAGACTCTGAGGAACCATTAATAAGGGTAAATCCGTCGATGACTCTCCCAATATTTTCTTCTTTTAAGGGTTCTCCTGAAGAAACGTCGGAACCACCAGAAAAGTCCTAAAAAACTTAGTTGGACGTAGTTGAAAATCTTGGTTCCTCTTTTGTAATAGGTCCCTTCAATATAAGATTCCTAACTTTTTAAATATTTATAAAGAGAGCGCCCTTTGAATAACAAGAGTTAGAATATGGCACAGATTCGGATTTTCAAAATTTGTATAATCAAGTTTGTTAAATGAACTTAATCAACTTAGGTTCAGTCTAAAATTAGGTCACTTATATATCTCTAGAACATATAAGCACCTAGGTATGACTGGTTAAATATTAAAAGAAACGGTGCATTCAGTTACTGGGAACATGAAGTAGGAAAAGGTCCCACTTTCTACTTCTTCTCTTTCTCAGCCGTTTGAGAGCACAATACTTGTGATTGTAGGGATTTCAGATCCAACGGATGCGAATCTTTCGGACAGACTTCTCTTGGCTGCCTACATGTAAGGATGAATGAACTTATATTAAAGTATATTCATCATTTTATAAGATTAGAATTCTATATATTTTTCCTATTCGAATGTTGTAAATTTTTCAAGAAATACTATCTCGAATCGCATTTAAATTTGATGATAATTATTTTAAAGTATTTACGTATCGATAATATTGACTTCGCTGGAAATAAAACATTCTTTTGTTTTACTTTTACACTTGAAACAACACTTGAATATCGGCGTGAAAACTAACAAAGCTTTATAGGTGTGTGCAGGTATCTAGTTGTTGATGGAAAAGTTCTTACTTTGCTACACTCTCGTGTCTATATACCGTATCTATGTATGTGAGGAGAAAGGAGTTTCTTTTGTAATCAATAGCTTCAGTGTTTCCGCACAGGTTGGCACGAGTGTGCAGATGGTGTGCATGCTTTTAGGCGCAAGAGCACTTCAAATCGCCATCAACGCTGTGAAGGCAAGTTTTTATTGTATAGAGTTTTAACTAAGTTTTGTATATATACGATACTATTATATATCTACAATACATACATACATATTTATATATACGTGTTGGTTTACTAAAGCGTAAATTTCAATGAAAATAAATAAATTTGATTTAATGCAGTTCTTAGGTAAACAATTTGGTGGTGAGAATTTAAAGTAGAAAGTCAGTAGCAATCTAGAATTTTGGTAAACCGTTTTTAAATTTTTTGTCCAATAAATTATAAAAGAAAATTTAATTCGTATAAAATTTAGTTTGGTTCTAAGGTTGTCAGAACTCTTCTTATAGCATGCTCTTTCATGTATAATATTTCATATTTCTCATAAAAAATATTGTAAGCTCTTTCAAATTCAGTTGCTTGGTTTAAGTACAAACTCTGTGAAAAGTAGCGCAAAAAGTTCAAAATTGATAAACATGTGTCCAAAATTTCATCAAGATCGGTTGAGTAGTTTTCGAGAACATTTGACAACCGACTTTGAAAACATGGTTCTGAGAAAAACGCGTTCAAAGTTTTGAGTAACAATAATACCCGACTTGGAGCGCACACCTGCCAAAGGCTGTATTTCCTTTCGACTTGAAAATTTAGGATAATATTCCTGAAATATTGTAGAAATTAATAAGCTAAATCGATATTTTGAACTCACGAAACCCATGTAACTCCTTTAGAACACATCGAAGTCCTCTTTGCTTAATATTCTTAGCAAAATGAAGAATTGTTTCCTTGTTGTTTTAAGGCAGTAGTCTGCTTTACAGGCTTCAAAAAATCGAATTATTTGTTTTGTTTTAAATCTCTTCCAAAACTATCCAAGAATATGTCTTAAAAATTCCAGAGGCCAATTCGATATATTTTCGAAGCTAGAGCAGTTTTAGTGGCCGAGCGTCGAGCAGGTGCGAATGCTCAGGCAGACCTTTAAAGCGTTTTTTCTCGAGTTCTCAGTTTCACAAGTGTTAGAAAACGGTGCCGGCGATAGCAAAAAGAATATATGTCCGATCGAAACCAAAGTGATCTAGCTTCAGTATTAAATTATCTTCTATTTGAACTAGACAAAAGTAGTTGAAGTTGGCAAAAGTATTATTTAAACTACTTGTTTTGCAACTTAAAGTCAATTTTTTTCTTAAAAAAGTGATTTTTTTTTTAAACTTCGAAAAAATTTGGAATTTTATAACTTCTTCGGTATTTTTTTAGTTCATAAAGAAAAGAAACTTATAAAAATTAACAAAAAAAAAAAAAAAAATTGGTTCGACTGTTTCAGATGCATCGCACGACCTCCATCATCGGCACCGATTTACAAGTGCAGACTCCGGGCGCTCCAGAAAAATACTTACAATTTACTTTAAATATAGTAAACTATCGTCTTAAAATTCCACTTACCGCAATCATTTCCTTCCCTTTCAAAAAAAAATTGCTAAAAAACGCTTTTTTCGGTTCTAAAGCAGACTACTGCCTTAAATACCATATACCAAAGATTCCTGAAATAACGACTGAGAACGCCTGAGTTTTCTTTAGCTTCGGTTGTTTTTTTTGTGATCCATTCATTCAAAATTCATTCATTCAGCTGTTTTAACAATAAACACGTTCCTCGAAAGGTTCCTAACAGTATCTCCAATCTCAATCTATCAAGAGAAATGAATATTGGAGTCTATGAGTTCCTAATTAGACACCATATGTATTTCTTTTGGATCCAATGTCATCTCACCCTTTAGTTTTATCAATCACTATACATTTAATATTCTAAATTCTGAGTGCAAATCGAACCAAGCTTCTAAAAGCTCCTTTTCATAAAGCAAAAAAGTGTCTATATTTAAAAATATCTTGAATCCACACAGCATAAATTTGTAAAAGAAAGTAATCCTCAATTCATCTCTGTACCAATTGTTCACCTTCAAAGCAGCTTCTCCTGCTTATACCGCTCACTACAATCGTTTTGTCATCTTTGGAAAACGCGCCACACGAAGAGACCTTAGTCGCCGCCGCCGCTTGGCATTATTAACCCCAAAAGTATTGCCGCGGCGCTATTTAACTCACTTAACGCACCGCACGGGAGCCACAAAGCGGCACAAACCCTTTTTCACTTTCTGAGGCTACCACCGTTCGTTCGCAAGAAAAAAAGGCGAAGATTTTCATCGCCTTATTATTGTTAAAGTTTCACCAAAAGCTCGCTGCTGCTGCCATTCTTATTCATTGCCAATTGTTAGTGTTCGTCGAGTTGTTGGTGTTGTTGCGGGCTTTTCTTGTGCGTTCGCGTCAATGTCGGTAAATGCTTTTGTGCAAAACTTTTACTCAGTAGCACAACAACAACATCAGCAGCAATAACAACAACAAAGCGTCTGCTGCCACTTGATTAATTGCAAATTCCTTTTTCTGACAACCATAGGCGCTAAGCGTTTGGCTGTTGTTGTTGTTGTTATTACCATGTACTTCGTATTTTTTCTTGTAATATTTTCTGTTTTGCCTGAAAGTGAAAATATTCAGTGAGCTTGAAATTAAATACCGACCGAAGATGAAATTGCAGTTTTTTTGGTCTTTGGCCATTTTTCACGTTCGCTTTGGCTTTGTTCTGTGTGTTTCTTCGTTTTTTCTTTGTTTTGTTTAATTCTATTTGTGCGTTCTGTTGGAAACGAAATATTTCTTGATTATTCTGACTTAAAGTTTTGTTTCACTGTGTTCACTTTACAATTAATTAAACTTCATACTTCGAAAGCAGTTTTAATAGGTTAAGTTACGCCGCAAAGGAAATTAAGCTTTAAAGCGGTTAATATGTACAAAAGGGAGTTCAGTGAATAAAAAATGTTTTGAAGTCATTAGTAAATGACATGCGAGGTTCAACCAAAAGGAAAAATATAATAATAATTAATTTTTTTTATTTAAGCCTCTTAGCTACGCGCTTTTAAGCTTTTCAAGCAAGTAAGTCACGCCAAGCCGATAAAAGCTTTTAAAGCTTCATGCGTTTTTTTTTTTAACAACAGGTTCTCCTCTTGTTTTTTTAACTTTTCAAGCAAATTAATAAAGCTTTCCCAATAAAAGCTCTTAAAGCTTCGTTCGGATTTTTGATTAAATAATATGTTTTATTCGTGATTTTAATTGTTTAGGTGTTTTTGGATTAAAGGGACTCAGAAAATTTATTTAATCCAGCGTGTTTTGGACCTATGACTTAGCCGACTTTTAGACTTTTTAACCTCCATTTTGAAAATTAACAACACACCCTGTCTCGAAACTGCAGCAGAGTAGACCTAAATGCTATACACTTGTTGTTGTTGTTTAAGATCTGAAACTGATCTGGTAGAATAATGTTCGAAAATTATATTTTATATAATATTAGATCAATCGATAGGAAAGAGGCATTTCTTTCAGAATTAATAATTAAATTAGCTTTAGTAATTCTGGTTCATAAAAGCTCACAAATAATAGAATTAAATACAAAATAAATATTCTGCATAACAAGGAATTTTTAAAGATTGCGGTACTTCCGTAAAAGCTCTTAAAAGCTCACAAGGAATAAAAAATTAAGTTAGCTTTCGTATTTATGGTGCATAAAAGCTCACAATTGATAGAAATAAATACAAAATATATATTCTGCATAATGTCTATTAAGCTCATTTTATGCATAACGGTAATAATTAAAAAAAAATTTTAAAAATCTAATTTTTTAAGAGCAGATTCGCCTGATACATATTCTATAACAGAGATTGTAAATTGATATCTTATTGGAATTTTTGTATTCTAAACGAGCTTAAAGCTTTTTACTTGTTCCTGAAAGCTTTTTTTTAATTTTTAGTCTTTATTATTTCAAATCATTAGCATAATCTCAGACACCTTAAATTGCCTTTTTGAGTTGCCAATAAAATCGATAGCTCAGCTTTCGTCAAACACAACAACAACAAATGAGTTTAAAAGTTTATTTTGTTATTACAAAGGCGAACTAATTTTGCTTGCACAAATTTCCAATTCACCGAAATTTCAGATTAAAATAAAGCCTTTTGAGAGTAGAGACTCACTAGAATAACGGTATTTTATAGCTTGTAAAGACAACATCAACATACACACATAAAAGCTTACAAGCTTACAAGGCAAAGCAACTCCGTTTATTTAGCCATTTTAAACTGCATTAAAATCGTTGTTGCATAAATAACTCGAAATTTCGTGAATATCCATTACATACATACTGCAGAACACTTTAAGCTACCTTTCTCACTCTCCCTCCATGAAGAGACTCACCAAAAGTATTCATACGAAATTTGTTCGGACTAATCGAATTAAATGGAGATTCTATTGAAAGTCGGTAAACAATTCGGCACAAGCGACGTCTGCCAACAAACACAATTGTACCCAAAGCTATTATTAGAAGCGTAAGAAGATAAAGAAAATGCGGAAGAAGATGGAGCTAAGGCTACATAGAGGCATGTAGCACATGCCCCCGTACAGCTTTTGAAGTTAGCCAACAACACAACAAATCGCCCAATAACAGACAAATCAGCTCGAGTGGCAATTGCTTTTCACCCCTGGGCCACAGCGGGGGAGCGGTAAGTGTGCGACGGATTACAAGTTCGCCAACACGAAAGGGTTAAAGTGGTTTGCTGGCGCGCGCGGTGAGGAGATTTTCGCTTTAAAATCGATTACAGGAGTTATGAGTGCAGAACAAAGGAATTTGTGTGTGTGTGTGTAAGCATCTCATGGGATATGAAACCGATAAGCTGAAGTAAGCGTATACTGCAGAAGACACCATAGAGGCGACTCAACAAGCTTTCTGCAAGCTTTATACCTTTACTGTTAACCACATACACACATACCGATACATAGGTATAATGAATATATATACAAACTCCTTGCACCGTTATCTCAAGTGCTTCTAAACATCACTTTGCACGCTCTGAATACAAAGTGTCTGCAAGTATGAGCCGCGCTATCACTTTTTCACACACTTTTTTTCGTGTCTCCACAAGCTTACATGTGTAGCTACAAATACACTAACAAATACATATTTATGCATGCAAAAACAAATTTTCGTAAGCTTCACTTTTTTGCTCGTCTTCTCGCTGCTTCTTTGCCAACTCAACTCAGCTCAGCCTAATCGCATACATTTCCATATAGACATCAGATAAATATGTACATGAATATATATATATATATGTGCGCGTGTTTATCTTCACACACTGAAACTGCCGTTATTAATGGTTTTTAAACATAACTGACAGGTGGCAATAACGATTGGCAATCGCTAATGACATGAGATGGGTAACTCTCTACTCCTTTGGGGGTGGCGTGATGTTAAAATGTCTTTCATTGTATGTGTGTGGCTTAGTGATAGGAAAGAGAAGGCTGTGTCAAATAAATATGTATGTATTTGGTGCTCTTGAAGACATTGTTTGAGTGCTTTTTGCTAGAATCGACTATTAAGTTATATAAATGAACTGCAACAGTGGCTTGACAACAAGTAGTTCGATGTGTATGGAAGTAGTCTTTGGTGATGCAATGGGTATCACAAAGATACATTTCAGTAAACAGCTGCCTAAGTTATTATGCAGAGAATATATTTTTTGAATGTATGAAATTAGTTTTAAAATTTAAGCTTGCCCAACAGAATGAATATGCTATTATCCTATACCAACAGGTTGGAATAGGTGAAGGAGTTTAAGAAATACAGACAGGTTCTGCAATCCGAGTGAAAGTGAAAATTAAAAAAAAAAATGGTATTTGAAAATTGAAATCGAAATTCAGTACACCAAATATTCCAAATCGGATTGAAAGTGAATTTGCTTGAATTTCACTCGGAAGCGAATTACAGAACCTGCCTGATAACATTTGAAGAGCAAATAGAACCACTTCACTGCTTTCATATCGCTCTGTTGTTTATAGAAGGCTTTCAGTGGTGTGGTATAGAAGACAATTACGGTTAGGTTAGTTAATATAAACAACAGGCGATAATTCTATTTTTTTTAAACAATTTAGAAAATATTTCTAACAGACCGCTCCGGCTTCGCACGGATTTAAACAAACATTTCAAAAGTTATAAGTTTTTACACACTTATACATACTCACCCTTACATATGTATGTACTTTCCTGTTTCTTCCCTGGGTCCATTTTAAAAAAGTAAAATGAAGAAAATTCGAACATGAAATTATATTTTATTTGCAAAGAGCTAAAACTGTATTACGGCCTCTAATCTTTGGTGTCCACTGTCTTTCTCTCTGATTATGAAGGCGTTGGGAACGCTCAGAGCTCGACCCCTGTGCGAGGTTGTATATTTCTAATATTTTGTTCTTCAAGCCGCTGCACACGCTCCCTACTCGACGCTCAAGCTCGACCCCTTGGGAGATACTCGACTCTCTGGCACGCGATTGCGATGCAAAGAGAATGACTTGCATGACGATTTTCAGTTTCAGATTAAGATTCTCCATCACGGTGTTATTTTGATACCCTCACCAGGGAGCTATTTCCAGAAAGTTGAGATTCTTGCAATAAATATAGCCTATGTTACTCGGGGTGAATATAGCTTTCCAATGGTGAAAGAATTTTTGAAATCGGCACAGTTGTTTTTGAGTTTATTCATTACAAACATACATACAAATCTTTCCTCTTTATAATAGTAGTATAGATTTAGGGTGAAATTCGGTACAAGGCTTTTAGGCGCACCAGCATGCATCGTTATATACAGCTATAATTTTTTTAAGCTGAATAAGTGCTGAAAGCTAAAAGCCCTGATCTGGTGTGTTTTATATTTTTAGTTTGTCTGAAAGCTTTCTCCGTTTTTCGCAGTCTCATCTTGCTTTCAGCTCGTACTCTTTATAAGATCGTTTTTTGAACTCGTCGGCCATTGGAAAAAGTGAAATTATTATTTTTTTTTTGTATTTCTCCTTGGACTTAAAATATCGCAAAAATCGTAGAAATCTCACGGAAATACATTTTACGAAAATTCTAATTCTAGTTCATGACGATCTTATTGAATAATTTACTAATGGATCTTATTGAATAATTTACTTTACCAGGCATATGTGATAAGCTTCCATAATTATGATATCTTATGTTGTGTTTATTATTATTATGGTTTTTTGAAATAAAAAAGCCAGACATTTTCTAATGAAGCTTTGTTATCCAGCGGTTCTTTGAATTGAGAAAGCGAAGGGAACTAGATATAAAATACGATTCATTAAGAAGAGTTAACTTTGACTTGAACCTTGAAGTAACAACACTTCCAATACACATTTCAGCTAAAACAGAGTGGAAGAACTTGGTGAATACTTTGAAAGAGGATGTGTGAAAAACTCAGTAAGAGAATGCCCGAAGTAGCTCTTTAGGTTAATCATATGGAGCTTTGGTGATTGTGGTAACAATGGAATAATTTCTTTGTAGATATTACTGTTTCAAAGAGAGATTGTCTAGAAATCGTTATAGAAATTTGGATTAATACATATATTATTATACTATAGCACCCGGGATATTGAGTAGTCCATTATTCTCAACGTTATTCTTTCAGAAACTTAATGATCTAACACCCCTGACAGACGGCGGCGTTAACTCGGAATAACTGCTTTAATCGGGGTTAATTCGAGAGTTATCTCAGTTAATCCTCAAAATTTTAGAGAGTTAGTTTGAGTTCGTGGCATTTTCGTTGGCAACATTGTCAAACATGGCCGCTTTTTATCTATTGTGAATGAAAATATGCAATACTGACAGATGTTTTTCAATTAAATGTAAACAAAAACATACGCATGCTAATTTTTTCTAAAATGGAAGTTCTAATAATAATGTATTTATGTATATTTTTTTAATAATTAGTGATTTTGTACTATTTGTGCGGCTAACAACCGCAATAATTGCTTTCTATCCAATTTTATTTCACCAAAATGGAAATATTATTGCCAATCAGCTGTTATGGGAGTTTATAACTCCGCCGTCTGTCACCCTCAAAATTGGAACTGATTAAAAGCGCAGTTAATCGGGAATAACTTTGCCGTCTGTCTAGCGTATAAGATCATTTGGGGTTAGGACACTGGTAAAATTCTTTCTTCAAACAAACGAATTTTTTAAGAAAAAAGTATATCTCTCTGAATCTCCAGTATTGCAATGGGTTTGATGCTCATTTCTATAGACCGCCACTAAATTTCCCTATCAAACACAATAATCCAGTCTGTACTACTACGTCACCCCTACTGAGAGCCCTCTCATAGTTGTTACACATGTACATATAATATTTAAATAATGTATTTATTTATTTATTTATATGTAGATTAACGTTCATCATATGTCAAGTTGTTGTATTCAAGTGGCACCGATATGTTTTTAAGCGCCACTTAAGTGCATATAATCCGCCAATTGAAATTCAATTACAACTACAAATGTCGCTGTACAATTACACACACACACACACACACACACACACATACATACACACACACACATACATACATACAGGCGCAAATGCATAATTTATAAAATGCATTTAAAGAGTACTCATGGAAAATACGAGCGCGTATAAATGGCGCTATTGTGGGGACAAAAGCCAAATTACGGTGTTTATTACATACAAATATACATCACTTACATATTTACATACATTCTTACTTACATATGTATTTATTTACATATATGTCTGTATATAAATTTATGTTGAATGCAGCCTTGTATGCGCGTTCACCAGCTCCACTACCCAGCCATTTGCACGCAGGCGAAAAGTGTTTTAAAATTAAAATTTAATAAAACCGTCATTTGTAGCGTTGGTTAGAGCTGGTGTTGAACAGGCCTGTTGCTGCTGCAGCAATGAAGCGATAAATGGCGAAGCGGCGAATTTGCCTAATGAAGCCACTCTATGCATGCGTCTCTCTATGTGTGTGTGTGTATATGTACAGCCACCGTTTAATGGGCGTTGAGGGCGTTCGTTGTGCATGGTGAAGTGTGTGTGCTTCTGCACATATTTAATAAAAAGTTAACCCTCTGGGTATTTACACGGCCGCCGTGTAGAGCAGCTTAAATGCTCTTTAAAATATTTAAACTTCATTTAAACAAAATAGGCAGTTTGTTGGTCGCGTGGTAGCAAGCATAGTTGGTACAGTAGCTTGGCATATTATTGGAGACACAATTTTTTTTTATCAGAGTTAATAGAGTCCGAATTTTTCACAACATAATTCTCCCGACCGATAGAATTTCCCACATAGGATAACTAGGAAATTATATAGAAAAAGGATTTAATGAAAAGTGTTCTGAAAGTTTCTGCAAGCTCTAAAATTACCGTCCTCCTGACATCACATTGTCTTCTGTTAGCAATTTTAGCTTAATGACCCGATATTTTAAAGATTTCCACGACGAAATCAGCTATACTCGATACAATTTTGATTTCAAGGTTATATCTATTATATAAATTGTTTGATTTAATCTTTAAATATGGAGTTACATTAAACTCGTAGCTTCCCTCCTTGAGTTTAGAGGATTGACTTAAAGCAGAATGGAGACATACCAATATCTATCTGAAAGATTCTAATAACTAGACTTTATTTTCTTGAAATAATAATTTAATCCGAAGATTTCTTGCAAGATTTAGATTTAGCTTCGAAAAGTTTTCCATTAAGAAAATGTATGCGCTAAGATTATTACTATTCCTCCTCATTTTTTTTTTTAGTTTGATGGTTACTGACTTTTTGAAACATCCTTATCGGGGAGATAAGGGTGTGGTAGTGATGGATTTTGCTGAATTTCTACCCTTTTCGATGTGTTCTTCATTAACATAGATATATATTTTTTTGGCGTGGGAACCGCTTTAAGCGATTATAGCCGAATTCACCAGACGCGCCACTCGTTTCTCCTTTTTGCTTTTTGGCGCCAATTGGAAACACCAAGTGAAGCCAGTTCACTTTCTACTTGATCCTTCCATCGGAGTGGAGGTCGTCCTCTTCCGCGGCTTCCTCCAGCGCGTACTGCATCGAACACTTTCAGAGCTGGAGTGTTTTCATCCATCCGTACAATATGACCTAGCCAGCGTAGCCGCTGCCTTATTCGCTGAACTATGTCAATGTCGTCGTATAAATCGTACAGCTCATCGTTCCATCGTCTGCGGTATTCGCCGTTGCCAATGTTTAGAGGACCATAAATCTTGCGCAAAACCTTGTCATCATCCACGCTTCAGCGCCATACATCAGAACGGGAATAATGAGCGAGTTGTAGAGTTTGATTTTGGTTCGTCGAGAGAGGAATTTACTTTTCAATTGCCTACTCAGTCCAAAGTAGCACCTGTTGGCAAGAGTGATTCTGCGTTGGATTTCAAGGCTGACATTGTTGGTGTTGTTAACGCTGGTTCCCAAGTAGACGAAACTATCTACTACTTCAAAGCTATGACTATTAACAGTGACGTGGGAGCCAAGACGCGAGTGCGCTGACTGTTTGTTTGATGACGAGATATTTCGTCTTGTCCTCGTTCACCACCAGACCCATTCGCTTCGCTTCCTTATCCAGTCTGGAAAAAGCAGAACAAACGGCGCGGTTGTTGCTTCCGATGATATCAATATCATCGGTGTACACCAGCAGCTGTACACTCTTTTAAAAGATTGTACCTTATCTATTTAGCTCTGCAGCTTGTATTATTTTTTCCAGCAATAGATTGAAGAAGTCGCACGATAGTGAGTCACCCTGTCTGAAACCTCGTTTGGTATCGAACGACTCGGAGATGTCCTTCCCGATCCTGACGGAGCTTTTGCTGTTGCTCCACGTCAGTTAACATAGCCGTATTAGTTTTGAGGGGATACCAAATTCAGACATCGCGGCATAGACTCGTGTGTTTTATACGAGCTCAAGACCTTCATTGATTATTTTATGGGACGCAAGCACAACGAGAGGGCATTCTCGAGAAAGTGACGTCACATAATATGAATTTCTAAAATATATTTGATAGTTCCTTATCAATATTTCAAATGGACCTTTCAAACATTTTAATCTTCATCATCATTTGTTAATCTTACAATTCGTCGGGCCTTCGAAGAGCTTATGTATCAGAAGAACTCTAATTGTCATCAATTGTTGTGCTTTATTGTATAAAAAATCTATTATTAAGTCAAACAACAATTTTATTCGAAATGTGTTACTATTTCACTGCACAACACTGTAGCTTTAATGCAATTAAAAAGAAGCCACTTTTAATCGCTGCGGGCAATGCAAAATTCCGAATATTTTTACAGACTAAAGTAGTAAGTTGATTATGGAAAATAATAAGTTTATGCAGCGCTGTAAGGTTTTAATAACATTCTAGCCAAAAATAAAAAAATGCATGGTAAAAATGAATTACCAAAATAAAGCCAATTTTTCAAGCCACAAATGCATTGAAAACGAGCAACGCACGTAGACACATATACACACTAAAATATATATGTATGTCTGTATGTATATAACTGACCAAAGCAAACCAAGCCTTATCGCCATTTAACCGCAATTTCCTTTCAGCAAAAGCAAAATAAAAGACGGAAAAGAGAAATAAACGCTCGACTTATAAACGCTTAAGCCGGAAATGTGAGAATTTGAATCAAGTGGAAAGTAGCAGTTAAATGCCAGCACGAGAAGACAATCTCATGCATGGACGTGCTATGGACGCTGGAACGCCAGGAAGTAGACATTTATATCTTATATACACCTACATACATATGAGCATGTGTGTGCGTATTCAAGGTGAGTGCATATGTATGTGGATCAAGTGGGAAAATCAAGAAACCCATAGACGCCGCAATTGCATGGAATTGTTGCTGTTTCTTTGGGTTTTTGCTGACCACACAGCCGAAAAATACAATTTTTTCTTCATTCGCACTTTTTTGCTCTCGCTTCAACCGTTATCCAACAGTTACGACGTTTGAGACATGCCACATGTAGCATGGCTTCCGTCTTCCATGCGTATTGCTATAGGTAAGTGTTTACTTGGCATGTATTAGGGTGGTGCTTAAATGTGGGAACATACATTTTACTTGGACTTCTTGAAGGTCGTTACTTTTATGGTCACAAACTTCAAAATTAGTCCATAATAATATCTATATCTCTTGGAAGACACCAATATAAGAAAATATAAGATTTTCATTAGTGGAAGATATGGGATATAAGACTTGGTTAAGACTGGAGTTGGGTAAAATGTCTCAGGCAAGAACCAATAATCAAAAAAAAGTACTTTGAAGACTAAATTTTAAATTTATATGTAAAATCTTCAGACATACTCTTATGGATAGTAGAGATCGGATGTCAAAAACGCGATTCTAATTTATTGTGTCACTTTAGAATTAATCTGAACCTTCCCGTAAGTCTTAACCATATTCAGTTGAAAGAATATGGCTAAAAGTTATATCTGCACCCGGGCTTTTGACATTGAGATGGTTAGACTAGGAAAAATAATTAATTTCGTTTAGTTAAAGAACCACCCTATTATAAAAAGTGGGGCTTTCGAGCGTGAAACTGAAAAAAATCTCAAAATTTCGTTTAAGAACCACCCTAGCACACATTGTTGGAATGCATAGAGATAAAGCGTAGAGCACAAAATGATTCCATTTGCATTTGTGTGCACGCTTACATTAAGGCGGAGTGTGTATCTAATGGATTATCACTGTACGATGAGATTTGTGGTTGTTGCTCGCACAGACACACACACGCACATAAACAAACAGTCCCCTATTTTAGGATGAAATGAGGCTTGTAAAGCGTTGAGCATTAATTTCCTACAGAAATTAGGCTCATTGTTGGCCACAGACAACAGAAAAATATGGGCTTACGCACAATGTAACTGTACTTCATTTTATGAAAGAGTTGGAAAAAGCAATCTTAAATTCATGTTTTCTATTCACTCAGAGGGGATTATGAATCACTCGACTCATATTTGCTAAATTCTTTCAATTGATAAAGATTTAAATATTTTTCCTTAATTTGAAATCTTTTTTGAAGAATATTTTCTGATTAAAACGTAAATTTGATTCTTGAAGTTCTCAGAATTATCTATACTGAACCAAGCGTTCGATACAACCCCTGTGAATCCCGAATTAACCGGAAAGTGATGCTATCCAAACCAAAAGAATTCCCAGCTCAAGTCTAAATTTTTTCGAGAAGACAGACCTAGTCGAGTACCTAATTTCTGATCTAATAGAAGAACTTTGCTGAATCAGAACTTTTTTTATTTGTCCAGATTTAGTTCGGTTTTTTTTAGAAATATCTTGAAGCTTTGCCAAGTTGACATTGATTTCTATTCTCTCCTATATCTGTTCGCAGAGCAATAAAAATATCTTGAATGATAATACTTTCAATAGGTTCTTTGGGTTAATAATATAAATAAGTACATTCATTCATTCAGTAATCTTGTCATAATCATGCATAATCATGTCTTTTGGAAATTAATTATATGAAATACGAGGCTGCTAATTCAGATTGGATTGTATATAAAATAATGTAAGGATTATAATCTGAAACTTTTTTAAAACCTAATAAGAGCTGACTTTCTCTCTCTTGGGGTGTCATATAGTGAGATATTTGCAGTTCGAAAATAGACTGTGAAGCAAGAATTTTTCTTCCTAAAAATAATTTTGTAAGGGGTAGTCAGGATTTTCAAAAAATCATTTTTTTTTTGCATATTCGTTAAGTGTAATATCTTAAAAATATACACTGAAAATTTGAAGTTTATCCGATAATTGCTTTTAGAGTTATTCGACAAATAACAACGAGCGCTCGAGTACTTCAACACGCTAGTGTGAAAGTTTTTACTCAAAACTATGTTTTTTGAACTGGTGACAACTGTAACTCGAAAACTACTCGGTTGATTTTAATGAAATTTCTACAGCTTTTAGAATGCATAATAAACTCAGGCCTCTGAACCAAAGATTTTTCGATTTTTTAAGACCAATTAACTTGATGATTTTTTCCCGAAAATGTAGAAAAACATTTCCTGAGGCCGCCATTTTGTTAATTTTTGGAAAAAAAAGTTTGGTTCAGGCCCAGGATTATCTATTTATAAAACTATTTTTTTTTAATCCGATTGATTTTAGATGAATCTCCAAGGACTTATGATTGTCACCGCAAGGCCTTTTTTTGAAACTGTGTCGACACAGACAGCTATAACTTTGGAAATTATAAGTTTTTGTTTGTATGACTTTAAGTCCAAACATTGCATAATAATGCCATATTACTACTTTTGTAAAATAACATGATTTAATAGCAAAAAAAATTACTGAAAATTCTCATTTTTTCGTGTCTCTGACTACCCCTAACCTCTTAAGGATAGTTGAAGAGCTCTTCATGTTGCAGTATTGACTACGAAATCGACTCATAGCTGACTTGTTTTGCTTAGAAAGAAGCTAAAAGTACTTCCTTGCTATGCTTGAAGCACAATAAGCAACTCTAAGGTTATATTTAGTTACAATTGAATTATAAAAATCCCTCAGGTACTTTAATTTCAGGTTCCTTAGAAGTTTAATATAGCACTAGCGCGTATACCGAGTCACCTGCCACACCGGCAACTACAAGACTCATGCGTGACACGCCATAATCCACAACACACTCAGTGGCCATACACACTTGCTGGGCTGGCTGAGCTTTTGTGCACAAGCTAAATCAATTAAATTCACACAGCCAAGCTGGGTGAACTGTGCGAAGCGCTTGCCTTGCTCAGCTCTTGGGTGAAAATTGAGTCTACAAATTGGAAAGAAACGCCTGAACGTGATTGTAGAACGCAGCTGCGTGTGCTTAAACACATGCTCACCTACTTATATACCTATGTATGTATGTGTATATATGTGTGTGAGTTGGTGTTCATGTGTTTGTGCGTGAAAAGTTCTGAAATTAATATTATTAAAAGAAAATTACCCACAACATATGGTCCGAGTGGCGACGAACACAAAAGGAGCTTGCTGGAGCAACAGTTGTTGAATTAAGGATATTAAGTATATTCACTTGTGTGTGTGTGTGTGTTGTTTACTCGGGTAAGTAGGCATATAAAATGCCGCTCACAAACTCATCAAGAATGCCAGTGAAAGCTTAGTTATTTCTTTATGTGTATGTGTGTGTGTGTTCCTGATTGCGCTTGTTGATAGCATCAATTAATTTGGTAGCGCACTTTATCACTCTTCTTCCTCTTCTTATTGTTGTTTTTGTTATGATTGTTGTTGTTGTACGCATGAAATTGTTATGGCAAATCTGAGTGCGGCTCAAAGAGTGCTAACAATCACGCAACACTTTGGGAAAATTTTGAAGATTTGTAGATTTGAAGAATTGAAATATTGGATATAACTGTGTCTACACACATACACATACATACACACACTTTTCTAATAAAAATATTTTAATGGTGCATTTGTGTTGCCACTTGTGGTATCTGCTCATGGCATGGCATGCATTTCAACTTTATTATGCCACAACAAATGACGAGAAAAGTGAGAATGAAACTAGCACACACACATACAGACTCACTCACATAGATATAAATGGACACACACATATATATAGACACTTTGATAGACAGTCGGCTAACCAACTAACAAGACGCCAGATACAAAACAAATCCATTAAAAACTTGGCAAGTATAAAATTTAACAGCCTTCACCCACTCTACGCGCACCCCCCTCACCACACACACCCTCTCTATCCTTCCTTCTCTGCTAGCAACCAACAACCAACCAACCAACAGCGGAACAATCAATGTGGTTGAAGTGAGCAGTGAGTGGTGGTGTGTGGTTGATTTGCTGGCAGCGCGTTTTGTACTGCGTTTGGATGCCTTGTTGTTGCTGTTGTTGTTATAAGCGCCTGCTGATGGACACGCAAGACTATGTGTGTGAGTGTGACGCGTCAAGTTCATTGAACGCTAAAGCGGAACAGCTGAAAAAGAATGCACGACACAATGTGTATTAACAAAGTTTTCTCACCCCACCCTCGCTCCCACTGTCGCGTGTCTTCCTTCCTTACATTTGCCCTGGCGAGTGAGTGACTAGCAGTTTAACTATGCACAAGCCAAGTGCTGTTGCTGCTCCGTTTGCGTGTGTGTTTGTGTGTGCTAGTTGCTGTGTATTTGCTTAGAAGGACGCCGAAGAAAGGCAGTTTATTGACAGCAATGAAAGGATGTCCATACACATACACATACATACATACACTTGCACTCATACAAACGGCTATTTACTATGGAGACGCCACGACTGTTGGCAACAACTAACGCTATTACATCACCAGCGGTCGGCGCATGTTCTGTGTGACTCCTTCGTGTTTACGCTGGAAATGTGAATGGTGTGGTGATAGTATATAGTTAAATTTAACCCTTTTTAGGAAATTATTGAGTGTTAGAAAAAAATTTAAAAAAAATTCTGAAATTTAAAAGTTTTTTTAGTATTTTTTTTTTATAAAAAAAATGAAAATAATTAACTTCAATAGCAACAAAATTTTCTTTATATATAAAAAAAGATTTAAAGAAATCAGCTATATTTAACAAATTGTGTAAAAAAAATGAAAAAAAAAATATTTTTTCTTGGTAAAACCTTTTGAAACTAGATAATATTATTGAAAACTAAATAAACATCTCGAAAAAAAATAAATAAAATAAGAAAACTAGAGAGCGAGCTTTGAGTATTCGACGGGGTAACAAAGTACTTCTGTCTCGCGAGCTCCTTCAATAAGGTACCCACGTATATACAAATATACCTAGCCGCTCAAAGCAGTGATTATTCGATTAATAACCTCGATTCAAGACTTCCACACTGTCTAAGACGTCCAGAAAATAGCGTGGTGGAAATATCTCAAAATTTTCTTCATGACTGTACTGCTTTTGGTAGACTGATATTGAGGTTTCCACTATGAGAAATCCGAAAACTTTTTGATGTCAAAATTAGTAGCTTTAGCTGAAGTGGGTCACTAATGCTTAGTCCACATAACATTTTTTTTGGGGACTCATGGATGGGATCACAAAAAACATCACAGAAATTTTTCATTTGTTCATCTAGATGGCTAATATCGATTCTAGCCAATTCGCTAGGATCGCCGAAAAAGGGCCTTCCGAAGTGTTTCAACCTCAGTCTGGCAAAAGCTGGACAATGTAGAAGGAAATGCTTAGATGATTCCATCTCGCCTTCCTCCATACAACCATCTCTACGATCCCAAGTCTCATCGCATGGGTACCCATTGGACAATGCCCAGTAAGTACACCCATGATGGCTCTGAGATGGACCTTGTCCAGAGAAAGCAGTTGAAAGGACCGCTTACGCTCCACAGAGGGCCAAAAGGACCTCGCCACTGTACAAGTACTGGTAGTTGACCAGCGTTTGACGAGCTCGTGCGTAGTCCCATTCCGACGTCAATGTAGCTAGGGTACCCTCCCTTGCAAGCTTGTCCGCTTTACAGTTACCAACGATCCCGTGGTGACCGGGTACCCACACTAGTCGGATCGCAAAATAGCTAGAAGCTATTGATAAGGATCTAAGACACTCCTTAACTAGCACATAGCGTACTGTCATCGATTCCAATACCAGTATTACCGCCCTGCTGTCGGAGTGAATACATACCTCTCTAAAAAAGGTCACCATACGGAGCAGTGCGTCTACTGCCACTTTAATCGCAGCGACCTCTGCTTGGAAGACACTACAGTGGTCAGGTAGCCTAAAGCTGGTATTGATATAGAGCTTTCTGCAGAAAACTCCCCCACCCACCTTTCCCCTTAGCTTCGATCCATCATTGAAAAAGCTGACTGCACTTCTCCTCCATTGACTTCTACCTTCCCACATATCCCTCGTAGGTACGTGTGCAGAGAAGAAACCTCTAGGGGACGGTTCCGCGGTGCAGTGGTGCAAGTAGTCAGGGATACACTCGAACCGACGGAGAATTTCAGAATGCCCCTCTTTTGTACGCAGCGTCTCTGAGACTGACAGCGACCTTTGCCGCAGTGCACCTTCCGGCTATATCAACAGGTGCGACGTGTAAGATGGCATTTAGAGCCATTGTTGGTGTTGTTCTTAGCGCTCCGCTGATTCCAATGAGAGCCGCTCTTTGGACACACTCCAGCTGCTTAGCTAGTGTGACTTTCTCGAGTGCCCTCCACCAGACGACAACGCCATAGAACATTATAGGTTTAATAATAAGTGCCGAAATGAAAAAACGTTGCCTACATATGGGCACTATTGAATAATAAGTGCTTCGATTTTTTAGAAAAAAAAAATCATGAACAAAAAAAATTAAAATAAAGTACGATTTATTGTGCCTTCGCCATCATATAGAAAGAACTTGACAATACTTAAATAATATTAGATTTATTTCTTATCTGAATTTTTTTTTCAGTTCCATTAACCTCCTCCAAACTACCAGCGAACTCCAAAGAAACCCTCTGTTTGCGCTGCAAAAACATGTCTAGCTGGTGAGAATGAAAATTTGCCGGCTGAATAGCGATGGATTAGTGGTTCAATTACTTGGATCAATAAATTGTCATTAGACAAGCGAGCAGAACAGAGGCCAGTGCCATTTCCTCTACCACTTCCACGCTTCCCGGACTTAATCATTTTCTACGTACATTGCGCTTGCGAACAACTTACTCCTTTCAACATTTTTCTTTTAAATGTCACAATTTTTTTTTGCGTCTTCTTTGTCTGCGACAGAGTCCATTAATGTCAGCGCCAGCGCAAACACGCACACACACACACACGCGCTAGTGAAAAATCATTGTATATTTAAGAGTGGTGTGAGAGAGGGTGATGGAAAGTAAGCAGAAGCGATAAATTTGCTATGTCGCCTAAAAGCATGCTACTTTTTTCTTCTTTTTTCACTCTCTAAGCGTGCAAATAACGTCAAGCGAATAGGCGAAAAAATAGAACAAAGACGCAATGAGATAATAAACTATGAAAAAATGCTACAAAAAAGAATTGTAAATCTATTTTCAACAGCTGAAAGGCTGTAAGGCTGCAAGCATGCGAGGCAATTCAACATTTGAGTCACAGCCATCATTGTGTTAATTTACCCTATAAATTTGCCACACTTGATTATCATGTGAGTCACGTGCGTGCCAAATTGCCAAGTCCTTGACGCCAATATATGAAAGAGAGCGCACATACATATCTACATATATAGACACATGTGAACTTCGATGGAACGCATTTGTGCATGCGCATAACCCAAAACCGCAAACATTTTAAATGCATTGCTGTGCAAATTATAATATAATTTTTGGAATTTCACCGCCTAATGCAGCCAATGCACAATGAATGAACGCGCATATACATATGCACCCTCTAACAGTCTGCAACATTTGTATGCATACCAAAGGCATGTCGCGTCACACCACACAGCGTTGCATTTTATGTTAAGTACATATGTTTTGTTGTTGTTGCATTTATATATTGTTGTTGTTGTCATATTGACATTACTCTCAACTGTAATAAATCGCTTGCATATGACTCCGCTGCACTTTTCGTTTTTTTCATGTGTTATTTGCCACTGAGCCACATTAAGCTGTCATTTACGATGCGTTGCTGCGACCTCAAACGTTGCACACCGCCTGCCTGTCACCCTGTATTCGCGCGCATATGCTCGGTGTAATTTAGTGGAAGTAATGCCGCGTGTACTTGGCGGCAAAGCGCCTGTGCAAGTCTGTAATTTTAATTGAAACTATCAGATTTTAAAGTTAATTTGCTGATTGACAGGCGAAAGTGTGCGAAAGCCAGCGGCATGTGGTGTAGCGGGTGTGAGGGGAGTCGTATGTGTCTATATTTATATGTGTGGATAAATGCTACACTAATTTGTGTTGGGTTAGGTTGAAGTTAATTAATGGCAGCGCGCTGGGTTCTACGTCTTCTAATTACTTGTTTGACTTTTTGAAGTTTTGAGTTCACTTCCAGTTTTTGTATATTTTAATGTCACAAGAGTGGTATTTATACTACAAAGCTTAGAGCCAAATCGTATTTAACTACAATCTGCATTGCAGAAGAACTCTGGACGCTCTCTGTACTCAACTTTAAACATAAGAGACCAAGCAAGCTCTTTAAGCTGTGGTTATCTCTGAAAGAACGTGAAGGAAAGGTAGTTAAGACAGATGGGCTTATTAACTAATAAAGTTTCGGTGGCGTTTTGAGGTTGAAAACATATATTTCGAATAATCTTAAAGGAACGAAGCTAAATTTGTGACTCAATAATTTTTCAATACCATGGATATGAAATAGCTCTATCATCATAATTGAATGAAAGAAAAATGGCGTCAAACTCGAGTTAAAGGCTAAACGTTAAAGTCCAATTTAAGGATTATTATTTCAAACAAGAAAAGACGTTAACTTCGGCTGTACCGAAGCTAATATACCCTTCACAGGTGCATTTCTTTTACTAACTATGTGTTTAGGCAAATCTAAAGACGTAAGAAAAAGTAAGTAAAACAAAGAAAACATTTAACTAATGCTTTATAGCCGGGTTGTTTGCTAGGCACATTAAGGTTATATAGTTAACCGATCTGAACAATTTCTACGGAGATTATATTATTACCTTAAGCAGTAATCCATGTCAAATGTCGTGAAGATACCACGTCAAATGTGAAAATTTTCCATACAAGCCATTGATTACGATCGTTCAGTTTGTATGGCAGCTATATGATATAGTGAACCGATCTGAAGAATTTTTTCGGAGATTAAATTATTTCTATGAACAATAACTCACACTAAATTTCGTGAAGATATGTAGTAAAATGTGGAAGTATTCCATACAAGCCCTTGATTCCGATCGTTCAGTTTGTATGGCAGCTATATGATATAGTGGTCCGATATCGGCAGTTCCGACAAATGAGCAGCTTCTTGAAGAGAAAATAACATCTGCAAAATTTCAAAACGATATCTTAAAAACTGAAGGACTAGTTCGTATATATACAGACAGACGGACGGACGGACAGACAGACGGACATGGCTAATCGACTCAGTTCAACATACTGATCATTTATATATATACTTTATAGGGCCTCCGAAGCTTTCTTCTGGGTGTTACAAACTTCGTGACAAAATTAATATACCCTGTTCAGGGTATAAATATTCTTCTAAATATGTATTTCTTTCTAATAATCAGTTCGATTAGTTGTTAAACTCGAGTTTAGGGTTTTGTGTTTATGACTAATTTTCAAGTATGCTTAATTACAGCCGAAGATTTATAAGAATTCTTTGAAATTTTTGTAATAAAAGTTCGATCGAAAGTTAAACATGTATTTAAAGTTTTCTGTCTATCTTTTATGGATATTTATAAGGAGGTTTTCTATCAGTAAATCCGATTCGTCGTTGAGATTGAACTTAATATAGAGTGTTTATGAGATGCTGTCTGGCATTATCATTTGTATATTAAAAAAAAAAAACACTATTTCCCATATAATAAATTTGACGTTAAACTGGAGTTAAAGAATTTATGTTTGTAAAAAAATCTGCGAAATATTCCCTATATAATATTTGCAGCTATTTTTCAAAACCTGTCCAATACTGAGTTCGATTCGTTGTTAAACTCGAGTTTAAGGTTTTGTTAATTGTCAAGTACTAATTTTAGGAGTATATTTATAAGCCTTTAAGGCGAGTTTAAAGCAGCCTGTTTATGTCTTTTGTAAATTTATGAGGAGATTTTCTAGCAATAGATCCCAGTCTACGTTAAACTCGAGTTTAATGCGTCTGTCTGATATTATCATTTATTGTACACATTAAAAAAAAAACTTGTATCTTTATAGTGCTCATCAAACGGGTGTATTGTAAGTTTAAAGCTAAACTCGAGTTTAATATTTCGTGTTTATGAGAAATGATCATGATCAATGAGTTTGCTCATTGATTTAGTCGAGTTATATGATTTTTGGTATGTGACAAACACTGTGTTTGAGTGTAGTGTTTATGATTAAACTCGAGTTTATATGTTCATACATTTTTTATTGTTGTTGTAAGTGAATAAAAAAGTATTTATTATAAATGCAATATCTAAAAGTGATAGTTTGTGAAAAGTACAGTACAGTGCTTCCAGACAATCCTTTCCTATCGTAAGGGCTATTGATAGAAAAAAAAATAAAAGATTTTGCGCGAATTATTTCTTAGAAACTCCGGCGAAAGTTTTGACTCCAAGATAAAAAAAAACTGTGTCACGTAATATTAAGTAAAATAAGGCAAGATAACTTATTTGAGCCTTAAGGTCTAAACAAAAGTTGCAAAAGTTAAAAATAAACCCTTCCCCGCATTCCATATGAACCCTTCTAAGATAAAAGCAAATATTTTTATGACTGCTAGGCATTTCTGGCAAATTAAAATAATTCTTTTTATCTTTCTTCAGTCAAAGCAAGCAACTGCAATCGATTAAGGATTTGTTTTTGAGCGCTTTTTCTCTGCCAAATCCTTTAATTTCATAATTTACTTAAGCCACAAGGGTTTATAACGGTAAATATGTGTGTTATACATATGTACATATGAGTTTATTGTCATGTGCACCATGGGAGCCCTTTTTTCAGCAAGCTTTGAATTCATTTGCAGACACTCTCTCACGCACATATGTATATCCTTAAGCAGATCTGTTGTAATTCCTTATGCTTTACGATTTGTTAATAGCAAGAAAAGTGAAAAACTTTTTACTTATGCGCTTAATAAAGAAAGTCGTCGCGAGTCTGGGGGTACACCACAGTGACGTCTTCTATAAATAACTGTACAAATATACGCACATACACACATACATACATACATACAGACATATTATATTTAAAAATAAAGTCTCATTTCAAGGTAAGCAAGCGTCTCCGACTGTCTTCCACCAGCTCTTGTGAGCTCATTTATTCTTCTGTTGCTGTGTGAATTTCCTTTGCAACGTTTTTTTGTTCGTATTACTTTACTTTCTTGGTCAGGACTTTGTTTAATGAGGACTTTTATCTGCTGCTGTTGCCACCTCAACTTGTCAGCGCCATCAACGCAATGCTTCGCTCATTGGCATCCAAAGGCGCTGCAAGACTCTCTCTCGCGCCTGTGAATTAGGTAAATAAATACGCGACGTTGCTTTCAACACAACTGTTGCAAAACTGTTGGCTGCGCGACGCCTTCGTTGCCTTCGTTGCCTATGGTTAATGCTTTTAATTAATTAAAATGTTGTAATCTGCTGGAATTATGCTTCAGATTAAGGCAAACACACAGTCCCACATAAGGAGAAATTATTTTATCACAATATGAGCAGAACAGAGCGCCACCAAGTTGGCAACATGTCGCGGCACAGGTTGTTGCAACTGAAGTGATTATGTTGCTTTTGGCTTATGTAATTTTATAAGGGGTGCTTTATTAGGATCTGTTGGGAAGCGCATAAAAAACATATTCTTTCTCTCTTCATTTATCTGAAAATCTTTTTGTGCAGGGTTGCCATATTTTTCGAACACATTTTTGGCTTTGTACCACGTCTATGTCAACATAATCGGATAACTCCGAGTTTACAAGACGAGAGTAGTTCCCGTTTGAAGAACAGTTGTAATGCATTAAAAGTTTTTTTAGCTATTCAGGAGTATATATAGAGAGACTGATAGCCTCTAGGTTAGTTTTATAAGTAATTCCTCAGGTCATTGATATTTGGCCTTAACTTATTTAAGGCCTTAACTCTTGGACTGCAAACCACTATTTGGGTTAGTTTGGTTATTAGGATTGATAAAAACTGGTAATACAGCTTGCCAAACAAGATCTTTGTATACAGTGGGTATGTTTTACGGTGTTCTCGAGGTTATCAGGACGACTGTTGGACCCTGGGTGGCAGCAATGGAATAACTCTATTGTATGTGGAATATTGGGTTTCTTCTGAAAACCATACCATATGAAAACCGTACTCTGAAAGCTCATCAACTCTTCTTAGTTTAGAAGAAGTTCGAAAGACTTGGCGCCAGCAACTTGACAATGATAGACTTCATTGTTCTAAGCATCATATTTTGGGAATATTGGGAACATAAAAAGTATGTAAACTTGTACCGTTTCGATAGCAGTAAGTTCAATCCCACAACATTCGGATTTATATAAGCTGGAAAAAACAGGATTTATAGCTATGATAATCAAGAACTTCCAGGAGAACTTTTAGTCTTGGCAATAGACATGGGTCCGTCTAGAGCTCATCAAATCTATTAATTTATTGCAGGATAGGAAACATTATCCGACAAGTCTAAATGGCCAGATGAAACAAAATAATCCTGGAAAGCAATGACGAAACTAAAACTTTTAACTATAATCTCACATCCCCCCAAAATAACACCCGCTAAATCCCACACTAGCGGCAAGGGCGCGCTGAAATACAAAGCAACGGCATAAACACCCTACGCGTCGCGTTTTATCTCCACGAAAACAGTCGTTAAAGTTTCACCAACACTCGCGGCCTTAATGAGGTACAGTAAGTCGCTGTCGCCCTCGCGCCTCATCTCCTATTTGTCACAACGCCTTCCCAGCCACCGCCGCGCCATCACTGTTGTAACTTTGCCAAATAATCTGTTGCCAAATTAATAGTGAATCATCGTAGTTGGAATTTTCGCAACGATGGCCAAATTTGGCAAATGGGCCGCTTGTCGTCTGTATGACGACTGCCGCCGGTCGCCATTCGCCGCCTCCGTATCTTTCTTTCGTTGATTGTGGCGCTGATGATTCATTGGTGACAAATTGGCTGTCGATGAGTCATAAAGGACAGAAGAAACATTGCTTGCCGCGCTTTGTCAGAGAACAACGAACTGCTGAAACGTCAAGATTTATGAGACCGATAGCTGAGCGCTGATGGTCGTTTGAGTGCGTGGCATTTGAAGTTGGCGTTTGCAGAGAGTTGTCGCTCAATTCCGGAGTTTTATTGCAGTGGATTGAAACTTTTAATTCCTTTGCAGGATTAATTGCAATGGTAGTGCAGTTTGTGATACTTAAGTTGCATTCGTTAAACAATTTGTTTACTGTGCAACAACAACAGCAAGTGTGATAGTTCATAATTTTGCGTTTTTAATTGAGACTCGATAGGAGTTCGAGAACTTTTGGAGCTAATTTTTGTATTAAATTGCATTTTTTCTCGTTTTACCTTAGTATAAAAATGAAGACAAGGAAGTGTTGGGTACATTTTGATTAAGTTCCTCCCGCTCCCACTATATACTGATTCAGGTTATCCATGTAGGAACTGAATATTGGATGCTTACTGTCCTCATGAGTATATCTAAGTTTGTACTGGGAGTGATGATGAAGGAATGAGTTCCGAAGAAGTTGAAGTACTTAATATCTTTTAATAGAAGTAATTTCTTTGTCAGAAGTACCTACTTCGATTTTGGAAATAAGAAGCTACTATAAAGAGGGCAAAAGGGAAGACGGAAATTTTAAATGGACAAGTCATTAAATGCTGAAGATACTCGAACTTTGATGGACAGGAACTTTGAATTGATAAAACATCAAGCTTCTGAGGCAATCAGAACTGTGACCCGGCCGGAACTTTTAATTTCTAAGACATTGAGAGTCTGAGACAATTGGAACTTTGGCTGGGCAGGAATTTTGAATTCAAAGTTCATTGAGTGCCTGAGACACTCGGATCTTTGACAGGACTGGAGCTTCGAATTGTTAAGACGTCCAACAGCTGAGACAAACGGAACTTTGGCTGGATTGGAATTTTGAATTTACAGGTTATTGAGTGCCTGAGACACTCAGAACTTTGACAGGACCGGGACTTCGAATTGATTTTGTTTCATACTATTTTTTAGAGTTCCTCATCGTTGCTCATCGTTGAAGCCGGACCTCTGATCCCTGAATTTAAATGATACATGTTCCTAAAAAATTTAATTCTCGATGTATAAAGAAAAATGGGCCGCTCGAAGAGTAAAGGCAGCGACTTATAGACCATAGTGATGGATTAAACGTATACCAATATTTCTGTAAGTTAGACGACTCTCGGTGTGTTTGGGAAAACGTTTTGATCGAAGATGTATGGAAGAAAGGATCTACATATGTGAGCTTTTAGGGGTTTTTAGGGGTTTACGACACTGTTGGTTTAACATTGGCTTGAGGTGGTACTTGAAGAGGCATATGACGTCTATTGGAGAGTTCCATTGTTGCTGTGGGCCTTGAACTGAAATAAGTGCGTTACACTTGCGTAGACTCGACTATTTTGAAGATGATCTAAGTCTTAGTATTTGTTGGTGCTGACCCTGAAATGATGGACCTTCTATGGCTGGTTATGGGTATATGGAAAGAAACTTCAAGGAAAGGAAACACGCTACCTTTGTGGCAATGTGCAACTGTTGAACTGAGAAGGTGGAAGCTCTTAGGTTTAATATGAGTAGTTGAAAAGGAACTCCAAAGAAAAGAAAGCAAAACTTTTGAAACTGCACGCATTTTTTAAACAGTTAAAGCTTTTACCAGCTCCTAGATCACATGTCAACAATGTGAGCTCATGCGAACTTTAAAGAAAATAATATATTTTCAAAATTTTCAGCCACAAAATTGTAACATAAAACACATGCTCACATGTCTCGCTATCTTCATAGCTGTGCCAGTGTAAATACACAAACACACACACACACCTACACATGTAAGCGCGTCAAATTTATACCTTCAGGCTGCATAATAAACACAACACCGCAGAGCAGTAAATTTTCACCTCGCCTGGCAACTTGTCAGCAGCAAACAAGCCGGCTAACTTTAACACACTAACAAACACAAACAAGTCCTGGCTTACAGCTTCATCTACGAAACACGCACACACACACGTTCTTCTCTTCACTCCGCACAAAGCTTCTTCTGTAATACTTCAAACATTTTTCGAAAAGTCTTCTTGCCATTCTTTTTTTCGCCTTACCAACTCATATTCTCAGCGCGTGACTTGCGCACACACATACTCATAAATATTCACAAATACACACACAAACACGTGCATGTATTATCATGTTTGAAAATTTGCAGCCCGAAAAAAACGCTTTGGGGCAAACAAAAGTTGTAAAGAACAATTTTGAAGGTGCTCGTTTATAACTGACTTGTTGGCCTGACCTCGTCGACCGAAAAACAACAACAACAACAAAAATAACACCGTTACAGCTTTATATGCATTATATATATGTGTATGTGTGTGTGTGTGTGTGTGTGTGTGTGTGTGTGTGTTTGCGAAATATGCATTTGAGTGAAACAGTTTGCTGTTTACAGTGGATTGTAGCGCAGAATTGTAATATCTTACGTGCTTCGCATCCACAATGACGCATATATTTGTGAACACACACACACCCATATATGTATATACATGCAAGCATTAGAAAATTCCTTTAATGTTAAATGTATTTTTGAATTTTGCTTTGGGCCCTGCCACCTTCGAGCTGCAGAAACTTTAGCAACTTTTCATAGCTTTTGAATATTCTGTCGGAATGCCGCCAAAATGTTGGCGCATTAAAGCTTGAAAGCAGTCGCTGGTTTTAAAGTGGATATTTTTAGGAGAAATTTTTAAGATTTACTAATTTTGGAGTTACTACATGGGGCTTGGTAGTATCCTTAGTAGTGAAAATAGATAGCTAAAGCTTTTAAGAACAGTTTAAAGTTTCGTGTTCTTTCGCTTTCTAGTAAGCTTTTTGTTGAGTCAATAGAAAACCTCTTATGAAAACCCGTAATTTTTTCTTTGGAGCTTAAAGCTGGTAGGACTAGTCTGCCGCCGTAAATCAACAATCAATGTGGACTAAGGTGCTTTGGTGAAATTTCCATCTCGCAAAGATAGTTTAAACTTAACCAAACCTGAAGAAAGTTCATGTCTTAATTAAACTCACTCAAAATTTCTTAAAACAGGCTCGAGATGAAGAGCATTAGAGAGACATCTTTTAGAATGAGGAAAGTTTTGAAAGTAGACACTGGTGCACAATTATGTTGGTGAGGTACAACTCTTTTGATGTTTCGCAGAATTAAGTATAAGAAGGACTATCAATAAAATTCAGACGATTCAGAACCAGTCAGAGTTTAGAATTTCTAGCGAGTTAGGAATGGAAAGCAAGTATATTTGAATAATGTGTTTTTCTTCTTGTTCTTATTAATAGGATCTATTTCCAAGTTCGCAATGTTGTACTTATCGTTACTCTCTTTATACTATATAGTTGAGCCGACCTCTTGTCAAGTTATCAATAATTTACACCGTATTAAATACTTTCAAAGCTGAATCCTCTCTAGCCAAATAACTTTGTGGACTACAAAAATTCTGCTTAGTGGAAGTCAATAAGGTAAGCCATGCAAATCATTTATCCGTAGATTCATGGTCTTGAACTGCAACCAGGTCTGGCTCTCTCACTCTGTAGACAAATATGGTATCTCCATGGATTGTGTGTGGCTTCAAATCTGGGTATGTCGAACTAAAGATAGGTAATGTTGGTCCAGGGTTTGGAAATGGATTCAAGTTAGAGTCTCTTGAACTGAAGATAACTATGGTAGGTACAGGATTTGGGTCAGGATACTGGTCTGGGTCTCTTGAACTGAAGACAATTACTGTAGGTCCAGTGCTTGGATGTGGTTTCAAGTGGGGATCTCTGGAACTGAAGCCAAATTTGATAGGTGCAGGTCTTAGTATGAGTCTCTTTAAATAGTGTAGAATTGAAAATGTCTGAAAACATTCGGGCACTATCAAGAGGGAAGCCATAATTCAGTTCATAGCTAGGTGAGCTTGAACTTGATGATATTAGGTCGACTAACATTTTACTTTTGGCATACAATTTTACTTCGACAAAAAAGGGTTTAACGATGTGATTGGTTGGCTCTGTATATTTGGTCTGGAATATACAAATATTCTTACGAAGTTTAAGGCATTACTGAAGAAGTGTCCGTTTTTTTGAGTTGCCGATACGAATGAAATATACCGAGTTCGTTGATAAAAAATGTATCCACCCATTTTTTATTTTTGTGTGTCTACAACAAAGTAGTAGTAATGTTGTTGTATTCAAGCACGAAATTCAATGCTCGCACATTATTTGGTTTCGAATTCTAAAAACATCGAAATGCAATTGAAATAGAATTTCTTTTGCTGTAAATCTTTTTATCGTATTACAGGAACCGCTACACCAAAAACATCACGCACACATACTGATACAGATGTATTTCTAAAATTTCCTGTATTTCTCGTATTTTAGACGCATACGAGTGGGAGAACTCGTTGAATGGTCACAGCATGACAGCAGCAGCAGCAGCACAGTGTAGCACAATTGTTGTTGTTGAATAACGGTAAAAATGTCAACAGCGTCAGCGGTGAAGTTTATATTTCTTAAATGGATAGAATTCGCAAAGCAAAATTGGCAATTTCGATTTCATTTGGCAGCAGGTCAGACGAAATCGCATTTCCTGCATTGCCGTTTGTTGCCCGACATCCGCTACCAACGAAGGTGTGACGGCTCGGATAAGACATGGAAACCCATATATACACACACACATACACATGCATATTTATATACAAGTGTGTTTGTGTGTGTAAGGCATTGTAATGCAATGTAGGTAAGTGGGTATGACTCGACGTTTGAATAAAATTACCAAGGAGTGGCAGTGTGGCAGTTGTAAGTGACAACAAGGCAAGTGTCAAACACACACACACGCACACACACACAATTCCTGTTGCCGGGAAGTTGTAGTGAGAATGTCAGGGAAATGTTGGAAGAAAATGTGAAAATGTGTCACAAGGACACATGTCGCGGTGCAATGTGAATGTTTTGTCGGTTGTGATATGTTGAAGGAATGTTATATTAATATATAAATTTTATTGGTTCATAAGTAACTATCGTTATGCATTTATAATTGCATTAGGGTGGGTGGGATTTTTTTCGAGATAAACGGAATTTGAAATTAAATTAATTTTCTGAATTTTAATATATATTTTTCAGAGAAGAATATAAGTAATTATTTTGTTACAAAATGTTTGAAATATTAACCTTATGTAATGTTTTTTTTTTTTAATTATTAAGTATAAATACAGATTATTTTATGAAAAATAAAATCCGATGAATTACCGGATCCAGTTTGAGAATTTTATGCATTTGTTTTGTAGTAAAATATAACTCTGGAGGTTATGATAAAAATAAAACAGTAATTTTTGAAAATTTATTAATATTATACCACCCTAATAATGTCTACTAATTTTTTTAAATACAACTTTGGTTTATTTATTAAAAATATATAGAAGTTACCTACCGAAATTGAATTTGAAAACTTACCTAACATATATTATTTAAAAATTATTATGATAAATTCCGCTCAATAACTTCGAATGCAACCCTGTCCCCGACATTACAACAGCTAAAAGCAAATACTAACACGACAATTTTTGACAGAAATTTAGTAAAGGATGTTGAGAGGGATTTTAATAACTTCTATTTCCACTTTCAGTGTCAAATAAAGAGGTATTGAGTTACATTATGTTTGAATCAGAAAGACTAAAGTCGTAAGTGTAGCCTACTTGCCAAAAGTTGTGACGCCTGGGATATTACAAACAGATTTCGGGCTTGATATTGGAGTTTTAATAAGCTTAACAGATCTCTCAACTCAGTATACTTTTCTTAATTCTAAATTCATAGGCTACTAAGAACGTAAATCAACACCACCAACGTAAAGACAATAGAATTTGAATACAAATTGCTTTGTGAGGTCATTCTTTTTCGAATGTGAATCTGAAAGAATAAAAAACCTATATTTATTTCGTATATCGTTTTTTTTCGTTATCATTTCTAGCTTTAGTTTTTACTTTTTATTTTACTGAGTCTAAACCGCCAGAAGTTGGGCGATGATTACAAATTTCAAAAAAATTTTTAAATTAAAATTACAACAATTTAAAAAAAAAAATAATCCATAAAAAATCAAAACAAAAATGTGTACAAACTTTCAAAAGAAATCATAGGAATAATTAACGCTAGTTATCAACATAAAAAATCGAAAAATATCGATTATAAATTTTGGAAAAAAATAATCGATAAAAGGCGAAAAAAAATTGAATATACAACTTTGTTTCCGCCGTTTTTTTTTTGTAAGTTTAAGTTTTTTTTTGTATAAAAACTTGGAATTATAAAGGAAAAGCAAAATTTTCCGCAAATGTCGAGAATTCGGCTCAAAAAGTGCCATTTTCAGTTGAGAATAAGTTTGGGATGCAAACAGATCTCTAGAAATATTTTGTTGGGTTAATGTTGACACAAATGTCCAAGATCGATATAAAAAATCGATTTAATCGACCAGTGCTTGACTCTAGAGACATCTATTGGAAAATGGCGGAAGCAAAATAATCGATAAAATATCGAAAAAGTTGGTAACAAAATTTCACAAGAAAGCATACAGATCGTTATCGATACTTTTTCATTACAAAAATTTAAAAAGAATAATCGTTAAAAATCGAAATAAATTTAATATAAAATTTTCAAAAGTTCACAAAAATAACCGATGAAAAATCGGAAAAGTTGGTAAACAAATTTCATAAGAAAGCATGTAAATATTTATCGATACTTTTCATTACAATAATCGATAATAAATCGAGAAAAATTTAATATAAAATGTTCAAAAATTCGAAAAAAATAATCGATAAAATATCGAAAAGGTTGGTAAAAAATTTTCGCTAGAAATCATATAAATAATTATCGATACCTTTTTATCAAAAATTCGAAACAAATCGATAAAAATTAAAAAAGATGGAATAACATTTTTCGCTGGAATTCATATAAATAATTATCGAACAATTATCGATCGCAAACATTTAAAAAAAAAAATATATACAAATTTTCCTAATGCTTTCATATGAGTATGAATGAAAACTTCCTTTCAAAGCAGTTTAATTCACCCTAATGTTGAGATAACCGCTTCTTCAAGCAATTGTTGTTGTACGCCTGCTAGCACTGTTGGAGTTTCACACGCTCGAACTGTTGAAGCGGCAATTCGAGTGCTACGGCAATTTTTCACGCAACTCGAGCAAATATTTTGCAGCGAAACCAATGGAATTACACGTACACACACACATACACAATCTCACAAGAATACACATGAAAACACACTCGAGCATACACACCCATCTTGTGTGTTTGCACAAACACGCCAACACTGTTGCCAATGATTCGCAAAAATTCACCAGAAATTCACTTGCTCAACAGCATGCAAGTGTAATATTTTGGAGATAATGTGGTTGATACTGTTGCTGTTGTTATTATTCTTGTTGTTGTTTTACAATATTTAAACAGCGCTGTTTATGTGCGGCGAATACCAGCGTAAGCAGCGTAGTCATTCAAATAAATGAAATAGAGTAAAGAAGAGCGCGATAATAAAACGAGTAATAATAGTAAAAAAAAAAGGAGAAGAGCGAAGTGGGGGAGATGTAAAAGTAGAAGAAGGCAAACAGCCAAAAGCGCAAATGGAGATGATGATGAAGGCAACCAGATAAGGAAACCAAACGAACAAGCTGTGAAATATTGCCGAGTTCAAGGCGCATAAGCTGCGTTAAGCGTTATAAGCAGCGGATATGTGTGAGTAAAGTAAAGTATAGACGATAACAACAACAAATACAACAAATATTTTTGTATTTATATATATACATATATATGCATGTGTGCGCTGCCGCCGTTTGCCTTTGGCGTTTCCTAGCGTATCTTTGCTGTCTTTGTTGTTGTTGTTGTTGCTATTACAGTTGTTGTTGTTGTAGCTCTCTTGCCGCTTCAACGCCATACAAATTGTATACAATTGCAGTTTGCATTCCACAGAGTTCCACATTTTGTACACGACTCAACAGCTTTACGAAAAATGGCACATAAACACCCACACACACAGTGACACATATAAATTTGAACATTTGCTGTTGTTGTTGGTGTTGTGTGTTAGAGTATTTCGATGTGGCATAGAAAGGAAAACGCCTGCTGACATAGTAGAATGTTACAAATTCCGTTAACCGAAATTCCGTTGAGACTTTAGCTGTCTTCTAACACACAAAAACATTCACATACAGTAATACATAACTGTTTATATCCATGTATGTGTGTGTGTATTTATGCTTGCATAAATATATGCCAACCATTCGTGCAATGCATTTGTGGCTGGTGAAGTTTCGGTGAAATGCAACACACAAATATTTATGGTTGCAAACACACACACACATACCTTTATATAAGTATATGCACATACATATATATATAGAACTGTGTGAGTGTTTAATGGACATAAATGTGGCCTTCTCTTTATGCAACGAATGATCAGCTGTTCGTTTGTGGTCAAACGTAAATACTCTGCATAGCTTGCGATAAGTTCGATTTTATGTTTTTGTACTTTCGGAATGTTATACATTTAAAATATATGTACATACATACAAAAACAAATATATCCAGTTATTAATGCTATTTTGCTTTCTTTGTTTTTCGAATGAGTGCGAAATAAACCAACCAAAAATCTGGTTTGCGAAGATATTAAATATTCAGTGAGGATGAAAATCTGTAGATAATTAAGCAATCATTTATACTCAAGCTTATTTGCAATTTCAATTCAATACTGGCCATGGAGGCATCTAGAGAATTGATTTCTTAAATGTAAAAAAAATCGATTTTTTTGTATCAAATTATTGATCTAATCCATTAAAATATTTTCATTATGTACTATTTCACTATTTCTGTATTTTTAAATGAATAATAAAAATAATCGATAACAACTATTAATCGATTAAACTCTTAAAAATTTATATATTACTATCGATATCGTAAATTCAAATTCATTGTATGCTCATACTGTTGAATATTAAAAATAAAAGAATTCAACAAATGAACACCAAAAAAAAAATTATAAAAAAAATCGAAAGTAACGAAAATTATAATCTTACAAGGTGACAACCCTTCTCAAAAATATATTTTATGTTTTTTTAACAGTTTGATATACAAGAATAGTAGGTACGTTAAGTGGTTGTCAAAACGACGCATCTAGGCCGTTGGGAGGCCCATTTAGACACCACTGGGACTGTGATCCCTCACACTATAGAGTCATCTTTGAATCACGCTGTGGTCTTAATAAAGTGAAAAAGTTCACACAATTTGATATGAGCTTCTTCTTCTTGGCAGCTTCTGCAGTAATCATTAAAAGGTAACCCCAGTCTGCTGGAGTGTCTACCAATCAGCAATCAACTTACGGAGGTCGTTGATTGTTTCCATTGTGATTCAGCCGTATCAACAGAATGTTTATCTATTAGATATCTGCACGATCACAGAGGTATATAAATTCCCTCTTTATAAGCATCCCACTGCAGTGTTGTGCCCAATCTGGCTAGTTCATCTGCTACACAGTTTCCAGGAATGTCACTATGTCCCTGGACCCATTGCAGGTGTATCGTGAAATATGATGTCATTGTCATTAGTAAATCCAAGCATTCTTTCAATACCTGCGATGATATTCTTTGCGACTTTAGTAATTTTAAAGCGTGTCAAATATTTAGCACTCTTTTTGACAGAGAGTGTAGGCTTTCTTTAATTGCAGTGATCTCTGCTTGGAAAACACTGCAATCCGGTAACCGGAAAGCGATTCTGGTATCAAGTTTCTCTGAAAATACCCCGCCTCCTACTCGTTTGTCTAGTTTTGAACCGTCTGTATAGATACTTATCTCTGAATATTTGTCCACTTTTCCCATTTCCCACTCCTCTTTAGAGGGGCAGGATATGTGTAGGTCCGAGTTTAGATTCATTTCTATAGGATTTCGAAAGACCGTAATATTTGGTAGAAATGGGAACTTGCCGAGTATACTGGAATGTTCCCTATTGCAGTTTTGCAGTAGCGAAGATTCTCTCAGTCTGATGGCCGATTTCGCCGCCTGCTGCTTACAGAATAGATGTATAGGTAGTAAATACAGAATCGCTTCTAATGCCTGGCTCGGCGTTGTTCTGAGAGCTCCACTGATACATATACATGCCGCTCTTGTAAACATACCATACGCTTTACTGCGTACTTGTACCAATATCCCATATGTCATAATCGGCCTTACCACAGCTGTGTAGTAAGATTTCATTTATTTTATGAATTTAATGAAGTAAACTTTTTGGACAGGTTTGCCATCTTTCTAAAAATATTAAGAGCATTTTTGAAATATACGAATCGTTGAATAGCGCTCTCTTCGGAACTACATACATATATATCATATGACATAAGTTACTAACAATCGGATCGGTGATTTCGAAAACCAGTTTTTTTAATGTAATCTATGATTGCTTTGAAGGACTAGCTTATCCAAAGCTTTAACTATTCATATTTAATTTTAAAGTAAAATTGAGAATGTTAAATATGTATTCACTTACCATAAAAAGTAATGGTTTCACATATATGACATTGGATGAGTTTACACCTGGAAATATACAATAAAAATATAAATTAGTTAAAATTTTTTATGGATTCAAAGATTTCGGAATTGTAGCACAGTTAGAAGTGTGTTCAAAAAATAACGGGAATTTTACTATAAACTTCCAGTTCATTTTTGACCGCTTTTAGTTGGTACTTCATTTTCAATATGTGAATCGATAAACAAAACAGGTATTCCTAGGGATTTTTTGTTTAAAAAATTTCGAAGTTGTAGCATCGAACTTCCATTGTAAAAAGAGTCGATTTCAGTCAAAAATTACCTTGAACTATCTATTGTGGAGCTTTCGTTGACTTTTAGAGAGCTTTTGAAAAAAGCTTTTGATTTTCACAGAGCTTTCAAAGAAAGTAAAATAAAATGACACCGCCATTAATATTTCTAATATTTTATAGAGTTTACACTGATGTCTAAAGAGATTTGGAAAAAAGCTTTTGATTTTCTCAAAAGTTTCGAAGAAAGTATAATAAAATTACACCTTAACTGATAATTGGGTTCAATACAAAATATTTTATAGAGTTCACACTGATATCTAAAGAGCTTTTGAAAAAAGGTTTTGATTTTCACAGAGCTTTCAAAGAAAGTATAATAACATGTCCACTGATAATGGATTCAATGCCAAATAACTTTATATTTCCGCAGAGCTTTCAAAAGTTTAATAAAATATAATATTCAATTAAAGAACATACACTCTGCTACAAATTTATAAATATTTAAATATCACATATCCAAATAGAATTCGCACTTAAATGCAAATAAATTTTAATTTCGAAGAAATGCGAATTTATTGTGCTAAAATTGGATTGAAATTCAAATCAAACATTGCACAAGTCGTTAACTGATTGCTTACATAAGCGTGTATACAATTTGATACAAATATATGTGTGTATATATGTACAGTTACCAAGCACTTGCGCAGCACAATTGCAGAGAATGGCGCTTACAAGCCAGGTAGTGTAAGTGCAATAATTCCAGAAATAAAAGCTATAAATATTGAATGGCCATTCATCAATAAACCACCAATATTTCAGCACACCAACACCAACACAGACATACACACTGCATTTTGCAACAAAAATACAAACACAAACAAACAAACAAAGAAGAATGCAAAAACGAACAAAAAGTGTGTTAAGTAGAAACATGAAAAAACACTTTCGCTCTGCTTCGATTTCGTGTACTTTTTTCTTTATTTTTTCCACTGTTTACCCATCTCTGAGTGTGTACTTGTGCAACTAAAACAACAGCAAAAACAACAACAAAGTGAATTAAATTCATTGCCATTCGCCAGCGATGCGAATTCAATAGCAATGGTGAAATGAAGCTGGTGAAATTGGTGGAAATTCAACGGTAACAGCAATCGACATTACTGCCACAATTGTTGCCAAACAACAACAACAAACAAACAAAGCAGAAAACAAAAAACAAAAAAAAAAGAAAACCAAAAAATAAAAAGAAGCACAAAAAAGAAACCAGAAAAGTATTCACAAAAAATACGGTAAATGGGAAAAATGAAATATGCGCGAGTTCTTCACCTGAAACACGGAATTATTAAGTGCCGCTTGCAATTTCAAGCGCGACCGAGAGTGCAGTGCTCCCAATTCCAATCGAACATTGAATGCGATAGCACTCGCTACTTTCAATACCTGGCAGGTGGTATTGACTGCGCGGTGGCGGAGGCAGCGGTGGGAATTTACGTTGCTGTAGGTAAGGAATTTGCAGCGCCACGTGAAATGCGTGCACGTACACGGAATCGTAAAAACCGTTACAAAGGTTTGAACGCAAGCGCTGTTAAAAGGGGGAAGATTGTAGCATGAATTTAAAAGCGCTTGTCGCCATGGCGTATACGTGACTTTTTTCTAACATTGATGGGAGGTGCTGCACTTTGCTGGGAATGCAACTTGTCTAAAGGGACTTAATTTATTTTGTATAACAAATTAAATTTATGCTGAATATATAGTGTTTTCTGCTTTCAAAAATCTTTAACAGCTGAGTTAATTTTTTTATTTTTTGAATATTTTTTGTAAATTCAAAATCAAAAATTATTGATTTTCTAGAATTTTTATCGAAACTTTTTTTCGACTTTCAAACTTTTTTATATGTTTGAAAAGTGAACTATTGTTTTCTTATTTTTTTATATTTAATTCGAGTTTATTGTGGAGAAACTAAGGATCTGTCCTAAGCTTTCCCTGATATCTAGAAAGCTTTGGATTTTCACAGTGCTTTCAAAAGAAAGTATAATAAAATAATACTAATAATGGATTCAATGCCACACATTTAAAATAGGTCACATTAATATTTTGAGAGCTTTTGAAGAAAGCTTTTGATTTTCACAGAGCTTTCATAAGAACGGTAATAGTTGTGTGACTTCGATAGAATATGGCAAACTATTTTATATTTAAATAATAATAATTAACTTTAACGTTAACTTCGTTTAAATTTGTTTAAATTAAAAGAATACAAAAATTAAAGAAATACAAAATATAATTTATAAGGTGTATAACTTATATAGAATTAAGAAAAAATGTTGATGCTTTTTTAATTTCAGTAATGAAAGGGTTTAAGATCAGTAGGTCATTAACCTTCTGCAACCGAGCCTAGTTTCAGAGCTGCCACTTTTATTTATGGTTAGGCAGAGACCTTGAATTTTCCTTCTCGCTGATGATAACATGATTTTGCATTTACTCGGTTCTAGGAACTATGGGAAAATATAAATATATTCTTTATTTTCAGAGATATTTATATTTTTGGCAAATCTTCAGATCTGTGCGAATAAAAAAATATTTTTTTTTTTAATAAAGATGGAGACAATTTTAGAAAATAAATCGAAAAAATTAAAATATATTTCAAATAACATATCTTAAAAATTCGCATATCTATATTATTTGAATTTACTTTTGAAAATTGTAATTCACTTCATTATGATTTTAGGTATTGGACTAAATTTTTAGAAAACATTTGATAGCCATCCAAATTGTAGGCAATGTTTTACTTATGCTATACATTTCTGAAATGTTGCCTTTATTTTGTGCAAGACGAAAAAGACAACATTAGATATCTACTTTTGCTCTTAAAGCTTAAAAAATTGGCATTAACAACGAATGTTTTGCTAATAAGCCGAGGTTTGCTAGATTTCACCAGCCTTGAAATGTAATTGTTTATTTTTATAGACCACTTAAAGCTTTTTCACACAGCCAAAATTATTTGATACATTAAGATTATAATTAAGAAACCTTTCGCATAGCCGCCTATTCGATTAACGATCAGCTGTTATACATTTTTGTTCTTTCTGGTCAAAAATACATTTCGTTAGGGCTTTTTCAATTTGCGTAAACTAAAATTTCAATAAGTGTTGGCTATATATATTCATCATAATTGGACCTACATATATATACTAGAGCTCTTGGTATTCGACTAATCGACTAACCGAATTAACCGAATAGGGCATTATTCGAATAATAATATTCGGTTTCACTATTCGGATAGTCGTCAGTCATCGACTATTCGATTAACCGCTCATTTTCGACTATTCGGTTAACCGTTTGTTGTCGACTATTCGAATAGTGCAAGTTCATTATTATTTTTATTTTTATTGAAAAAAGTGAAACATTAAAACTAACAAAAAACTCGCTATTGTTTATGACTGTCATACCAACACTGTTGTTGTTTCACATGCAAAATTAAAATATGACTGATACAACACTGTGTGGTATGTTTCTTGAGTTCGCTATTCTATACCCCTGCCCACTTGCTGCCGAGTTTTTTCGGTTTTTTGCGGCATATGCCTAGTACTGCAGTAACCGGTTACTTTTTGGAACCGGTTTTTTTGGGACACACTCGTGGCAGTATGGGCGGTCGGTGGGTGGGGCTTTGGGCCGTTTTGGCGCAAAATTTCGACGAGTGGGTAGTCGGTTTTCTGTGAAGAACCGGTTTTTTTGGGTCGGTCAGTGGTCGGTTTTGCTCGTGCCCTTCTGCCCGAACACTTCTCAACCGATTTATACCGCACATTGTATATATCTGGAAAATACGGACATGGTCTGGTTTTGGCCTTAGCAAAAATCGCTATGTTTTTTTCATTTATTCGAATAGTGACAGTATGACTATTCGAATAACCGCAGTAGAACGACTATTCGAATAGTCGGAACATTGCGACTAACCGGATAGTGCTAACCAGTTAATATTTGTACGAACCGGATATTCGAAAAATCGGTTTTCAGGTTAATCGAATAATTTTAAGAGCCCTAATATATACATATTTTATTTTCAGTCTATTTATAGGACTTCCAATAGTTTACCAATGAGAAAAAAAATTAGGTAACTTTCTTAATATTAGAAGTTCAATTGTCTTTAGATTCGGTGAGAGCCTAATTTTTCAATTTAAAAGAATACTGAAACTATTTTCAATGCGTTACAACGTTTAAAAATAACGCCAGAAATCAGCTTCCAAAAATAAAAATCTCGTTCCATTAAAGAGCCTGTGAAAAACAGCTCGTAACAACCAAAAAGCAGTTAAAATAAAAACTATTTCGGCTACTGAAATTTCCATTTCGCCAAAAATTCACACAAATCTCATAAACCATCCTATACACACTCACACAATCACACACACAACCCAAAAAAACCATGGCATGCACACCTTTGCTGCTGCTTCTACTGCCTAAGACTATAGCACAAAAGTGAAAATTTAATTAAAACAGCTCGAGCGCAGCAATTTGTTGTCTATTTTATATTGTCTTATCGCTACGCTTTCTGCTTTTGTAACAGAAAATACCAGAAAGTAGCAGAGCAGCAGAATAGCAAAGAAGCGAAGAGCAGAGAAGCAGTAAAGTTTTCGGCTAGAAAGGCAAAACCATTGACTTTCGGTTATTTTATTGCCATATCATGAACTTTTGCAACCATGCATAATTTGTCTAGTTATTGTTACCGTTGTTACCGTTATGTATAGACAGACCTTTTTTGTGTGTGTGTGATGTTGTTGCTGCCATTGCTTTTATTGTAGTAGTTGTTGTTGTAGAGTTTTGTCACAAACTAACGCAAGGATATTCCAGTTAACTGCTGGTAATCTGCTGTTGGGGGGGACAAAGATTTCGTATATCCTGGCACTCGCTCTCACTCTTTGTCACTCTCTCTCTCCCTCACGCTAGTTCTAGTTATGTGAGCGCCAGTCATGTGTGTAAATTTAAGCATTTTGTATATCGCTCCACAGGACATTTGTTAGCAGCACACACACACATAGACACACTTTTCTTGTCAACTTTTTCCCCAATACACACACATACAGACACTCGCACACACACAAATTAACTGCTGCGCATAACAAGTTTTCATTTATGAGAAAATATAAATTTCAAAGCGTTTCAAAGTTTGACAGCACATTTGTTGTTGTTGTTGTGTGGTTGTGTTAGTTGTTGCTTTTTGTATTGTATTATCATTTGTTGCTGTTAACTGCTGGATATTGCTACAATTTCCATAATATTTAAATCCACACACACACATACACATGGATTTCTGTGTGCTGCATTCTTATTGGCATTACAACAAGTAAAATCCCATTTGAAATAGTTTCGACTTATTTGCGTTGAAGCCATTTTACTTAAGCCACATTAATTTGTCATACTCATTTGTATTACAATTATCCATGTATGTGTATATGTGTCTTGGCATTTAATTGCTTATTGAATTATGTGTAGTAAAATTAAGACATTCTTCGGGCGCTTTGTTCTGCAACAATTTGTGTTGAATTATAGGCAAATCCTAATTTTAGTTTTGCTTTCAAATGCTGTCAGTGACAGATTTTGTGTTGCATGAATTAATAACAATAATAATAATACAGTTAAACAAAGTAGTAAGTAATAAATTTAGCATACTTTTGGGCTTCAAGTGATAGTAAAATCTATTATTAATGTGATTACTTCAAATAAAACGCATGCCTTAAGCATTATTGAGCATACAAATCTATAATTATGATGTCATTCACTCAACAGTTGGATCTAAGTAACTCAAAAAGAGACGAATTTCTATACGAACAAGTAAGGAAGGGCTTAGGTCGGGTATAACCGAACATTTTATACGCTCGCAATTTATTTATTTAATTTTATTAATATAACAGACAAATTGACCCACATATTCATCATATATATGGTATAAAGTCCATTTAAAGTTGGAAACCCTAGTATTACGTAAATGGGAGTTAGGTGAAGTTATGGCCCGTTTTCACGACATATTATTAGAAGAAAAATATTCCCTCTGATTTTTTTCTAAATATCTGAGAGACATACCTATATTTTCGGTTAAAGAAAATTATTAGTACTGAGCTCCTCATGTTCAATATATGGGGCCTTGAAAACTTTTGGTCCGATTTCGACGATTTTTAGAATAGCGATGCCACACTATAAATGCAGTATTTACGTAAAGTTCTGTTCCGATATGTTCACTATTGATTACTTTATATATTGTAAAGTAAACGATTCAGATCGACTTCAAAGTTCTGGTATATAGGAGGTAGGCGTGGTTGTGAAGCGATTTGGCCTATTTTCACAACATATCATTGGGATGTAAGGAAACTATTACAAACCAAATTTCATTGAAATTTGTCGAGTAGTTTCGGAGATATAGTTTTTGACCCATAAGTGGGCGGAGCGACACCCACTTAAAATTTTGTATACCAATTTGAGTGCAGTTCTTCTGTACATTCCCTATAATGAAATTTAAGGCTTCTGTTGCTTTTCCTTACTGAATTAAAGCATTTTTAGTAATTTTCAACATAACCTTTCTAAGGGGGGTAGGGATGGTTATAATCCGATTTCCGCCATTTTTGAACTATATAAGGTAGTACCTTAAAGAAGCGACTATATTAAGTTTTGTTGATATAGCTTAAATAGTTCGCGAGATGTGTATAAAAAACTTAGTAGGGACGGGCCACTCCAAAAAACCCCACTTCTCCAAAAAAATTACATCCAAATATGCCCCTTCATAGTGTGACCCATCATAGCAATTTTTACTTTCATAGATTTATTTATGGCTTAATTATTGCACTTTAAGTGTTTTCAGTTTTCGCCATTTTGTGGGCGTGGCAGTGATCCGATGTTGCTCATTTTCGAAAGCAACTTTCCTATGGTGCCAAGCATCACCTGTACCAAGTTTCATCAAGATATCTTAATTTTTACTCAAATTACAGCTTGCACAGACGGACGGACAGACGGACGGATATAATCCTATATCTAACTCGTTTACTTTTGGCTGTTATGTGAGCAAAACTATTATACTCTCTTAGCAACTTTGATCGAGAGTACAAAAATGAGAGGTAACACTCCGAAAATGTCGTAAAGATTTTTTTATATAGAACAACAATAACAGTAGTAACCGAAAAATATATTAAAATTTTCGCCATTAAGACAGAGACTATATACAAGTTTTAGATATACATATTCTAACTAATCTAAAAGTCAAAGTGTTTCGAAATAATATCAAGATCGTGTTAAAGTTGGATTTAGTTTTAGTTAGGTATTTAAATAGTCTTAGATCTCTGATGTATGTCTATTATACATTTTTTTTTTTGATAAATCTTTAATGATGACTATTGCTCTGACTTTAAAATTGCCTTTATAAATGTGACTTTAATTATGTTCTCGACTAAATTTTTAGTCATAAAATTTACTCATAATTCCATTTTCTACATAATAATCGTAGTTTTAGTCAGCAACTTGGTTAAGAAGTCAGTCAAAGTCTTAAGCTGAACTTTACTATAATATTAGTCATAACCATTGCCTGGTCATAGAATGGACTCATATCGGTATTAAGTTAAAGAACATAAAAATTATCATCGACAGTTATATAATCGTCGTCAGATTGTATGAGTTGTCTTATTCATTACAAGTTGTGTGATAGTTCCAATCATAACTATAGTCATAGTCATTCTCATTCCCTTTGCTCGCAGTTGACGGAGCAAAAATCTTTGCTGTCACAGTTTTAACTCAAGTTAGTCGTAGTCTGAATAATCATAATTCAATAAAATATTTTTTTTTATTTATTCCAGATCATAGTTATAGTCTTAGTCAAAATCTAAATTGAGAAGCCAGTCACAGTCATAACCATCTGAGTTCATATAGTCGTAGTAAAAATCTTAACTAAGACATTTAGTCACAGTCACAGTCATTGTAGTCAATATAGTCGTAGTCACATTCAATCAACTTTTTAATCAAATTCGGTCATCATTAGAGGGTTAAGCCTTCCGTCGTACCCATAACGACTTATTTAGGCCCAGCAAAGGTGTCTAAAGTAGTCAAGCTGCAAACAACTACAAAACTGCATTAACAATTGTACACAGATTATGTTGTTAGTGTTGCTGAGTGCATCTGTGTGTGTTTGCATGCTAATGCTGCAGTACATAGCATTGCAGCAAAGCGCATAGCAGCAGTTGGCAAACTTAATAGCTGACAAGGGCAATGGGCCAACGCAGTGGGAAGGCGACGCCGCAGCCGGCAGGTTACTACTACAGCTGCAGATGAGCGCAAGTTTTGTGAAAAAGTTCGTCGTTTGAGATGCCACAACAGCTGCAACAATTCCGAGCGTAAAGCGGCAGAACTTTAGCGTGCCAACACATAGACAGATATTCATATGTATATATACATATCTATTATATAGTGGCATGCTACGTGTATAGTAGCAACGCTGCATAACTGTAAATAAACTTGCCGTGAATTCGCATAAAAATATATTTTTAACAATCGCTCCCTGTGTTTGTGTGTATGTGTGTGTTTGTGTTTGTGAGAGCAGATGTCAGCTGAGGCTACAACAGCAGCTGCTTGATTGTTGCTTTTCGCTGTTGTTGTTTTAAGTGAATGTTTTTGTTGTTGCAGCTGCTTTCTATGCTCATCATCTGCTCTGCTCTGCCACAACTCCCCCGGTGCACAGTGACTCCAGCGACGACGTTGGCATAAAATGCATAAAAGATGCCAACATTGCTGGGGCCTCCCAATAAGCGAGTCGAAAGTTTCCGAAAGCTCAGCAGCAGGCAAGCGTGCAGCAACTTAAATACAAAAGATAAAGTCACGTTGTCGTAATTTAATTGAAGTGCAGCAGCGAGTACACAGTGCCCAAAAGTATGCTTTGCAGGCATAAACTCAGCTCCTCATACTCTCTCTACTTTTCACTCTATCTCTCTCTCTCTCACTCTTTTCTCAAAATAGCTTTTTTTTTTATTTTTCAGCGAAAAAAGTTTCGAATTTCTAAATTCCAAAAATTAATTGACACACGAAGGCCTTTCGTTGCTAGTTTATTATTTATTTTTATCATCGAGCGTGCCCACAGGAAGCCGTTAAGTGAGCGCCTTCACTTCGGTCATAAAATATTCTATATTGCTTCGAAAGCCATCAACTGCAGACAGTCTGTTGCGAAATGTTTCCGTATCTGCGGTATCATCGTATTGTCGTTTACCTCAATCACTGTCTGCGAAGCATATTTCCGTTACGTTACACTCGCTCATCTTTCATCTCCCGCGCTGCGCCGGCTCCAGCCACAAACGGTTTATAGCTTCCTTAATGTCGCCTGCTTTTCCGCTTCATTTCAACGGACTTTTCTGTTATCTACAATATGGTACGAGTAACTGTTGTCCATTGTGGCATATTTTTATTATTACTATTTGTTGTTGCTTTTGTTTTTGTTGTTGTTGCTTGTTATAGTTTGTAATTTAATATCGATTGACAGGCTTCAACTCTACGCTTTCATTGGTGGACACATTGGTGGCTTTGAGGTCTACTCGCATTCGAACATACATACATAGGTACATACAGTTATAGATATATATATGTATATAACTTTTAAAAATCACTGGCAGGGTTGATTCTGTTATTTAAGCTTCTTTAATTCAGGAATTTTTTTGTTACTCGAAATCATTAAATTTAGAGGATTCTTTTCTCTTGTCTTGTCTCAGGGTTAAAATTTTTTCAAGTCTTATTAGAATTGCTAGAAATTTATAAAAATGTAAGTGAGGTCTGAACCACTGCTTCCATGACTTTTATACAGTCCAAAGTAATTATATAAAATCGATCAAGTCCTCCGTACTTCAATTGTATTCTGTTCGGAACCCTTATAACGCTTCTTGAACCTTCCGTGTGGTGCCTACTACCAAAAATCAAATACATAGGTTTTGGCATACTTTTTGTAATATTGAAAATGATTCACGTCGCGCATAAAAGTATGCTATAAAAAATTATTTCGATAATCGGAATGAAGAAACGATGTTGATAACATACAGTTTGACCCTTAGTTCGGTATGAAGGCCATTAGATTATCAAATATATATTTCGTATATGAAGGTTGGGGTAACTCCTGGACCGATTTCCCTAAGTTTTGCCACCAAGCTACTATATATGCAAGATAATCCGATGTATGTATGAGCCCACTGTAAATTTGAAGTTCCTAATAATGGGCATATGAGAGCTAGAGAAAGTAATGACTCGATTCTCGAAAAATATTAACTCTGAATTTCTATAAAATACCTGAGAGTATATCGATTTACTCAGTACAATTGTATCCATAGGCATTGAGGTCTTCATTTTCGATAACTGATCTGAAATATATTGGATTCAAAATTGCGTTAAATGGAAAATGGGCGTGTTTGGTAACCGATTTCGTCCAGTTATTCATGGCTAAGAAAATATTATGTACCAAATTTCGTTGGAATTGGTCGAGTTCTTTCTGAGCTTTGGTTTTTGATACCAATAATGATTCTGACACTTTTGGTTAGATGAGAGGGCATTAGTTAAAAGGTTCAGTTAAAAGGTTGCCACAGAATTATTAAAATTAAGTTTGTAAAAATAAGAAGAATTAATTTGACATTATATTATGATTCTAAAACTGCAGAGTTTAAAATTAACTTACAGCTGAAAACATTTTTTGAGAAGGGTTGCCACATGTTTCAATAGTTTTAGTTAAATTCATTTTATTAAAAAAATCACAGCGTAGTCTTTATGCTAAGCAAGATTTGGAAAACTTGAGATTTTTTTGGTCGGAAAGTTGCCACCTGCTCGAAATTAATTAATTAATTTAATTGATCAAATAAATTTACTATTGCAATATGTGAGATCAATCAAACTAAAACTTGTTTAGTAAGCTTAAATATAAAATTATTTTTGAGCAGTGCTGCCACTGGTTCAAAATTTTTATTTCAATGCCATTGATGTAATATCAAATTACGGACGGTATAAACATTTACATAAACAACAACAGTATTCCGAATGATTTTTGTTGGAGATATTTTGAGTAGAGTTGCCACTTACATACTTAATTGTTTCAAATATTCAATTAAATAATACAATGCGAGCATTGGAATAAACAGCTCCAAAAAATAATTTTTGTTTAAGATATTTGTAGGAGAGTTGCCAGCTGTTTGATATTTTCTGATACAATAGATTATAATGATGAGCTGTATGTGTTGTTCGACGACATAGACATAGTCCAGCGAATAAAGAGACAGCGGCTACGCTGGCTGGGTCATGTTGTTCGAATGGACAAAAGTGCCCCAGCTCTGAAAGTATTCGATGCAGTACCCGCTGGTTGAAGCCGCGGAAGAGGGAGACCTCCACTCCGATAGAAGGACCAGATGGAGAAGGACCTGTCTTCACATGGTATTACCAATTGGCGCCAAACTGCCAAAAGGAGAGATGCGTGGCGCGCTGTTGTGGACTCGGCTATAACCGCTTAAGCGGTATCTACGCTAGTCAAGAAGAAGTAGAATGGATTATAATAGGTATAAAAGTAAAGAGGCTCAAGAACGACTAGTGTTGGAGTGGTTGAAATAGAAAAATGTGTGGTTCTTTTTTATTAGACTTTTTGTATTTATCTATAACGTTTATCTATATCTAAAGACATATGTACATATGTTTGTATACAATATTATCGAGTGGATTCACAACAAAAAAAGCTCAGCGTTAGCACACATTATTTGATTGAATTGAAAAAATCCCTGCATTGAAAGCAATCAATCAAAAAGTTACAACAACAAAACAAATAAAAAAACATAGACAAGCAAAGATAAATAAATGGAAGTACAGCAATAAGAAGGCTAGAAATCAACCAGCAATTCTAAGCCATAATACAAAATGCAATCAAACTCAATATAAAGAGAGTACAACAACAACAAATATAACTACAAATACAAACAAAAGAAAAAGGCATAGAAGCAGACAAAACATAATGCAATCAAATGTGAATATGTGTGACACACACACATGCACCTCTGTGGCATTGAATGGGCGCTTATAAAGTCATGAGAGTCATGAGTGCAACGAGAGCAAATTCAATTCACGTAAAAATGTCAGAAATTACGAATTTAAACTGGGACATGTGAGCCCGGCAAGCAGTTAAGCCCGGCACGTGAGCGGAGACAAGCCAAGAGACGAGAGACGCGGTAGCAGCGCTTCAGCAGAAGAATGCCTGCATGTATTATCAATGCATTTGTGATGGCCTCAGTGTGTGTGTGTGCGTGTGTTTGAGTGCGAGTGCTTGCATAGCTGATGGCTGTGGTGTGCTAGGTAACAAATGATCAAATGGATTTGCCATTATTGGCATGGAATTGTCAGCTGTGCTGCTGCTGCTGCAGAGTGAAGTGAAGTGCAGAGTGTGTGTGGAAAGCGTTTTTGTATGCAGTTAGTGTTTGCATGCCTGCAGCGCACCGTTGCTACCTCTAGTATGCATTCTAAGCACAAGCAATTGCAGTTCAAGGACGTTGCCATACACACACACACCTTCACACTCAAGCGAGCGCATTGTCACTTCGATATTATAAAATGGCTGTATTATATAAAAGCGCAACGTTTTTCGTAGAAGTGGAGATGCCAAGTTGCCACACAAATGGAGGCTGTCAATATTTACCATCCTTATATATATAACATATATATATATATATATATGTTAGCCAGCCAGCTTATGGCTGAATAGCTGGCTTAAAACGCATTAGAAAAGCAGAATGTGCGTTCAATGCAAAAATGCCGGAAAAGTTGAAGAGCGAATTTTTGTAAAATTGTGAAATGCTGCATTGTTACAGCACAAAAACACGAACAAACACAAACACAAACTCTAACACCACAGTTATAAAAGCGTGTGTAAAGCGACTGCTGTGTGTTGGCCGTGGCGTATGAGTAACAATTTCCGGCAAAACGCACACACACACATTCAGCTTGCGTTGTACGCTTTTGCGCTGTCGCCAATTTATCATTTTTGCCTTTTATTGTTGTTCTTGTTGTTTTAAACAAATTGGCACAGTAATGTCAGTCATCATTAGCGCTTATGACGAATGCTGACAGCCGTTGATGGTAATGCGACATTTTGGTGTGCCAGCAGTTGACATATGGTGAATATACGCTGCAAGCCTGAGGGGGAGCAAGCGGTGGGTAATAATTAAATTTTTGGAATATTTAAAATTATATTTGTCATATATGAATGTGATTCAATTATTTTGCTAGAAAAACATTTCTTGAATTTTTTTTTATGTATCAGGTCTACAACTTTGCTTCCGCCGTTTTCCAATAGATGTCTCTAGGGTAAAGCACTGGTCGATTAAATCGATTTTTTTTATATTGATCTTGGACATTTGTGTCAACATTAACCCAACAAAATATTTGTTGAGATCTGTTTGCATCCCAAACTTATTCTCAACTGAAAATGTCACTTTTTGAGCCGAATTCTCGACATTTGCGGGAAATTTTGCTTTTCTTTTTTAATTCCAAGAAAAGTGCGGCTGAGGCTCAGCGAATGCTTTCGAATACGTACGGTGAGGCTGTTCTAAAAAAAAAAACGGCGGAAGCAAAGTTGTAGACCAAAAATATTTTTTATCATTCATTATTAACATTTTTTTTAATATTTATGAAAATTTTAAAATTTTCAAAATCTAAATAATTTTTGAAAATTATTTTTTTTTTATTTTATAAATTTCTGAAAAAAAGTGAATTTTCCGGAATTTTTTCTGAGAAAACTTTTTAATTTATTGATCCAAAAATTTATACACACATTATGGTATCTTTTAACTGTATTTTAAGACTTAGTACTAGTAGAAATATTAATTTGAAAAAGAGCTACAGCTGATCTCCAGGAGCTCCTCTCAAAAAAGACGTTTTGCGGTGACCACTATATCTCGGAACTGGATCATCCGAAATTAAAAAACCAAACAGATTTCGTTAAAATAATGTTAAATCTAGTAATTAATCGAAGGTATAAGCAAAATAAAATTTTTTGACAAAATGGCGGTTTCTCAAAAAACAAAAATCGATTCTTCACCGAAATTTCGGCCTTAAATTGTTTATAAAAAAAAAGTATTTATCGGAGAAAAAATCTTCGATTAATTACTAAAAAATATATATAAGAAGGTCGTGTTAAAATTTGAGACTAATCGGTCTAGCCGTTTTCGAGTAATGTTGGTCACCGACTTTGAAAACACCATTTTGAGAAAAACGCGCTGCCGCCGGACCTTGTACTTGTCCAAGCACTCTGAAACGCCTTTTCAAATTTGCTTGTAACTTTGAAAATATTCACTGGAACGATACGAAATTTTCTGTGTGTATTCTTAAATATATGTACATTAAGAAAATGAAATAAAAAAAATCGATTTTTTGAAAATTCTAACTGTATATAACCCCTTAATATAATATAAATATTGAAAATGAATTAGATTAAAAAAATCGATATTTGTCAGAAGAGAGAAGCCACGAGAGAGAAAATATACAAATATTATTTTTTTAATTTTTTAAAAGTGGACGTGGTTGCTTTATATAATATAATATGTAGAAAAAAGAAAAAAGTACCGAACTTTTTATAGAAAAACTTGTTGGTATTTATATTTTCACCATATAAAACTCCGATGGACAATTGTGTAAAACCTTGTAAAAACCAAGCATTAAAAGTACCACAATTTTCGAGGAAAAATAACGAAAATCTTGAAGGTACCCTTGATCTGGCAAGATATTGTAATCAATTGGACTTATTTGCATGAGATTTGGTTCATAATATGATCATGTTTTCCTTCAAGTATAGTTAGATGATGAGACCAAGCGGTCTACTGCCACGCCTCATTCACAAGTTATCCTATTTTCAATCCTGTCTACTTATATCACTTAGCCAAGTGCCAAGTATTTTGATTGTCTATTTCTCTACCTTCTACCTCGAAATTGTCCCCAAGTTCTCCCGGCTGACTTTTTTCCTTTGAGAAAGTAGGTTGTCATTTTGAAATCGGCGATTCTCTTATCCTCCAAATACTTGGTATGAGGATCTTCAACTGATATAATATCGATTAAATTGGTCAATATGTAAGATATGCTTATAAAATTATGAGTGAAATTTTTCTGACCACCTCAAGGTTTTATGTCGCAAATTAATTAAAATCGCCTAGTCACTATACGTAGTGTGTTTCCAAAAATAGAGAGAACCTTAAATGGCCATCGTACTACAAGAATACGAAAAATCGCTGAAAGAGTCGAATGCTAACCCAAAAATTGAGTTGAAGAAGTGTTTCGATGATTGTAAGAAGCGCTGTCAAAAGTGCATAATATCATTGCATTTCGAAGGCGCCAACATTAAAAGACGAATGATTCCATTCCATTTATGTTTTGAACACACCTCGAACACCGAATGTATTGATTTCCGCATCAGTTTGTTTACAACGTTTCAACCAATGTGTCAGTGAGTAGAACTCAACTCAACACTAGCCTTCATCTAGTTATCAAACTTATATTACATATATTATTTTTTCTAGTATTTAAATCTCTTTATTAATCACGAATGAATTTCAAACTAATTTCGTGATTTTTTCTCAAAATATTTGCATTTTTTCGAATAAAATAAATTTGCTGTATATTTTTAAGTTTTTCACCACTTTTTATACGGCTTTACTCTTAACTGCATGCTTGTAAATATTAAATTACATACTAATTTTTTTGAATCATTTCTATTATGTTTTGGCTTATTGAATGTGTCCACTAATTCAATTAAGTTGATTGCATATTATGATTTTCGCTTTAAACTCAACTAAATGAATTTACTGGTTTCACGAATGCAACACTGCACACTCAACGTTGCCTTTACAAACGCACACACTTTCATATATACAAATAAATATAATTTCCAACAATTTTTTTCCGTTGTGCTGTGTGCACTCCCTTTATGTTTATGAAACCAATTGGACTCCAGAGTATTCCGTTGAAATTATTGCTTTTTGCGCTCACTTTTTGTTGCATGAACGCAATTTTTGCTTTTTTTCAATTTTAATTTAAGTAAATCATTTATGTGTGCAAAGTAAATAGCAGCAATGCCAATAAATATGATTATATTTTTTTTCAAGCGCTATTTTCCAATACACAATCAAAGATTATTTCATTTAATTAACAATTTAATATGGAAAAAATTTCGATCTTCTTATATTACTGCTGTAAATGATTTATAATGGAAATTTATAGATTTTTTTTTAATTTACACAGTGGATTAATTTAAGTGTGTGTTTGTTTTTTTGAGAGAAAAACAGAAATCCTTTTATGTAATTTACTTGATGTGATTGACTTTCAATTAATCCACTTCGCTATTGGTTCAAATTAAGTGTTGTCCTCAATAAATAGCCCAGTTCGTTTCACATTGTCTCTCTGTTCGCTGTTTTTGGGTGCCACTCTCTTGTCAAAAAATTTTCATGTAAAAGTAACAATTGACATTCAAGAGAGTATTTTCCGATATCTTCCTAAAGTACTATAATCGTTCTCTCCAATGCTTCTAAGTTTTATTTTGCGGCAAGTTCTCCTATTGTGAATGGATCAAATACTGTAAAAAAAATATTATTATAGACAGATTATTCTATTGGGAGTATAGGGTCATGATCAAGATCAGTACCGATCTCAATTTCTTTATAGTCCATCCTTACGTCGAAAATTTTCATGTTCAGTATATGGGTATAGGTTCAGTGTTGGTATAGATCTAGTCCAGTTCCCTATATTTTTGAAATAAATTTTAAATTGTGAGACTTTCGGTATAAATTCAACCGGGATAGGTAAATTTCATAATTTTTGACTGAGCGATTTCGATATATTTTTAAGTGAGAACTCCCATACATCAGTAACACTATTAGTGTTGAATAATTGCTAAGTTTCACTTAATTACTAAATTGCTGGATATATTTGCTTGAAAGTTATTACCAGTTTTGTAGTTTCGGGGGTCTGTAGGCATACTATGTTACTTATAAACAATTAAAGAATAAATAAAGCTCATTTAGTGGCTAACAGTTTAGACTTAGACAATGGAGGATCACCGCACCAATAAAAATATATTGAACAGTGTGTCTACATAGAGTTACTAAAATCTGAGAACCACAATCGATGTGATCTTTCTACATAAAGATGTTTTGGCATATATATTGCTTTATACCCAAAACTTTTGCGACAGCTTTAATTATAACAGAACTGAAACATCTACAAGAGATTAGGAGTCAGTCATTCTGCGCTATATAGGAGACTTATGCACATTACCTTGTCAGTCCCACAAAAAAATACCTTATCTGGTGGTTGGAGCTTCTTGTGTTGGGTTTTGGTTAGATTTAGTGGATTAAAGTTTCACATTTCCGGCTTTCGATGATTCTTTGATTAAGTGATTATAATTATCTTCTCTAACATAACTTATTTCCTGTAATCAAGCAAACAGTCGGCGCACTCGCGTCTTGGCTCCCACGTCACTGTTCACAGTCATAACTTCGAAGTCGTAGATAATTTCGTATACCTGGGAACCAGCATCAACAACACGAACAATGTCAGCCTCGAAATCCAGCGTAGAATCACTCTTGCCAACAGGTGCTACTTTGGACTGAGTAGGCAATTGAAAAGTAAAGTCCTCTCTCGACGAACCAAAATCAAATTCTACAAGTCGCTTTATGGTGCAGAAGCTTGGACGATGCCAACATCAGATAAGACGACACTAGGAGTTTTCGAGAGGAAAATTTTGCGCAAGATTTGGCAACGGCAAATACCGCAGACGATGGAACGATGAGTTGTACGAGTTATACGACGACATTGACATAGTTCAGCGAATAAAAAGACAGCGGCTACGCTGGCTAGGTCATGTTGTCCGAATGGACGAAAACACTCCAGCTCTGAAAGTGTTCAATGCAGTACCCACCGGAGGAAGCCGAGGAAGGGGAAGGCCTCCACTCCGTTGAATGTACCAGGTGGAGAGCGACCTGGCTACGCTTGGAATCTCCAACTGGCGCCGAACTGCGAAGGAAAGAGAGGAGTGGCGCGCTCTCATCGATTCGGCTATAACCGGCTAAACGGTTGAACACCAATCACATACATACATACAACATAACTTATTTAGATGCTCTAATTGTAATTCCAACAAATCATACCGCCGTTATCCAGCACTGTGAACAGAGAAAAAGAGCTTCCAAAATATTTACTAGAGTGTAGATAAGCACGCAATTTAAGCACTCAAAAAGTTTATCAAAAAAATAAAAATAATAAAATAACTGTAAAAAAGTAGAAATCCCTCCGCGCACCAGCATAACCTACTTGCAAACTAGTCTCCTTTACATGTCTACAACTAAATGTATTCAGTTGGCGTATGTAATGTGCCACATATGAGACGACATTTTTGTGCAACTTTCTGTGGCATGCCACTAAAATAACGGTTAAAAAATGTAGAAATTAGGTGAAAATGTTTGCAACGCGAAAACTTTTTTCCCCCCTACCCCCCAAACAACTTTTCGCAAAATAACTGTATGAAACACAAACACTATGGCGCCAAGCACCAAACGACAAACTATGCTTGGCGCCTAAATGTATGCTACACTAAACTGGTTAAATAAAAAGCCATTGCGATTAACAGTAGCGAGAACAAGTTCCCGACAAAAGGGTACACAAAAAACAACTAGAACAAACCCATAGTTGGAATATGTGCAACTAACTGCAATGAAAGCAATAAAAATAACAACAACATTAAAAAAAGTAATTACTGTCAAACAACAAACACACAGTGAATTGCAGCAGCAGCAGCAGCAGCAACCGCAACGAATGGCAGCAATTGCTATGAGAGTGTGTTTGTTGAAAAAAAAAAAAAACAAAATAACGTTGAAAACTGCAACAAAAGCGTAACAGCAAACTAACTAACAACAACAACAACAACTACAATGACAATGAAACACTTGATTACGTCAAAATGCACTCAATGCGCACGCAGCTGAGAGAAAATATGTATGTATTCATATATGTTTGTGCAACAACAACAATGTACAATAACAAATAAAACCAAGAAAAAACGTTTACTTCGGCTGTACCGAAGCTAATATACCCTTCACAGATGCATTTCTTTTAGTAACTATGTGTTTAAGCAAATCTAAAGACGTAAGAAAAAGTAAGTAAAACAAAAGAAAGCATTTTACTAATTCTTTTTAGCCGGGTTGTTTGCTAGGCACATTAAGGTTATATAGTTAACCGATCTTAACAATTTCTTCGGAGATTATATTATTACCTTAAGCAGTAATCCGTGTCAAATTTCGTGAAGATACCACGTCAAATGCGGAAGTTTTTCATACAAGCCCTTGATTCCGATCGTTCAGTTTGTATGGCAGCTATATGCTATAGTGAACCGATCTGAACAATTTTTTCGGAGATTAAATTATTTCTATGAACAATAACTCACACCAAATTTCTTGAATATATGTAGTAAAATGCAGAAGTTTTCCATACAAGCCCTCGATTCCGATCGTTCAGTTTGTATGGCAGCTATATGATATAGTGGTCCGATATCGGCAGTTCCGACAAATGAGCACCTTCTTGAAGAGAAAACAACATCTGCAAAATTTCAAAACGATATCTTAAAAACTGAAGAACTAGTTCGTATATATACAGACAGACGGACATGGCTAAATCGACTCAGTTCAACATACTGATCATTTATACATATATATACTTTATAGGGCCTCCGACGCTTCCTTCTGGGTGTTACAAACTTCGTGACAAAATTAATATACCCTGTTCAGGGTATAAAAATTACAACAACAACAAAATTTGGCAACAAAAATGCCATTCGAAATGAAAACTGGCAATAAATAAAATTGCAACAATAACAACAAATTAGTAATAATAACAACAACAACCACAATGCGCATATTAACGCACTTATTGCGCAACAATTGCTGGCAATGTGCTGAAAAGTGCAAAATTCGCACGAATTTTCCGCGAAAAACTTTTGCGACTCCGCACCTCTCTACTACCCTCCTCTACCCTCTCTACTCTCCTCAATATACCCCTCTCTATGCTCACCACTTTTAACACGTTTGCCACGCTGCCAATGCCAATCTACAAGCGCTCGTTGCTAAAACGCCAAGGACACGCGTCGCTCCAAACTGATTGCCAATACGCCGCTGTAGGTTACTCATACGCCATGGTGGCACTCACACATTTTATTCCTTAGTGTGTGTGTTTGCATATAAATATGTATGTATATGTGTCAATGCGCTTATTGGTCTGCGAATGTGTTGAAGTGTATAATAAAATTCACTTGAAAAGTGCAAGAAAGCAACAAAATCTACCAGCAAACAAAAACGTTGGCAGAAAAGCACAAACAACAGAAAACAAAAACAACAAAACAAAAAATGCAAACAGTAAAACAAATGCAAATGAATTAATGCAGCGAAAATCAGCGGCTCGGCAATGCAGCGACGACGATAACTTTCCAAAGTGGCAAAATGGGGGAAAAATTAAAGTGAGTAGCGTCAGACAAAGGCGCGCTCGCGGCGGCAATAAACAACTACACACATATATATGTACATATATATTATAAATTCCATATATGTATGTGTGAGTGTTTGTGGGGATTCTGAGGCATTGTGCGTGAATTAAGTGGGCGTAATTACATTTTGATTCGACAGCATTCGGCATAAGCTCGACTGCATGCCGTCGTAAATACAACGCACTTCACTCATGATACACATTCAGACATACATATGAGCACTCACATGCACTCACACTTACAAATACACGTGGCATGCGCGCATTTTTGCTTATTTCGCCCTTTTTTGCATTCCCCCCTTTTCACTTTTCCTTCCCTTGTCAGTCTGCATCCGGTGCGGGAAGCATTGCAGCGGCTGCCATATCAGCATTTAAGCACCACCAGCAGCAGCAAAAACGTTCAAGGATGTTAGGCAAGGATAATGCATTTGCAATGAGCGCTGTTTTCACTGAACTTTGCTGCTCCTGCAGCTCTAACTTGCTGACGTCTAAGTGTGAAGTGAAGGGGGAATGAGTGCGCCTGGCAGTGCAGGCAGCCGCTGGAGTGCGCTACAACCAAATTAGCATGTGATTTCACGCTCTCGTGGCAGTAAAAATTACAGCGCGACTACGAATGGGGTCTTGGGTTGTTATTGTTATTTTTTTGCGTTTTTTGTTTCGATTGTGACGTTGAAGAGTGTGACAGCGATTGTAGCACTGAGAGAAATAAACTGAGAGGAAATATAATATCGAGCTTCCTAAGAACATTTTGATGTGAAGATAGGAGATCATCAGTAATAGATAGAATAGATAGTAATAGAAGAGATATATAGATTTACCTTCAGAAGATATTTCTTTATTAGAGAGACGGCTTTGCCTTGAAAAGATAGTTCTTTCTTGAAACGATGGCATTGCCTTGAGAAGATAGCTCTTTCTTAGAGATACGACTTTGCCTTGAGCAGATAGCTCTTTCTTAGAGAGACGACTTTGCCTTGAGAAGATACTATTTATAAAATAAACTTTTTAACTTGAGATGATAGTTCTTTCGTAGAAGCAGTCCTGATTTAGAGAGACAGCTTTACGAAGACAGCTATGCCTTGGAGAGTCGGATTTAAGATAACGGTTCCATCTTAGGAACCTATCGCAACTTTGGAAGGGGTTTCACTATAAGGAGATGACAACAACACGAGAAGTCGGTATAGTCATCAGGCTCTTTTATGCTCTTTTGTTGAGACGACTATGCTTGACGGTCCAGTATAATTTGTGTTTAAAATGTATGAGCTTGAGCTGAAAGCTTCACAAGTGAATACCTCATTTCTCTTCAGTTTAGTACGAAATTTTTCTCTCAGTGTACCACATACGCTTACTCATATATGTACAAGCAATCATCATTTCCATATGACTGATATTAAATGCTAATAAAGATGAAAAAATCCATTCTGACGAATAATATTGTGGGGCAAAAGACCACAAACACACAACGGCTGTCTTCAAAGTACTTATCATTGTCGGAACATGCATGAATATTAACTAAGGAGGAGCTGAGAGACTGAGTGTAAGTAGAGAAATTCATGTGCGAACGTCTGAGTGATTTGAGTTTAGAATTAAGTAGCGAAAGAGGTTAATTGACATGAGTGCAGGCCAAACAAAGTCAGATTAGAACACATTACACTGCATTTCAGAGATATCCATGCAAGTGCCTCTGTGTGTTTGTATGTGTTTGTTGTGTGACCGCATTGTGCGCTCATATTGATAATATGCTTGTGGTGCCTACGACTTCGGCTCGGTAAATGTGTGGCTGAGCATTGCAGTTGATGATTTTGCAATAAAAAGGTTATTTGCAATGAATGCAATGTTGAGTTGCCGCTATTCGCAGTTAAATTGTATAATATGACCTTTTGGGAAGCTAGCAAATGAATGACGAAAGACATATGATAAATTTATATATTTATATAAATGTATTTGTATAAACCATTTTAATGCTTGAGTGCAGTCGAATCCTTCAAAAGGATGCATTGCACAGTTGCTTGAAATTGCATGAACAAACAAATACAGTTTGAATAACAATTCTGATAAATTCTCAAAATGAAACACACACACGCACCCGAGTGAACTGACGTTGAAATATAAAGTGAATTGAATATTGAAAACTTAAAATAAGACATTGAAACTAGTTTTAGGCAGTAATATTTACATGAAATCAATAAGGAAATATCATTCAGTTGGCTTAGTATAATGGCAGAATTATTTTATTGCTTCAAATTTTCGATTAACTTTCCATATTGGCTTAAAGTTCTCTAACATCAAATGCTTTAAGCTTGGTTACACGAAATCGTCAAAAATCTTTAACCTTTTGATATCGACATGGGGTATTATTGAGGCGAATATACATATATAATTTTTTATCGCATGAAATCCAGTACCTGAAAACTATCGATTTTGGTTTAAAAAATATTAACCCTTCTATAATCACATTGGGTAATATTGACCCTAATGAAGACGTTCATATAAATCCTCATCTCTGGGATGGAGCCAAATTTCTATCCATCAAACTATGGTTATGAATCAAGTTAGACAAGACTGTAACAAAAAGTTTAACCCTTCGATAGTGTCATTTAGACATATGGTACAGAATAAAATAGTATGTTTTTGCTAGTAATTCAATCTCTTATTAAACAAATAGTATTTTTTAAAAGATCTGTTTCTCCAAGTTTCATAAAATGTTAACCTTTATGTGGTAACATGCGTTCATAGTGACCTTAAATAAGTAATTAGTAATAAATTCAGTGAAATTAATCTGAAAGGCATTGTTGACGATCCCATTTAACAAAAACAAAATACTTTAAAATACTTAAAATCCTTAAAACGCAAGCAAAGAAGTGCAAGACCAAAGTAATAGATTTGAAAAGCCGCTCACCCTTTTCAGCCAAATTCATCAGAAATCTACGTTTTTTAAGTACCTAAATGACTTGTAATCAAACCCGAATTAAAACAAAATAACGCCTTTAAGCCAAGGCTAAAGCAAAATAGGTTAGGTTAATCTGGTAGGCCAATGAGCCACACATAGATCGAGTTTGGTACTTTGCGTTACTAGATGGAGTGCCGTCATCCTTTAGAATGCCTGCGCTTGACGCGAATCTCAAAAGGTGATGTGGTTTCACTAACGATATCTCTTTCAGATTATCGTACTGTAAAGCCCCCAAGTGCTGAAGCTGTTGCCTTGACACTGCGGGACAAGCACAGAACAGATGTTAAATTGTTTCTCTGGAATCTTGCTCCTGACATTTCTTGCATTCTTCGCTATCTGTCAGTCCCACCATGTAAGCGTTCGCTGCCACCAGACTGTGACCAGTGAGTATGCCGACCATGTTCCTATCGACCGTCAGTAAGAACTTCGTGTATTTCTGATCTACTGCTTTACACATAACTTTTGCAGTTTTGCATCCCGGCAGATCCTTTCAGCGGGCTTTGAACTTTCTTATCAAGTTTCTGTGTAGATCATCATATAGGCAGTGCATGGGCTTACCTACGTCGAGCACGTTTTTAGATGACAGTTTTACTCATCTCTTGGCAATTTCGTGTACAACCTCGTTACCCTCGATACCCCTGTGGCCTGGTACTTAGTAGAATTGCAGTCGCTTATTTCTAACAACATCCTTTACTGTTGCCATGCTACAAAAGATGCCTTTGGCCGATACGCAGAAAGAGGATATTATCTTGATTGCCAGGGAAAATTTGAATATGAGAAGGAGTTTTGAGGAGGAATTGGAGTTATTTGCACGCGCTCCAAACAAAGACGGGATCGTAATTTATTTAGAAAGACTGTGCGTTAGAGTTTAGGTATTTATTAGTGAGCATTGGGTAAATCCAATAATCTCTATTTTGAAGAAAACCCTCTGATATATGAAATTATTGTTTTTGATTCATATTGGAGCTTAAGGTTCATAAACATCCGGAAAATATACACTTTCGGTCACTAATGCCATCGATTCAACGACTTGCTTAAGTTTTTGCTAGTACTTCCGCTTGGATTAAGTTGGATCCTAGAGGACCAAAATTTCATTAACACTTATAAAATATTACACTGTGAAGATCTCCATAGTCTCTAAGAACTAATGTTACAACCCCTTAGATTCAAATCCCTTTGATAAATATAAAGTTATATCTTGCACGGATGTAGCAATAAAGAATAAAGAAAAGAAAAACAACAATGAAAAATAATTTTCCATACATTCTTTTGCACTTTTTTTTAATTACGCGCGCTTTGAAGGAGATTTGCAGCGTAAGAAAGTGCAAAAAGGAGAAGCATTGAAAAAATGAAGAAAATGAATACAGGAAAAAAATGAAAGGCAGCATAATGACATACAAACACAGAAAAACCAACAATAACTATAATGCTAGACATAAACTATGAGAACAAAACAACAATAACAATAACAAATAACACCTATTACCGTTACGAAAAATGCAAAACAAAGGGCAAACTTCACTAAAATTACCGGCAATTGCGCCCTTCCGCCGCCAATTCTTAACCCCTGGCAACTAACACCTGGCGCGCTCTCACTTCAGTCGGCACTTCTGCGCGCCTCAACACCGTTAACCCCCTCGTGCAATTTTTACGCTTGTTATTCCTGCAGCAACTCACCTTTGCCCGATGTCACACACTTTGCGAGACGAGGCGAGCTTGAAGAGCTTTGGAAGCACATAGGTAAAGGGAAGAGTAGGCTTCTGTGTGGTTGCAGTGTTGCATTGTGAGCGCCACAGCCATCGAATTAGTTGCATTGTTTGCCTGCACACAATGGAAATGGCAGCTTCCCTCCACCGCACTTTGGTGCTGAAGAGCAAAACGAAGCGTAGGCAATTGGCGCCACACACATCCGAAGCGAGAGAGGGCAGAGGGGTTCGGCTGTGAGTGCGGAAGTGGTGTACTCTTCGGTTCGCATAACGGAAAAATCTGTTGAAAACACACGCCTACACAGCAGCAGCAGCTGTTGTTGAAACAAAGAGTGCGCGAAAAGTGGCGGCACTTCATCAGCCAGCCAGCTACCAATGCTTCGGTCGCTTGGCACGAGGCGTGGGTCGAAAGTTAGGTAAACTTTTTAATGGCGTGGAACGCACCTCAAGGACTCGCAGCACACTCAAGCACTTGTGGTGCAATTTAAGCGAGCGGCAAATGCAGCGGCAGTCACACAGCCACATTGTGCTACAATGTGTTGCACGGTCATCAGCCGACGGACGGACGGACGGACGAAGAGATGAATGGACGGTCGGATACTTTCACAGCTTGTTAGGTGTAATGAAACGGAGTGCAAGTGGTGGTCGCTGTGTAATTGTAAATTATTTTTTATACATTCACTGGCTTCCGGTTTGCGGAGATTCTTGTTTTTTTTTGTTGTCATTCTTTTCACGCCTTCTTGAACGTAAGCGGTTTCTTTTCTAATTTTTTATGGGTTTTTATTACATTGTTTTGTTGTGTTATTGCTGTTGTTGTTGTATGCGCGCTTTTCAAAAGTTTTATTTAGCAATTAAAAATTGTTTGGCTAACCTGTTGCTCTCCGGCTACAGTGGCACCTCAATTGCGAAACTTTCGACTTTTGTGATGACAAATGACGTGGCTGAAGTGCGATATTTCGATAGACACTGCCAACCAGTTAGGTGTAACAAAAACGATGAAGCAAAGAGTGACTAACAATTTTGAGGGAGAAAAGTTTCATTCGACAAAAGAGAGGTTTAGAGAGTTGTATTTTGAGTTGCATAATAGCTCCCCCTCTAATTCTTTGGGTGTGTCTTGATAATATCCGAAAAAATTGATGTTTCTACTAACCGATTTGTGGAATTTTTTTATTGGTCAAAGTAAGCTTGAAGAATACTCATTATTACCAACGAGCTTTTGATATTAATTAGAAAACGGTCTGAACGATTCTGGATCCTTTGAAGGATCGTCGTGTATCTCTAACCATAACACGCGGCCGCTAACTCCGATAACGAAAGACCACTATTTTTCCAATATTCCATAGCAATATCCAATTTTTCAGCTCTTCTTGGATCTGCTACCAACTAAAGGTCTTCGCTTAAGGGCACAGATCCTTTGATTATTTGAAAGATGAGGCACAGAAAGAAAGACAGTCCAACGAGAGTCAATAGAATCTTTTGACAGAATTCAAGTACACTTTTTAGAGGAATCTTCTCCGAAGTTGTTGTCATACCAGTAAGTTCTGGGACCTTGAAATCGAGTGTATCACTGTTGCTTAGGATGACTTGTTACTTCCTCTATCGTCTCCTGCCTGAAAGACATTTCATCGATCCGTCAGTTTGCACATAACTGCGATAGAGAGTTCTAGAATTAAAGGACTCCTTCAATATTCTCTTCTGTAGAAACCTCTGGTTATTTTGAGACCAAACCAGACCACAGCGTCATCTTCCGCATAAAAGTTGGTTCTTCGAGAGTTCGGGAGTTCGACTGGTTCCATAGTACCGACTGTTGGCGGAACGGCCTTTAATTGTCTCTGGTCCTCATTTATACTTCAGTCTTTTAGCTCAAATAATTAATTAATTCATAAGAATTTCTAGAGGTTTATAGTCTTTGTTCGGAAATTCTTAGTATCGGTACGGTTCCTTAGTACCGACTATATGCGGAAGGAACGTTAATGATCGTCTAACCTCGTATCTAGTTTCCTTTAGTCCTTTAACTGAAAAATTTCATAACGAATTCCGGAACCATACAATCTTTGTCGATAATTCAGGGTCCGTTTTGTTCCGTAGTACCGACTGTTGGCGGAACGGTCTTTAAGGTATAGTTTCTTCTTCAATTCTCTAGCTCAAATAAATCATAAGAAAATCCAGAGTTTCGGTCAATGTTAGGTAATCTTTTGAATATGAATTCGGAGAAAAGAAGACATTTTTATGACACAATTTGGGGGAGAGTCTCTAATATATTCCAATAACATTCATTCATGCTTAAATATGCACCAAAAATTATTACCTTTTAATGACCAAGACGACATCGAATCAGTCCATTAAATCAAATTATTTGCAAACCAACAAGAAGAAGAAGAAAATAAAAAAGAAACACACAGAAGAAACGCATAAAAATCACAATTTATTTTACGAAACGTGCCGGTCCCGCATTTCGCTGTCCCAACACCTACCCACAGACACAGCTGCCAACCAAGCAACAGGACGATACTTTTGGAGGCACAAGAGGAGGCACAATAAGTGACCATCGTCAACGTTATGTCGAGCTTAAATTTCAACAACAATATTTTAACAATTCCGACTGGCTACCAAAATAACTTCCATTTCGATATAATCCCATAGACTTGCAATGGGATAAAAAGAAGAATGAAATGAAATGAAATACGAGGACAGTGCCAGGGCACAACGCAATACAACGGAGTCGCTCTCATGTGAGTTTACGCCGCTGTTTTTGTTGTTATTGTTTTTGAGGTGGTTTTAAAATAAAATACATTTAAAACCATATAACGGCGGCGACGGCGTGAGCAGTCGGAGGAGCTGAGGTGCCACAACAGCAACGCGACGTGCCAGTTAGCACCAGCAGCAGCAGTAGCCGTGGACCGACTTGAGCTCGTGCGCAAATTGACTTGGTGAAAGCGGCGAAAAGTCAGCAACTCACAAATGGTGAAATGGTGACAGTGGAGGGTGTCAAGGGAGTATCGCCAGTGCGGGGACAACAGTGTTGAATTCACTCTACCGACTGCATTGGCGTCGCATCAAGATTTTGTCAGCTCGACGAAGGCTGCCTGGTCGGCTGGCTGGTTGGTTGGTTGGTTGGCTGGTGACAGCGGCCGAGTTGTCAACAAGGAAAGCTGACCCCAATTTTCAATCACGTTCACAATGGAAATCCTTCAACTTTATTTTACATTCTTCACATTCTCATTTTATTTTTTTTTATTTCATTTTTATACACATATTTGTTTGGCCATTTTCTTCCTCTTCCTCAACTTCAGCTCGCATTTTAATGCCGTGTACTTGGTTTCCGCTTCGTGCCTGCAATATTTTCGTGCGAATTTTTATATTCGTTGGTCGAATTTAATACAATGGAGTGGAATATAAAAAATATGGATATAAGTGTATGAATATTACTCATATAATGCAGCTACGACATGCAGAGGTCAAACGGCCTGACAAAACGATCTAATAAGAAACATTGAAAATGAATATGTGGAGCATCAAGATATTCAAAATGCACAGAGCATTATAGTTCTGCAAATTCTAATCTTGAGAAAGTATAATGCAAAAGATTTCACATTTTGGAAAGTTTGTACGTGCTTTTCACTGTGACTTAGCCACTAGCAAAATCATTTCTTTGTTTATATTCTCCATTAGTAAAATGCTTAAACAATAAAATATGTATATTGTTTTATGCCATTTTATAACAAATAGATTTTGAGTATTTTGACAGAAACCGTATTGGTGCCTTATTAAAGGTTCAGTGAACCTAAAAATCTCGAGATGGTAACCCTGCCAGAAGAGTGAATGCATAGAAGAGAGAGAGAGCAAACAGCGAGAGCAATCAGCTGGCGCTGTGTAGAAACAAAAATCATTATATACAGTATATGGAACCAGGACGAATTCCCAGATCGATTTCAACTATTTTTGTCACAGGGCTACATACATTATATCCAAAACTATACGCTCATAAAATATATCTAAAATAACTCACATATTAACCGATATATACAGTGTATATGTAAAGCCCTCCGGATGTTTGAAAAGCCTTAATATTAGGTATACGGAAGCCAGGAGGAGTTATGAACCTATTTCACGTATTTTTGCCACAGAGATTTATTATTACAAGGCACACATCTCTGTCGAATTTCTTTAGAACATCTGAGAAATTTCGGATGATTTCTGAGAAATCAGCCTCAAGCACTGACGTCCTCACGTTCGATATCTGGGGCCTTGAAAAGTTACACTCCGATTTCGGCGATTTTGAGAAAAGTTCACAATAGAAATGCAGTATTTGTGCTAAGTGTTCTTTCGATCTGGTTCACAAGAGCTTAGATTTCTGACTTTCTTGTCTAAGAGGAGCTGTGATGAGCCTCTGAGGGCACTCTTAAATTGTTATTTTGGGCATTTGAGGTAGAGGTCAATAAATATTAGCAGACCTTAGATACAACAACAATACAAAAAACAAACGGCTGAGCTGAGCTCTAGAGAATGCCGATACTAGATGGAAACTGTATAATATTAATAGGAATGATTAGATATTTCCGAGATAATTCTTAAAAAGTAATTTAGTAAGATACTAGCTTCAAGAATAAAAAGCGCGATGCTAATAATAATGATTTGATGCCATCTCTAGTAGTCAAATGCTCTTTAGACGTCAATTTTAACTAACCAAATAAATAACTTCAAGCATTGAGTACTATATTTACTTATGAAGCTCTCTAGAGAGTATATTCTTCGGAAACCGGAGTGGTCAAGCATACTACTCTCTTAATAGTATCGGTTACCATAACATAAATACTACATACATTGCAGTTCAGAGGATCTATAAACCTTATAGTGAGGTTAGGTTCGAATTGGAGAACGGAGTGAGATTATATAGGTATTTATAAATATTTTCTTTCTTATTTCCCATAATAATCAAACACAACACAGAAACGCAAAAATCATTGTAAGCATAAATACAGATATTTAAAGCAAATATATTGCGCCTTAAGGTATGCTTTGTTAAATGCAAATAATTAGCGACCATAAATATTGTCACATACGCACACTCGTATATTTATGAGCGTGTGTGTGAGTGCCTAATCTAACTAAAAATACCGTTAATCACACAACACCATCAGTTATAATTAATTAACTATTTTTCTGCCACAGTTACTTTTAGCTGTCAAGAGCAACCAATTTGATTTATTTAATTACTTTTCGCAGTATTAAGCACAAGCGTTGACATACATATATACTATGTTTTATGTATTAAGTAGATAGCAGCTGAGAGAGTGTATATACTATACAGTATAAGCTAGATTTATAACTGCACTCATTTGAAAGCATATTTATATGTATATAGGCGATTATCTGTCTTTATTTATTTATTAATTTATTTGTTTTCGCTACTTCATTAAAAATCCATACACTCAAGTACCGTTATATGTTTGTATGTATGCATATAAGCTTCTATAATGCAACAAAGGCACTTAACCTCAATTTTGCAATATTAAAAATTATGACATTCAGCAGTTTTTCCACTGCAATTAGGCTCAGAAGTCAAGTCGACATGTGCAACGCCCTCCCACCAAAAGTGGGTGTAACTTACTAGCAGGCACATGTAGTTGTTGTTATCGCAGCGAATTGTTTGCTTTATGGCAACATAGCTGCCTAACTTTTGCTGTTGGAGGGCTATTAGACAACCATATACTCATATAGACACATATGAGGTGTGTTCAAAAAATAACGGGAATTTTCGTTTTTTTGAAAAAACTTTTATTCATCAGTGCATATAATTATTGTTGCCTGCGAAATAGTCCCTATTCGACTTTTGTCTCGAATCACTTCTCAAACTCGGTTTTTGGGACAGTCTTTGGCTCTCTTTCAGCGATTTTTCGTATGCTTGTAAAACAACGGCTCTGAATATAACTGAAAATCTATAATCGTTCTTCAGCGACATCTATATCAACTTAATAAAAAATAAAAATAAAATATTCAAAATTCCCGTTATTTTTTGAACACACCTGATACTGATTTCCATGGGTCACCATTGTTGCTCTACAACAGTGCTTCACTCGCCACACACACACACACACACACACACACATACAAACTCACTGTATGCATTTTTAATGAATTTCGCAAATTAATCGAATTTGATTGCATTTTAAGCGTCCACTAATGGCTTACCGCATTGTTGTTGCTCCCCTCCAAAGCGTTGTTCGTCATTGTGACTTTGGTGGCTCGCTGCATGTGGTCAACGAGTACCGCAGTGGACATGATTTGCAATGTTTGCGCATAGCCAATACAAACACACAAACACACAGACGTACATACACCCATACACATGCACATAGCTATGCATAAACATTTATTATGCCAGAGGCACCACACATAATATGTCTGTGTATGAGTGTGAGTGCGTGCGTTATTTTCAGCTTTCAGTTTAATGTATTGTTTCACTTCACATTTGCTCGGGCCTCCATATTTTATATTTATACTCACCAATACACACACACACACATGTGCCTTCGTCGTGGCAGCGCAATTCAAAATAAGCTCAAATTCTTGTTGTTGTTGTTGCTTGTAGCGTTGGGTGGGCGTTTAATGTGATTTGTTATGGGTCTGCATGTGTGTGTGTGTTTGTATATATTGATATATGTATGTGTTTTCATGCAAGCACAATATTTTATGGCTTTTTCGCATGTGTGACCCAAAAGCTTTTTCTTTTATTACTTGCTTAAAAAAAAGCAAAAACAAAAACAAGAGCAAAAAAAAATTGTTGCTGTCGAAGTTCGAAGGACGAAACAAAAAGTATAAAAAGTGCGTTTGTGCCTTTATGACTTTTTTCGAATATGATTTTATTACGTTTAATGAGACAAGCTACACACACTAGTTCGAATATTTTCTAACTATTTAAAGACCTTCAGCTATCCATCATAAACACCTTCTAATAAAAATTTAAATTTCGGCGTAGTTTGCTGATTTCTTATTTATTTTGTAGGATATTATGTCATATTTCTATTAGATCCGCCATATTTGCTGTTGTTGTATTGTTATAAAATCCCCCTTAAATAAGTTGAAAAAAAGCTTCCGAGTTAAAAGTCCTTGGCTTTACATTAATACAGGTCTATGCCGGTTATATAGACGCGATCTATCGTAGGAACGACCACTTAATCTCTCTATACATATAAATCAAATTCCTTGATGGAACGTCTGGTCCACACCTAATTCTGTCTCTATAAACATTGAAAATATGGACGAATATGTTAATGAGAATCTCCAGTTCTTCACTAAAAAACATATTTATAAACACATTTTTTGGAACGACTTTTCCCATCTTGATCGATGTTGTGAAGAAGAAGAAAAGCTGCTGTAAAAGAGACTATACTGACTCCATATCCGTAACTATAATCGAAATCGAAAATATCACTTTAAAGTTGGTCGAACATCATCATCATGGGTTCATCATAAATTCGATCCGGAGAGTCAAATGGTAACATTAAAAAAATCAATGATTTATGGCTTGAAAAATCTGGAGACAACTTCCTCTTTCAAACATTTCTTCGAAGAAAGGAAATCCGGCGAAAGAATTCAAATTTTAGGTCTAAAAGATATTGGGTATCTTCTTCCATAAATCTTCATTGTAATCGCAGCAATACTAAGTCTAGACTGCTTGGTAAGGAACAGCACTTTAAGAAATAGAGTAAAAGGGAATATACGAAACCAATTCGTGGTAGAAGTTCGACTTATGATTTCTGACCATCATACTGCTTGATCTGAGTTCAATGAGATATACTAACAGACACATATTACCAAATATGCCTTTCTGCTTCGAGGAAAGGAAATTCGTTGAAAGAATTCAAGTTTTGGTTTTTATGATGTTGGGTATGAAATCTTCTATAAATTTTCGTTGTAATCACCTGACGAAAAAAGGTAAGGTCTGGAACAGAACTAAGTCTGGAATGCTTGGTGTAGAATTGCACTCTAAGGGATAGGGTATAAAAGGACGTACGAGGGCAACACGAAACCAATTCGTAGTAGAGTTATACTTATGGTTTCTGACACTCATACTGTTTGAGGATCTGATTTGAGATTCACTAACAGACACATATGACCAAATATCTTGGTTGAATTGGAAATGTTTTGGTAAAGTTTCAAAAAAAAGTGCCTCGAGCGGAGAAGCGTTCCATATTCTACTATTTTAAATTTTAATCCAATGGGTATACTACAAACAAAATGGCAGTCAAGTATTTACTAAGGTACAAATACTATGTAAAATATTACTAGTCCATGTCTTACACTCTCTCGCTCTTCTATGAGAAAGTATTTGAAGTTTCCTCATACATTTAAATAAAATCCTATAATTCTCAGCAAACTTAAGCGAAAATTACTAACTTTCCAGAACTTTTGGGCATAATTTCGAAACACCGCAGAAACGAAAAAATTAATAATTCCTACAAACTGCCATCATATCAATATCTTGTTTGCCATTATAATGCATTGATGGCATTTATTTCCCCTTTTAAACGCAACAAAGCAGGCTTTGAAACAAAGCAACATTTCGCCTTGTAATAGCAACACATTGTTCCACACTTTAAATAGCTACATAAAAGGAGCCGGCTACGAGATAAAATAAGAATTGTCATAAACTTATCGTGTCTTCGTTTTAAATGCCAACAAGAGAATTGACAACTATTGAGTTTGTCAGTTAATATTTACCGGCCAGTAAGCTGTATGTGTGTTCCTTTTCTGGTCTATTTATAGGCTTGTGCTCGTAAACTGAAAAGGCCCGCCCGCTGTGAGTAGTCGGCAAGTGTGTCCTTCCTGTTCGCCGTGTGACAATGTAATACACCTAACTAATGGGCAGTTTTGATGTGTCTGGTCTGTGTATGCCTGCCGGCAACAGCACTCGGCGGGTGAGCGGTTTACTTGAGGGAGTGTGAGTTTGTGTGTGTACTTGGACATACAAAAGCTTGTTTGCAGAAACAGAGTTAATAAAGTAGCGATTGTTTTAAGTTTACTTTATTTGTTTTACTTTAGTTTTTTTCTTAGGTTGTGCTTTAATATGTGTTGTAATGGGTGATTCCAGAGAATGTCTGTTGTCATAACTTTAATTTGTGGTGTGTGCTAGAGTTTAAGGTTCTCAAGAGATTGTATAAAATCAATAAAAAAAGGCTCGGATATTGAAAGAAAAAACTTTTTTAACAAAACTTTGTATTTTGATTTTAGAAAAAGATAGGAACCTGTATGTACCTATAATGGAAACGTGAAGCCGATCTTAAATTGGAAAGATCATATGGAGAATGGCAACTTTGACGACATTTGGTACAGAAATTAAGAGATAATTACGAATCAACTGTAGATCGAAGCGATTTCGAGCGCTAATAAAGAGGAACAGAGATCTAGACAGCATAAAAACTGATGACCAGGTCTATAAGAGAACTCAGACTATTGTCTATGTTTTGGGATGAAAGCAAGAGTAAGTTGTGTAGTCGGCTTCAATTGGTATTTACTTTAGAAATGTCTTAAGGAATTATAAAATACTCCATCTATCACTTATAGAAGAACTGTCAATTTAATCGGCACCCCACCTCTATATTATGAAAGAAATTGAAATGCATGGCAATCTGAGCTAGAAACACAGTTAACCCCAAAATTATTAAAATACTCATCAACCAAATGATCATTAATACTGGATTTAAAAATCTCAACGGCGAAAAGATCATTTTCCAGCAAAGAAATTTCGAAAACCTTTTAACTGACTTTAAGTATTCAGAATCTGTTCAGAAGGACATATAGGGACGGTAATTAGCATCCTACATATCTGTGAGTAAAATCTCCATCCCTAACACATCTCCTTTTGAACACAGTTACTACATTCTTTTTTCAAAAAAGGCTCTCTAATTCACATGTTCCTTGAAGTCTAGAGTACTGTGTTATATCGTAGCTTCATTCCCAGTACTGGACTTTAACTTTCTGTATTCGAAATATGCTTTCTAGTTATAAACTGTTTATTTGAGATACACAATCTTCGAACTGAGTTGCTTCACAGTAATACTGAACATATCTTTTCTAAAAGATCTAAAGGGATTTTTATGTCAATTTTAGACATTAGGCCCTCAATTTGGTGACTAAACTGTTTCTAATATAGTCACTAATATTTATCTACATAATTCTACTTTTGTTTTCGAGCTGTCGTTCTTGTAGTAGCGGTAATCTACAATCCTGTTTGCATGCAAGGTAAATTCATTGTTTTCAAAGTAATCTAATGGTAGGAAACAAGCTGTTTGCACGAGAATTGGACGATATAAAGGCGTGTAAGATTAATGGAACGAAAGCTGAGGTTAGTGAAATGAGTGGACTTCAGTGGGAATACAAAGAGGTGATTAGTATTAAGATTGGACTCTTTGCTTACAGGATAAATTTTGGGTTTGTCAAGGTTTGTAATATATGTATAGAAGTAGTGGTGGATAAAGGGGTTTGTCAAGGTTTGGAATATATGTATGTATAGCAGTAATGGTGGACAAAGTAGTTGCTCTCGAGTAGTAGATTGTAGCCGATTGTTGGGGTTCCATATCCAGCGTGGGGACTGAGTCTTAGATTAATTTTATTTATCAAATTACCCAAAAGAGCATCCTTCCATCTACTCATTGAATAACCCTCATGTAATCTCTCAGTGTACCTTGGTTATTTGTAAACATACCGTTAGTGGCTTGCCTCTAATAGCATTCCAACTAAAAGTATTTATTTTATAACATTCCTTTGCTCTATTTATTGCAACAATTGTCATTATTTATTTATTTCTCTTTCTGAGCCTCTGTGTGTGTGTGTGTGTGTGTGGACTTGTGAAGAAGACATTAAAAAATAAGTATGCATTCCATTGTCTGCGCGCACTCTTCACTCACTCTGCCTGCTGTCGCTGCTGTGTTGTCTTCTCCTGTTCACTAACGGTGAATCGCATATTTTTGTATTGTTTGCATTTAAGTTGCGAAGCCATTTTCAGTCCATTGTTTTACTTGTATTTACTTTTATTGTATTTATTTTTGCTGTATTTACTTGTATTGTTAAATTCGCTTTATTTCATTTAACTTTTATTCTATATTCTATTTTTGCTTATTCATGCTTAGGTTTCCTTAGCTGTTTCACGTTACAACATTACGCTGTAATTCGATGTTGTTTTTGTTATTATTACTATTGTTGTTGTTGTTGCCCGTTCGTGCAACTAGTCTACATTGTGCTCGTTGTCATTTGAACATGATTGCATGTCCTTCGTCGCACCGCCAACCCGCACGCCCATCCGCCAGCACATCCTGCAAGTCCTTTATGGCTTACTTTATACCAGAAGCGTGTGTTTGTTTGTGTTTTTGTTGTACTACTAACCAGCGCATTAGACATGTAGTTATTGCGGCCACTGATATCGGTGTCATATTGTTGTACTCGTATGTTTGTAGTGTAGTTGTTGTTGTTGTGGTTGTTAAATAAAATATCATTTTCAATGGAATTGTCAACGCACGATGACGATGACGACGCTGAGGATGACGACGACGGCTAACTGTCGACTGCGCGCCGCCGTTTGGCGTACACCAAGCAGCAAGCCAAGCGACATTGATTAGCTTTAGTACAATTTGAGACTTGTGCGCGGTGCCCGGTTACCGTTACTCCAATACAAATACACACACACACACGAACAAACATAGAAAGCCACACAAACTCAATTGTACACCATCAGTTGTCACTCAGCGCTCGACGTTAAGCCTCTTTGCCAGCTGTCTTACCAAACATCTTGTCTAAAAGGGATTACATTCAATGCGCGCATGTGTGTGTGTGTTTGTCTCTCAGTGTGTTTGTGGTCCACAATATGGGAATGTTTAGCCAGTAATGGAATATTCGAATTCCTTCACTCTTGCTCACTCATAATCCTCTGGCTCGCTGCGTTGCGGCTTTGTTCTCTTCTCGCCCCCCTCTGCCTGCACTCTCCAATAAGAGTCTTTTCGTTTGGTGCCTTTCACTTGTGCGCTTTTATTGCATTTCTAATTACTTTCAAGTGTTGACATTGTAATATTAATTAAAATGATTTTCGTCCTTTTTACATATTATCCCTCGTCAAGTGTTGTGTTTGTATTTTTGGCGTAGTCGCCGCTTACTTTAGGCAAATTATGGGTATAATTAAGAAATTTCGAAAGTTGACGAGGCGATTACAAGAAAGCGCGGTTTGTGTTGAGTAAATGTGGGTAGAGTGAAAACTGGCAAAAGGATTTCAAAGAAGAAACAGGCTGATACATAAAGTTAGCTGAAAGATGTAGATGAATTAGAGTAAAGACCTTGATTTTACTGCTTTTACGAAACAAGTTTTTATGGTATATTTATGAAAGCTCCTTATGTGAGTTCGAGGACATACAAGAAAAGAATGTTGGATCAAGTTCACCGTAATGATGGGTCCACTGATGCCCAAAAACATTAATTCATGGCTTCACTCCACAGTAATGCCCGTAAAATTTACAAGAATACTGTTTCCAAAATCACAGAAAAATACTTACTGAAGCGACATTAACTTAAAGCTTCTGTGAATAGAAATGAAGACTTGTCCGAGATTTATAAACTATGGAGTTCTCTAAAATGTCAAGGAGTTTACTACGTTAATATCACAGAGTTTATCTTTTTTTCGACAAATGTTTTCTGCAGTAAAATTTCGTTACAGAGTTGCCATCAAATATTTATTAGATACAATAAAAACAAGAAAAAACGTTAACTTCGGCTGTACCGAAGTTAATTTACCCTTCACAGGTGCATTTCTTTTAGTAACTATGTGTTTAAGCAAATCTAAAGACGTAAGAAAAAGTAAGTAAAAAAAAAGAAAACATTTTACTAATTCTTTTTAGCCGGGTTGTTTGCTAGAAACATTCAGGTTATATAGTTAACCGATCTGAACAATTTCTTCGGAGATTATATTATTACCTTAAGCTGTAATCCATGTAAAATTTTGTGAAAATACCACGTCAAATACGAAAATTTTCCATACAAGCCATTGATTCCGATCGTTCAGTTTGTATGGCAGCTGTATGCTATAGTGAACCGATCTGAAGAATTTTTTCGGAGATTAAATTATTTCTATGAACAATAACTCACACCAAATTTCGTGAAGATATGTAGTAAAGTGCGGAAGTTTTCCATACAAGCCCTTGATTCCGATCGTTCAGTTTGTATAGCAGCTATATGATATAGTGGTCCCATATCCGCAGTTCCGACAAATGAGCAGCTTCTTGAAGAGAAAATAACATCTGCAAAATTTCAAAACGATATCTTAAAAACTGAAGGACTAGTTCGTATATATACAGACAGACAGACGGACATGGCTAAATCGACTCAGTTCAACATACTGATCATATACTTTATATGGCCTCCGACGCTTCCTTCTGGGTGTTACAAAATTCGCGACAAATGATAATAGATAAGAAAAAATTTTGTATGAGTATGCCTTTCAAAGTTAATATATTCTTTATTCATTTAATATGCTTCAATTTCCGAAATAGAGTTGCCATTTTTGTAAAAAGGAAATGTTGAAAAATGCATTTTCATTCCCTATTGAGAATTTGCAAAAATATAGAAAAATTTATATTTTAGAATTTACTCAAAAGAAAATCGAAATGTTGCCACCTGGACGAAACAAATATCTTAAGTATAAAATTACATTTCGTTGGTATTGTATAAAACAAAATTTTGTATGTTACTATATACTTTTTTTTGTATTCGAAGCTTAAATTTTCAAAGTAGAATGGCCACTTTTCTGAAAGAAGATTTCCAAAAAAATATGTTTTCATTCCTTGTTACTAATTATGCCAAAAAATAGAAGAAAACACATTTTTGTCCAACTACATACTTAAAATTTTCTCAAATGTTGCCACCTGGTTAAAAAAGAAAAGTTTTAATCATAAAAATATTTTCCACTGCTTTAATACAACTTGGGGGGTGAGGTTTTCAATAAAAATCGACAATTATTATTATATTAAATTTCATACATTATATCAGAGAAAGGGGTTGCCAACTTTCCATAAAAATAATGAAAATGGATTAAATAAAATAAAATAAAAATTAAATAAAATTTTATTTATTTTTTTTACTTTTGGTATAACAAAGAGGTGTATTGAGGTGCCACCTATAAAAAATTATTTTGAATGCATTTTTTACAAAAACATTTGTGGTTTAGTTTAGCAAACATATTTTTACGGGGTTGCCAACTTTAAAAAATATATAGAATAGGTTCTCAAAGAAGACAAATTCACATAAAATATCTCAAAATGTTGCAATTGGATAATAGACAAGAAGTGCTTTATAATATTTACTCGGACTCGGTCCTGATAAAAAATTATAAAAAATTTAGTAATCAACATTCCAGAGGAGGAATTACAAGGATTCTAAATTGATTATGGTTCTTCAAAATAGGCGCAGAGCGTGACCTTACGAGTTCATCTGCATCTTAAATTCCTACAATATCGGAGTATTCTATAAGTTAGAGTAGAATTATATTGGTACCATTCAATGAAAGCTTAAAGCTTTCACAGAACTCTTTAAATAGCTTGGAACTAAAGCGCTGTTGATACAACGACAGTTTGACTATATTTGTTTCATTATATATTCATTTCAATATATATTCATTGACAGGGTTGCCACGATAACTTAAATTTTTTTCAAAAATATATACGTATGTAAAATTTCGAAAAACTAACTAAACTCTAATATCTAAGTGATGTTTGAAAAAAATGTAACGATGTTGCCACCCAACTTAAATTATAAGTAATTAGGTGAGTACCAAAACTAAAATTAATTCGAAATAAGTTATATTGCTGTCTTTTTTAAAACCTTTCGCGATTTATTTTGAAAACTTTATACGGGATTTTGGAAAGTAACAAAAAAATAACTTTTTTGACAATTTTTTGCAACTTTTTGTTTGTGTGGTCTCTAAACATTAGCAACGCAACGCAAATGTGGCTTGTGATAAAGTAAAAAGAGAAATTGTCTGACCTAAATTCGTCATTGAAACCGCAGCGCAGTTAACACAGCTTTTGACTGCAATAAATATTTACCTGAAAACCAAAGTGACCAGCAGAAAAGTTCTTTCAACAAAGGTTTTTGGGCACCAGCTTTGAGTGCACAAGCGCAGGCACGCCGCTGCAAGCAAAGGCGAAATCTGTGCAATGGATATTTGGGTAAAGCGCTGAGCGTGTGGAATTAAGCTGGGTAAACTTTGGAGACTGCGGGCAAACCCATACTGCGACACACAAACACCCTTACATATGAAGCGTTGCATTGGAGTGTGCTCCACACATTTGGGCGCAAATGCAAACGCGGAATAATTTCCTGCACCGCAGTGCCTTCTTCAGCGCCGCGCTTCATGCATTTTATGTGTCGTGCCACGCACGCACACAAACGCTTTCGCATGCCCGCCGCGTAACGGTGAATTGCAAACGAATGCAAAAGGATTCGCAACGTAAAGTGCAGCACTCGAACGAGTACGTGACGCCGCGAGTCCTGGTCCATCTGCTTGTATCTCTCTGTGTGAAAATGTGTGTGTGCTTTACTCTCACGGCTACAAATCGCAATGCGCCACACGAAAAGCAGCGTAAATAAACTGTGGCAATTTATTGCGCGTCCAAGCACACGGAAGCGATGCCACGACAAAAGCGATCGACTGTGCAACAATGCTCCGACAGCAGGCCGGCACTACTGGATGCCGCAAGGCAATGCACAAAAATGTAAGGTGGAACTAAGTTCGGGCCGTACGGAACGTTTTGTAAATACCAAAATTGGAAAAAGTCCATAAAGCTTAAGACTTCTACGGAAAGCAGAGTCTTTTGGTAAGGATTCGACGGATTGCTAAAAACTGAGTCTGATCCATCACATTCAGTTTATAGTTGGTCCTTCCCTACTGGGTCTTCAAATTTCTTAACACTTTCGAGATAATATTTTCGTCTCGTCTCAGAGAACCGACCAAGTTGAAGTACCGGAGGCCATATGCGCAAATGCCCGATTTGGAACTTATATGCGACGTTCTAGATACCTAAATCTGAGTTAGCGAATGGAACCTGCCCTCGTTGATATATATTTACTCACCAACAATCCGGTAGGGGACTTACCTAGTCTTTAAAAGGTTTCTGGAGTTAACGGATTTTTATTCAGGTTTTTTTAATAAGGTCCCGAGGTGACAGATTCAGTATCAATATGCCATTGTAATGAAGAGTCTGGTAACAGCATCTAACATCATCCGAGATTTGGTTGAGATCAATGGAATGATTTTTATATGAACCAAAAATTGATCTGAATGACCTCAGTCTTCCACATTCCTCACTCTTTTGACAATTTTGTACGTTTAATTTCTTTGGTCCCGTCAGTAATGACCGCTCTAAGCATTCTAGGTCACTAATTTACTCATTTATCAAGAAGCCTATAGTTTTTAAAAGTACCGTTATAACAGAAGTAGGCGTGGTCTTGTCTTGATTTTTCAAATTATTCTCACAGAGTAAATCATATAACGACTTAATGCAATATCAATTTGGACTGGAGACTTCAATTATAGTCTCGGGGGTCCGGCAGACGGACGTGACTAAAATATGAGATTTTAGCATACCGTAAAGCTCTGATCCATATTAACTTCCATTTGCAGCTATTGAACCAACGTTATCTCAACAAAGTAATAATACCAACGTGGCACATGTTGCACGCTTGTATGAAAAAAAACAGTAAAATGCATGTGGAATGCGCAACATGCCGACGGTCACAAGCATTGTTACGAACGCGCACGAAGATCCGATTGCCGGGAATACCAAAAGGCAACACGTCAATAAACTGTGAATGCGTTGTCTGCAACATTTTTGCGGTCAGCAGCAATATGCAATGGCGCAACGGTGCAACGGTGCAACGAAAGGCGAGGACCGCAGGGATGAAGGCGAGGAATGCTGCTGATGGCGGATTTGCATACAAGCCAATTTCGCATGATTTTCCCGTTAAGTGTGTTAAATGTGAAAGATTTACCTGCCACTTGCAGCAACTCAACTCGTGTGTTGCAACAATAATTGCAGCAGCAAAGTAGCCAACGTGGTTAACAACAACGACAACAACAACACAACGAGTGCAATGAAAATTCGCATTTAATGACGAAAATTAAATTCAGCCAATTTGAACACGCACACTCACACGCACGCAGGGTCACACGTGAGCCTTAATAAATTTGCAACGCTCGTGTATTATATACACCTTGCAACTGACAACAGTTGGCTAAGTGACGTTGAGTGCCACATGTTGCAAGTTGGCGCCGAGCCGTGCCGTGCAGTTCCAAGTGGCTGCCGCTGTCAATGTACCGTTGAGTTGGCTGCTGACGTTCTGTGAAATGCACAAGGCTTTGTGCATCAGTGATATGTAACAGTTGATATACATATGTAGTACATATGTGTGTGTGTGGCAGGAAGTTGCTGCTGCTGCTGCTGCTGCAGTTAAATGGCCTCTGTGTTCAATATCAGCTTCGCTCTATGGGCTTTTCATGTTCGGTGGTTGTTGAGATATTAAAGTCATTATAATATTTCGAAATGTCAGCAAATGAATGACCAACGAAGCAACTCAAGCACTTTCGAGTGCAGCAATGTTTCATGTGGCAAAATGATGTGAACTGTAATAGGCTTTCGGTTGAGGATTAACGAAGGACAAGATGAAGTAATTTCTGGCGGCAAGCGAGATTGTTATGCATGTTGTTGTTGAGGTATCAATATAAAATATTCTCTTCGTATTCTATAAAAGTTAAAGGCGATGAAAGTTCTTGGTGCGGAACGTCGGGTTTACGAACTCTTCCAAGTGGTGAGAAAAAACTCGATGACAACTATAAATAAAGAATTCGATACAATCGATCTATCAGCCTCCTCGGGTAAACGACGGAATCCGAAGAAGATCTAATCCCATCCTATCATGACTATTTTAGAGACTTGTCCTATTTTATTCTACAAAATTCGAGAACGTCCGAACTGGATTAATCACCCTTCGAATGCGGATCAACTAGCAGAGCCAAATGCAAACAACTGCACAGACTATTCGATGAATGTATTCGGAATTTTCTGAAAGAGGTAGGAAAGCGCCGAGTTTTTTTTGGTCAAGAAAGCTTTCATCCATCACAGTAGTAGAGTTTTCGACTCATGGAACGCTTCCAAGTGGCGAGAAAAGAACATAAAAGAAAATAAATAAAGAATTCGATACAATCGATCTATCAGGCTCCTCGGGTAAACGATGGAATCCGAAGAAGACCCACTCCCATCCTACCATGACTATTTTAGAGACTTGTCCAATTCTATCCTATAAAATTCGTGAAGGTCCGAATTGGAGTGATCACCCTTCGACTGGGGATCAACTAGCAGAGCTAAATTCAAATAACTGCACAGACTATTTGATGAATCTCTTCGGAATTTTCTGAAGGAGGTAGGAAAGCGCCGAGTTTTTTTGGTCACGAAGCTTCCATCCAAAACACTGCATCAATGTAATGGGGTTTTCGACACCTAGGTAGTTGTTTTATCAACATCTCATAGCCCGTCATTACCGACGACGGGTCTTTGGATATAGTTTACGAAATTTTTGGTCAAACAGTGATATTTCTGTGCTCTTTAACGAACATTTTTCTCTGGGAAGACCTTCGTAGTAATATTTTAAGCATCAACCTTATGTGTTTTAAGGAAATTGAAAAAATGAGAAAGTTTCACGAAGCTCCAATAATAGATAGAAGTAGGTACATGGCCCATGAAACGTTTTTTTTCTAAAATATTAGGTTTGCTTAAAGCTTTCAAACCATCGGATTATATAACGAACTCTGTAATAATTTCTTCTCCCGACCAAATCTCTTATAACGGATCCACATCAAAGAAAGGAAAGAAATACTATTGAACGACGAAAGTTAGAAAATTGTAGGAAGAAATGAGAGCTTTGAAATATTATTCAGGAAATAAATATTCGATTCCACAAGTAAAGAGGAATTAAGGAAAGACCATTTTCACTCTCTTTTAGTCTCAGTCAGACAGCTGAGCATAGTGTTCTGAAGTTCTTTAAACTTCCACAAACTCAATAGAGGTGCTTGTGAACCTAGCAATTACGAAAAACCGTCAGTAATATCTTGATTGTAAACTAGGTATCGATTTTAGACTACTTTGGTAACTATCTTTCCTTTAAGTGCATTATATCGAGAGATCCTTTGACTCTAATTTACTGAGGAGAGTGAATATTTCATTCCAATTGATGAAACTGCATGAAAACGAATGTGGATTAGGGTGAAATCTCGTCAATGTACTCTACTGAAGTAGACTAGCAGTGTTCTCTATGATTATGGTTTACATTGGGACCTCGTTTATATTAGTATATATCCCTAATGCGTAACTAAACATCTCAGTGCATAGAGGATTAATTTCGCTTATCCACCACAGCATTGTCATTAAAAAGTTACACGTTAAGCCACACCAAAATGCCGTCATAATTCACCCACAACAATAATAATAGCAACAACAACCCCGTTGGTTAACGTTTAAAATTCACCGTTCGCATACAACACTCACTTAATAGCCGCCTGATGGACTGGACCGAACGAATGACTAAGCTGACGCGCCAACTGAGAGACCAACTGATAGTGGCTTTAGTTGTTATTGTTATTGCTGTGGCTGTTGCCATTTGACTGCTCGGTTAGCTAACTGGATTTTGTGTTAGTGTTTGCATACAACAAAAAAAAAAAAAACAGAAAACAACAACAAAAAAGCACTCGGCTCGTTTTTGCTTTTGATTGCTGTTGTTTGTTTGTTGTTTATTTATTTGTTTATTTCATTGTTACCTTTTTTGTTGTTGTTGTTTTAGTTATTACAGCGCTTATTGTTGGCATGTTGTACAGTGACTTTTTTGTTGTTGTATGTGTGTATGTGCAAGCTGTCGAAGCGTTTATTAAGCCAGAGTAGACCTCGGCAGATAGGCGCTCGGCTGCGAAGTGAGCGAATGTCCTTGCAACACATTTGTATGTGTGCGTGTTTGTGTATGCAAATGAGTTGCAGCGCTACAATGGCACCACTCCAAATCCTGATAAGCGTTTCCAATTAAAAATACATGTTTCCATTTTTAATCTTTGTATGAATAAGCAAATAAACGACTTGTCAACACATGCGCACACACCTGCATACAACACATACATACATATATGCATATTTTTATATATGTTTATGCAAAAGTTAATATTTTTGTCTGCGCTTTTGTTTAACTTCATGTGGGCTTAACACACTTTTATTATTGTATTATATAATATAATAACTTTGATCTGCTCTTTCATTTCGCATTTCGCAGAATGGCGTTAAATATTTTAACTGGCTTAAATGCGTACGCTATTTATGATTTTATTATTTCGTTGAGTGGAAAATTTATGAAAATCCACGGCAGCGCAATTGGTTTATAATATTAGATGCATGTATATTAAATTACAATAATAATAAAAAAATAAATAAATAAACTTTGCTTTCCATTTGATACATATTCGCTAGTATTTTACTGAGTTTCACTTTCGTCAGGGTTGCCAACTATTTATAATTTTATAATTATAAAATAAATTAAATATTACAATTTTTAAAATGTGGAGAGTTGGATACCTGTTTAAAAACAAATATTCAATCAATTTTATGGTCTTCGGTTGGTATTACCAATTATTTAGAATAACATTTTTTATAAAAATATATTTTTGACAATCTTGAGATTAAAAGTTGGAATATTTAATTAAAATTGCGTCAGGTGTGTGTCTTCGCTAAATTTTGCGATACGCCTAGTGGTAGGCAATAAATGTTATTCGGGATTTCAGGGATTTTCGGTATATATAGTTTAATACAATTTACTGTTATTTTTTAACTTAAACTGTTTTATTTAAAATTTTTTTATTTTATTTATATAAAACAATGAATTAACCACATAATTGAAACCGAGTTGTCACCTATCGCAAAGGGTTCCAATATGAAAAAATTTAGCTTAAAGCTTTTAAAACAAAATTTCGCTCATTATTCTGGAAATATTTTAAAGTGACAAATTTTGGCAAAGAGTTATAAATTATGGGAAAAATATAATTGACGAAAATATTACAAAATATGGTCTCATCAGTGAACATTTAATTTAAAAAAATTTTGAATATCAGAAAATAAGTAACATTTGTTTATCATAATAATATTCTGAAAAACGTTTAAAAAATCACCATTTGCTTAATAAAACTTAACCGGAAATAACACTAAATTGGATTTCAAGTCGACATAAATTATTAGGTCTACAACTTTGCTTCCGCCGTTTTCCAATAGATGTCTCTAGGGTCAAACACTGGTCGATTAAATCGATTAAGTCGTTTTATATCGATCTTGGACATTTGTGTCAACATTAACCCAACAAAATATTTGTAGAGAACTGTTTGCTTCCCAAACTTTTTCTCAACTGAAAATGTCAATTTTTGAGCCGAATTCTCGACATTTGCAGGAAATTTTGCTTTTCTTTTTTAATTCCAAGAAAAGTGCGGCTAAAGCTTATCGACATTTGTAACCGTTTTTATACAAAAAAAACTTAAATTTACAAAAAACGGCGGAGGCAAAGTTGTAGATCAATAAATTAACGTAACTTAACATAATACAATATAACTTAAAATCATGTTATTCAATTTAACTGTTTTCATCTATAAATTCTACACAAATTGACTAAACTTGACGTAGCTTAACGCGACGTAACTTAACTTAACGTAACTCAACTTAGAAAAACTTAACTCAGGTACAGTTTTTTTTTTGTATAGAGTTTTTTGGCGAATGTTTTACGAATCATTGACAATCTACTGGTAAATACATACATTAACCAATTTCAAGCAAAAGTTTAATGGGAACTATAATACCCTTATTTCACTTAAGTTAATCTGATTATTTCCTGAAATAATAACCAACAAGATGCAATGGGCCTTCAGAGGACATATAACAACTATTATTTAACTAAACGCCTAATTGTAGGCAACGCTTCAGTTTTATTTTATATGCTTCATAGTACAAATTTGAAATATTTTTTTTTATGGCAGCAACTACATACATAGCATAGAAAGTCAAATGGCACACCGCTATCAAGATATTGCAAAAATATTTAAGAAATTAAAATATTTACAGCAAATAAATTTTGGATTACAATAATTGATTTTGTGAATTGAAATTGATAGGATTTTTATGCAAAAATTTTAGTGAATTATTTATTTTTAATTTTAGAAGTAACAGCAAAAAATATCAATAACATAATACAAAATATAAAAATCATCCTAAATCCCACTTGATCCACTTGAAAAATCCAATAAAGTGGCTAAAAATAATGCAAATTCAGTCACAGATTCATAATACACAAAAAAATTGCGAAGCGCACTCTCAAACAACAACGAATGACATGACATATTTGAAAGCATATGTATTGGCTATGCTTTATTGCAACTGAATAATTAATAACTCGACATTAAGTATATATCATTCGGTCGCACACAAAGAGCAGAGCACACAAAATGGCCGTTTACTGGTATGTTGGTGTGTTTAACTCACCACTACAAAGGCAAAACATTGATTGATTGCTTAAGCTCTTCCCACGCACAAACACACACTGCGAAAGTGCCAATTGACTTTTCGGGGATAATGTGAAAAGTAAAGGCAAATATGTTGGCGTCGGTGTCAAATCACAATTTCCATGCATCATAAATCATCATTAAATTGATGAGCAACATGAAATGCATTCAAAATGTACAGTTATGCATGTGTGTGAGTGAGCGAGCGAGTGTGTGTGCGTGTGAGAGTTTTAATGCCTTCTAATTAGAATTTAATTTGATAACTTCGGTAAGCTTGGCCATTGCAAGCGTTCGCTTTGACCGCCGGTGTTTAGTCACTTGGAAGCAGATAAATTGCAATTAAAATAATTTTCTATACAATTTAATATTGCATTGCACACGAACATGTGCTTCGGCTTATTTCACGCTTTAATTAATTCTCGAAATAGTTTCTAATCACCAATCACCAAACGTATGCGTATTCATTTAATGTGTATTTAATAAGTGGTGACAAGTGCTGATTCATTTCAGCTATTAATTTAAAATGTGAAAGCAGGCGTGAATTCGCAAATTGATTTGTATTTATTCGCTTGCTGTTGTATTTGTAATAAGCGCTTGTTTATTGGAATTTACACGTTATACCGTTAATTATGGTTTTGTGCATGAATTTATTGAAATTCAGAGCTGGAAGCGTATTAAAATGCGGAGTGAGGCACCTTAGGCTTGTTATATTTTAAATATTCATTAGGTGTAGCTAGTGTAGCTAGTGTAAATCATGATATTGTAACTAAATAATACTAAATATAGTTGTTCAATTTTCAAATAAATAAATAAATTGATTTGACTTGGCTTACCAAAACATATTGCTTGCAAAATAAACATACCTGCAAAGAGAAATACAAACAATTAATTATTATAAAATATTAAAGTTAAATATATTTATTTAAATATACAAATATTCTTTTAAAACCAAATTTCATGAAGGTTTATCCAATAATAAAATATAAAATCATAAATTAAACAACATTTTCCAATTCATTAAGACAAAATATAAAGAAATTTTACAATTGCGCCTAAATGTAGGCAACGTTAAGAGTTTTAAATAGTAATAGAAAAACGTTGCCTACAACTAGGAGCAAAGTTTAGAAATGTAAATAAAAATTCAGTAATTTCTTTCACCTTCTAACGGCATATAACCGAGTTCACGGAAGGTGTTGCTTACTTTGAAAGTCGATATCAATTCGACACATTGAGTGAAACAAAAAAAAAATTCCCGCTCTTCTAGCTGAAATTGTAGTACTAAATACTTTCAGAGTGGGATCATTGGGTCAGTTTGAATTTTGATAATTTCAGCGATGTCAAAGAGTATAAACTCATATATGTATTTCTCGGATGATTTTCTTTTAAACACTTCCAGAAAGGCCTCTACGGTTGTTGCCACAGCTTTTAATTCTATGCTTTTGCTATACATGACCACTAAATCGAGTATAAAGAGACCCTTATTAAGTATTAGTATTCCGGTCAAGGAACTGAATTATCTGCGAGTCTCGGACGGGTCCCAGGTTGTAATAAAATTAGCTGTGTAGCTGTGAATAAACTATAAACAGTCTCGAGTAGGGTTCATCGTCTGGAGGGAGAATCTCAGTGAGGTTTTGGTTACACTGAATTCTTCAAAATGCTTGAGTGCCAATGCCTCCAGCGGCATATGGGGGATTTTGACGACATCAAATAACCATTCATACTAAGAATGTATACTTTCATGCATAATCAAACTCCCCACGCTGTAGGCTGATGTCGTAGACATGACAGCGGAGGAGCTCTCAGTGAGCCGACGGTATCGTCCATAGAATTGTGAGGAAGTCTACCACTAAGTGATCAAGGAACGGTAAGCTCACGGTCTGTGATTATAACTATCGCGTGAAATCTACCACCTCGAATAAGAGTTATTTTCAAGATAGATCAAAACGGCAGGATTAAAAAGCTTCATTCGTATCCAGAAATCCCCCTCTGGTATCTGCACAACAACGGATTTGGAGATGAAAAATTCGGGTAACATTAACACAATGAATGGTTTTATTGGTCGAAAGAACATTTTACTACTCCATAGTTTATTCAACCCGAAGTGCCATTAAGAACAGTGATAATTTATACGAACCTTGAATCAAAATCGATGTGTTCCTCCATCAACTATTGTTTTAAGTTTCATTTTAGGGTTTTCAAGCGTATACCGATATGTTCAAGGATTTATAAATTGTGTTAGGAACTTCTGCAACACCCAGTAGCCTAAAATCTCAAGCAGTCGTTTAATAATGCAACGATTTCGAGAGTTTTTGTGTACTATGTCAGCTTTAGAATCTTGTTCGGACACTATTTAAGTAACGACTAGTATAAAGTGGTGCGGCTTGTTCAAAATATTGTTTAAAAACTTAAATTTCTCCACACAAAACCCTCAAGTAGGTGTATGACTTTGATAAATATGCCGAAATGTAGGCAACGTTTCAGCTTTGATGTAACAAATAAAGTATTGCCTACATTTAGGTATTTAAAGTATTAGATATAATGATAGTAATGATATTATTGGTGCTTAATTATAAAAATTCGTTGAAAATATAACTCCAAAGCTGTTTCGGAGTTGTTGAAAAATTTAAACTTTTATTTGTCAGCCTAAGAACTACAGCAAAGCGTAGTTGAAAATCATAGTTATTTGATTTTTTTCCTTTATAAGTTTAGATAACAAGTTAAATATAGAATTTGATAATAAAATAAGCAAAATCTCATTGTATTTAAGAAAATGATTTGTATTCCATCGACCAGTATTTAAAGCCACCTGCCATTTTAACAATCTCTTCGCAGTAAGTCTTCGGCTAGTTAACATTTAGTTGTTTGAGGTTAACTCCACCGCAATTACTCCTTACATTGCTTTGCAGAGGCTAATACTTGTAGTGTCTCTTTGGTTGACTTTTTATGCTGGCTTTCAAAGTCACATGCTGTGTTCTTCTGCTTCTCCCTGCCATTGCTGGCAAACTATCAGGCACAAAGCGAGCGAACGCCCCTCAATGGGAGTAACTATTGTCTGCCGCACTTGCATACTGCTTGAACCACAGTAAGTTGCATGAATGCATTTATCTTTACACACATACATATATGTATATATGTATAGAATATATAAATGCATTCGGTTTGTGTGTTCCGGGCTTTCAACCGCAACAACTGCCACAGCGGAAGCCACAAAAATGCGCCCATTTCAACTCGCTCTCTTATTTTCCAAATTATTTATTTTCACATTTTCTATTTTATTATTTTGTAATTTTTTCCGCTTTCGGTTGCATGCATTTATTACTTGCTCTATTTTACTTTATTTTTGTATTTTTTTTTTGCCTCGTGTTTTGACTGTGATTTAGCTGCCCACCCGTGTGCTCTTTGCGCCCGAGTGTCCGTAGCGAGCGCCAACAGGAAACTCATGAATTCTCAGTGAAGTGCCATAATTTTTGTTTCAATTCCTCTGCCAGCGACAGGGTAACTAGAATGAAAATTAATGCTTTGCCACCTGCAATTCGCCACATGCGCATATATATGTGTGTGTGTGTCTGTGTCTCCTGTGTCGCCGAGTGGCAAAGCGGCAAAGCATAAGTGGAGGAAGGATAGTTAGCTGGGGGGGGGCTGGGTGAGCATTTATCTGCATACGAGCACAAATATTTACCGAGGGCTTTAGGGCTTTTACTTTGAAAAAGATTTTCATGCACACATCCGCTTGTGTGCTTGTGTTTGCTTGTTTGTTTGTAATTGTTGTAGCGTTGTGGCTTACTTTTATTGCATGTTTATTCTGTCTGTTATTCCACGAAATGGTTGTTCTATCTACTACCGACACTGCAATTAATTTATTACACACGCCAACGGAAGCTAACGGATTTATATATATATATAAATATATATACTATAAATTATATATATATGTATATACCGTTATTATAGCATGCAATTGTTATTGTTATTGCCCACCGGATATGCAGTAGTTATAGTTAATGGCAAATGTCTATGACAGCAATCGATGAGGTGAATAAACTCCCGTTTTATTGAATTTGTAATTATATGCTTCGAAGAAAAAACAACTTTTTTTTCGTAAAAATTAAGTTAGGTTAGGTCCTCCAGCGCAAATAGTAAACACATAAGTTATTTTGACTTGCTTGGACTTATGCAGGAACCTTAAAGGACCGTCGTTTTTCAAGGTTATCCCAAAAATCGAGTTTAAACAGTGTTTTCGAAGATTGGAAGAAACCCATAATATCGAATTGGGAATATTTTAAAGGCGACAACATTCATGTAAGCGATTGAATAAATTATTTTTTCAAAAAACTGTTATTTTCTGAACACACACTTCGTATGTTTCGTGAGTTAATGAATTTCTGAACAGAACGCAGTAATAGACGGACAGAATCAGAAGTATATTAATTCTATCAAGACAAGAAAAGCACATGTGGTTCGTATAGCTGACACCCAATACCAACTTAAGTACAAAATGGAGCAGAAATAGGCGCTTGATTCGAGAATGGAACAGCTGATCGTAACAATCGTTGAATAAATTTGCACTTAAAGTGATCAAGAGATACCAGTAAAGAAAGAAAATACTTCAAGCGAAGTTTTCGAGATGACGTAAGTACATTGTGGACCTCGCAAGATCTTATTTAAATCTTACTTATTTGAAAAGAACATACGATATTGAACGGATACCAATGTGATCGAAAAATATGATCCCAACAAAAAATAGCACTAATTTAAAGAATCAGTCTACAGTAAGGAACATGCGTTACAATTCTTCTGCCGAAATTCCTCGATCTTTTAGTTAGAGATGAAAAGCCATCGATAGTCGATACCATCTCAAGTCGATTATAGTTTTTAGATCACTATCGGTGTTGTTTAAAATCTCATTTTGCCCATTTATCAAAGTGCAATAAGGACAGCACCAAGGATGATGTTTTAGGTTGTATCTATTAAGGGGTTATATACAGTTAGAATTTTCAAAAAATCGATTTTTTTTATTTCATTTTCTTAATGTACATATATTTAAGAATACACACAGAAAATTTCATATCGTTCCGGTGAATATTTTCAAAGTTACAAGCAAATGAAAAATTTGAAAAGGCGTTTCAGAGTGCTTTTAAGTACAAGGTCCAAACTTTAAACGCGTTTTTCTCAAAATGGTGTTTTCAAAGTCTGTGACCAACATTACTCGAAAACGGCTAGACCGATTAGTCTCAAATTTTAACACGACCTTCTTAAATATATTTTTTAGTAATTAATCGTAGATTTTTTCTCTCCGATAAATATTTTTTTTTTATAAACAATTTAAGGCCGAAATTTCGGTGAAAAATCGATTTTTTTTTTGAGAAACCGCCATTTTGTCAAAAAATTTTATTTTGCTTATACCTTCGATTAATTACTAGATTTAACATTATTTTAACGAAATCTGTTTGGTTTTTTAATTTCGGATGATCCAGTTCCGAGATATAGTGGTCACCGCAAAACGTCTTTTTTGAGAGGAGCTCCTGGAGATCAGCTGTAGCTCTTTTTCAAATAAATATTTCTACTAGTACTAAGTCTTAAAATACAGTTAAAAGATACCATAATATGTGTATAAATTTTTGGATCAATAAATTAAAAAGTTTTCTCAGAAAAAATTCTGGAAAATTCACTTTTTTTCGGCCGTCTAACTGTATATAACCCCTTAATTTATTTCAAATAATTATATATTTATATCGATCTTATAGCTTGTTGAGACTTTTTAAAGCTTCGGCTCTCGTTTACAAAAATATTAGTAAATAGCTTTTTTTATAAAAGCAATGTTTCGGAACTTCACAAAAGTATGGTAGATTTCTTATAGGATCCATAGTTTCAAAAATCAACCATTACCGATATAGATTTACCATCTTTAGAGCGATACCGATAATTATCGATAGCGTTATCCCTGAATTCCATATATTAGGTCTACAACTTTGCTTCCGCCGTTTTTTTTTTTTGTAAATTTAAGTCTTTCTTGTATAAAAACGGTTAAAAATATTGAGGAGCCACTTTTCTTGGAATTAAAAAAGAAATGCAAAATTTCCCGCAAATGTCGAGAATTCGACTCAAAAAGTGACATTTTCAGTTGAGAATAAGTATGCAAACAGATCTTTTCAAATATTTTGTTGGTTTAATGTTGACACAAATGTCCAGGATCGATATAAAACGAGTTAATCGATTTAATCGACCTGTGCTTGACCCTAGAGACATTCCCGCAAACGTGGAGAATTCGGCTCCAAAAGTGACATTTTTAGTTGAGAATAAGTTTGGGATGCAAACAGATCTATACAAATATTTTGTTGGGTTAATGTTGACACAAATGTCCAAGATCGATATAAAAAATCGATTTAAACGACCAGTGCTTGACCCTAGAGACATCTAATGGAAAACGGCGGAAGCAAAGTTGTAGACCTAATACATTTTGGGAATCCAGAAAAACCATGACCTTATTATCTGTTGAGTAAAATTACTCAGTTAGGTCAGTAAAAATACAATTAATGGTAGGAATCTAAAATGAATAAATACCATAGCCATGGTATCTCTACAAATGCCTCGAATAGCTACTGATTACCCAATAATCAGATAATCAATATGAATATGTTTATCTATCATCTTTGATTTATACATTTTGTTTAAGATTTGAGTGTTCCAGCCCGAATTATTTCCCCTTTCATAGACTATTTGTTGTTGAGGTAGCGGTAGAAAACATTCCCCAAATAATTTTGTTGACAGTGCTTGGTCGGATAAAAGTCTAGGTCCGTTCCGGTTACGTTTAACCGACTGTCATGGGAACCTAGACTAGTCAGACTTGTCAGCGCTAATTAAGGATCTAAAATTTAAACCTGCTTGGTATGATTGCAAAATGCCTACGATTCTTCAGTGCCGAAGAGGAAGAATCACTTAAGATTACTTAGAACCTATGTATGTGCGGTGCTAAGTATTACTAAGATGGAGCCAAAGATGAAGGCCTGAGACAAATTTCTACCATAAATTTAAGAAGATCAAGGTTGTTTTATCCCAGACTTTGGTTAAATTTTAAGAAAAATTATACTAAACTCAAACTTCGATGCAACAGAATGCCCTTATCAACACATCCATTAATTTTTTTATTAAAAATTCAAGCACTAGTGTACCAATTCTCGAGCACATTTCACAACACTGTGACCTCCACACAATTGAGATCGTATCCGCAGAGCAACTAACTCCATAAAATGCATGCAAATACCGATTGCGACGAAACATTTTATCACTCTCTATGCACAAATTGCCGCAAATGGACGACAGCAATGGCTTTAATGAACCGCCAAATGGCTGCTGACGAGCAATAACTAATAGCAAATAGCCGAACAAAATCCCTGAAAAGCCAACAGCAACTGCAACAACCACAGTGGTGGCGACAGAGTTGAGAACAAATGAATTTGAGCGAGCAAATTTCGGCGTTAACCTCAACCCGAAGGCAAGTGGGACGGGAGACACATACTTGCATATATGTATATAGATATAGACACAGAGTTCAAGCGCATTTTATAACAGTATACATATACATGTATACTCGCACGCCCGTTAATGTGCTTAAGCATATGTGAGCGCATATATCTAAGTGTGTGTGTGCGCGGCTCGAATCAAAGAGTCAAAAGTTCATTTTCCAAAACGGCATTCCCTAAGGATAATTGAGTTGAATGGCGAGTGAACGAACAAAAAGCTGCTGTCTGCATTATGCAGCACACACATCCTGTCTAGATATGGGAGTGTGTGTGTCTGTGGCATGTAATGACCCTCGCCCAACCCCACATTTCCCATTATTGGCACACAAAATCCCAGCTCGTTTTGCATGTATATTGATATTTACGGATCACAGACACAATCACAATGCGATGAAGCAGGCGACGAGTTGTACGAAATGCGAGCGCAAACACCAAATGTTTGGAAAATTCAGTCAAATAAAATTGAAGTTGTTATAGCGCCAAAGGCCAAGCGTTGTGCCAGTAGTGCTCCTCCCCTATACTTTTGGCAGAAGCCGCTTGACGAGAGGGTTTGGGTAGAAATGTGTTTAAGAATTCAACGACTCGTATGTCGACTTACCCAGTAGGCAAAATTTGAAGTATTAAAAAAATAATTTAGAAAAAAAAATAATAGAAATATAGCTGAAATGAAAAAATTATAATGATTATACTACATATAAAATATAACGGTAAAAATAATTTAAAAAAATATATAAATTAATATGAATTTGATTATAGTCACAAGTAAATTTCGCTTAAAAAAATGTTAATGGGATAAAAAAAAAATAAATAACAAGTAAGGAAGGGCTCAGATCGGTTGTGACCGAACATTTTATACGCTCGCTATTTATTTTTTTAATTTTTATTAGTAAACACACAATTTGACCCACATATGTATACTTCATATATATGGTATAAAGTCCATTGAAAGTTGGAAACCCTAATATGAGGTATATGGGAGCTAGGTGAAATTATGACCCGATTTCACCCATTTTTGGCACGCAGACATATTATTAGAAGAAAAATATTCCCTACAAATTTCTTCAAAATATCTGAGAGACTTACCTATATTTTCGGTAAAAAAATTATCAGCACTGAGGTTCTCATGTTCAATAAATGGGGCCTTGAAAAATTTTGGTCCGATTTCGACGATTTTTAGAAAGGGGCTGCCACACTATAAATGCAGTGATTATGCAAAGTTCTGTTCCGATATCTTCACTAGTGCTTACTTTATACATTGTAAAGCAAACGATTCAGATCGCCTTCAAAGTTCTGGTATATAGGAAGTAGGCGTGGTTGTGAAGCGATTTGGCCAATTTTCACAACATATTATTGGAAGGTAAGGAAACTATAACAAACCAAGTTTCATTGAAATCGGTCGAGTAGTTTCTGAGGTATGGTTTTTGACCCATAAGTGGGCGATGCCACGCCCATTTTCCATTCTGTAAAAATAACTGAATGCAGCTTTCATCTGCCATTTCTTGTGTGAAATTTAGTGTTTCTGACGTTTTTCGTTAGTGAGTTAACCCACTTTTAGTAATTTTCAACCTAACTTTTGTATGTGGTAGGCGTGGTTATAAACCGATTTCCTCCATTTTTGGACTGTATAAGATAGTACCTAAAAGAAACGACTGTGGAGAGTTTGGTTGATATAGCTTTAGTAGTTTACAAGTACAAAAAACGCCACTCCCACTTTCCCAAAAAATTACATCCAGATATATCCTATAATTCTTCGGAATCCCGAAATATTTTAGTGCACAAGTTGGTAGCTTAGATTATAAAATCAAAAATTCGAAAAACTCCGCAAAACAAATACGAGTTTTATTAATTTAAGACAAAATTATTGCCTTCACATACAGAATAAGAAAAAATCGGTTTTATTTCAAAAATAAATTATAATTTTTTGGGATCCCGAAAATTTTCTACATCTCAAATTGGTAGTTCGGACTGAAAAAACCAGACTCCATTCGAAAAATAACGCAACAGGGAAACGAATTTTTTGGACAAAAACAAACTTTTAAGAAATCCGAAGAATTTCCTACTGGGTGTTTGCATATACCATAGTATGTGAGCAACAATTCGATTACATTTGACTGCATTACATTTATGCTGAGGACATTGCCTTTGGCGCTTTACAGCTGCCGGCACATTCACATCTCTTTTGGCTTGACGGAGATGAGTTGAGCGACGCATAAAAAACAGGTTGAAAAAAAGTAGACTAAATCCAGCGGGACGGTCAAAGCTGTTGTTGTTGTTGTCTATATACTTATGTAAATTGCATTGTATTTGTATTTGGCGAAAATGCCAAGGTTGTTATTATTATTATTGTTTTTTACCACCCACTAACACTGCGACCGCTGTTGAACGCGTAAAAGCAACAACAACAACAATACACACTGTTGCTGCCACGGTCCCAATGGCGTGTGTCCAGTTCGTGTCGTCCCCCAAAATAACAATGAAGTTTTAAAACTTGCCATTTGCAACTTTTTTATTTGAATCGTAAATATTTGTGATGCCCCTGTTGTTGTTGTTGTCTCCGTTGTTGTTGTTTATTTATTTTATATTTGCATTTAAATGTATGCAGCATTAAAATATAAATGTTACCAGTGCGCCTTGTTGCTTGGCGGCTTGGTGGCCAGTGCTCGCTTGGTTTCCAGCGATAGCATTTCGGCAGCCTTGACTTAGGTTAGCTTGATTTGAGACTGTGGATCGCCAGCACTCAGCTCATGTATACTCGTGTATTTAGTGCCAGCTTTGCCACAGTAAATGGTCGAAATGTTTTGCGTTGTTGTTGTGCGCCAACTTTTTACACAAATTGCATTTCTTGCGCCGCAACATTTTTGGTGTGTGGGTGTGTGCTTTTGTCTCGAATGGTTCGTTAATCCGAAGATATTAAACAAATTTGGTGTCGTCTACTTCTTCTTCTTCTACTCTGTTGAGTATTTTGTATTTATTTTGCATACTGCTTTGTGTTGACTTAATTCTTTTTGATTTTGATAGCTTCTTCTGTGCTTTTGGTGTGCCTTTTTTGTAATGAATATATAAATATATAACTGCATAAGGGATTAAGTGTGATAAACAATACTCTAAAGCCACGGAATTTTTAACGAAGAAAATGTTTTTCATTCAATATAAAAGCCACCTCGTAACAGCTATAAAGAAGAGGTGAATATACGAAGAGGGCTTCGAGGGTTCCAATGACATTATAGTAAAGGAGAAAGACCCATATAGACGGAGGTATAGAGAAGAATTGAATATGTGAGAATGGTTTTAGGGGATCCAAAGGTCTACCAGATGTACTGGAGGAGAAAGACCCACATAGATCGAAGTCTGATCTTACAGTGTATGGTATAGGTCTTTTTCATACTATACTGTACCGAAGATTAAGCAAGTCCAAGTAATGTGTTGCTCTTAATGGATATAAAGACGACCCAAATATATATTGGAAAGTAATATTCTCAAAAAGAAGAAGACGGTTGAATGTATTGAATTTATACTGCTTAGAGAAGTGAAAGAACTGACCTTCAATCCATTGAAATCTGTTAATGCTCAGAGTGCTGGCTCTACATAAAGTCTGAACACGGAGCTGTTGAATCTTTAACAATATCAGAAATAAAACTCCCATAACAGGGGCTAGTATCTTTTGCGAAAGTATTGCCTTCTTTTCTGGCTGGCAGGAAATTAGCATAAGTGCGAAGTCTCACTAACAGTAGAATGAGAACAGATCTGTCGGCTCTGCGGTACATTGGCTGGGTCTCAAGATAGGTTGGCGAGTCCCAAGATTGCACTGACTCGAGCTAAATCGTAGTAATTCGAATGTCTTTTAAGCAAGGATCGTTTTCCTTAGTTGTACGGGTTTTCATTAGTCTTTGCACAAGCGAAGTCGGTTTTGCAAGATTAAGAATAAAACACGTTTCATATCACACCTTCAGATATCCAGTTCAACTTGCGGGAATAGAAATAGAACGCTTAAGTATATTTTTGTTGTACTTAAGGCACTTAGTTGAATTATGGGAGTTTTCAAGTTTCATAAAGTCCGTTATTAGTAACTAAAGTGCAAGGTTAGATTATTTAAGGTCAATGTATAAATCAAGGAGTCTCACTTAGACATCTTCAACTGTCCTTTGTAACGCCCAAACAATTCTTACGCCAAGACCCTTTTGATTCGCCATTGATCTTGAACTCTAGAGTTTAAGTAAAAGCTATAAAGTTCTAAGATTGGCTAACGCCGATTCCAGTCACTTCATTGTGTTCGCCGAAAATGTGTCTATCGAGGTGTTTTAACCTTAGTCTTGCGAATGCTTACAAGTCATATTCGTCCCTACAAGCAGCTTTAGGTACTAGCGTCTACCTTGATCCCTAATCCCACCGCATGTGTGAATATTGGTCAGTGGCCACGATGCGCAGCAATGATTGCGACGAGATGAGCCTTCCTAAGCAACTGCAGCTAGAAGGTCCGTTTACGATCCACTGCGGGCCAGAAATAGCACGCTACTGCAAGGGAACTGATTATTGTCGAGCGTTTGCCGAGAGTGTGATCCCCATCTATTGGATCAGTCATATAACCTAACATAGCATATCTTAACCAGTTCAAAAAGATAATATCAAGCAGTATTCAATAGGCCTTAAGAACTACTCGATCAAAGACGGTTCCCACCTTTTAAAATAATATTAGACACCCTAAAGCTACACTCGTTTCTAAGGTCCACAAGACGCTTAGAAGGAATAACAACAACAAAAGTGGTATACATAGTTATTGCCAGCGCTCGATTGCAACACGTGTTCTCTATATTCCCTCTCTTATGAAAAAAATATTCGCCTTAGCCACTTGAAGTGTTCTACATAATCTCTAATTTAGATGTTCGATTAGAGATTACATAAATCACTACGAATATGTTGCAGGTTTCTTTCCATTTGAGGTATAATAATTCATTTGTAATCAATAATTCCTTACAACTACTATGAAGTCAACCCATCAAATACACACCCACACACAAAGAGGCTCACAAACACCCAAAACCTCCCACTTCACTTCATAACCGCGCGGAGATTTATGATTGTTAAATAAACAAGAACGCAACGAAGCTCATTAAAATGACATTAAAGTCTGTTGCAAATCCGATACGATCCATCATGGCTACTTGCTTGGCGGAAAGCATAGCCGAGCTATGAGTAGGAAAGCCACAAGCGGCTACAAGTTGAGTGGCCGCATGAAATATGAACTATGGAGAAATCAGAGGAAATACAAAACCAAAACCAAAAAACTCGAAAATAAAGTGACAAAAACACACACACACATATATATATGTATGTATGTATGTATATATAGTAGCGCGTGCACACGTAAAGTGACATGTCTTCGCCACAGCGCAAACGCATGTCCGGGTAATGCTGACACATAAATTTGTCCCCCAAGGACCGCCAATGAACTGCACGAGGCGTTGTGGTCGAGCACTCGCCGCGTGTGCGACCGTACCGTAGCATAACAAGAGGCGCACAAGCATGCCAGTTGCAGGAAAAACGTGAGCCAGCATAATGCGCTGAGCACAGCGAAAGAGCGACGGCAAAAATGTATGCCATTGGGGAAATAGAGTGCGAGCGAGTATGTAGCGGTGGTTAGTATGATAGTGGCAAAAATTAACGGTAAATAAATGTAAGTAAACCATCAACAAGCTGTGTGGATAGCCCTTTTCTTTCAGGCCAGCTTTGTCACGTCGCAAGCGTGTAGCGCTCGGGCAGCGCGAGCAGCTGTAGGCGACCGAAGGCGAGCGCGCGAATCAGTGTAAACAGTGCGCGCGTTGTGGATAAGTAAACATGCGAAATAAATTGAGTTGTTAAAGCTGAGATAAGTAAATGAGTACAAAGAAGCCGCCGCAGCTGGACACTGAGCCGGTCAGTAGCGGTGGAAGTAAGCGCAAAATAAAGATAATTGGTCAAGTGAAATATGAAGAAAACAAATAATTATATATATTTATTTATAGAGGAGAAACAATAAAAGAAATACGAAAAAGCTCATGAAAATACGCGTGGCAATTAAACAGAAATTAGGTTGAAAACTGTAAGCAAGACACGGACGAAAGAAAAGAGTCGGACGAAATTCGTTTTATATATAAGCGTTAAAGTTATCAATTTGTATTTTAATCTGGAACAAGAGAGTAAGAGCTCGACCGTAGGTGGAAACGGAGTGATAACCCGTGGTCCACTTGAACTAGAACACTAGACATACAGACTTCGCGTGAGCTCACCAAACGTCGGCGAAAAACCAGCACTAGTTGCAGTTCACGATGGACTGAAAACGGTCCTTCCAGTTGATTTCTCTTAGGAAGGTTCATCTCGTTGCAATCATAGGTGTGCATACTAGACATCGTCTAATGGCTACAGATGCGGCGAGAGTAGGGATCTTGCCAGACGGAAGTCTCCAAAGCTGTTTGGATGAAGGCAAGAAGAAATCATCCAAGCACTTCCTCCTTCAATGTCTAGCATTCGCCAGACTGAGGTTAAAACACCTCGGTAAGCAAACCTTCTGCGGACCGAATTGACTGGAATTGACATAAGCCGACTTATGAACTATGTAAAGGGTGATTTTTTAAGAGCTTGATAACTTTTTTAAAAAAAAAAACGCATAAAATTTAGATTGGTTCATGACATTTACTTTTTGAAGATAATTTCATTTAAATGTTGACCGCGGCTGCGTCTTAGGTGGTCCATTCGGAAAGTCCAATTTTGGGCAACTTTTTCGAGCATTTCGGCCGGAATAGCCCGAATTTCTTCGGAAATGTTGTCTTCCAAAGCTGGAATAGTTGCTGGCTTATTTCTGTAGACTTTAGACTTGACGTAGCCCCACAAAAAATAGTCTAAAGGCGTTAAATCGCATGATCTTGGTGGCCAACTTACGGGTCCATTTCTTGAGATGAATTGTTCTCCGAAGTTTTCCCTCAAAATGGCCATAGAATCGCGAGCTGTGTGGCATGTAGCGCCATCTTGTTGAAACCACATGTCAACCAAGTTCAGTTCTTCCATTTTTGGCAACAAAAAGTTTGTTAGCATCGAACGATAGCGATCGCCATTCACCGTAACGTTGCGTCCAACAGCATCTTTGAAAAAATACGGTCCAATGATTCCACCAGCGTACAAACCACACCAAACAGTGCATTTTTCGGGATGCATGGGCAGTTCTTGAACGGCTTCTGGTTGCTCTTCACCCCAAATGCGGCAATTTTGCTTATTTACGTAGCCATTCAACCAGAAATGAGCCTCATCGCTGAACAAAATTTGTCGATAAAAAAGCGGATTTCACATTTCGAACCGAACACTGATTTTGGTAATAAAATTCAATGATTTGCAAGCGTTGCTCGTTAGTAAGTCTATTCATGATGAAATGTCAAAGCATACTGAGCATCTTTCTCTTTGACACCATGTCTGAAATCCCACGTGATCTGTCAAATACTAATGCATGAAAATCCTAACCTCAAAAAAATCACCCGTTAGTAAAGTCCAGGCGCTTTGTCGAATTGTGAGAGTCTATTTGAGGAGTATTTGAGTGCCAAAAAAGACAGTTGAAGCTGTCTAAGTGAGATTCTTTGCAGTCGGGAAAATCTGTCCCTTTGGTCTAACACATCCTAACCTATCTCTTGTGGTAAGGAAATATAGGGTCTGAACTATCGAGATAGATCCTAGTTTATCGGAAGACATTGTCTCCAAATTTATATTCAACAAAATCCAAATTTGTCACTTAAATGTATCTACGCATAGATTACTGTAGTAGTCATCATACATGTCTACCATATATACCCATAAAGGGATATACATACGAGTCGAGACACTCGATGGCCACACTTGGACGCTGTCCAAAGAATTTGTCACAATTTTTCAATGCACTCAATAATCTGTTTCACATACAGCCACATGCATATCTACACAAGCATAGAAAAATCAAAGTGGCTGGTTAAAGGGTGTCTACAAACACCATTCTTCGTTTGAACATAATTTGTCAACAGAAGCAGCAGACAGACAGACAGATTGAATGAAGGAGAATCCACTCCCTCTTTGTTCAGCTACAAACAAAGGATGAGGAGCATAGAAGGAAGGGATATGCATGCCTCAATATTTTTCGGCCAAACACATACTGCCCTCTACATAGGTACATATGTATGTGTGTTTATAATGCAGTAGAGTAATGAAACTAATACTAATGTGTTTGCTGGTGTGTCTCAGCGCATTGTTAAATACACCAAACGTTGAAAGTGTGAGTATGTGTGTGTGCTTTGCTGATATTTTGCTAATTATTGCGGCTGGTCAGCACGCTGCTCCAATTTCAAAACCGAACACAGTGGGCTGAATAAACATGTTCGTTGGAGAAATGCCAACAAGTTTTATTTACATAATTTTTGGATAAGAAGCAATTTTTATATTAAAATGATATTTTGTTGCAAATTTTATTACATTAACTGGGTTGCCATATGTCCCTTAATTATGTTAACCATTTTTTATAAAAAATTAAAATTTAAGTTGTTTTTTTCTTTGAGAATGCATATTTTCACAAGCAAAATATAACAAGTAAATATAAAAGCCAAATATTTTTTCGGTGTTGCCACCTGCTTTTTTTTAAGTAAAATTTTTTTAATGCATTCTTCAAAATTTAAGGCAATAATAGTCCAAAATAACATGTGGAAAGCTTAATAAATATCATAAAACTTTTAGGGTTGCCACCTATTTTTTTCAGAAAAAAAAATTTAAATGCATTATTCAAAATGTACATCTCCAAAATAACATTTGGAAAGCTTTATAAATATCATAAAAATTTTAGGGTTGCCACATATTTTCAATATGCTAAATAAATATGACGAAAATTGGTTTCAATTGTTTCGATGTGACAAATATTTCTTAGTAGTTTTCCAGAAAAAAACTCTATAAGAAAACACTACAATTCTTTTCTGCAAATGGTTCTATTGAGATTTCACTGACCTTGGGTCAAAGTCTAAGTCACTCAAAAATCATTGAGACTTGAAAAAATAAGCGGAAATAAACACGATGATACAAATAAATTCGAATTCGATATTCGAAAAAGTTTTAAAATTCCAGCAAAAGCAGCTAGCGGACTTAAAAACACACAAATGTAATTCTTTTTCACGAAAAGACACCGTCTTATCAGGGTTAACGCCTTGGATATACAGAAAACTTTTTGTCAGTATCGTTTCGAGGTTGAAAAGGCCGTTGACTAAGTAAAAATAATATTCTGAAAAAAAAAAATATTTTTTTGCTATTAATGAAGCATTTCAGACCACTGTGCAGTATCAAATTGCTACAACACAAAAAAACGACTGCGAGTACTGAACGCTATGCAATCTAATGTGCAGTTAGGTATATCCATATGTACCTTCATAGTACATGGGTTTGTTTGTTGGTCACTGAAAGTATAAATCATTTATTTGCATGCGACTGCAGTGTTGTTGCATTGTGCGCACAAAGATGCCACTCGACGATAAATGTGCAGAACACATACACACACATGCGCTCCAAAATAGAAGCAAACTCGGACAGACAGCCACACAGCCCAAATGACTTTGGGTTAATACCCCGAAGGAAATATTTTGTTGAGAATCGCTAATTTTCTGGAAGAGTTAGGTTTGATGAACTAATAATTGGTAATAGACTTAAAATAATGAACCGAGTTGTCAGGGTTTATAAAGTATATCTAATATAAAGGGTGTCTGCAAATGAGTGCCGCTTCTCTGCTTGAAGTCAAAAGTCAAAACAATAAAAAAATTTTCCCTAAAGGCCACTTTTAGTCAATCTGTTCATTAGATTCATGCACAAGTATATGTTTTCCCCACACAGACACACACACACACGAACGCTTGTGGCATGCAACCATTAATTATCCTGCGGTTCGTGTTCTGTGGCATGTTTCACTCGTACTTCCCGCTAGTCCAGTTTGGCTATAACAACATTTTTTGCTGCTGTTGTTGTTGTTATAGCTATGCTATTATTTGTAATTGTTATGCCGCAAAATATGTAGCACACATGAACTGCAGTTAGACAGACACACAAACACACACATACAAATGCGAACGAAAAGCGTAGAGTTTGCTGGCGAACCGAATTAAGTCCACAACTAATTTGTAAATTCGTAAATGTGGATTTTGTTAAATTTCAAACTGTAAATTAGACAAATCGAGTAGGCCTGCATGTTTTTCGGAATTTTTGTGACTACCACACTGCATGCGATATAAAGTGTCGGCTAATTGGTATGCATTAAAAATTGAGGTTAGTTTGTGTGTTGAGAGAGAGAGAGAGTATGAAAAATAACTCATTTAGTATTACAACAAAAAGGTTGTAACAACAAAAAAACTGTATAAGTTGCAGTAAAAATATGTGGGACAAGAATTATTGTTTAATTGACTCAATTAATAGTAGGAAGGAAAATTCTAAACATTTCAAAGAATATATTTTTATCACGCTACAAATTTAATTATGAATAACATGTATATTTCTATATAAAGCTTACCAATACCGTTAATGATTTGCGAGCACTTACCTGAAAAGAAAAAGAGAAGTAATTATTAGCATTTTTTATAAGTTTCTTCATCTAGAAATAGATTGAAATTTCACGCATCAGTCGCCTATAGTAAAAATATTCTATTGTAAGTATTTTCATTCAACTTGTTTTGTAATTCTCAACCGGTTTATGAATTTTAAGTTATAATTATGAACGGTTTTTTATTATTATATTTCATCATGCATTGAGTCCAGTTTTAGATTTTGAAGGCAAATACTTTTTAGAATTCCTATTCGACCCATTATACATTTTGTACTACCGGTTCCTAACACTACTTTTGTGGATAAGACCTCAGTTAAATGGTTTCGTAGTTTAGGCCATTCGTTCGAAAGATAATTCTAAAGAAAAAAGAAGTTCTCCTTTCAATTATTAACAAGTTTTTTTAATAAATAAGAGGCGAAATCGATGATTATCCTTTACAAGGCATGAAGGCTTTTTATACTAAACAGTTAAGTGAGCTTCCTTAATGTTGGAGATGTAGTTAGGCTTTTAATAGTGCCTACTGAGATGTAAAGGGTTTAAGTTTTCATTTTCAAATTCTGCTTCGAACAGGATAGAAACTGATTATTTTCTGGGTAGTAATTAAACAATTAAGACTTTTAGACTACGACACAGAAATGTAATAAGTCAATAATGTTGGGTCCAAAGTTCAACCATTATAAAAGTGTAATTAAGACAGAGATCTCACTTTTAGAAACTTGGTAAAATGAAATCGGCATCATCCTAAACGTAATATATAAGAAATTTATGAGCTAGCCAGGAGAAAGCTATATCGGAGCTTGGAAATTTTATCTCATCCATCGGTTTTTTGAAAGGTAATTAGTTGGGACTCACTTGGGAGCATAATAAGCTTAGCACTGGCTTCAGAGTTGCTTTCGGCTAGGAATTCATGCTACCTGTCCTCTCATTTATTAATTAATTAAATATAATAAAAAATAGGTTTAAAGTCTAAAACCTTCCTATATATATTCCAGAGCTTATAATTTTTATCTACCCTAAACGAGGTCAGTGAAGTTCATTCTTCCTATATTCAACAAGGATGACGCCACGTTTATCCAGGAGTTTGAAGGACATCAAAGGCGAAAAGGCCGCTTATGGGCTAAGTTTTCATTTTCAAGTATATAAATTCATCTAGAAGACATTCGAAGAGCACATCTCTTATTAAGAGTAGGCTTAATTAAGTGCTAGAAATATGTTCCGACAATAACAATTACTATCCTTTGTATATCCTTAGATAGTTTAAATACTAAACATAGCAGTTTCTCGAAAGAAGTGAAGAGTTTCAGCGTTAATGAGGAAAAAATTAAAAAAAAATGATTAATGAATTTTAATTTTATTTTTTTTTTATTTAAAAATATTTTTAAATATTTCATGTATCTAAGAAATTAAATGATATTTTTCTTATATATATGTATGTATGTATGTATATATGCATTGAGTAAATAAAAGCTGAAAAAAGTGAAGCATAAATGACTATCCGTGGATAAATATATAATATGCATTTCTATATAGATGTATCTTTGTTTATATGCATGCCTTCCCTCCCACACACATGAGTAAACGGAGCAGCAAAAGTCTGCTATTGATAAAATCTTAATGAATGTTATGAAAAGTATAAATCAAATAAATAAGTGCGCGCAAAGCAAAGAAAGAGCACACACAAACAAACATAAAAGAGCCAGAAGTGTGGGGGCTGAAGAAATGTGCCTACAACAGTGGCGAGAGAAATAAATTAGAATGCGATTTGAATGAGATACGGAAGCCGGAGGCGGAGATAGTGACGACAGCAAACAGGACAGCAGAGGCATTAAGAGGCAAGAGAAAAGCAACAAAAACAAGAAAAACAACACTGAAAGCACAAACGGCAAGATAAACAATATATGAAGCTGCAAATGGTGTGAATCGAGTTAAGCACACGTGAGATTAACAAACGGAAAAAAGGCAAATACAACAACAAATACATACGCACAGCAGCACATGTGTGGATGTATGCATATGTGTGAGATATGAGCACGGCAATTGCCAAGGCTGTAGACACATATAAATCCTTTATATATGCCATCTCTCCATGAGTTACGTATACGCCATGTAGAAGCAAAGTGAATACTGAAGTGACACAAACCAGTCGAGGACGAGGCAGCGCAGGCAGCAACTATCAAAAAAACACATAAAATACAGCAAAAGGAAAACAATCACAGATAAAGCAGAACAGAGCGAAATGTAATGAAAAATGGACGTCAGCAAAATTGTTAAAGCCAAACGAAAACTCATTAAAATTAATGAAACGAGCAGAAACTGTTGAGTATAAAAGCAAACACTGTGCGATAAAGGCAAAAAAGACGGAAAAGAAAAGAAAAGCAGCAAATAAAGCTGTAAAAATATACTAAAATGTAATGTAAAAAGAATATGTGTCGATAGTGCAAACACATTATGCAATGTAATGTACGACGTCAAACTGATAGATAATATAACGAACACTGGGGAATGGCGGGACGAGCAGTGAAATAGCGAAGTAAAAATTGCAAAAAAAAGTAATGAAAAAATAACAAATTCATTAAAACAGCGCTGACATCAATGAAGCACGTCAGCAGGCAGGCAGGCACTATTGTGTGAGAGCAATAGTAAAGCAAATTCTTTTTAATTATTTGCTAGTGAGAATATATGCATAATTAAATGTAGAGTTAAAGTCGAAAAGAATATTGAAATCGCTTTATATGTTAAAAATTATATTTGAGTTGGATCAAAAGTTCATTTTTACTAATACTACGATATACCGAATTTGTACCGAATATGTACCGACTTTACTGAAAGCGCAAAAAAATAAAAATAAACAGTATAATTGAAGATATTGTATAAATAAAACGTGATTTGCACCATTTAAATTCAAAATAAAAAAACTATACCGTATTTTATAATTACTGTACCGGATTCGGTATATTTTGAGAAATAACACTCCAAAACATAAAAATATCTAAAGTTTTATTCGAAAAACAGCTTCTAATACATTTAACATTCATTAATAGTACATAAGCATCTAAAATAGTGTACCGAATTTGCTAAATTCCGATGCATAACACTTCAAAACAACGAAATGCATAATTAACTTCTTAAAATTTGGATTTTAAAACATTTTCCCAACAGTATCGAAAAAAAATTTACCGAAATTTATGATTGGTGTACCGAATTTCGGTAAAGTTCGTTAAAGAAGCCATTTAAATTCAAAATAGATCAAAAAAGGTTGTACCGAATTTTGTGATTGGTATACCGTTCTCGGCATATTTTGTGAAATAGCACTTCAAAACATAGAAATATATATAGTTTTATCTAAATAAGAGTTGATAATAATTTTAGCATTCGTTAGTGTAGACCAATATTGAAAAAAGTGTACCAAATTTGCTAAATTCCGATGCATAACACTTCAAAACAACGAAATGCATAACTAACTTGTTAAAATTTGTTATCATCAAACATTTTTCTCTAATTTTTAATAAAAATTTATCGAAAAAAAATGTACCGAATTTTATGTTTGGTGTACCGAATTTCGGTAAAGTTCGATAAACAAGGCATTTAAATTCAAAATAAATCAAAAAAGTTGTACCGAATTTTGTGATTGTTGTACTGTTCTCGGCATATTTTGTGAAAAAGCACTTCAAAACATAGAAATATGTATATGTATATAGTTTTATCTAAATAAGAGGTGATAATAATTTTAGCATTTGTTAGTAGTAGACAAATATTGAAAAAGGTTTGAATTTGCTAAATTCCGATGCATAACACTTCAAAACAACATTTCTAGTTTTTAATAAAAATTTATCGGAAAAAAATTTACCGAATTTTATTTGGTGTACCGAATTTCGGTAAAGTTCGATAGACTAGGCTTTAAAACTTCGAAATTATTATTTTTAGAATGAATTTATTTTCGAATAAAATGGTTCAACATTTTTTGTTACATTACTTCTCGTTTTGATATCATAAGCAGTGTCGAATATTATTAATTTCGGTATTTTAGGTAATTAAATATAAATATATACCATAAATTCTTATGAGATAGTTAGAATTAGTTATGGTATATTCAGCTTACGTTTAGTACCGCAATCTACGCAATTTTCGTGTACCGTATTTTTCGAAAATACCTAATTTTGTTTTAAAACACAATTTGTTGCCATATACATATGTTATCAGAGTATTCTTTGACATCATTATGCCTCTAATTGAATCGCCATCTATCAACAAATTAAAAGAATTTTTATATTGCCGACGCACAACTCAACTGGAGTCTCGAACGAACCCAGCAGTAAACTCTAATGTATTAGAATGTACTTTCTAGCTAATTACGCTAATCAGACAGATCTTGATTAAAACCACTCTTGCCTATTGGATCTACTGCTCTCACGTAAAGTTTCGGTGTAGAGGACAAAGATAATTGCTTCCTTAGAGCTTAATGCGTTTTTCTTTATCATGATCCCATAAAGAATAAGGTGTAGACAGTTATAAACCTTTTTTATGGGTTTATAGTTGCTGAAGCAGCATGAAGCTTCTCTAATTACTTTTGGAGACTGAGAGAGATCTGAGATCTGAGGTTATGTTCTGGGTACGTTCTATCGCGGTTATAAAGTGTACTTGGTGAACGATCAGTCCTCTGACGAGGAAGATTGAGTAGTAGCGGACTACTTTACTTCGAGACTGATTATTGGTTGGCACATAGCTCTATTAAGTCACCATTATGTGACTGAGACCTGCATGAATCTGTTAATATCGATCCTTTCCAATATCGAACTTTCACCTTGAACTAGCTTGGATCATCTTCGACGAGAAAAATCGTATTTTCTCCGAAAAAAATCAATCTTCACGGCAAAAATTCTTAACGAGCGGATATTCTTTCTTTTCATTTTTTTTCATGATTTGTAATATCTTCATCCACGGAAGCTGGCCAAATTAACAGGAAGTCGACAACACTGTTTGTTGCGTAGGCAATGCGTTTTAAAGAATTGCAGCATAATTTCCACAACCGCGAAGTTGAACAAATCCGCCACAAAACGCTGGCAGCAATTTGTAATGTAAGAAGAAAGGAATTTTAACTACTTTTTACTCTTTTCTGGCTTGCGGAGACACTTAGAAGAACACTGCGGACAACACGGCTTCTTTAATTTAATAAACAGATGACAGCAAAACAGCAAAAGAGAGGAGGAAAGAGAGACAAAAAAGAGAATATAAAAAAAAGTAAAATTAAAAACAAAAACCAAAACTAAATCATTTACAGTTACAAATGAGTAGCTCGGCTTCAACTTACAAAGCGTCCGAAGTTGAGTGAAGACTTCTGCAACATTTAAATTTTAATTTAGCGCAATTTATTTATAAAGTTGTGATGGAAAAAAAGCAAAAACAAAAATAAATCAACAAAATGGAGAAAAAGCGCGTAAGTGCAAGCAATAGTTGGTGCACTTCATGAACGAGCAGCTAATTTCCGGTCAGAGAGTGTGTCGAAAGTTTTATAAAACACGAACACACACATACGGGTACACACCGCAACACAGCCACTTTTAATGCAAGTAAGTAAAACACTTGCCCTGCACTTGACTGCCTGTTACCACTGCTGGCGGACGCGCCATCACTTCAAAATGTCCGTCCGCCTTCACTCAACGCTCAAGGTTCCGCATTTCCTCCAGCGCCAACCATTAGCGCACAATCACGCCGGCGTGTGGCAGCGAAACTTTTGTCCAACAACATTAATTGCAATGCATTCGCGCTTTGAAATGGAGAGGCCAGCAGCGGCAGCATACAAACACACTCTCTCCTACTCTTACAGGAGGAATATCGTTGCGAAAAGCGCGTAAGTGCAATAACTCAAGCCTTGACCGCGGCCATAAGCGCAAGCGCGTCCGGCTGCCTCCATCTGCTCGCCAGGCTTTCGCAATTACCGGTCACCGGCCACCATCGGAGCGACCAAGTGACGCTTGTCCGCCTCTGTCTCACTGTCTCTGTTCCTGTCGCTCATTGGAATTTATAATTCACTTTAAAATGCTTCGCCATTTCTCAGGCACTTCTTTTTTATTATTGCCGCTACATTTTATCATAATTAAGTAATTTGAATGCAAAGTGCAGTTGGCAGCGCAGCAGGCGACGCTGCTATAATGATTCCTTTTGAAATTCGAATTTCGAAATATTATTTATGAGTGAAATTAGAATTATAAGTAGACTTTGTAGTAGAGAGCGCAGTATGTTGCTGTATAAATTTGCTTGAGAAGAACTAATATAATTGTCTGAAGTCATTATAATAAAAAAAGAAACAAAAGTTATAAAAGAAACTAATGTTCATTTAAGAAATTCGAGAATTGTTACGGTCCCAGTTCGTTATAATTGAGAGCACTGCTCCTTTTAGCTGTCAATTTTGGTAGATACAATCTCTGGTACACTGCATAAGTGAAAAAGAGAGAGAGAGAGAGAGTTCATTCCCACAACCTTCCACAACAGCCGGTTCTAGGATGCCGGAATTGAACCGGATTTTATGCGGTCAAAAGTTGTTATTTCGGCGATCAAAACCTGTTTAGATCGGTAAGTTTTTAGGGAGAGAGAGAGAGAATAATAAATGTTTGTTGGCCCATTCCACCAGTAAGAATTACGGACTCAGCTCAAGCTTTATGACAAGCATATAGACAGACGAAAAAAGGTACGAACTAATGTCAATTGCAACGTTAAGAAATATAAGCGGTCCATGATCCTCAAGGAGCCACAGAAATCAAGAAGAATAGTATTATCAAATATACTTTTAATTTCTGAATATTTTTTTTAAATAATAGTATCCATCATTATCTCATAACCTATGGTAAACACCTCTTCTTGACTTATTTCATTTAAGACTTAACAGTTGAGCCACTCTAAACAATGTACAACTACTCATACAATTGTTCTAAATGGACTTCAGATAAAATGAAGTAGTTCTGGAAAGCATTTTTCAAAGGCATATTTTTTAAAGAGACATTTGATTGAAAAATTTTATATCAACTCGTCTCGAATAGTCCCTGGCGTTATTCCTCCATATTTAGACCTGAGTACCTAAGCTCGGTTTAAATTTTAACAAAAGTGTTCTGGATCATGTTCCATAATTCATGATGCTAAGCTAGACCAATTTTTTCTTCGAAAGAGTTTCAAACACTTTTATGCTAATTTTGAATATCCCTCTAATTAATACTTTTGTCCGGACTTCTACTCGAGAAGAGGTTCGAACTCAATGACTTTTTCACTTCATTTCGAGGATTACTTCTTTTACTTTTTTACCTATTCAAATATAAGAAATTAGCTTCGCATTTCTCGAGAACATAATGTTTTCAACGATTTTCGGAGAAGTACTGAAATCATTCGTCTCCACATTCAAATGCGAATATCATATTACTATTCAGAAGAATTCCTCTAAAGTCAATTGAGTGGTCGATTTCAGTGAGAGTATTATTGAATAGAGAGAATATTATAGCCTTTTCACACAGCCAAATTAATTTAGTACATTGAGATTATAATTGAGAAACCAGGTTTTGCCTTTCACACAGTCAGCTACTCGATTAACGATCAGCTGTTATTCAATATTACTACTAAAAACACCTTTCTCATTAAAAAATCGCCAATCTTCTTTTGGGCAGTTATATATATTTGCATTTGTATTTTTTCTATCATCAGCTGTTTGCTATTTTCAACTCAATTTGTATTCGATTAAGAATTAATGTAGATTTTTATTTTATATGGTAAATCGATCTGAATCAGCGCTTGCTAATTGACCAATTAACTCCTGTGCGAAAAGGCTATTACAGGATATTATTCAATTAATTTGTGAATGATAAATAGGGATATCAGTATTATTCTACTAAAATGATTCACGCACTGGAGGATGGACTAATCGGTGACAATGAAAGATTAATTGTAGATTCTAACTCTTGAAAATGCAGTTTTTTGCTTATTTAATAGACTACTTTGCACATTTCAGTTTATATAAACTAAAAGTAATCTGTGATACCAAAAAACATAAAAAAATAAAATGAAATAAATTAAATTAAATAAAATAAAGCAGTTTTCATATTTTAGAATAAATTATTAAATATTTCCATATAAACATTTCATGAAATTCGACTCAAAATGAATGTGCGCCTCATCAGAGTAACAAAAAAAATCGCATGCGACATTAAAATCTCCTAAAAGGTCACGTCGCGCTGCCAGCATATTGCCGCTAATTGAAGTCGGCGGAATTGCAGGCCACTTGTTTAAGTAATTTCTACACGAAGAGTCACCAAGCGCTACTAAAATAGACGAAAACACACATATATTTTTGTAAGAAATCAACACATAAGCTTATATGTACTAGGAACGTGCCTGAAAAACACACACACATACACATGCAATGCGCATTTAATTAAATTGAATGCGACGCACAAAAGTATGCAACACATTTCGAAATAAAGTTTACGACCTTCGTGCTGCGACACGAAACATAAAAAACAGAAACAGAATTTAAAGTGTGCGTCGCCCTTTCAAATCTACATATCATTCGCACACATTTACATATACATACTATAAATACCTAGAGACACACATACATTGCTATGCGCCTAAGTGTATGTTTCTGCAGAAACTGATTCACACTCGAAATGCTGTGTGTGTGCGTGCGCTGCGTGATTGTTGTGCGGACACTTTGACGTGAACGTGTACAGATACCCATTTGGAGTGTGCTTTTAGGCGCACAACCCAAATGCGCCAAATGATATGCAATGAAATGAAAGAAAGCGTTCGCTTGAAGTTGTTGGTAAACATTGACACAAAAGCTGGCGCACAGACACTCCACACAGCGCAGCGCAGAAAATGAATGTATTAGTAACAACAAAACTGAATTGTAATGAGTAAATAACAACGAAGACACCGTAGAAGAATTGAAGATGCGACGCGCCAAACGGTTGTAGGTGGAGGAATAAGCAAAATGAGATAAATAACAAATAAAAATGTAAATAAATGCAGTTCATGTGAACTTGCGAGCTCGTATATTCCGTTAATGTTGCGCTGCTTGTTGACACTAACTGTAATGAAAGCAGCAACGGCAACAATAACAACAAAGGTGGAGATATTTACAAATGTTGTAGCAGAAATGTATGCAAATACATAAACAAATTATGTTAAAAGAAAGTTTTTACTTAAAAGCTGTGTATATAGTCTAACAAATTGTGTTTTGAAGGTTGCCAGCTGTTTGAAAATTAGTTTTAATAAATTTATTCAAATATTATATTATTTGATTTTATTTTTGGCAGAAATTAGAGTATTATTATGCATAAGGAGTTATTTAAAAAAAAAAAAAAAAAAAAAAATTAGAGTTGCCACCTAATTGAAAATAAATTTTAACTAATTTTCAATAACACTATATTAGTATTTTATTTTATTTTATTTTTGAAAGCAATAATTATAATATTTCACACGAGCAATTATTTAATAAAAATATATTTGAGGTTGCCACCTAATTGAGCAAAATTTTTTAACAAATTTATAATACTACCACAACAAATTTATTTAATTTTTACAAGAAATTATGGCAATATCAGTGACGACCAATTAGTTAAAAAAATAAAACAAAATTGAGGTTGCCATCTAATTGAAAATTAATTTAAACGACTTCATATTTTTGAAAGAAATTATAATTTTATGGGTTATTACTACTTAGGTTAACTAGTAAAAATAATTTGCAAAGATTTTTGATCAATATTTTTAATAACAGAGTTGCCATTTATGAGGGAAAAATATATTTGGGTGAAATGATATTAATACTAACATTGTTACACAGACATACCAACAAAAAATAATTTTTAAAATTTTTCGCGGAAATTATTTAACAACAGGGTTGCCATTTATGGAAGAATAAATTATAATTTTCAGTTAAATTTAATTAATAAAATGTTTACTAGATTGGTATTAGATTAATATATGAATATCCACAAATTTACTTACACAAAAATTTTAAAAGGGTTGCCAGATGTTTTAAAAAAAATTTAGTCAAGAAGAGGGATTCTCAAAGCTAATACAATTTTTTTCTATAAGAAATAGTATGTCAGTTTTTAATAATCTGAAAGCGGAACATTTTTATAATAGAGTTGCCAAGTTGTTTTTGATTAAACAATTATTTTCTTTTTTATTTTTGAAGGTATTACGAAAAAAAAAACATTTCGTATCTAAAAATACCAAACATACTTAACACGCCTATCACAAAAAAAAAAAAATAATAATAATTACAAACTTGTAATGCGAAAAAATACGAAGCGAAAAGAAAACACTCTAAAAGTCAAGGACGAAGTCGTCTCGTCCACTTGGCAAAGCTCATTTGACGCTTAGATTCACAGCTGAAAAATGTACTACATAAACAACGGAAAAGAATTTCAATGATGTCATGATATATGTGTGTCTCTCTGTCTCTCTGTAAGTATGTTAGTCGGCAAATAGTACTTACACTCGTCTTGCAGATTAGGTCTTTAGTGCAGCATGTAAAGTATTTACATGCACATACATACTACATAACGGTAAACTCCACTGTCTGCTTGTAATGAGAATTAATTATACATACAATTACACCAAGTGTCGGTTGGTTGGAAAGTTTATTACATCTACTCATTTCCGTTAGATATCAAGTGAACAGCTGGAAGACAAGGCAGTTGCAAGTGAGGAATTCCAATTACAAAATTTGTGCTAGAGACGCTGCGGTTTGCATTAAAGCGGAAAATTATTATTACTATTCCAAGAGCGGGGTTTTTCTTAAGAAAACTTTTATTTAGTGAGTGTTATAAAATGATCTGTGGTAACCTTGTAATGGAAATATGTAACTCGTGTGCTCTTTTATTATTAATTTAATTTTATATTTATACTCTCGCAACAAATGTTGCTAAAGAGAGTATTATAGTTTTGTTCACATAACGGTTGTTTGTAACACCCAAAACTAAACGAGTTAGATATAGGGTTATATATACCAAAGTGATCAGGGTGAAGAGTGGAGTTCAAATCCGAATGTCTGCAAGCTGTAACTTGAGTAAAAATTAAGATATCTTAATGAAACTTGGAACACTTATTTCTTGGCACCATAGAAAGGTTGCTTTCGAAAATGAGCAAAATCGGACCACTGCCACGCCCACAAAATGGCGAAAACCGAAAACACATAAAGTGCCATAACTTAGCCATTAATAAAGCTATGGAAATAAAATTTGGTATGAAGGATCGCACTATGAAGGGGCATATTTGGATGTAATTTTTTTGGGGAAGTGGGCGTGGCCCCGCCCCCTACTAAGATTTTTGTACATATCTCGCAAACCAATAGAGCTATATAAACCAAACTTTCTGCAGTCGTTTTTTTTAGCCACTTCCTAATACAGTCCAAAAACGAAAGAAATCAGATCATAACCACGCCCACCTCCCATACAAAAGTTAGGTTGAAAATTACTAAAAGTGGGTTAACTCACTAACGAAAACGTCAGAAACACTAAATTTCACATAAGAAATGGCAGATGAAAGCTGCACTCAGATTTTTTTACAAAATGGAAAATGGGCGTGGCGTCGCCCACTTATGGGTCAAAAACCATATCTCAGGAACTACTCGACCGATTTCAATGAAACTTGGTTTGTAATAGTTTCCTTGCATCCCAATGATATGTTGTGAAAATATGCCAAATAGCTTCACAACCACGCCTACTTCCTATATACCAGAACTTTGAAGACAATCTGAATCGTTTACTTTACAATATATAAAGTAAGTACTAGTGAAGATATCGGTGCAGAACTTTGCACAAATACTATGTTAATAGTGTGGCAGCCCCATTCTACAAATCGCCGAAATCGGACCATAAAATATATTGTATATTGTTTAAGGCCCCATATATCGAACACGAGGACCTCGGTGCTTCTAACCTAATATTATGGTTTCCAACTTTCAATGGACTTTATACAATATATATGACGAATATGTGGGTCAAATTGTGTATTATATAATATAAATAAAGTTAAATATATAAATTGCGAGAGTATAAAATGTTCGGTTGCACCCGAACTTAGCCCTTCCTTACTTGTTTTTTGTTATCAAGGTTGCCAGATGATTTAATTTATTTTTTATTGTCCGGTAACTTTATGTTTAAATTAAATTTGTTATCTCTTTTCATTTTCAGTCGATTTCATACATTCACATTTTTTCTACATTACAATATTTCAACTTTTTTCTATATGGCAACCCTATGAAATAAAACGTCATTGTTCCAATAGTTCTAAACATTTCATTTATTTTATTTCTGTTTGTTTCTGTAAATTTTATATTTTTTCTCTAATTTTATTTTTTGCAAATTCTAACAGTCTGGCAGCTTTATTAAAAATTAATTAAACATTTTTCTATATAAATGTATTTAAAATACATTTTTTTAATTATTTAAATTTGAAGTGATCTGGCAACACTGCTTGAAGAACAAAACAATACGAATTATTATTTTTAAAATTTCTGGTAGATAATTTACAAATATGAAGATATGAACCTTAGAATATGTAATAAAATTATCAAAAATAATTATATCGGAGATTGTTAAATAAAATTGGCGCCGAAATGTAGGCAACACTTATTTGATTTTCGTTATTTAATATTTCTATAAGAAAATATTGGGTACTGAAGTGATTAATTTATATAATATTGCTAAAAGTTTAAATTGAAAAAAAAATGTCAGCAAAAATTAGGTTTTAAGACGTAACTGACCCCGAATGTAGGCAACACTTATTTGATTTTCTCAATTTAATATATCTTTAGGAAAATGTTGCATACTGAAGTAATTATCACACTATTTGAATGCTAAAAGTTTAAATAAAAATACTATAAAAATAAATTTGAAGTTTTGAGACGAAATTTGCGCCGAAATGTGGGCAATAATTATAATGTTTTTGTATTTTAATATACTGATATGAAAATATTGAATCCAGAAAATGATCAGATGTGCTCAACCCACTATATGAATGTTAGGGAATCAAAATATGGTAGACTGGGTGGGAAATATTGCCTAACCAAGGATATTTAAATAATTTTTAGGTGCTTCAGTCGATTTATTGTCGTAAGAAAAATCAAAATTTTCTGAAAATATTTTATGAGATTTACATTTATGAATTGGAGTGACTTATCAGTCAAGTAGCTGTCACTCATGTAGCCATGTAACATTGTACAAATTTCAGCATGATTTACATATTCATTTTTAACGCTTCAACTCAAATCAACTACATAAAAACAGAAAACAATCTTCAAGTCAATTTCGGCAACAGCTAATAAAAGCGTTATATATTTGCGATAAAAAGTTATGCTTGAAAAGATGCGCAGAATTTGCTAAGCTCCAACAAACCGACACAATGAAGTCAAAAATAATGTGCAATTGAAGCGTGTGAGATGTAAGCCGCAGCACATGTAGAGCAGATCATAAGGTAAGCAAGGCAGTCGAACCAATTGTTTGCACAGCGTGCGCGCTTAAAAGTATGCAACGATTTTAAAGCAATATTACTTGTACACACAATTGTTGTTGCGCGTGAATTTATTTATGATTTATTTCAGCTTATATGCGCACGAGTCAGTCAGTCAGTCGGTTGCCGAGTCAATCAGTCAGCGAGTCAGTAAGTCAACGGAGGCAATCAACGGCGTATTGCAAATCTTTGAAGCTTTTTATATTACACTTCGGTACTTTTTGTTTACATATATGTATATTTCGCGCTTTAGCTGCTTGTTGGGGATTAAAAATTACCATTACTCTCCCTGCTGCAATCACGCGGCAACTTTCGAGTATCTCACTTGAATGGGGCAACACTTTTTGTTTGCAAAACGTTACTTCCGTGCTAAATGAGCAAAAGCCGAGTGAATATTTGCAATGATCAACAACGAAAGGATAATGAGTTTGAGCCAAAGCCAGTGACGGCTGCATATATCTTGCTTCTTTCCAACAAATATACAAATCATTAAGTGTGCCGAGTAGAAAGCACTAGAACTGTGGCATAAGCGAAAGTAGAAGAGAATACGTGATTTTTCATACTTTTCATAATATTTTATTCTACTCTCCATGCCTTCATTTGCGCTAGTAATTTGGTCCATAGCTCCTCCAAGCCGCTTTTCACACTGTTCTCGCTATTTTGTAGTTTTATCCTGCTGATTTGCTCATTGTTGGCTTGGCCTGGCTCACTTACTTACACTCGGCGCATATTTTAATCCTGCATTTCGCCGGACATAGTGGCCTCAATTTGTCAGCCTCATTATCTGCGCATTGTTTTGACGGTTTATTCATTGACGGTTTTTGTTTTTGCGATGGACCAGATGTAGTAGTAGTATATAAGTAGTATATAAGGTTATGTATGCTGTTACGAGGGTAACATGATAACTTCCAGATCTTCAATTCTTCATATATCTCATTTCATTATTGAATAATTCTTTCCATCATTGTAATCGTTTGTTATTCAAGCCTAGATCTCAAGATCATCAAATAGTTGAGACAATTCTTGAAATTATAATATAAACAGATGTCTTGTAGTATAAATGCGAGAAGAACGAATTTGAAAATTTAATCCAACAATTGTTATTTGCCTTGAAGTACTTCTATCTAATGTAATAACCCTTAATTTACAGTAAATAACAGTTAATTTTGTGGAACAGTATCATAAAACTGCGTAGACACCCAACATTAAATATTCATAATGAACACTTTCATAATTGTCGTGTGCATTTAGCGTAACAGTGTCGGCAAACAAAGTAAACAAAAAAAAGTGCAGTTATTTGCATAATGAAAATGGACAATTACACACAAAAACAATGAAAACGAAATTGTAGCGTCAAAGTCAATTTGCAAAGTGTCATCAAAAGTGCATTAAATTATTATTAATTTAAATGGGGCAAATGCTTAAGTAAATTAACGCACAAACAAATATCGATAATTGTTTATTTGATGTTGAGAATGATATTTAATTGTTATAAAATTATTTTAAATTTTATGCAACAAGTTGTAACAATATATTAAATATAATTACAGTGGTTTTCCGAAATAACGAATATTCGTTTTAACGAAAACCGCTTATAACGAACAAGCTAATTTGTTACATTGAGTACCGTAAATAACGAACATCGAGAATTTGTCGAACGAACAGCATGAAGAACACATATGAAGAAAGAGGAAAAAATCAAATAACATCGAACCAGAATTAAAAATAAAACTGGAAAAAATTAAAAAAAAAACAAGTAAGGAAGGGCTAAGTTCGGGTGTAACCGAACATTTTATACTCTCGCAATTTATTGATGTAATTTTATAAAGATAACACAATTCGACCCATATATTCGGTATAAAGTTCAATAGAATAACGAAAATCATCATAAATAGTATATGGGAACTGAGGTAATTCCTAAACCGATTTCACTCGTTTTCACCACCAAGATACAATGTATCGAAGACTATACGCTCACTTAATTTAATATTACTTATAATTAGGTATATGGGATCTGGGGGAAGTTATGACCCGATTTTTACCACTTCAGGTACAGAGAGAAACTGTTACAAGAAAAAAATGCAGAGGGAATGAATTAAATTAGCATATCTGAGGGATTTACCTATATTTTCGGTGAAAAATTACCCTTATTCACTGAGTTCTTCCTGTTCGATATCAATGGCCTTGAAAATTCATGGTTCGATTTTGACAATTTTTTCACAAGTGATGCAACAGATCATATACAGTGTTTGTGTAAAGTTTTATTTCGCTATCTTCATTGGATCCTAATGTATATATTATAAAGTGAAGGAATAAGATGAAATTCAAAAATGAGTTATATGGGAAGTTGTCGTGGTTGTGAACCAATTTCGTCCATTTTTCACACGTGTCATCAGGGCGTCAAGAAAATAGTATATACCGAATTTCATTGAAATCTGTCTAGTAGTTCCTGAGATAATCTCAGTGCAGCTGAGTTGCTGAGTAAAAAAATCTCAGTGCAGCTTCCTTCTGCCATTTCTTATGTAAAATTTGGTGTTTCTGACGTTTTTCGTTAGTGAGTTAACGCACTTTTAGTAATTTTCAACCTAACCTTTGTATGGGAGGTGGGCGTGGTTATTATCCGATTTCTTTCACTTGTGGACTGTATAAGGAAATGGCTCAAATAAACGACTGCAGAAAGTTTGGTTTATATAGTTCTATTGGTTTGCGAGTTATATACAAAAAACCTATTTGGGGGCGGGGTCACGCCCACTTTTCCAAAAAAATTACATCCAAATGTGCCCCTCCCTAATGAGATCCTATGTTCCAAATTTCATTTTCATAACTTTATTTATGGCTTAGTTATAGCACTTTATGTGTTTTCGATTTCCGCCATTTTGTGGGCAAAATCGGTCCAGATTTTGCCCATTTTCGAAAGCAACCTCCTCAGGGTGCCAAGGAACATATGTTTCAACTTTCATAAAGATATCTTAATTTTTACTCAAGTTATCGCTTTCACGGACAGACGGACAGACGGACGGACAGACATCCGGATTTCAAATCCACTCGTCATCCTGATCATTTATGTATATATAACCTCATATCTAACTCTTATATTTCTTGGTGACACAAACAATCGTTAGGTGAACAAAACTATTATACTCTGTGCAACAGGTTGCGAGAGTATAAAAATGTGCAAATTGAAAAAATGTTGAATTTTATAAAAATTATTGATCAGCACCAAATAGAAGTATGAGTGTCAGAATTGGTCCATTTTGGAAGAATTTATTGGATTTGAATTGTTTTGTTATGGTTTTTAAATTTTTAACAAATAATTAATAAAAAAACTTATTAAACTGCAATTTACGGATATTGAACTAATTTTTATTGATAAAAATACCCCTAAGTGAGTACTCGAATTAACGAAAAATTCGATATAGCGAACAGGCCTGACAATTAATGTGTTCGTTATTTCGGAAAACTACTGTATTTCCATTTGAAGTAATCTGGCAACACTGTTTAAAGAACGAAACAATAAAAAAAATAATATTTTTCAAAATTTTTATTAGATAATTAACAAAAATGAAGATTTGATCCCTCGAGAATGTAAAAAAATTTCATAAATAATTATATCCGAGATTGTGAAATAAAATTGGTGCCGAAATGTAGGCAACATATATTTACATACATATTACATATTAAAATTTCAAATCGATATCTCAAACAGTTTTTGAGTTATAGCAATTTAAAGTGCAGCCGCTCGGTAACAGTGAAAACGATCATTTTATCTTTAAACGCGGTTTTTTCGAAACAGCATTTTCCGATTTTGCTGCAGTGATTACTCAAAAACAAATGATCCGATCAACATCGATTCATGTTCTATATATAGTTCTCCGTACATCCGATTTTTGATCTGATCAGATTTTGGCAGGCCAAAAACGACCAACCTTTTGGGTAAAATTCGACTATTTTTTTAAAACGCCGCCATATTGTCAATTTTTGATTTTTTCGTAGGTCATTCTACAGACAATGTTATCTAGTTTAAGGAATTTTTTTTTTTTTAGTTTTCATCCACGGAGAAGCCCGGAATCACAGCAGCAGTGAAGGACCTTTTTTCGCGCCGTTGGAGATCGACTATAACTTAAAAAATATTTAATTTTTTCTTCAAAAATTTCACTGTATATTCTTGAAACATGTATAAATATATTCTTAAAATTTTGAAATAATTGATAAAGTATTTTTTTTAATAAAAATTCCCCAAAATCACCTTTTTTTTAGGCCATTACACTAGGTGTGCCCCTTAATGTTTTATAACTGTAAAAAAGTCTCTCTTTCGCTTTTGATGTCACGAACTAATGTATTTTTTGGTTACTTTACTTCAAGATTGTCGTAATCGTAATCGTAATATTTTTTTGGATACAAGACACGATAAGTCTCAAACAGTGCAAAAAGGGTTTAAAAAAGTAATGTCGAAAGGTGTCACAGAAATAACTCCTGTGTAATGAAAAAATGTTTAACGTTTTTTGTACATCGGTTTGAATAAATTCATATTTTTTATATTAAATAAAATTTATAAATAATTTTAGTAAAAAATACTAAAAAAAAACAATCAAACAAAAATTTTGAAGTATATTTATACTTTACTGTTGAAAATGTTCTTAGTAGCGTTGCCAACTATTTTTAACAAAGGTAAAACAAGAATGAACGCAATGCACTCTATATGGCGGGTGCTGACCACATAGACCACATTGTAGGTTGAAATAGCTAAACTAATGAAGCTTCAGCTATAAAATAATAATACACAAATTCACCAAAACTTACAAGTACGCAATTTAAGCTGAAATGAATATTCAAGTAAATTAATTTTCTCATTCATATGTTCAACATATAAGAACCGTTTGCATAATTGTATATGTATTTATATAATGTATAAAAGCATATTCTTACTCATATAAATACATAGTAAGTATGTTAAATATATATACCTAAACTAATGAACGTCACTCATACGCACTGTGCGACCATTTCAGTTAACACTTGTAACCGAGCAGAATGTAGCATAGCAGACATTAAATAAATATGCTAAACACGAAGGAGGCAAGAAAACATATATCTAATATACATATACATTTATAATAAAATACTTTCGGTACATTAGGATGGCTCTTAAAAGTCGAAACCCCCCGATCGTTAATGACACGATCAAATATAATATATAGCTTGTAGCTCGATTATAAGAAACAAATGAACACATAAATATGTATATAGTAGAGCTCTTGGTATTCGACTAATCGAATTAACCGAATAGGGCATTATTCGAATAATAATATTCGGTTTGCACTATTCGGATAGTCGTCAGTCATCGACTATTCGATTAACCGCTCATTTTCGACTATTCGGTTAACCGTTCGTTGTCGACTATTCGAATAGTGCAAGTTCATTAATTTTCTTATTTTTATTGAAAAAAGTGAAACATTAAAACTAACAAAAAACTCGTTTTTTTTTATGACTGTCATACCAAAACTGTTGTTGTTTCACATGCAAAATTAAAATATGACTGATACAACACTGCGTGGTATGTTTCTTGAGTTCGCTATTCTATACCCCTACCCACTTGCTGCCGAATTTTTTCGGTTTTTTGCGGCATATGCCTAGTACTGTAGTAACCCGTTACTCTTTGGAACCGGTTTTTTTTGGGACACACTCGTGGCAGTGTGGGCGGTCGGTGGGTGGTGCTTTGGGGCATTTTGGGGCAAAACTTCGACGAGTGGGTAGTCGGTTTTCTGTGAAGATCCGGTTTTTTTGGGTCGGTCAGTGGTCGGTTTTGCTCGTGCCCTTCTGCCCGAACACTTCTCAACCGATTTATACCGCACATTGTATATATATGGAAAATACGGACATATATCTGGAAAATCAAAGGCTTTTAGACTGCAAACAATTTTCATTTATTCGAATAGTGACAGTATAACTATTCGAATAACCGCAGTAGAACGACTATTCGAATAGTCGGAACATTGCGACTAACCGAATAGTGCTTACCGGTTAATATTCGTACGAACGGTTACAAACCGGATATTCGAATAATCGGTTTTCAGGTTAATCGAATAATTTTAAGAGCCCTAGTATATAGGTTACTATTTTTTGGTTATTAGGGTGGTGCTTAAAAAGTTATAAAATATTATACATATTCAGTTTAGACCTATCGATCGGCAATGTCGGTGTAAATAGCTGTATAGCTTAGAACTCGATTGTGAGGGTTAAATCGATACTATAACGGTAAATTTCCGACTTATATGTCTATCTGCGATCTAGTAACGCTATAATTTATATTTGATAACCTTGCTTATGATATTTAGTATCCAAATATAAATTTTGAAAATATTTTTTTCTTCCACCTTCATTTTAGACAGATTTTAGACACATTTTAGAACCACCCTAACCCTCCTGTCAACATATTTCGCATTGAAGTCACTCGACAGCCAACCGCGTTTCTCTGAAATCACTAGCGCTGGTAACTGTTGTCATCGAGCGCGCCGCTAACACGCACACACACACACTACATACCAACAACACACCACAAATAAGTCTTACATACATAGCAGATATTATGTATGCATGTAAGCTTGTAAAATTAACAAACAGCGCGCACTAAGCAACCAAGTGAACAACTTGCGCTGTCGGGCATGCCACCGCCAAACACATATTCAAATACAACAACAACAACACACGAACACAAGTTAATTTCAATACATATGTATTTGCACCCACACTCATATCCAATTTGCAGTGAGTGTCAATCGCCGTGTGGCGCCTTTGTGTTGCCGCAAAGGAAAATCGATAAAATTCGCTTGGAAATTGTTAGCAATCAAGTGACGAACGAAGTGTTGCGGCGTGAGAGAGTGTGTGTGTGTTAGTCTACACGCGTGTGTTTGTTTGTAATCCAAAAGTTAAATTATCAACAACAATCGAAACGGTCTTTTTTTTTTGGTGTTTTGGTGGAAAAACCGACCGAACACAATGGGCGTAACTCAAATTGTAAGCGATGTTATCATTTGTATGAAAGCAACAACTACATTGGTGTAATGGGGGTTAATATTTTTCATCTGCTTGTTAAAACATATTTGATTGAGGGTCTTTAATTGCATACAAGTGAACCCTGCGTTACGGGTGAACCCTACATTCGTTGTTTGACCATTGCACTCAGTTTGAGAGTCGGGGTAGATGTCACTTTGGTTGAGGGATGGATGAGAAGAGACATTCAGAGACTACTTTTTATATATATGGATTTATAGGATATCAAAAGCCTGTAAAGGTTGTAAGATAACCTAAAATAGAATAGCTGAGGTTATCCAGATGTTTTGTTGCTAAGATACTATAAGATTCATCTTATAGCAAAGTTCTCAGTAGGACTTTTGTAGAAAAGCAGAGTCTAGTGCGTACTCAGAGTCGATCCTTTACAAATATCACCACTATCTACAACAACATTTGGCATAAACAGAAAAACCACTCTTGCTTCTATTTTACATAAAATTAGAGGTGGCGGCTTACCAACCCCATCGTCATAGGACTGATTCAGGATTCAAGAAATAACAAAAATGTATGACTACTGTGATTACTAAGCTTTCGACATATCGCTGATCTCGATCATGGATTTTATAGTTCTGCTCTCTTTAGTACAGTATAATATGGTATAGTATCCAATTCATGATGGCTACAACAATTATGTTGCTGTCCCCAAGACAGTCGGGGCTACGTAATCGGCATGAACCTTGAATTTTATACGGTCAAAGACTGTCAAATCGACAGCATTGTTTAAAATTATTGGAATAATATTTTCAGGCGTTACAACAACAACTCTTCTCTTGGCGGTCTTCGAAACTCCTAACAAAGGAGTTTCTCTCTAACCGAATCTCGTGCAAGGCAAGTCCTGAGAATAGTTAGTTCTAGGTTACTATAGATTTCGAGTGAAATGAGTATAAAGTACAGTTAAAAGATTTGATTTCAATCTAGTACATTATAGTACTAATTGTTCCCAAAACTCGGATTTTATTAGAATGAGCCTTGAGATGACCATGACTGTCTACAAAATGAGATGAAAGTAACAATTGGGATTTAGTCTCGCGAACAAAGCTTTCTGTCTGCGTTCTAGTATCATCAATGATCCATTTGAAAGAAAATATAAATTATTCCATGTTTACTTCTAAGTATTTTGTTTTTGCTGAGAGTTTTTTAGTTCTAAAAAGGTTGAAATAGACTATTTTTTGAAGAGATTTGTCACTAATAACTCGGTCAAAGGTTTTCAGACAAACTTTTAACAAAAAAAATCATTTTGTGTGGAACAATCGATAGAATTGAATAATTTGGATCTAAAAGGAAAGACTTCTTCAACCAAAAACTATTTTCTTAATACAAAGATGTTCTTTATAATAATTTTAAAGATTACCTTCTTCTATTTTGTAATTTTTTCTTGAAAATCCTTTCGTTAAATTTTCGGAATTTTCAACAGACATTTGCTTTGTTCCTATAACAACAAAAATTGCAGCTGTATTCGCCAACAAATAGAAAGCAAATATTAAAATATTCAAGTTTGAAGCCATTTACAACAGATAAGCGACAGCACTGCCACATTTGGCGATAAGAACTTTCTAATAAACAAATATATTTAAAGCTTACAAGTGACCAACACTGTTGACAATGAAACGCCGCACACTCCCTCTCCACCAGAAAGAGCCTATCAAATCATCATATTTACCTTGTGGCATTGAGAAAATTTTGACTTTTGCTGAGATTGCCACAATGCCGCAGCCCTTCCGCCGCTTATCGGCCATTGTTTGCATGTGAAAAGTGTTGACAAAGCAAAAACAACAAAAATATAACCAGCAACAACAACAAGAATAACAACAGCAATAAACAAACAAAAGAAGTGGTTGCAGCAAAACCAAGAAGACGCAACTTCAAAGAGTGTCCGAGACAGGACAAACAAGCAATAGGTTTGGCGACTTGACAACACGAAACAACACAGAGACACATACATACCAACAAATTTTGGTACAAAGTTATGCCCGAACAAAAATATATCTACAAAGTCAAATTAAGACCGAACCGACGAAACTTTCGAAAATGACATAAACAACAACAACAATAACAACAAAATCAAAAAAGTTGGCAGAACACTGAGGACTGAGAAGAAGCAGAATGGAGATGACTAGATGTTCATAGTTCGTGTGTTTCGTGAGTTTCGGCCCGTGCGACGGACCGGCTGGTGGTGATGGCTTGACTTGCCCAACAATTTTGAAGATTTCGCTTGGCTAACCGCACACAATACATACAGACAATCATAGTTGAGTCATAAGTTCGGCGCATAAAAGGTGGGTGCGTGCTCGCTTGGCTCGTGCGTTGAGGTCCGTTGCGGCTGACCTCCTGCTTTGTTGTTGCTATTGCTCTGTTGCCTTGCTCAGCTCATGCACTAAATTGAGCATGAAATCTCTCGCCTTCAATCGTCCGTTTTACGTTTGGCGTTAGCCAAATAGTTTGCATAGCTTGCTATCAAAAGCAGCCGAATATGTTTGTTTGTTGTAATTGTTTGTTGTCGCTTCGCTCAAGTGATTTCTTGCAGCGCTCATAATCGCATGTGCCTCAGCTTGAGCTTGAGTTGGTGTGTCATGTAAAATATTTACATTTAATTGTATGGTTTCATTATGCTAATGATATCGCTTCGATTAACCCCAACACACACATTAGTGGAGAGACGCATTTGGGTTTAGTCGGGGCGAAGAAGTCAACGTGAAGTCACATAAAAGTGTGTACTTGCTAAACGTTCTGCAGCACTTTGTCGGCTACATTTCGGAGATTTACGCGTTGAAACTAAAATTCTGCTGCGTAATCGTGAATTTGATGACACTTGATAAGTTTAAATGGCAACCCCACGACTTGTTTCGGAAATAGTGTAGTTAAATATTTAGATTGTATTATAATAAATTTTAAATATATTACGGGTAATTTTAAGTGGGTTCTTGTCAATAAGGGTGCAAAAAATGAAACTAAAATGTATATTTTTTAAATCATTTGAGTATTGCATAAAAAAATCTACTAAAATTATTCAAACTAGTCCATATATTTTGCAGTTTCATAGAAACTAGCGTGACGTTTTTTAGTTACGTAACACATTTTCGTTGCATTGCATTGACTTTACAACTACATAGTTTCACTTCAAAACACAATAAAAGTGATCTTTCGATCTTCATCATTCTAAAACATCATCAATATTTCTAACAGAAAAATTATAATTCCTATGTTGACCACAATTAGACTATACCATCATTATAATTTTGTTCCACAAATTCTCTCTGAAAGGTTTTAGGAATTAGTGTTATCCTTGACAAAATATCATGATGATCTCCTGGATACTCTTACATAAAGTAGTTAAATGACCATATGTGGCTAAAATTAAATCGCTATAGAAAGTTATGAAAGGTTAAGATTAATGGTGTTTTGGGGGATTCACTTCGAACTGCGGAGGAATTGGCAATTCAGAGCGGGTGAAAACGACACCATGGATAAGCCAGTCTGTGGAAGAGCTGTGACGACGAATACCGACCAAATCATGGAAAACATCGAGTTAGACTGGCATGTGGCATCTCGACATCGCCCAGGAAATGGGAGTTGGCCATTTTAAACCATCTGTCGAAGGCTGGATACACAAAAACGCTTGATGTTTGGGACCGAAGCAACGCCTGCGATATGCTTCTGAAACGGAACGAACTCGACCCATTTTTGGACGACGAAGAATGGATCACATACGGCAATATCAAGCGAAAATGGTCGTGGTCGAAGGCCGGTGAATCGTGGCCAAGCTTGGAGTTGACGGCCAGGAAAGTTTTGTTGTGTGTTTGGTGGGGCTGGAAGGGTATCATTCACTATGAGCTGCTCCCATATGGCCAGACGCTTAATTCTATCATCTACTGCGAATTACTGGACCGCTTGAAGCAGGCGATCGACCAGAAGCGTCCAGAATTGGCCAACAGGAAGGGTGTAGTGCCACCAGGACAACACCAGACCACACACTTCGTTGATGACTCGTCAGGAGCTACTGGAGCTCAGATGGGAGGTTTTATCGCATCCACCGGGCTATATGGCACTACATAGCGCCAAGTGATTACCACCTGTTCCCGTCCATGGAGAACGCCCTTGGTGTTGTAAAGTTGAACTCAAAAGAGGCTTGTGAAAAGTAACTGTCCGAGTTCTTCGCAAATAAGGAGGGGGGCTTCTACGAGTGGGGTATTATGAAGTTGCATATTTGAACTAAATCCGATCACTGTAACACTTTTTATAAAGCATTGAATAAAGAGCAAAAAAGCTGAAGAGAGATATTTGACAACCTAATATTATTATTTTTGATTATCAAAGTGTCTGGGTTCTTTAAACGTCATTTCATTGTGTACATACATCCTTTCTGTGTCTACTTTGTGTTTTCTCCTACAAAATGTGCCAGATATGCCTCTAAACTGAGAGGAATACAAGAGTATAGCACGTAGTAAATCACAGACACATGCTCCACCTTGTGAGCAACCACATAAAGCATATATTTTTGCGCAAAAGTATAATTTTAGCGAAAGCAGGCAGACGGACAGACAGACAGTTAGACATGTAAAACCGAATACACCTGTCCACAGAATTGTCTGTTCGTGTGTAGATGTGTCAGTGCATGTGAAATTGGGTTGCATTGTGGTTGGACTTGGTTTTAATGCATCAAAGCACATAGAGAAGTAAAAACAACAATTTTGAACATTTTTGTAATATGCAGTTGAATATTTCTTCAAAGGAGTGGTAATAATGCTGAGAGAGGAAGTCTTACATGAGGAAATAAAAAATTGCAAAAATATTTAAAATATATTTTAGGAGCAAAAATAGAAAATTTTAGGAAAAAAATCTTCCACTTAGACTTCGAAAAATGCTTCGCTGAAATGCTGTCAACTGAAATTTAATAATTTAGTGTGCACAGAACTTATTGCCTACATATAAACCCACATACACGGGAATATAAACGTTTTATCGGATTAGTAAGTAATTTGATATGTCAGACATAACCTCAGAGTCACGCCAGTCGTTCGCATATATGTACGCCAAGTAATTGTAGTTTCCGCCAAACACCAGCTGCCGCCATACTCGTAAGTAACTTAAATCGGTTTTCGAAAATCACTTTTTGGCTCGTGTTTGTCAATAATAAATGACCATGTAAATTTCGCTCGTTAATTTTTGCCTGCCTTGCTGGGTAATTTTTTTTTTCTCGCCTGCTGCCATGTGAATTTGCCGTTATTTATGGGAGCACATAAACTGTGTGTGTAAAAACGCTGAATCAGCGCAAAAGCATAAAAAATGCGAAACTTCTTAAGCTGAAATTGATATCCAGGCGTTGAACACCATGCCACCGGCTCACAATTTATTTGTTCGCTAACATATTTACATTTATGTGTTTGTTGCTGTTGTTGTTGTTGCTCGGTGTATTTGCATTTAATGAATGATATCAAATTTTACACATATACAGTATATCGTTAAATTAATAGTGGCATGTGCGTTGATGCCTGAAAGCAGTGGACTAACGGATACTAAAGGATACAAAAAGGTTCCACGCACCAGCGAGCAATACATATATATGTACATATATCTTTTTAAGTAGTTTTTAGGTGCTTTGTTGTCAGAGTTTATTTGATAGCTTTTTAGTGGAACCCTGTGCGATTCTAATTTGTATGCAAAATTCGATAGAAAATATAAGAGAAAGATCAACTTGAAATTGCAATAAATTTTAGAGCTCGATATTTGCATATTTTTGACTCTTGGATTAGAAGTGTAATCGGAGAGAGTCCGATATTTTAAATTATATTTATTTTAAATTTACAAATTTCCATATTTTCCACTTAAGTGGTCAAATGAAGCACCGTCAAAATGTCCGACGCGACTTTTTTGGGGGCCTCAGGCTAGAGTGGTTATATTTTTGATGACCGCGGGATGCGATGATTTATGATACATAAGCATGGACGATATCAACATCAGATGGTCCTCAGAACATTGGCAACGGCGAATACCGCAGACGATGGAACGATGAGCTGTACGAGTTATACGACGATATTGACATAGTTCAGCGTATAAAAAGACAGCGACCACGCTGGCTAGGTCATGTTGTCCGAATGTACGAAAACACTCCAGCTCTGAAAGCGTTCGATGCAGTATCCGAGGAAGGGGAAGGCCTCCACTCCGTTGGAGGGACCAGGTGGAGAGCAACCTGGTTACTCCACGCTCCACGTCCATACAATTCTTGTGATCCCATCTATAACTAACGATATTTTCATTGACTCATTTTTACTAAGGTAACTCATTTTGGTGCAAACTGCATTGTTAAGAACCTTAAACTCTCATATAATCATATCTACAAGGAATAAGGACCCAGATTTGTAAATATTTTAGTATTCACGAATCTGAAATTATGTGTTTGTAATACCATAAAAAACAAGTTCTCGGATCCCTTGAACCTTTTCATCGACTGTTGTGTCTTGTATAGGCCCGGGCCTCAATCTAGCCAAGGTCTCTCAATATGTCAGCATTCTACAAAATTTTTTATAGAATGCTTCCTTCTACTGCCACAACATCAATGTATCGACCTTGATGCATTAATGTCTCTATTAACATCCCCAAAACCAGCGCAGCGTTGCCAGTCACGGTTACTTTACGACAATACGACACTACACGCCTGTGCATGAACTAGCATTATCTCTGACTTATTTAGTTGTAGTAACATGAAATAGTCGAATCGATTTAATAGAGTGGTTGGTGGGGTCATTAAACTCATATCATGATGTTTATTAATATTAGGGTGGTACGAAATTATAAAATATTTAATTTTTTTTTATTATTTTTTGTTTTATAAACTTTTTTATATTTTTTTAATAAACTATTATATATTTTTAAATCAAAATATTAGCTACGCAGTTCGAAAAAAATATTTTTTAAAAATAAATATTATTAATTACAGAATAGAGTTACGAAAGAATATAGTGGCCGAAAAGCTTTATATACCATTTAATTAAGAGGAAAATTTAGATTTTTTCCAAGTTTTGGATTTTTTTGTAACTACAGTTGAACTTCCATAACTCGAACTGCTCTAACTCGAAGTTCTACATAATTCGAACTATTGTATTGCCAATAGAACTCAAAATTCATACAAATTATCTTCTGTAACTCGGAAGTCTCTCTAACTCGAAGTGTTTTTGTGGATTATGGTGATTCGAGTTAGAGAAGTTCCATTGTATTTTATGTAATAAATAGTATATTAAAATTAAAGTATTTTTCGAACTAGAAGCCAAATAAAAATATTTCGATTTTGGATAATCGGAGAATATACTTTTTTCTTATGACTTCATCTCCTGAAAAAAATAGTTTAGTCCAATACGCAGCCGAGTAGTTATTATTAAATTACTCTATTTATTCAACTAAAATTATCTTAAGGTGCTCTCATTGAAAAAATATTATTGTTTTACATCAACACCCTTATAAATAATTTGTATAATATTTGTGGCACCACCCTAATGTATATTTTCTAATGTGAGCTATAATTATATTGATTATAAAATTAGATTAGGTTAGATTAATCCGCAAATGTTTATATGTTGCTGTATATAATTCATTTCAAGTAAATTGCTTGTTGATTTAATACAAAGTCTGATAATTATATATCAACTACAATATAATGGCACTATATGTATGTGGTAGCTTGTAAGGATATTGCTGTATAAAATATTAGTGATGAAAACTGATAGCTTAAAGGGTGTAAGCAAGCTATTATTCTAGCTAGCTGTACATATATATATTTAAAAATATTTGAGAATATTATAGAATATATATGTATAAATGTACATAGTATTATATCTAGAGAAAGGAAAAAATATTATCTCTTCTTCGTAGAAAGTAAACATTTTCCAAAGTTTTTTCGTGTGAAATTGAAATTCATATATCATTCTATATGAAAATTTAATAAAGAAAAAAATAGCGAAAAATATCGTGATACGACAAATCATTTAAGCATTCTCATATCCAGTTGCTGTCTACATAAAAAAAGTAAAATCATTACCACCCACCCTTCGAACACACACATATGTACCTCACACACATACAACCAAAACGATGAATGAGTCATCATAAATATTTCCTGCTCACACATATACATATGAAAGCCTGATTGAATGTTAATACAATTATCTGCGCAAATGGAAATGGTTTGTTACAACACCAACAATAATGGGAAAGAAAAGAAAATAGTAGGGAAAAAATTGGTACGAAAAATTGTCATAAATTGAAGGTTGGTTTACGGGGATGAGCTTGTGATTACAAATAATTATTGACTTTGACACACTTACACTGCAGGGTAAACAAAAACTAGGGATAAGTGAGTAAATAAATAGGTATGTTTGTGCATTAGGGTGATTACTAAAAGTTAAATGAAGATTTCTTCTTTTATTACAACATATTTCTATTGGAAAGCTAAACTCAAATCTGAAATTTGCGAAATATACAAAAACGTATATTATTTTCTACATTTAAGTACAACCCTAATGTACATAGAGAAAATTAGTTGTTAATAAAGAAATATAGGGAAAATATAATTCACTGCACTAATTGCTTTTCTCCAACCACTTTCGTATAGAAAGTCTGGAAATTAACATTAGTTATGGATAAATAGAGTCTAGGCTTTAGTAATTTTTAGTAAATCGTCTATTGAATGAAGGAGAACAAGGAGGAATCGAAAATATATTATATTTAATTTTTTTTATTTGCAATATACCAATATTAGTCCGATACCAGTTCAAATTGTTAAAAAAAATAAGTTCGAATGTTGCCACCTGTTCTGAAATTTTAGGTAAAAAAACTGAAATGATAAAGCAAATATTGACATCAAATTAAAGATGTTTAAGAATGCTAACAATTGAAAATATTATTTTATGAGAGTTGCCACATTTTTATTTTCTTTTAATTTATGCAAAACAATGGATAATGTCAACGAACTGTTGGGTATAAATCTTTTCGATTTTTCTATGTTTTACAATCAAGCATATTTTTTGAAGAGAGTTGCCACCTATTTACAATTTTAATGAATTTTAAAATAAACAAGATGAACGAATATAATACTATATGGATATCAAATTGAAAAGGTTTAAGAATCTTAATTTCCAAAAATGATTTTTTAGGAGTGTTGCCATACATTTGATGATTTAGGATAATTTCTGTGAATTGGAATTGGAATTGGCCTCAAGCTACAGAATATTAAAAAGTTAGTAGCTAAAATAATTTTCGAAGAGAGTTGCCACATATTTAAAAAAAATGAATGTAATTGAAATTGACAAGATGAACATGAATGAATCTTATACAGAATAGAAACCAAACTAAAGAGTTTTAATAAACCTAACAGTTGGAAATTTTATATAATCTTATCGAAAAAAAATTAATTAAAAAAATTAAATATTATCAAATATTACAATATTATTTATTAGCTGAACTTTCTTAAAAAGGTCTACAGTTGAAAGTAAATATTTTTGAAGAGGATTAACAATTCTTTTTATTTAAAAAGTGTATAGAATGACTGAAATATTACAAATGAAAAAAAATTGGATCAACTGAAAGTAAAACTACACAATTCCGTTTATTTTTAACAATTTTTTCTTAAATTAAGCAGAAAATAAGGTGTGTGACTTCGCTAAAACAAGACATCAATTTAGCTATAATCCTAAATGTAGGCAATTATTATTATATGGTATTATTATGGCGTTCTACATTTATGAGAATATTATATTTCTTTATATTTTAAATGAAAGCAAGAAAATGTAGAGAAATAAGCTTGCATCCTTTTAATAACAACACAAAATCCTAAGAAAGTTATCTACAAAACTTCGAAGGAAAAAAATATTACAAAAATATCCAAGAAAATCCAACAAACCGAGATAAATGTGGGAACAGTAACCGAATTTTCAAAATAATTGACATTTACATATGAATCCATTTTATTAGTGTAATAATTTCGCATGTAAAATATTTGTTATTGCATACCCAAAAGAGAGTTAGAACGCCTTCGAGCGTATAAAATAGCCAGCTGTATGCTGCTGAGCCAGCTTAAAGTATGGCAATGTATGAGAAAAAGGAATAAAACCAAATTTGCAATAAATTTCCATTTCTCTGACAACAACAGCGGACCAGCACAAAATAAAATTGTCTTTGAACCAAGTATGTATGTGTTTTTGTAGTTTTTGTAAAAATTAATGTGCTCTGGTATCTGCTTGGGGTCTTACTCGTATCTGGCGCTGGCGAAGACAATCGCAAACTAATGCTTATGGCATATATAATATAGTTAACATACACACAGGCGCATACATATACATATATATAAAGGTTTATAAATACCAGAAAAAATTATGTGTTAGTGACCGTTGCTGGTTCAAGAATCTATAAATAACTTGGCTAACCCACAAGCAGAAGACACTTGCTACATATACACACAAACATATGCTATTTAGCTGTAGTGGTGTCTGTTAACTCTCTGTGCGCCTGTAAGCAGACACCATTTTGCGACAATTCGACGCCTTTTCAGCCTTTATGTAAAGGAGGATTTCCCACTTGTGGTGAGTCAACTTCACTACATTTATATACATATAACTGTATATATTTACATAAATATATACACAATTAAAGCTGTACAAAATGTTAGTTTAAAGTTCAGATGTTCGGAAAAAAGGTCGCATGACCCTTAGTAAACCCTTGAGGGACAAACTTCGATATTCCAGCGAAAGCGAAGATTTAAATTATGAATGGCATGAAGAGGAATACAATTGGAGACACTTATTCATTCACCTAAAGTGTTGTTTGAGTAGATTAAACACTTTCGAAATTGGGTTGATATTTTCAAGAAATTAATTGGAGAAAGTGAGTCTGAAAATAAGAAATATTTTAAAATATTGAATCTAGTCGGGAGCATCTTCTCAAGAAACCAGTTAAGTCACTCAATTTTACGATTCAATTTCTCTTAGCTGTTACTGCATGGTCTCGAACTGGTCTATATTAGCTGCTAACCGCATTCGGTACCTTTCTGAAGGCAAGGGTGTGGTAAGAGTTTCTCTGGATGTCTCTAATTACAGGTTAGTTTTCATAATAATGGATTATACCCATATTTTTTCAGAAGAGGGAAGATCATTTAGAGAGAGCAGTCTAAACCTCATTGTGGTGCTTTTCAGACTATAGTCTAGGCATATACGGGTAGTGAGGTGGACTATAGCCTAAAGCAAAAGAATGGAACTCGTGTGAAAGAGAAAGAGACTATGCCATTCTGTATGAAAGGGAATGGTAAAAGTCTCTTGATAGAGTTCCTAGCTTCCTTAACCTTCTCGGTACCTTTCTGAATGCAAGGGAATTACAGTAAAACCTGTTAAGTTGGACACCCTTATAATTTGAACACTCGCTGCATAACATGGACAGTCGCGTAACTTGGACAAAAAGTGCAGATCACTTAGGAAGAGGAGGACCAAAGGAGTTTTATCTAGGCATATACTTGTATTGAGGCAGAAATGTCTTATAAGTTCTAACTATAATCTCAAGAGAGAGAGAGGAACAAAAAAAGAACTCGTGAGAGAGATATAGACTCTGTCTTTCTAGTTTAACTTAAACTAGTTTTAATGAGCAATCTCGGCTTCTTCACACTTTTAGAGCTTAGAACAGAAGACTTTCACCAAAAATAATTTTTTTAAAGCTTTTCATTTTAGTTTCCTGGATGGATTTTTAATATCTCTCTTTTCCGCTTTTCCCTTTTAAGAGAGGCAATAAGAGAGGTACAAATAAAGAATTATAATGTATATACATATATATATTTTAAGATTCTTTGTATATTATTTTTGTAATATTAAACAATAATAATATTTAAAATCACTCACCTTTAATTCACAAATCGGTTGTGTATGATGTGTTCGGCGTAAGCGTCGTTTTTTTTTTTTTTTTGTGGGGGGAAGGAAGATACAAAGCAGACGTTTTATTTATTATTTTTTATTAATTTAAATTATATTTTTTTGTTGTAAGTATTTCAATTAAACGAGTTTGTAGAAGTTTTAGAACGAGTGGTGGTAGTAGATATAGAAGGAATCAGGAGTTGTAAATCAGTAGTGTAAACGAACGAGCGAACGAACAACGTATGTATGTATGTATATGTTTTTTTTTTCTTTTTAAATTTATAAATTTTTCTCAATTAAACTTGTACAGGCAATTCAACTAACAGCACGTAAGAGTAATTATTAAGTTGATTTTTGTTTTTTTTTTTTACTGTTTTTGCATTGTCAAATAACCAACAAATAGTATATTTATAAGAAACGCAACTACATCAATCGTCAAACCAATCACGGGAAAGTACAATCAAACGACTGGAAAAGAACGGGAGAACAGTGTTAACGCTACTAATGAGAACCGTTTTTTTTATTTATGCATAAATATTCTAGTAACAAACATAGATAAAGAGTTTTGTGAGAGAGATATTTTTTAGGTTTTTTTTCTGACAGTATTGTTTATAGTTAGTATGAGAGAGAACGAACGAATCCAGTCGATATTTTAGTTATTTTACAAAGTTTTTTTGGAATCAATTATTTTTCGTAAATTAATTTTTTTAATTTTGGAAAATTATTTTTTGAGTCTTTTGTGCATATTCTATGGTAAATCTATTAATTCGAACGCTAAATTAATCAAAACACTAACTTAACTGTCAAAGCATGCAAAAGAGAGTTTCAATATGAGATAGTAAAGTATTTTGATAACAGGAGAGACTAGACGAGAAAGTATATTTCTTTAATGAGAGCACAAAGAGAGTAAATTTCTTGATTTTTATGAACTTTTTTGAATATTTTAATGAACAATAATGATGGGATTAAAAAATTTTATCGAAGAAATTAAAAAAAGGTTTTTGTTTAAAAAAGAAATGTTTTTGTTTTTGTTTTTTTTTTTAATACCATAGATTTCTATTTAAAATATAATTTGTATACATATATGCAATTGAGTAGTGTCTTATGAGTCAACGTCCCTTTTGCAGTTGATTCCACAAAATTTCGAAAATATATATTTTTTAGTTTAGGTTCGATTAAGAATATTGATCCAATTTATGAGACCATTTAGACAAGGAAGGTCAGTTAAATGTATCAGAAGATATATAAAATATACATATTCAAATATCACATTTTTTGAAATAGAAGAAGAGCTTTCTGTGTAAGACAATCCTTTCAATAATAGTGGGCTTGAATCTCACTCGGTATATAAGTATGGAAAGATATTCAGCAAGTAATGGCAAATCTTCGAGAAAAGGCTCTTATAAAATCAAAGGGACTCGTGGAAGGAGATCAAACTACAATCGCTTCCATTATCGAGTAATATTGAACACAAACCCCAAAGAGGAGATGAAAACGGACGAAAGATGTTGGAATTGAAGTCAAGGTGAACAAGTAGGAATTCCATATTAGAAAACCATTGGTTTAATGAACCATGAGATTTTACATTTCCGTAGAGTCGTATTTTAAAGAATTCCAGAACTTTTGAGTTATTGAAATGACGAATATCGAATATGATCATGAAAAACTTCGTACTATGTCGCTATTATCTCTTCCTTCGACTTTTGGTAAATAAGAATTTGCGAAACAAAAATTTTAGATGTATTTTTTGAGAACTCAATCAAGACCAATATTTGATTTGAATCCAACGTGGATTTTTATGATGCTTTTCGGGAGTTCGGAAGTTTTCAGAGATCTCAATCCAACTCGTCAAAACTTTCTTGGAACATATCTGTATGTATGTCCTTCCCATCTGGATCCATTTAAGAATTTTTAACTCCAAATGAGCTTCTTTTAATCAACAAGTACCTAACTTCAATACTTGGATGTTGTAGTAGAAAGAATTTTCATACACTACATCTTAGATAGGAAACTTAACTATTTTAAAGAAAACATTCATTTCAGTCTTAATTTTTTAGGGTTAAGAGTCAAAAGAAAAGACCCTAAAAATATGCTTATCGGAAGCAATTTCTTAAACTTGTTTAAGTCGACTTAAATATTTGGTAATATTTTGAATCCTGCTGGCCAATATATTCGAGACTCGAAGTTCTATGTTCTCTTAAACAATACTAAAGAGTCGGAAGTGGTAAATTGTGTTAGAAAAGGTTTAAAACATATTTTTGAGAACTATTTCTGAAATCAATAGCTTATAAAGGGGGCATAAATATAGGAAGACACTTAATTACAGAAGTAATTACATAACGGTAAAAATATAATATCCGATTATGAGTAATGGGGGAAGTAATTCCCAGTACTTAACAGTAATTTAACTCGAAGAACACGAAAAGGATATGCAAGTACATAAGTATTAACTCCTTTGTAACGTGTGAATTAAATAAATAAAAAGTAGTTAATAAAGAATGTGACAAAGAAAAGTGCGAGAGGAAGTGACTTTTTCTTTCTCTCTTTTTTTCCAATTTTCCAAATTACTTTTTTGTTGTAATTTTTACTACAGTTTTCATGTACGCCAAAGATGCGTGTGGTAGGTAAGTGAGTAGTGATTATTTTTTTACTTTTATTACTCTTGTTGTTGTAATACAAAGGTTAATTATATGCAGGATTCAAAGGACTATAGCAAAGGATATACAAAACAACGAACGAACGAACGACTAGGGTATATTATAGTAGAGTAGTAACGCTAACGAATACTAGCTAGTAGTTGTTGTAGTAATGGAAGTTGTTGTTGTAGTTGCTACATATATGTTTAATATGCAAGTATGAAGAGGTGGTGTATTTTTTTTTTTTGTTGTTGCGCTCACATTTTAATTGATTGATTTGACACATTTTGCGTGTTTGCAGTGCATTAACAGTTAGACAAGTTCAAAGCGTGGCATACGAAACGCATGTACGAGTATTTGTGTAGTTATATGCTAATAAATGGAGATTATGAGTACTAGTACATAGTATGTATGCGGTAGGTGCGTGCTTGGATTGTGCATTAACGGAAGCGGAAACAGTTGCGGCAACGTAAAAGCACCAAAAGCACGGAATGAACAAATGCGGGTTTTTCGAGTTTTTTTGGTGTTGTTTTTATTAACTTTTTTATTGTTTTTATATTTTGATTTTTTCTAGTTGGACTTGTCAGGGCGCTGCTTTAGCGAACATTCAAATTCACATACACACATACAGTGTGCGTATATACTATATATGTATGTATTTGCGCTTCAGCTGAGCACTCAGCTTACGTCGCTGCGCTAAACACACATCGACACGCACGCAAATATCACTTCCGGTTCGACGTGTAGTGCACTTGGCGGCGCGCCTGTGATTGATTGCTGAGTTCCGTTAGCGTTTTTATGCACTTTTGCTTGCTATTCGTTTACTTTATTGTTGTTATTATTTTTAATCAAAATCTATTTTTATTAAATATTACTGTTTTCATTATTTATTAACATTTTTTTATTAGTTAATCGATATTACTGCGCGCTTGTTGGTGTGTTTTTGCAGCAGCAACGACTTTTTTTGTTTCTTTTACGGCTTTTTTATTGTTGTATTGCCATTTTATTACGCTTGGCGGCGACTGGATGACGACATTCAGGGTAAAATGTGACACAAAAACAGCAAAGAATAGCAAAAAACTGTATAAAGAATACAAGCACACAGCGTTAAAGCAAAAAAGAAGACATTTTTAAACCGACGACGTCATCAGCACAGGCAAACAAAAAGCAAAAGCAACAATAATAAAAGGAAAATATGATTTTTTTTTGCCATAGTAGTGAGTGCTGGCAGCAAAATAGGAAGAAAATATGAAAAAAATTTCATAAAATTGATTCAAAAATTTGTATAATTCAAATACATTTAATTTTACACCGTAAACAATTTTCAGAATAAAAATTTTTTTTCAGAAATATATTGAATATAATAAATTATTATAAAAGTTATATAATTTATTTTTAAACCCTTTTAAGCCACCAAAAAAAAAAAAAAAACGCTTTCACGTAAGACCACCGAAAAATCACAAAAATTATGCAACAACAATAACAAAATGTCGAAAATAAATAGTCGAAGGACTAAAGTGCACAAATTGCCGAGCTATGAAGAACACAAAGTGTTATTGTTGTTGTTGCATGAACGAAAAATCACTGAAGGCGTTGAAAAAGCAAAAGAAATGAAAAAAATATTTTTTTTTATAAAAACAACAATAACAATTGAAAAGAAAACAGAAAAATACGAAAATAAAAATAAAATATTAAAAGAAAAAATTAAAAATATAAAAATATATAAATATTTGTTTTAATTTTTTTATATTCTTTTTTTGCATTTCTCATTTTTCTAATTTTTTTTAAATTATTTTTTTTTTTTTAATATTTTTATTAATTTATTTTTACTTTAATAATTCTTTAAATTCCTTTTCCTTTTTTTTTAATTTTACATTAATTTTTTTATAAAAAAAATAAAAAAAAATATAATAAAATGCAAAAACACACCAAAACGCGTCACAAGCAAACAACAGTCACACGCACACACACAAACACATAGAAAATCAGCGCGTACGCACACAAGTCAGCGCCAGCCAGCAACGAAAAGCACTAACAATGTGGCACGAAGGGAGTTTTTTCCTTTCGTCGTCGTCCTCGTCGTCGTCGTACTACAAAAACCACGAAGCAAACGCACACAACACAACACATCAAATAGCTTATGACTAAATCGTGTTTTTTTCCTCGCTGCTTCTTCTTTCACTTTATTTCATATTATTACATTGCGTTTTATGGTTCACTGCCTCGGCGGACTACAATTTGCGCTTAAAAGATTTTTCCTTTAATAACTTTAATTTTCATTAAAAAACGCGTTTTCTTTAATTATAAAATACCGTTAATAATTAATTGATATTGTTTTTGCTTTTGTTGTTTTTTTTTGTTGCGCTCACTTGTATTGAATTTTCTTGCTTCTTCTAGCTTCTATTATATGAACTAACTCCTTTGTCTAATTAGCTGTAGTGACTTTGGGAGAGATTTTTTGGTCGCGTGTTTTCCACCGCTTTTGGACACTTTGCTGCTCCGAGTTCACTGAAGGACTAAAAAATTCAATAGCAAATGCATTGCTGTCAGGATAACGGCGACGAGTGCAAGTCGAAATGTGCGTGACAAAGGGTGCTGAATAGGCGAGCGAGAGAGCGCGCTTGTGCTCTTGTGGAAAAACGTGCTGAACAAAAGAGAGTTAAAATTATGAGAGTGAGAAAGCGCATGGAACCTGTGTGTGAGCGGGCGTGCACGTGGTGGTGGGTGCGTAAAAGCTTCGAGGTGGGCATAGTGTTGCCAGAGTGTTGATTTTTGCAGATTTTTGTGATTTAACGCAATGAATGAAAGGAAAGAGAAAACTTGCGTTCTGATTGATCAAATAGTCAAACATTTGTTTGCAGTAAATGAAGACACCAAAAATCTATAGATATATCAAATTTCAGTCTGTTTCTTACGAAAATTTATCGTATATAATATTGTTCCTTAAAAAATCGCTTTATAATTAGAGGCTAATTTAGAAGATTTCGTAGAAAGAGACAGGTATAGCTTCACAGCAGGGTCCACAGGAACAAAACTATACCACTTCTGTCACCACATCTTTCAATGTCATATTGAGGGCTCGACTATTTGTTTTTGTTGTAAACACAATCTCTAAGAGAGAGGTGGTGAATAAACTGGAATTTATGAAAAAAGAAACCATAAAAAACAGAAGCTTCACGAAAGTATCTAACTTCAGGTTTCTGATTGTTCGGAAAAGAAGATGCTTTAAATACTACAAATTGACGTCTCTGGCTGTCGTCAACAGACTTTTTTCATATCAAAGACTGCTAGTTTCTTCTCTCATTTGGAGAAGAATCAGAGATAGTGAACTGTATAATCTCCTATGTTACTTGCCAGAAACAGAACTGAATTTCTATAAATGGCTTCATGATTTCAGTTCATTTCCAATTAGAACCTTCTAATAAAACCAACCAATATCTTTGAAGAAGATAAATACGAGATTTTAGTCTTTATAGACTATATTTTCGAAGTATGAAATGACCTATGAAACTTTTTAACTCTCGAATTGAAGTTGGTTTTCAAGCTGTCAGAAATTTTGGACTTAGATCACCAGGTTTTATACGGATTAAGAGCTATTAGTAAGTCCCCGACGAATCTTATGAGAATGATTTCAAATCTTGAGCATATATAGACTATTCATAGCTCGCAAAAACAACGCCAGAATACAGATGTCGCTTTGCTTTTCGATTACCACAAAAATTGGTTATAAGTTACTGAAACATACCGATTTTTTATCAGAACCCTCTTTTAATGGTATTCTTCAAAACTGTTTAACGAACATTTTATGACATTACAACAACAACAAGATATATACTTTCTGTCCTCCTCATAAAAAATTGGAAATAAATTATAATTCAAAACCAACTGGCAACACTGCACAAGAGAGCGCCTAAAAGCTCGCCTCATTAGGGAATTTCCATGAAAATTATGCCTTTGACATTTCGTAATATGGAAATGACATGTTGCGCTAACGGAACCAACAATTTTTTTTTCTAATTTCTAATGCTATGACTAACGCACGAAAATTAAATTGCAGAAAGTAGAAAAACCACGCACATCGAAAGCACAATCGTGGCACAAGAAATTTATATTTTTTTAAACAATTTCACAAAACGACAGTCGCGTACAAAATAATAGAAAACACTACACTTGCACGGCAATATGTCGACCATAACGGCGCTTCAATGTCAAGCGTGTCAAATGCAAATTATTTGCTCAACATTTCCACCAACAAAACACGGTGCGTATGACGTATGAGCGCACAAAGCAAAGCGAAGGAAGTAAAAAAGAAAGAAAAAATATATTTTTTTGTTGTTTAAATACACTTTTTTTTACTTTTACAAAAATCCTTTACACTTTTTGTTGTTGCACTGTCGTGTGACACGTCACTCACGCACTAACTGTCTGTTTGACTGACGGTCTCACTGAGTGTCCGTAGAGCGTTGCAAGTACAACTGTGTTATTTTGACATATTTCCGTTCAATATTCAATATCCAATGTCAACACAGGCACAACAACAAAAGCAACCACAATTTTTTTTTGCTTTCCATTTACACTTTGAGACGTGTGTGTGTCTGCTGAGGTTGATTCCCCCTCGTAGACTGCTTACAGTCGGAGGGTTGCTGGCTCAACAACGTACGTCAAACTCCCTCGCAAGCGCACACACACACACACACACACTTTACGCCTGCAATTTAAGGGCTGCACACAGTCGGTGCGATTGCAACACTGAAACACTGACTGTCTGTCTCTCTGCCTGTTTGCTCGTGGCAATTTTATTGCACATTTATTTGCATTTCATATTCGATTGTCACAACTTCTTTGTTCTTCAAAGTAAACTTGTCTTGCATTTCTTCCACTTTTGCTTCGTCTTCTTCTTCCGCTTGTTTTGCAATGCACCCCACCACGTAGACTCACCACTCGATCGGTCGGTCGGTCGGTTCGAGCGTCTGTCACACTGTAGCTCCCAAGTTAGCGTATGTGCACTGAATGAACGAACACTTGCTGGTTATCGAATTTTACATGTGACTACTATTATTATTTGCCACCCTCCAATTTGGCATGCGTATGTGTGTGTTTGTGTGTGTCGTTACAGCGTTTTGACAATTTTCCTCGTTGGTTTCAAATGTCAAAAATTTTGGAAGCGCTCTCTTCTCTTTCTCTCTTGAGTGCTGAATAAGTTTTGGAAAATCTGCAACGAAGGCAGCACATGAGCGACATCTGTACGCAGCTGGTGGTATTGATGGAAGAATAAAGGGTGTAGTTTAGTAATTAAAGAGACTTTAAAAGAAGTTGATTCGCTTTGTAAAGGAGTAGCTCAAATTTTGTGGATTACAGTGATAAGATAATATCGAAATATTAATCGATTATTAATCGGAAAATAATGTATTATTTTTTTAAATTATCGATTATTAATAGGAAATAAAACGGCTGTTAATCAAAAATTATTATATGTTAGTCGATACTTGATCGATTATTATTCAAGAATTGATCGATTAATATTCGAAAATTAATCGATGATTCGCAAAATGATCGATTCTTGATCGAAAATGAATTTATTCTAATCGACAACTGATCTTTTGCTTATGGAAAATTAATAGGTTCTTAATCGAAAGTTAACCGATTATATTCGGTTAGGTTAGGTCAAGGGTTAGATCTCCACGACAGCAGAGAATTTCACATAGACAGCTTCAACAGTCCTTTGTAATCTATTTTATTAGCTAAGATAATTTTCATGAGTTTAGAATATATTTTACAAGGACAGCTATTATTCTTAATGACCCAACCACAAATTTCACTAATGAACATTTTGCAATTAATCTTATTTGGGATCATTCAGTTCGTTACAGATCTCTATATATCTAGAGATCTATCTATATCTAGAGATCTAGAAGCTTAGGTCGAACAAGAAACCAGTTTTATTTTGGGAAAGTGAAAGTCTAAGGACCTACTTCAGGTTTTTTCAACTATTCACTCTTCTGTATATTGCTTGAATCCATCCCAACAATCCATGAACTTCCCTAAATAAAACCAGAAACTTTATGCGTGATCAAAAGGGTTTTGAAATGCTCAACTTTTTGAATTCAGATCTTAGAAGATCTCAATTCAGATTAAGAAGATAAATGTCGCTGAAATTTTCTTGAAATTTATTTCGGATTCTGCTTTCATTTGGGGACAGTATTCATATTATATATAGCTTAGCAATATCGGATAACAAATGTTGTGAATAGCGATATTGTAAAGTATTCCACCATCGTAGCAACATCCGGTAACTTCTGAAACTCCTTTGGGGCGATAGGACAATCTGAAAGAAATTTGAAAGCCAAATAATAAACTCCATAAAACCAATTTCCTTTCTTGATTTGACTTGATTCTAGAAAGAACCCCTAAAGCTAAATTAGTCACAAGAGGTCCCGAAGATCGAAGCAGTTCTTAGTAATGAGGACCAAATGCGTTCATAACCTCAAATAGCATCGAATTTGTATCACCTACCTAAACCTACATACTTTCGTTCAATGGAGATTTTAGAGATCACGAATTTACACAAACTCAATTAGTCTCTTCTGTTTGAAACCTTAAAAGGTTTTTTTCTGATTATTAATTTTTGGTTAAAATATAATTTTTTCTTAAACTTGGTAAGAATTACAGCTGAAAGTGAATGAAATATGACACGCCATTAAAGTTACACTAAAACATTTGACAAAGTACTTGGCGGCACTAACGAGCTTTTACTGTCTGATTTTATTTTGGAAAGTTCTGGTATTTGAGAGAGAGAAGGACTTTGGATGCCTGAGACCATCCATGATTCCCATGATTAGCATTGAATTACAGTAAGTTTGCATCTAGTCTTTCATAGTATTCTAACATCCACTTTTATTTGAAGAAATCAATATCTGTTTTAAAAAAAAGAATTTATTATGATGGACCGATAATAACGGTATCTCCTTTTTTTAATATATTTAAAGGATTGCAGGTTTTGTAAAAGATTACCAATAATTGTACTAGAATCAGTGTAACGCAAGGACTAACTGTCACAATTCAATTTTCTTTTGAGGATACCTTCTCATTGTAAAAATCAACATAAAAGAGAAATGAAGAAAATTAGTGGAGCCTTCATGGGAAACCACCCTCAAGGCAATGACATATACCCAAAGACAGCGAAAAGTGTGAACAAACGAAACGGCAAAAGAGAAGAAGAAGAAGAAAGAGAGCTGAAGGGAAGCGAATACTAAGAAACTATTAGCAACCCAACCACCCACACGAATATATGACAGGAAAGCTCTCACAGGCAGCAGACTACCACCACGATGGAAACAGCAGCGGCAAGCAGCAACACAATGACAGCACAACGCGGCTAGAATGCGAACACGAATACACAACAAACAGCAAAGCATAACAAACCGTAAAGCATCCTGCGAAGACACGGCGACACGAAGCGATGAGTACGCAAGAGCAAAAACACAGCGGTGGGTCGTACGAATGCGGGTGGCTGGCGCTTAAGATGGCGAGGAGGCAGCGCGGTGGCGCGACGATAAATACTTGTACGCGACGATGCTACAACACTCGGGCATAAAGCAAACTTCGATTTATGACCAACACATTGGAAAAATTATGCGCGCGAGAGCAAATGAGCGTACGCGTACAACCAAGCGTAGCGCAACGCCATGAAGGACGGTGACGGCGCTATGGAGTATACCATACATAGACAAGGCAATGAATTGCGCGCACATATAGCACCGCGCGGGGGGCGCTGATGCGGAGGGTCCTGACAACGTCAAGGAGTACAGCGCGACAGCACCCCGGACACATAAACACACACACACCGACGGGCGCGCGTGCGACAGCGCGTTTGTTTGTATGACAACTGAGCGGCGCGTTGTTGTATTTTCTATTTTGGGGGAGCACAACGGCGCTGAAGGACGATGAGGCAGGAAGTGGGCGGCAGGCTGGCACAGCAGCGCGAGAGCAACGCGTCGCGCGGCTAGAGAGGCAAACAGGCGATAAACTTTCGCACTGACAGCAACTTTCAGGCAACATAAATAGCAGAAAAAAAAACGTTTTTCATTCCGACGACTGCAAAACGGCGAATGACACGAAATACCGAAAGAAAAAATTTCCCAGCCACACAGTTGCAATATAGCGACGACTTTAATAGCAGATTTATTGATGTGTGGCCAAGGAAAAAAATATATAAAGCGAAATTACTGGAAAAAGTGTGAATTTACAATTGGTGATAAATAAAATATGAAATTTATAGCATTATTAAAGAAAGAAAGCGTTTGAAACGCGCCTGTGTGTACGAGTGTGTTGATGATATTGCAAATAATTCGTGGTGGCTAAGAAGACGAGTGCTTTCGCGAACAAAGGACATAACAGCCAGCAGGCGCAGCGACAGTAGTAGAGCGGTGGAGTGAAAATTTTTTCTTTCAAGTGCCAGGCAACGCGTGAAAGTAGACAGAAATTTAATTTCGTTAACGAAAATGCGTGAAAAATATACACGCGAACGCGCGGTGTAACGGGAAAAAGTAACGAAAACCTTGGCACAGCCGTTCCGTGCAGCTCGTGAGCTAGCGCGGCGGGGAGGCGCTACGGTGCCGCGACAGCCGTGTTGGTATTAGAACATTTTGGCTGCTGCGCGAATTTATGGGCGTTGTTGGAGGTGAAAAATGACGCGACGCGTACGCGTAGAGACACGCAGTGCTATGCAAACGAATCAAATAAAATAAAATTAAAGATTTTTAATAGTAAAAAGGTAATTCTGCAAGTGAAAATTCGATATCAAACGCGAAAAACGCGAAAGCTGAAAACGGAAGTGAAGGCGGCGCACACACATTGCGAACGATACGCACGCAGCGCACAGTGTTGGCCATAAATACAACAGCAACAATAACGGTAATACAACGACAAACAACACTATCGGACAAACACCGTCAACACAAATAGCAGCACCATTTAGGGAGTGTTCGCTATAGCCAGAGCTTAGAGACGCAGACACAGGCAAACAGCCAACATAGCATAGACATAGGCGCAAATTAGCGGCGCAAGAGACAAGGCAAATAAGAAAGAAAAAAAAAGAAATCTGGCACTGCTGCGTCGCATAAGGACGAGGCGCTTACGCTCAACTCCATTATACAAAGCAAAAGTGTTCGTACGCTGCCGCGACGCGACGCGCATACAGCGAACGCGTCGCAACACGCGGATCGAAGCGGCGCGGGTGTAGATAGTTATTATATATATGTATATATGTACGCGCACAAAGCGCAGAGGTAAAACAACGACGGACACAGTGGAATAATGCGAAAAAATTGCTGATACTGAATCACAATCGAAATCAGAAAGCTAAAGCTGAAATTGACGACGCGCAGCGTCAGCTGTGTGTGTAAGAGGCATGAGCGGCAATGCCAATTGGCGTATGAAAGCGCTTTTGTATTGTGTGTTGCGGAGAGCGACGTGCGCGCTTAGGCGCTAGTGTGTGAGAGTGTGTGTTGGTATGTTGTGAGACGCAGCATAATAGATGAAAGCGAAGCAAAATCAAATGTAATGAAAACAAAAATACCAAAGTGTATGAAAAAGTGAAAGAAAAAAGAAAATCAGAAAATCACGAAAAAGTTGAAAGCACAGCGCAAAGAAAGAAAACTACAAAAGTGCTGAAGGAAGTGTGCGCGCGGTTGTGTGCGTGCGAAAATAGAATGGTGTTGGTGTATAGTGTGGTGCAAAGCGCTAGTGGTGAGAGAAATAATAAGTAGAGGAAAATTAACTTCCTGCGTGTGAAGGATACGCCACACTACTACGAAACTTCAGCGCTAGTCGGTTTTTATACGCGCGGTGGAAAGTTAAGGCAGCGCGGCTCTCGAAATTACGAAAAATGCAAAAATTGTGCTAAACTATAGTAAACGCTTTGATTGTGGCCAAAGCGCGCGGTGAAACATAAGAGCGCCTAACAAAATATATCAAAAAAAAATATCGAATCAAGCGCGTGTATAAAATGCCATTCAAGCACGCTATACAGTTGTTTTAACACAAAAAGTGTGCTCGTTCAAATTTAAAAATATAATTTTTAAGTGCAAATTGTAAGGCAACGCCACGCGCGCCTCACATAGTGGCGTGAAATTTTTATACACAAATTGTTTTTCATAAAACGCCAAAGTGACGCGGACAAAGCGAAAAGCGTTGCCGAAAGCAACAAAGCCGGCGAAAGCGCAGCTGGTCACACATGCGGCGACACTACGTAGCGCAACGCAACGCGCTGCTGATGCTGCCACCAACGAAGTGTCCAAATCGAACGCGACGACAGACTTCAGTGCGTTCGACTTCAATGACAGCTCCGACAATTCCGATATACAGGCGCGCCCGCCATCATACCTCAATCGCGCGAATCTGCATAATAATATAAGCAGTGGGGGTGGCGGCGGCGGCAACAATACCAGCAACAATACCAGCAACAGTATTAACAGCTGTAACAGTAACAACAACAACAGTAGATTAAATAGTAGTAATCATTTAGTGAACAGCAACAACAGCAATAATGCGAGTTGCCGGGAAGCGGAAACAGCAAGTAATGCGGGAGCGCGCAGTGGGCGCGGTGAAATGCATGCAGTCAACGGCGACGCGATGGAGCAGGACGAGGAGGAAGAGGAGCATGACGCTGCTGGTGATGGTGGCGACGACGTTGATGAGGATGATGACGACGATGAAGAAGAAGAAATCAATGAGGCTGAAAACACAGGACGGCGTGAACAACGAACACGCACGAAAGCGGAGGAGGAAGGCGGCGGTCGCGACGATGACGACGAGGATGATGATGAAGAGGAGGATGAGGGGGATGATGACGCTCATAATGCAGCGTTCAATGTCACAGCGCGACAATTGCGAGCTGTCACAGATGCATTGGCTAGTGTGACCGCTGACAATGACAGGTTTCTCGAAACGCCGAACGCGTCCAATGCAGCCGCGGATGTGAGCTCTGGTGCGCCAGTTAATACATGCAATATTAGTAATGGCAAAGATGGTGCTGACAATAATGCCACCAACAATAACAACAACAGTAGTAGCAACCACAGCCAAAGCAATCTGGCGCACCAAACTAACAATAATAACAACAACACCAACAATGATGACAATAGCAACGCCAGCAGTGAAGATGACGAAGGCGACGAGGACGATGATGACGACGATATGGTCTGTCATGGCATGCGCGCACTCGATGGCATGGGTGTGGGTGACGCACATCGCGCGGCAGTTAATGCTAACAACAGCAGCAACAATAACAACAGTCATCACAATAGCAACAGCGCTGCGGATGCATTGCTTATGGCCGCGATTGCCAGCGCAAATACCAATGGCACAAACAGCAATGGTGGCGGCGCTGCGGGCGGTCTCGGCAATGCGCTGTCGACAAGTGCCATTACAGAGTCGCACAACCAATGCGCGACGCAGCAAAGTGGTGCCACCGGCGTTAGTGCACTTTTCGATAGCGCTTTAGGCGTGAGCAGCGGCAACAATTGCAATGAACTGGCACGCAGCAGTAGCGCTAGCTTGAGCAATAATAGTTCGTCTACCGCCGCGCTGGGCGGTGGTGGTGGCGGTGGCAGCGTTATCGGTGCGGGTGATGCGAATAGCATCGGTATTGGTGGCAGCGGTGGTGGCGGCGGCGGTAATGGTAGCCTTTGTGGTGGTGTTAGTGGCAGTGGTGGCAATGGTATCACGGCTGGCATTGGTGGTGAGAGCATGTGCGGCGGTGCGCCTAGCGAGGCAGGCAGCGCGGCTGGCACAACGGGTTCGGGCCACAGTGAGCGTAAAAAGTATCGCCATCAAAATTATAGTAAAAATATTTATATCGGCACCAAGAATGCGGAAAAGTGGGAGCACACACGTACGCGTCTGCAGTTCAAAAACGATGTGGAGTTCGTAACGTACTTGTTGAATTTCGCCGACAATGATACGGAGCGTCTGGCGAAGTGAGTATTAAGAAAAGTTTATGTTTTAGAAATGTTAGAGATATTGATAATACCCCACGAAAATATTAAGATTATTTTTTTGTTATTGGCTGTCGCAGAGTGATATCCTTAACATTGTTAAATTTGGTTCTGATCGGAATTAAGATCAAAGACTTGCCACCACGCTGAAAATGTTGTGGTATTTGGATGTTCTGATACCAAAATGGACTGAATTTGGTTCATCGAAATTATTTATTATTGGTATATTTAAAATCAGACCTTTATTTGGCCGCTATTCAAACTCGAAAATATCTCCACTATCCTAGATCCAATGTTGTTTAAAAATGGTGGAAATATGTGATTCACTTTTAGACTGTTTTTAATTATTTCGCCAGGAATTAATTAGACTGCAAACAACGGACTCAAGATCAAAAACTTATGGCTGACGTTATGATGGTCTGCTTTATAAAAGTATGAAGCGATCTGTAACCTAAAACTGTTGAAAAATAGGTCATAATGCTATTCGTTTAGATAAAGTTCAGCATAAACTTCTTCAATTCAGTGTTGAGGTATTTGTATGAAGATCTCAATAGACCAATCGAAATATATATAGAGAAGAACATTAAAACATCAGTACTTGCGCCATGACAGTTTCCATGGCAGTAGTCTTATAGGACAGACATATCTTTATGGAGAAGATCTTAAGCACTCTTGCACTCATCTTCCTGGGGTGTTTTACGATTAATCGGAATTCGAGAGCATGCCCGCCGGTTGGATTAACAGCCATCTACTACATTAAACTATTTTCCTGTAACTTTAAATATAAATTACTGTTGAACCTCAGCTCAAACGAGGAATAAAAGTTGAAAGACATCAAAAATTTGGCATAAGAAAATACTAACAATCCGTTCAATCTGGGAACTAGACTAGATAAGGATATCAGCAATTATATCGTCGGATTCAATTAACTAGGTTTTAAATCAATGTTAAGTCTCCTTTCATGACCAACAATTTTGATTGAACTGCGATTCTGACACGGAACTCCTACTTCACATCCTCTTTCATCTTAATGGGTTTTCTTTGAATGAATACCTTGAATGAACGAACAACGAATGAAATATTAAAACCCAAAGAGTATTGACGGTTTATTTTTAATATGATTTGTCGAATTGGTAACGATTCTATTTTTCTTTTATACCAGCCAATACCGTAGGGGAGATCTTCTCTCTTAGTCATAATGCTCGAAATGATGATTGAAATCATTCACTGATAGAGTTACTTATGTTATTCAAGAAATTATCAAAAGGTGTTTCGAGGATGTCATTAGTTGAAAGCTTCATAGATTGTTGATTTTTTTGTATTTACCACCTTCTAGGGTTATTGTGAGCGGAGATGTGACTTCACGTATCCACTTTCATAACCTTTCGGTTCTTTTCAGAGTTTTATTCAATCTGGAGACTAGAACTAACGACTCGGCTATAGATACCAGAAAATCTTGCAACCAGTTCAGTTATTTAGTTCTGAAGCTCGAATATTGATTTAATTAGTTTTGGGAATAAACAAACTTTGTATATAATCGCCTGTGTGTTAAAATTGATCTCTTCTTGGTGTCATAATATACCATTGGAAGATTAATTACCTCATAAAATAAGCAGTATCAAGTTTAAGCTTTTATTATTTAACATAAAGGAAGATGATGCATTCCGTCTCTAGTGCTCAGTGCATAATATTGTCTACTGGTAAATGTCAGTTTTCGGATACTGACTGGATTTCTGCAACGCCGCATAACGCTTGAATGGCTCCGCAAAGACCGCGTATGTTTCGTCCTTTTGGACCGAAGCGATATGCCAATGCGTGTGCATAATGACTTCGAATATTAAACAATCCGCTATGGCTGCGCACTTGGCGGGCGAGCAACAACAACAACAACAACAACAACAAATAACAAAAAAAGCAACAAACAACTATGGCATGCAATGAAAGGCGAAGAAGCACAAAAGAGCGACAATATAAAAGGCGATTCATGCGCGAATGGTTTGTATGCGCGACAAAAGCTTTGCCGCCACTTTGCCAACCGAGTGCATGCGACTATGCGACTCGGCATACATACATATGTGTGAAGCAGCGATATAACTCGTATATAATGTGTTGTTGTTGTTGTTGTTTGGCATTAAGAGTCGATATGCGGGCTGCAAGAGTCCGCGTTTGCATCGGTCGGTATGTGTATGCGAGTGTGCGTGACTCCAAGGAATACAGCGCGGCGCACTCTTATCGCCGTTCGTGCATGTACGCGCGTGTGTGTGTGCGTGCGTGTTTTGTGCATGAATGCGTGCTGATGATAGCGTGCTAGCGGAAGCGGAAATACAAAACACGAAGCAGCTAAATAACCAAGCGAACAGCCATTGCTAGCAGTGTGAGTGCTCGCTATGTGTATGTTTATTGCTGCGCTTTGCAGTGTTGCATGCCACATACATATAGACTAACAACGCGAAATTCGCAATGCCACATCAGCGTTCGCCAAGTGCTGGCAGTCGTCAAATTGCATGCTTCCATGGACCTACAAGGCGTATGAGCTCGTTAAGGCAACTATGAGTATGCAACTCACATACATAAACACACACACATACTCACATATGAACAAGTTCGTTGCAGCTGCTCGCTCGATTGTATGCATATGCAAGTGCATTCAGGCACTCGCGGGCTCTTGTGCATTATCTACTTATACGCATACACGGTATAACGGCACATATGCGCACTAACGGTACATACGAGCATACACTAACAGTATATATCCACACAAACTAACGGTGGCATATACAACATTATGCACTTACTGCCGTAGTCTTTTGCATACGACCCTGCGGTAGTTGATTTTTGGCGAAATGCGAAAACAAAAATGCAAACAACAACAACAACAACCCAAATGTTGAAAATTCAAATTCAGCAGTTGCACAAGCGCATGCAAACTGCCTTGCCATGCACTGTTCTCTAGTATTCACTGCTGGCTTATCCAAGCACGACAACAGCATGCGAAGGCAAAAACAAACATAAAAAACCTAAAAAAAAATCGCACATTCGGTGTACAGTTGTGTTTGTGCGCTTTTGGTAGCAATGGCCATGGTAGCGTTGGTAGCAACAAGCGCGCATTGCAATTGTCAGCCACCTGAAGTGGTGCGGCTCTTAAGCGTTGCGTTGCAGGTCCGACCCCCTTAGGTGCCTACCTCGGTACTGCTGTCAAAAGATTTCCACAAATGCAGGAGCCATGGTAGTCATATAGGGTATATTCCACAATGAATTTTTAACTATATAAAGGTTGATCCATTTCGAGTTCCCCAATTTTTTAAAGAAAAAAAAACAAAGAAAAATTATATTTAACGAGAAATGCTTATTGCCATTCGAAAGAACATTCTTTGGCATTTATTTTTTCAGAGATTATCTGTTTCAGATGTTGGCCGCGGCTACGTCTCAGATGGTCCAACCGTTGATTCCAATTTTCGATGACCGCTTCGAGCATTTCGACGGGTAACTGGCGAATGAGCCGCGTGATGTTTTGCGCCAAGGCCTGATTCTAATGTCCGCATGACTTTAGACTTTAAATATCCGCACATGAAAAAGTCTAACGGTGTGATATTACACCATCATCGTGGCCAATCGACCGGCACAAAACGTGAAATTATTTGCTTACCGAAATGTTCTCTCAATAGGTCCATTCATTGCAATGAGGGGGAAGTGGCGCCGTCTTGTTGAAACCAAATGTCGTAGAGATCACCAGCTTCAATTTCAGTCGGTTCTCGTGGCACGATAACGGTCGCCATTGACTGTTACGTTTTCACCAATATAATTTTGAAATATGGGCAAACAAACCATATCAAATCGTTGTTTTTTTTCTGGATCAAATGGCAGGTCTTGAATCTCTTCAGGTTGCTCTTCGTCCCAAGAAATGAGCCAAAATGGGCCTCATCGCTGAACAGAATTTGGCTCAAAAACATCGGATCTTCTTGGAACCTTTCAAGTACCCATAGAGCGAAGCGATGTCGCTTGGGTAGGTTGAAGGATCAGTTCTTGCTCAAGCTGTATTTTGTACGCTTTCAATTTAAGATCTTGCGGTAAGTCGTTCCATACGTCAGTCCGAGTTGCCGAATCGACTCTCCATGGTCTTTTTATCTTCACTGCGTGCTGAAAGTGGTCTAATCGGTCGAATATTATCCAATCATTCATTATTCTGGGTCTCAAGCTGGATAATGGTGTTGTGAATAGTAGACTCAGTAGGCCAATTATGTTGACCATAACACGCGCCAATGTAAATTTTCGTGATAAAGTTGAACAATTTCTAAATGTTTTTCAGGTGTATGTCCGTCCATGATGATATGCCAAACAACACTGATCAAAAATAACATGATAGCTTGACACGACTCACGCGTGATCTGTCAAAAAAAGTTCCTCAACTTGGATCACCCAATATTATTCAGCTAACATAGACTTAGTTACCATATATTAACTCAGATAAATTGACCTTTTCCTTCCTTTTGTTTGTTAAAGCTCTTCATGATTTCAATACAGACCAAGTAATGTAAACTAAACTATTTTAAAATCTTAAAATGACCAAGACCAAAGACTGCTCCTCCGATGAAACTAAATATTATATATAAACTCTTCCTAACCATCGGTCGAATTCAGAAAGCCAGTGTCAAACCACTGAAATATTTCCAATATAAAAACCCAGTGCCTAAAAATCTATCTACTTCACAGGTTATAACTAGCTCAAAACTTAAAGATTAGTCCGATTCTATATAAGAGAATTATTTTATTTTTTATGTTTTTATATCCTTAATGGTTTCTAAGCAATAATACAATTTGTATCGTTATTTTCGCCACAGCTTACCGCCACCCTCAGCGCCCACAACACCCACAAAGAGTTTCGCCAACAACTTCAAACTAGAGCCCAATCTCAGCGTGAAGGAGTTCAGCAAAAGTCAAACTGAGAATAGCAGCGAGGCACCAACACCAGCGCCGACACGCAGGAAATACAAAAAGCGCGTACAATTCAGTGACGCGCTCAATGGCTTCCCGAAAATAAAAGACTTTTCGAATTTCTCCGCCAAAGCGAAGAAACACGATCAAAAGATGAAGAATGCCGCAAATGCGAGCGGTGCAGCCACTGATACCTTGCCTGAAGTGTTGGATTGTCGCATAGCGGAGAAGATCAAGAGCGAACTGGAAGAGAAGGGCGCCACAAAAGCGTCAGCGCATCAAAATGCATTGTGTCTGAAGAAAGCAGGTGAGGCGGGAGATGAACTCGAAACGCAACATCACAGCGACGAAGATGATGATGAGGACGCTGAAGCAGAGACTGCTGGCGCTGACCCCACCAGCGCAGCTGCACTTGCTGCTGCTGTCAGTGTAGCAGCAGCGGCTATCGGCGATGTGGTCGATGCGAATAGCGGCGCTGGTGTAGGAGCTACGGCAACACCCACACTGAATGCACCAACTGCGATGGCCACAACCAGCAACATCCGGGCGAAGCCGAAAGGCAAACGTGGTCCCAAACCCGCAGCGACACCGCTGCCAGTGAATAATGCATTCAGCAGTTTGGGCACCAGTCTTGCGGATGATGATGAAGATGAGCTCGACGGCGACACCGATGGGGACGATGAGGATGAGGAAATGGACGAGGAAGCACTGGCGCGTGAAATGAAGAACGAACAGAATTTCGTTGAAGAGGAGGACGAACACGACATTGCCTTTCGTTCGCAGCAATCGTGTCGCGAATGCTCCATCACGCACGACTATAAAATCTGTCCACTACGCACAGCAATTGGTATCATTACCGATGCCGTGGATTTGTCCGAGTGGATAGAACGTAAGAATTTGGAAGCTTTGGCTAAATTAAAACACGATGCGCAACGGCAGGCGAAACAAGATCACGATCCCGATGACGAGGATATGGATGAGACGTCACAAATGTCTGAGCTCGAAACGAAACCGCTGATAACATTCGCCGAAGCTTCGGTGCCAGCCGAATTCGAGCTGCATAATGTCGAACCGAATGTGACGGGAGTTTTCGCGCGTACCGAGGTGCGTTCATATACGAAGTTGGGACCGCTTATTGGTCAACCGGTACAGAGCAGTGATGTGCGCGAAGGCAGCGACATGAAATGGATATTCGAAATTTGCGAAGCGGGCGCGGAGCTGTCACAACTGTTGTCTTGCGACAATCCGAACACTTCCAATTGGTTGCGCTACATACGACCGGCGCCCAGCTACGAGGAGCGCAATGTGAATTTGGTCTCGATAGAACGGCAAGCGTTCTTCGTCACCTGTCGCGATGTGAAGAACGGCATGGAACTGCTCTACTGGAGCGACGACTGCAATACGATGTGGCGCAAGAAACACACGGAGAAGACGAGTGAGTACAATAACGTTTTTTATATATAATTTTGACAGTGTAATCCACCCCTTATTCCCACACAGATTGTGGCGGCTGCAATTTACGCTTCGACCATCCGCTCTACTATCGCACGCATTGCTCGATTTTCCACGATCCCTCGATGAGTCTCACCATACGCAAGTACCACTGCAAGGTGTGCGGCGAAGCGGTGCTCGGCAAGGACAACATCATGAAGCATGCGGCCGAGAAGCACGAAGGCAAAGGCGCCTACCAATGCCAGTTTTGCAACAAGTTCTTCCTGCGACTCAACTACTTGGAAATGCATCGCACCTACGGCTGTGCGGCCAATCCGAATCGTGCGCGACCACTTTGCGATTTCTGCGGTCGTAAATTTTGCCAACCGCAAAAGCTCAAGGCTCACATCAAGCGCATGCACAGTGGTAAGATGTTGCTGAAATCGTCATTTCCGGTAGTTGTGCGGTCACATTTGAATGCGCGCTCAATGTTTGTTTGTGTGTGTGTGTGTATGTGATTGTAACCGCAGTGAATGCAGCGCGTATTTGTAGTAGTGCTTTGTAATGCAAAACTGTAGTTTGCGTGTACTTAACCATAAATATTTACGGATGTATGTATGTATGGGTTTGTTGTTTTTGTTGTTGTAAGCCAGTACTAATACATTCATGCCATAACTCGCTTCACATAACAAACATTCATCATCACATATATTCTCGCATTAAGTTCGAAAATTGGATAAAACATTGTTGCCATATTGTTTCACATTCATAAATATTTTTCATAATTTTTGTAATCACCATTTTCTTTTCGAAGAACTCGCAAACTAGTTCTGAGCTACAGCTTGCAGATTTATAGGCCTACTTAGTCTGTAGACAAGGCATCAACAACCCTTCCTTGAATGAAAAGCGATCAACCCGAAATGAGACCTAAAATCTTTCGGATATTTTAGGTATAGAACGCGGATGAATGTAGTCTCCTCCTTAAATAAATTGTGTTACAGACTCTATTTTTCCTACTCCTCCAAGTAGGATTCCTTAAAATCTCAACAAACTCGATAGTATCGACTGTGCCTATAACCACTCCAGACAAGAAATATCAATGTAGTCTATAATGTCTATAAAATAATAGAATAGGTAAAACCTAATACCAGACAGAACCTATAATTTGTCACCTAACCGGCCTCCACTCGTAGATTAATATACCGCCGGTAAAATTTTCATAGATCTAAGCAAGAAAGCAGATCTTAAATTACCTGGGTTCCTTCCTGAAGCCTTTGCTTTGAAGAAATCAATTAAGAACCCTCGAAATCACTACAATAGCCGTATTAGAAGCTTCTTATACCCCCCAGGTCTCACAAATATTTTTCGTAGAACAATACGTTTAGACGACATTGGATGAATCTTTGTGATCCACGAAAAAACTTATGCATAAAGGCTGCAACGTCTTAGCCTGAGCTTCCAACAGCCTTTTTCATTTACAAAAACTTTTACTTCTCGTCAGGAACAAAGTTTACTGCTGTTTTTATCATTCAAAGTTATTCTTGACATGGGATTAGATTGGATAAGATTCTATGGCGAATCCCATAGAGGAAGAACACACCTCCAGAATTGTTTTCCTTCCCTTATCTCTTGTGGAGTCCTATAGTGAGATCTCATGTATGAATATCTGAAAGCACGGCACCCAAAGTGAAATAAGCAGTACATTATGGAATGAAAAGAGATGGTTTCGAAAAGAACGGACTGGAATGTCGTATAGTTTGATTCACACTTTGCACCCAAATATATTATATTAAGAATAATTTCGATCATTCGCTGGTCATTTGCTGGTGCTCACCACGGAGACCTACGAGATAATGTCAACCGCTTAGTCCACGCGTCTGCCGCATTAAACTTAAAGAAAGGTAGATCTTAGTGGTCTCTCAACATTCTTACGGAATAAAATACCCTTGACTTCCGTGCCCTACATATGAACTTCCTTAACTTAGACTTAGAACCAATAACCTTTAGTCTTTACAACTAACTGCTTATGTAACTAACAAAATAGTATACTAAATATAATAACAAATGTATGTATATACGAAAATGTAAACTTACTAACCTCTAATTGTAGTCTATTTCAAAGAACATATTAACCTACATATGTACTAGTTGGATAATACCCGCTTATGGAACAATACTAACACCACCGGTAGCGCTATACTAATGCTACGTCAATAACGAAATACCGCTTTCTTGTAATATGTTATGTTTGCTCATTTTCCTTCTTATCATTTTCAAAATCACCACAATCCACCACAAAATTTCATTTTCTTCATAAATTTCATTTTAGATATGGCTGAAGTTTTACGAGATTTTCAGTGTAAATTATGTTCAAAACTTCTAGGATCACGTGCCGCGCTGCAGCGTCACTCCAAGGAGGTGCACAGTCGCAACTCGACGGTGGTCAGTTGTCCGCGATGTCAGAAGCTCTTCCAGAATCGCAGTAATTTGAAAATACATATGCTCACACATTCCGGCGTACGGCCATTCAAGTATGTCTCGCTTTTTATTCGAACTAATACAGTCTCTTCGATACCAAGTAACTTGACAGCGTGCTCTCAAAACGGTTGTTTTTATTTAACATTACAGATGTTCGGAACCCGAATGCAATGCCGCTTTCACTACGAAGCAATGTCTTCAGTTCCATTACAAGAAGGTGCACAACTATACACAGGAGCAAATGCCTCGGATTGAGCGTAGTGTCGCATATACCTTTGATGCTTATTCCGGTGGCATGAAAGTGGACTTTTTGGGTAAGTCTGCATGTGAGTTCGTTCTTAAATACGTTGGTTACTATTATTTATATACACAGAACAAGCGCCGCGCCGTCGTCGCAAGAGTTTGGAGGATCAAAACTCGCGACTGAGCTCGAGCATACAAAGCGACACCGAGTTCTCGGACGACAATATCTTCGAAGCCATCAAGAAATCGGGCAAATCAATCAAAGATCTGTGCCGCAATGAACCAAATCTCTCATTACTCTCATCCAAGATCTCCAGCATATTCGGCGAAAAGGTTGTCGGCAGCCGGAAACGTAAGAAAAAGAAAGAACCATCAACACCAAGTATGAATCTCATGGGTGCTGTTGCTGGCGGCGCTGGTGTCGGCGTCGGTGTTGGCAACGCCACGGAGGAGGATGATGAGGACGAGCATATGGAGCAGGTGCGTCGCAAGCAAGCCAATGCACAATTGAGTCTCGTCGAATCCTTCTTGACCACGACAGCGCAGCGACTGACCGCACAACAACAAGTCCAACAGGTGGTCGCCGCCGCTGCCGCTGTATCGGCGATGGCCGGTGCTGGTGCGGCAGCAGTAGCAGAAGATCCTACCAAAATGCATATGATGACCGGACTGAATAGTCAGCACCACGCGATGGCGATGAGTGGACATGCAGTGGCGGGTATGCTGAACGATGACGATGACGAAGAGGACGACGAGGATGATAATGGCACGGATGATGTGCACGATGGCGGACATGGTGAGACGCATGACGACAATAACGGTTACCGCCATCACGCGGGGATGAATGCTTTGGGACAGAATTTGGTTGTGAGTAAAGGCAGCAAGAAATGGATTAGTGGCGATGATCGGCATCTCTCGCGCGACTGTGTTAACACGGTGGACCGCTGTGGCATGGGTGGTGGCGGTGGTGTTGGTGTTGGTGTTGGTGGCGGTGTAGACACTGATGCAGCAGTCGCTGCAGCTATGGGTGGCGCTGCAGCTGTGGCGGCTGCCTGTAGTATGGCCGGTAATGGTGGCGGTGTTGGCGTCGGTGTGGGCAATGATATGGGTATGCCACCGTTTGCGGTGCCACCCAGCTCAGTAGACGATGCGAACAAATTGATTGGTCACAATCGTGACTTCTTAGCGCGTCTGATGAATTCCGCTAATGCGAGTCATGCGCATCACAATAATCGCGGTGAGGAGGATGAGAACTCATCTTTCCTCGATGTGGTCGAATCCAATAATAATAACCAGAACCAATTAGCGCAATACCATCACAATAGCGGCGGCGGTGGTGGTGGCGGTGTGGTTGGTAATGTTGGCGCTGGCGGACATGTGGTCAACACGGGCAATGGCAATACAAATAATATGGTGGGCGCCGGTGCGAACAACACACCGGGACACCAAGCGGAGGAGGCACAGTTGCAAATGAACTCGTTGGCGCATTCACAATCGTTTATGAGTTCGTTTTACAACAATGCAAATGCAAGACTGAGCGGCGCTGGGGGCGCCTCAACATCGGCGAGCATGCTGGTTGAGGCGGCTTTGAATTCCGTGGGCAACATGATCGATTCGGAGAATAGTGACATGAAGGTACGTATTTTTGGTTCAAATTCAACAAAGCTACAGTGTAAATTTATAATTTTCACTTCTTCATTCCAGGTACCAAATGACTCGAACATTAACACCGACAGTCCGATGAGCGCGCATCATGTGGACAACGAAACGAATCGTTTCAACACAGACACTGCCGCCAATCACCACTCCATAAACAGTATTGACAACCTCGAGAATGAGCTGAAGATGATGAAGAATCTCAGTAGCTTCCCCATGCAAATTCCACCACTGCCAATGTTCCCGAACTCAGGCAACGCTATGACCTCCTGCAACATATCGCCAAATGCTTCGACACCGACAAATCCTCAGAGCAACCAGAATAATAACGACGTCGATGTGGATGCCAGCTCCACGCCACGCCCACAGCATTTGGGTGGCGGCGCTACAGATTCCGACGGTTTCGCCTCGGTACATCATCGCACACCGCCCACGCCGCAACCCATCTCGCCTGGCCGCGATTATGGCATGTTCAGCAATGCGAATGCTACGGGTGCTAACGGCACACCCGGCGGTCCCGGCACCGCTGGCAGTAATAGCAGCGGTAATAGCGCCAGTGGCAACAGCAACAATAACATATCAGCTTCCTCACCTTTGCCCACAATGCAGGGGCATAGACGCAATGCATCTAGTGTCGGCAGCGCATATCCGGAGCATGAGCTCATATCGCCCGCATCGTCGCCGTCTATACCACGCTACAATTTCAATGGCGAAATGATGCGACATAAGCGCGCCGAACATGAGAATGAAAGACGGCAGGCGATCGGACATAATCCACATTTGTCTAGTGATGATGAGAACAGTATTATGCCACAAAATAGGTACGTGCATATAGCGAAAGCAATAGAATCTCAAATTGACTTCCCAACCTCTCCACACAGCTCCGGGCAAGATATGCGTATGAAGTTCTCGCAATCGCAAATGGATCTCATGTACACGAAGTACGAGAGTATGGCTGCCAATGCGGCGAATCTCAAGTACAACAGCCAAGAGCTCGACTCGCCCGCAGAATATCGCAGCGCGAATAGTAATACCGCAACTGCGCCCACCGCCAACGATCTGTCGGACTTGCAAGGACTCGACATGTCACGGTCCAGTGTCAGCGCTTCGAACTATCATCACAACTTCCAGTTGCCGGGCAGCGCCAGCACCAATATACCTGGTATCGGACGTTATCATCATCACATCTACGATATACTCTCCGAACGTGAACAGCAAACGCAACAAGCACAGACACAGCAGCAACAACATCACAGTTCAGCTGTGGCGGCCGCCGCTGCTGTCGCTGCACAACATCAACAACAGCAGGAACATTCCAGCCAATTGGCTATGCAACAACACCAATCGGCCATGCACAATATGCTACCCGATCAACTGGGCGAACAAGATCATGATCAAACCACTTCGGTAGATTTGAGTCGCACCGCTAATTATGTGGTGCCATCACCACCACAACTGCCATACAATCATCCACATCACGATATGCTGCGCATGGCTTCCCTCGACTTAACGCCGAATACCAACATGTCCGTCGGCAATAATCGCTCGTTCCTCTCCTCGCAAATGCAACACCAAAGCCGTGAGAGTTTGGAGCATCATCGCCTACTGTCTACCGTGGAACAGCATCGCATATTGGCCGCATCCAATGTTGCTGCTGATCAGCATCGTTTACTAGTCGATCCCACCGCTCATCTGCTGATGGAGCAAAACAACCGGCTCTTGGGCACAGATCAGTCACGTCTGCTCGGCGAGTCGGCGCAAAATCGGCATATGGCGCGTAGTTTTGGCGCTTACCATCAGGTCGCATCAGGCAATTATCATCCGGGTGTGCGTCCACCAGTACTGCCATCGGCTAATCATCATGCTTCCAATCCATCAAACTATCATCCCTTCCCGGCTTATTATTAAAAGTGAGCGGACTGTGAAAATGGTTGGTTGATTGCTATGTAGAGGTATGAGCAGGTGAATGGTGCTTTCAGTGAATAAAAACATTTAGTAGAGACTTGAGGACGGACTTGCAATATTTCAGTTGTCGACTTATGTATGACCGCCATCATGGAAAAGTGATTAGAAATCGGTTTCTGACCAAAATTGAATACAAACTAAGTTCAAACCTCTGAGAGTATTTCTATCATGACAGTTACTACCAAATCCTTTGTAGGTATTATTGCCTTCATTATCCAATCATCTGAGTCATCCAAAACCTTCGATTCGTCTTATTCTGTTGTGTTCTGCGTGGAGGAAGTTTCGAAAGGAAATAAGGTCACTGCGTGAGTCTCCTTCGGAATTAACTGAACTGGTTAGAATAAAGATTTAATTCCTTCCTGCTTCGGAGTTCCTCTCTGTGATTACGATAAGATCATATGCAGTAAAAAATCGCAAAGAATATATGGATCTGTTTCTGGATCTGGAACCATTAAATATCTTATTGCTTGATGGAAGTTACTTTTTGCATTTCCAAGGGCTCTTTGTATGGTAGAATGAAGCTTAGCAACGGAATGTTTAATTTCCGTAGTATTTCTAGAACCCGGCACAATATTTTACTTAGATGGTTAAAGCACAACAAGAAAGGATATGATATTGGTTTCGCCGCTTGTTGGCCTACTAAACTTAAGAGTAGATCGTCGTGAAGTCTTTGTATAGTAGTTTTAGAAAGGTATCTTATATATGTATAGGATACCTTAATTAATGAAACTCCCGATGAGTTTATAGGTAACTTTGGAGAGCTCGCAAATAATTCTTTGAAAAAGTTGTAGGTACTTAAGACACACTTATTTAATTAAGAATATTGATGTAAAAATATTATTGTATGGGTATATGTAGACAGAATTATGTGTAAGTGATTAAAATACTTCCATACATAATTTTCTACATAATTTTCCTTTCTTTTTTTATAATTTGTTCCTTTATATTACACATTACGAGCGAAAATAGAAAATTGCGGTGCTTTTGGAAAATTTGAATATCTCGCGGAAACAATTTTTTATCGCCCATTTCATCAACTAAGTTGCTTAGTAATTCCTAGGCCTACTTCAGTTACGTTTAACTGCTTTTAGGAGTCATAAAATTTTCGCAAATTTTTGAGCTTAGTTTCTAGGGTTGATTGGTAATATTTCTGATGTAGAGAAATTATTGTGGTTTTCTATGCGTCAAACTCTCAATTCTTTATAGTAAAATATCTGGAAAAACTTCAAGTTATCCTACTGATAAATCGACTTCGAAAGTTTTTCAAAATTAAAAGCATACCTTTAGGATGAGTAGTTAAAAAATGGAATTATGTAAGTTAATGAGCACTTTGTTTTCCGTAGAAATTCTTGTGAAACTAGAAGCATACAATATCAGAAAAATCACTACATTTATTAAAATAACTGTTCATTAATGTAATTAATTACCACTTAATGGCTTGAAGTATATGTATATTTTCAAAAATAAGTATTTATTTAATATTTGATTTATCTACTGTATAGTTATGTATTAATGTACTATTTATATATGTATGTCCTAAAATGTCTATAATCAACTAATAAATGTGTTTGTTCCTTTCCCTTTGTGGTATTATAATTAGAACTCTACTATATATAATGAATTGCAAAGTAAAAAAATTACACATTTTAGTTTATGTAATAAAAAAATATAAATAATAAATATTTAAAAAATAATTAAATAATTATAAAAAATACTATGTGCCAATATTTAAATAAAAAATATTAAATTAAAGAAAATATGTTTTTAGCAAAGTAAGCTTAGCTGTAAAATTAAAAAAAAAAATAAATAAATATATAAATAAACTTTGTATTATATATACACAATAAATATAAAAAAATATATATATAAATATAATTGTAACCATAAAAAAATAAAAAAAAAAAATTTTGCAAATAAAAAAATCTTAGAAGAGACCCAAACGCCACACCCTAAACTACTCCACAGACATGATCAAATGTATTTTATATTGAAAAAACTTGTAATACATAACCACAAAAATTTAAATAACATAAAATAAATATACAAAATATATAAAATAAATATAAAAAAATATAAAAAAATATACAAAAATTATAAAATAAAAATATAAAAAAATATAAAAGATATTAAAGAAAATATAAATAATCTAATTGAAGAATATTTAATAACAATTTGCAGTTATAAAAAAATTGTAATGCGCAGCGATTTTGCTAAAAATGCCGCTAAGAAATGCTAAGCCGCCAAAGCTTGCCTGTAAAAATCACTGAATATATCTCAAATAATCGCATGAAAATATTCAAAAACACAAATTGTGGAAAAATATTATGAAAAAGTAAGCAACATATTGTGTAAAAAATACTGTAACGCAGATTGGACGCTATTTTTACACCCTGTATAAGCATGATTAGCGTAAGATTACAAGTACAAACAGCAAACACGAAATATAGAAGAAAGTAGTAAAGAGCAAACAAACGCTAAACAATGCATGGAAAGCAAACAGTAAAAATATTATATTAAAAATTTAGATTAATGGTCACGTGATTTTATTTTATTTTTCAAATTTGCTTTTATCAGTGATCTGCTCATTTTCAGGGTCAGAGCTTTTATTTGATTTCATTAGCAGTAAATTTTACGATACTGATTTGATTAAAAAAAAATTTTTTAAAAAATTATTTATTTACATATTTTATTTTCGAGACAGACCATAAAAAATAAATATAATTAATTATTATAAAAAAATATTTATTTTATGAAAAAAAAACAATAAGACCAAAGGAAGATTACAAAAAAATCATTTTTTTTTTACATTATATCACAGCCACGATATTTAATATTTCCGCAATTCGAAAATTATTGTTGAACTTCGAAATTTCGATAGCATATTTTTGATATTTCGAAAATTGAAAACAGTTGACATCATATATGATAAACAAGTTTTCAATTCAAGAGAATATATTTCGAATATCAGAACAAAATTATTTTCGGTAATCTGATTCGTACATACATATGTGACCTGGTCTACGGAAAGGGGGCTTAGGTGTCAAAAAATCAATTTTCACTTTTTAGTTGATTCGGATGGAGGATGAGATGCTTTTTCACATGATAGAATCCAAAAAAAAAAAAAATTTTGACACCTAAGCCCCCTTTCCGTAGACCAGGTCACATATATTAAGAAGTTTACAAAATTTCGAAATTCTTCAAGCACATTTACTGTGATCCAATCAAACAATTCGAAAACTACCCAAAATATATGTGAGTTTCGAACCATTTTCTACTGAAAATTTCGAATAAAATGTTTTCCAATATGAAATTTCATTTATTTTTGTATTGTTCGAAAATCAATTAGTTAAAACATGTAAAGTTTTTGAACTTCGAATACAAAATTTGGGAGTATAATTTTTCAAATTATTTCATAGAAATTGAAAATTTTTTTTGAGATATCAAATCACTGAGATTAGTAAATCCATTTCATATCCATTCATACAATTCGGTTTTGGATTTCTATTATAGATTTCATAAATTAAGGGGGGGGGGTAAGGTTTGACAACTTTTTTCCATTTTTTTTTCTGAACCATCAACATCTCAAGAATATTGTGTTAAAGTTTTAGGTCATTCGGAGAAAAACTAACGAAGTTACAGCAGGTTGAATAACGGTACCTCTAACTTGCATTTGCGCGCCTTCCAGCTACCTGCGCTGAGTGTACAAAACTTTGCGTCGATTTTCCCAAATATGTCATTTTTAAAGTCGGTAACCAGCCTACAGAAAATCTACTGCATCGATCGTTTTGAAATTTTGAACAAATATTCTACATATATATAGCTCTCGAGGTCGAGTTTTTCCAAAAATTTTAATTGCTAACAATTTTACAATAACAAATAGGTCGATTTTTTCGTCGAAAATCGTCATTTTGGCTTGAAAATGGTACCAAAAATTTAAAAATTAAAAAAAACTCGACGTCAATTGAAAGATATACTAATAAACTAAGGAAAGCATTTTGATTTTTTGGTTTCGGATGATCCAGTAATGCTGTAGGCTGGTCACCGCAGAAAAACTTCTTTTCGAGGTGCCTGCAGAGATCGACGATAAATCCGTCATTCCTCGTTATTTTTCGATAAAACTTTTTTTAAGTATCCTTCAAATGTTGTACTTTCATATAATAATAAGTAAAATAAACCTACAGCAATAATTTTTTCTAAAACAATTCATGAAAAAAGGTCTTTTTTCGACGAAAAAACCTTATACCTAATAGATATAGTTCAAGACATTAAAATAGTACTGGACCGAGTGAGTTTTTTCTAATTCCGTTGATTTAAGCACTGTTCTAATATTTTTATTAATTTCGTAATTTTATTTTTTATATTTTATAATATTAAAATATTATGATTTTTAATTAAAAAATTATTTAAAATTTTTTGATAGCAGTTATACCATTTATTGGACGAAAGTTTGGTTTGCATATGCACTTCCAAAATATAAAATGCATATTAAAAAATTAAAAAAAATAATATTCAAAAATATATTTGATATATATAATAAAAATATGTATAATATATATTTATATATCAATGCATATAACCACTACACATACATTGTATAATTCAAAAGAAAAATGTATAATAAAACAATAGGAAAAATACTTAAGTATCTAATACCAGACAATGTAAGGCATTGTAGCTATTAAATAAATAAAATTAATATAAATTATTCAAATATTTATTATTTTGAAAAAAAAAATAATAATTAATTAATAATATGAAAAATTAAAAAAAAAAATATTATAAATAATTAAAAAAATAAATAAAAATAAAAATAAAAATAAGTATTAAAGACATTAATACCGCACATCAGGAAATTAATCTCAAGCTGTATACAAATTAAAAGAAAAACAACAAAAATTGTCTACATAAGAAACAGAAATTAGCGCTGCTTCCAAAGGCAAAATATTAAATTAATAAAAAATAATTAACAATATTGTATATACACACACACACTCACTCAAATAGACATATACATATATACATAAATATGTATGTAATTTGCTATGATTTGTGGCGGGAAATCTAAAAAATTTTAAACAAAAAGAATGTGTTGGCAGCGTATAGCTCTCATTAGACGACGATTAGACCGGATAAAGATCGGTTATGCACCTAAACTTTGTTGGTGCAGTGTATGTATTTAGTATTTGATAAGCTATGTACCGCTAATTTTGTATGTAAATGTATTTAATTGTCACTTAAGAAGGTCTCCCATACTTTATAAACGCACGCATGCGTGGAAACACTCTCCTACATATAACTTCAAAAACATAATATATACCATACATACATGAATATAATTTAGTGAAGTTTAGTACTATGTAACGTAATTAGAAAATATAAGAATCTTATGGTTAGCATTTCGTGTAAATTACTTATCAAAAATACACCATATATAAATATATATATATAAACATACATATAAATATATAATATATATATATATATATACATAAAATAATAAATGAATATTACATTTAATACATTATATACCACAAACAATAACAAGCGTATAAATAAATGAATAAATACAAAAATCAATAAACCTAAATTACATACATATGGAGCAAAGATTTCCGAGAGTTTTTTAATTGTTTTTGAGGGCATATTTGGTTCCAAGAGCAATTGCTTCAAAGTTTAAATATACTGATATAGTTTAGTCTTTCATTGAAATTACTCGGATTTTTCAAACATGATCTTTCGTAAATCGAGAGATCGATCTCACCACACGAAACTGCCCGATTGTGGAAACAGTTTCAACACTTTGTAAATTCCGTAATTTGTATTAATTATCTCCCTCTCTTCTATGGAACTCCGGGCTTCTGCCATATGAATCGACAACAACCTAATTACTCAAAGAACTCTAATGTCTACTAAACAATATTTATTACAAAGCCTGCGATGGTTAAAACGGGTTCTACTTTCCAGAGTAAAATGTTGAAAATTTTATGATTTTATTATTTGGACCGTGTATAAAATATTTATTAGTCTTTAATGTATAAGAGGTATATTTACTTTGAGAAAAAATCGATACTTAATAAGAGAGCATGATCTAGAGAAAATCAAAAACTCGGAGAATATCTTAAAAAGCGAAACTAAAATACGTGATTACGAAGATTACTGACGTCCGAGGACGATGTTGAGATCTAGGCTCTATTAAACATGAGACTATTAATGATGAAGACGTCTGGAGGGCACTGAACTTATAGAGAAGCCAATGCTTTCATCTGCTGAAAAAGGAAACCAATTAAATACACGACGAGACAATGAATCTTAATTCCCAATCGAGCACGCTCCTGTAATAAAAACTCGGTTTTAATTCAGTAAAACTTAAGTACTATACTCTGTGACATTCATATCGTCGTGGAAAAATCAAATTGTTGAGTCTATATCCAAAAAAAACTGTTAGAACCTCATCGGTTTGACTTTCGACTTGACACATCTACCGCCAATCAGATATTCTCCACTCTTCAAATGTTTTATAATGAGGCGAATGAAATGGATAGACCTTAAAGCTGACTTGCAGAAGCAATAATATTAAAGCAATTAATGCAATACCAGATGGTGAAGGCACATATAGAAGTCTCGACCCCTGAATTAAAAAAAAAAATCGACTAGAAAAAAATTGGACCTCACTTGAATTTCAATGAAATACCAGCTTGTAAAATGAAGAAATAGCTGGAGCTGGAATATTAGAAATACATTAGACACCAAAGACATTACTTTGTGACGTCATAAATGAAAGAAAGAGATGGGTTTGTTTACAATAACCAAGAATTTGACAGTTCGTTTCATTTATGGATGTCTCGATCGATTCTGAAGCTCATTGTGGATCCGTCGAAGGTTTCGCTTGTACCAAATATGAAAAATGGAAGAAGAAGAGAATTATATTAGAAGTTTCGTTTCGTTGGGGAGGTATTTCTTACAAGTCAAACTTTGAGACATGATATTTATAGAAGCCTAGAAGAGGAAAGATAAATAAAGTAGGTTTAGGTGGAACGGTTAGAAAATTTGAATATTTTTTATATTTTAAATCGATGAACGTTTAAAAACTTGTATCATAAATAAGGGTAGGTACGATTTTAGACTTCTTAGTTACTAAATCTTTAAAATTAAGTACATAATATTTTTTTTAAAGCTAAAAAGAACTCTTTTAATAGTATTAACTTTTTGTATTCCATTTCAAAAAATTCGTAACCACATGTTTTCCTATTTATATATTTTCTGCTGTCATTCAAAGTCAATGAACAGAAACAGAAACAAATCATTTCAAAATAAACGTTTTCTAAGAAGCAAAAAATAAATAATAATCGCTACTGAACTTTAAATTTAAATGAAGATCGCTTATCAGCGATATGAAATACACTTCAACGCTATTATCAGTTCAAAAATAAAAATTGAAAGCAAAAATATAGCTACTTGAATCATTGACAAGCATCTAAAAACGTTAGAAAAAAATTGAGTAGCGATTAAATATATTATTGCTGTACGTTAAACAATATTAAATAAAGAGAACACAAGAGAACGCGCGAATACTCTCCGAAGAACGTATAGAAACCTTTCTTTGGCGCTCACGCTGATAAGCGATCAACAGCAACGGAATTGCTCGCCGCCAGAGCAGTCTTCGACAGTAATCGCGCGGTGGCAGTCGTGCTCAGCTGATCAACGTTCAAACGGAACAGTGAAGTAGTGCGTATCGCGTTTGACGCTCCGCTCGGGTCTCGAGAGTTTCATCACACGACTAAAAGTGAATGATAAGTTGTTGTTGTGTGGAAAAGTTTGCGGTGCCAAGTGCTTTATTAAACGGCGGTCCTGTTGATAATTAGAGTAAATTAGTATAGTTAGCCACAGAAATCACTTTTTTGTTATTGCATGTTCATCTAAGTGCCGAGTAGGCAAGTGCAAGTGAAGATAAAATGGATGTTTTTTGGTGGAGAAAGGAGCCGGAGCCACCACCGCCGCCGCCGCCAAGCGCGATGCAAAATCGTGTGATTGACTTTGTGGCGGGCTCATTGGGTAAGTGGTGGACGCATGCTGAGTACATACATATGTACATATATATATTTGCGGATATACAAACTGACATAACCCGACATGTGCTGCTAGGAAAACGAACGAAAAGCTACATATAGACACCAAAGCGTTTAGCGCGACTCTTTACGTACATACATATGTATATATGCATGTATATATATACTTATCAACAAACATACAGTTTAATGCTGAAAATTAATGAATGAATGATGCAAAAATCTAAACGAAATGGAAATTTGTTGCTGAGTGAATAAAGCTTTCTTAAAGAGTTTAATGTTTTGTCTGAGTAATTTGATAAGAATGTTGTTGTTGTTGTAGCGTCAATAATTATTTACCAAATATTTTTGGCTGGCTGAATTGTCAGTTTCTGACGAAATATAAATCCGGGTTAGTAGTGATCCCGTGAAACCGATTGTCTGTAGAACGGAAGATAAGAAAGTCAAGCCTCCTGTTGGCTATATACCATTCAAAATATTTTAGTACAACTGAATTTGCAAAAAAAAAATATATATTTTTATATTTATTATTTCAATATCATTAATTTGAATTTATTTTTAGTAAGAAATCTTAAAAATGTGTTTTTTAATATTTTTGGTGAATAATAATTTTTTTTATATAATTTTCAAATATTTTTAATTATATATTTTTTTATTATTGGTTATTATATATATTTTTTAATTTTTAATTATTTCATATTTTTAATTAAATATTTTCTTAAAATAGTTTTTACAAAACATTTATTTTTAAATTTTTTTAATTAAAAGAATAAGAAAAAATTTTATATTAATTTTCAATATCATTAATTTGAATTTAATTTAGAAAGAAATATTAAATATTTTGTTCAAATATTTTTTTTCAATGTTTTTGATTAAATTCTTTTGATTAAATGTTTTTTTTTATATTTTTAATTAAATAAAAACAAATATTTTCTTTTGATATTTTTAATTAAATATTTTTTTAAAATAATTTTTATTAAATATTTCTTTTCACATTTTTTAATTAAATAATAAATTAGAAGAAAAATTATAAAAATTATTAAATTTTTAGTATTCATTTATTTTTTTAAATAAAATATTCGCAAAATTAGCAAAAATGCATTTTGAGCAAGAAAATTGGTTCCTCGTATCGGAACCGGGGTCGAATTTATTGCTCTCAAGGGTGTTCAACTTGATAAGAATTCGCAATATTACTTGGGGAGTATTTTATACCGCTACAACAACAAAAACACAACATTATACCAGATCAATGCTTCCAACTTCAGCAGTATACGCAAAAAAACAATGTCAAAGGCAATTTTGGAGCCAGGTAAAAAGATCAGGCTTATAAAATTGTGTCTACTGAAAAGAGCACTGAATCAATGATACATAAATAGACAGCAAAATCGAATAGAAAGAAGATTCAATAAGGCATGAAGAGACCACTTAAGCGTAGGCGGTATCTGAAGCCACTAAACTCTCTCAGAATTTCATTTTTTAAGCCTTAAATAACATAACATTATGCTGGAGGTATTTGCTGACGAAATTTAAGGTTATATTTTTTCGAAAATACGAAATATAACCTCATTTCAAAATTTCCAAAATCAAAATGTAAGCTATAAATTTAACAAATCTTTAAATATTACTGTTGTTGTTGTGGTGCTAAAGATTGATCTTGTTTGCTTTTATATGCAAGAAAGCAAAATTATGGCAAAGTCATAATCTGCTTATCTTCAACTACGCGCAAATATAGTTCAAGTGTTTATTTTTATGTTAGGTACTGGTAAATACCAAATTCGATTCACATACGATAATACAAACTACTTATCAGCTGTTTGATTTATGAAGGAAAACACAAAATAACACAAAACCACCTACCTTGTGGGCCATTTTTACTCGTTTTATATATTGTTGTTGTTATTATACGTAAAAGACTTGTTAGGCTATTGAACTGGTTTCCTTTCCGGACAAATTATAAATTCCATGTTCCCAAACAGTAATTAATTTTAAACTTCTTTTTCTCGTTCTTTCCCACCAGGTGGCGCCGCACAGGTATATGTCTCACAACCGCTGGACACAGTTAAAGTGAAGCAGCAAACCTTCCCCTTCCTATACAAGAACATGTTTGAGTGTTTTGTGAACACTTATAAGAAGGATGGCATATTTCATGGCCTGTACGCGGGCAGCATACCGGCCGTTATAGCTAATGTCGCCGAGAATTCTGTGCTTTTTGCGGCTTATGGCGGTTGTCAGTCCTTCGTGGGATATCTTGTGGGTAAAGAGCACCACAGTGAACTGAATACAACGGAGAATGCATTTGCTGGCTTCTTTGCGGCGTTCTTTTCGACATTTACGCTGTGTCCCACCGAGTTGGTGAAGTGTAAATTGCAGGCGATACGTGAGGTGGGTGATATTAAATTTATACAGTTATATGTTAAGAAACTTGTAACAGCTTTGTAATTCTCATTTTACTAAATCTTGCAAACTTTCAGTCATCGGAATGTTGCCCTGGCATACCGGCGAACGAGCATATGACGCCTTGGAAATTAACAAAAATCATCTACAAAGCAGAGGGTGAGTTAGTGTTGATAAAAATGCATATTTTTTTACTAAAAATTACTATTTGTCTTTTCCTCCTTGACTTGTATATAGGTCTACCGGGCTTTTTCCGCGGCCTCACGTCGACTTTTATGCGCGAAATGCCGGGCTACTTTTTCTTCTTCGGCAGTTATGAGTTAACGCGTGACCTACTCACCAAGTAAGTTGCATATTTGACGCTTAATCGACAACTGAAATACAAATTTTGAACCATATTTTTGCAGACCCGGTCAAACAAAGGACGAAATTGGTCCACTTAGAACCATGTTTGCTGGCGCAGTTGGCGGTGTTATGCTGTGGACAATGATTTTCCCCGCCGATGTCATCAAGAGTCGCATACAAGTGCAGAATTTAGATCACGGCATGTTAACGGTGGGCGTCGATATTGTGCGCAAGGAGGGCGTATTAGCACTCTACAATGGGCTGTTGCCGTCCGTGTTACGCACGATACCCGCAACAGCGACACTCTTCGTAGTTTATGAATATACGAAGAAGTTGTTGCACGATAGATTCGATCCGAAGAGCGTGCCGACGGAGAAGAAAAAATAGTTTTTTTTTTGTTTTCAATATTTGTTTCTTTTACATTGTGTTCCTTAGGTATATAATTTGGCTAACTATTATTATTAGTAGATAGATGTTTTTGTACATTTACTGTTACAAATTTATTGTATTGGCTAATTTTCGTTTTAAAAATTGTTGACGATCCATGGGGGTCTCTAGTGTGCGCCACTCGTGCCAATATATCTGCAAATAATTAAGTAGATGTAAGAAATATTGATTGTTAATTTTAAGTCAAACAACAACAATTTAGTATAATAACTGTTTTGCAAAGCGTGGAAAATAAATGAATGTGCATTTAAATATGAAATATAAGCTTTTGATGCGCTAAATATGCCTAAAATGGAAAAACCTAACCTAACTCATTAAAAATTATTATTGACATATGAACAAACTCACCAAAATTGGTTTGTGCCCAAGCAACCGCAATTGCTTCAGTTTCATATCAAATAATCCTGTGAATCTTTCTTTATCCTTGACGACATTATTCCAACCAACTATAACAATAGCGAGGGTATCCACATCAACTTTCTCCGAATCCCCCAAAAGCAGATCCCGTGTCAAAATAGCGCCTGTGAATAAAAAAGATATTTTATATTAATTTATAGTCGTTACAACAACAACAACAACACATTAATTTACCACTATAGTCCACCGGACAGTCAGCTGCAAGCGGTATGGCGTGACGCTGCTTGTTATCGTAGCACACAACGAGATCTGGACGTTCGAAATGTGGCAGTATATGTTTTAATGTATTTGGACGCAATATTCGCTCAAGCGTCTCCTTGATCTCCAAGAGTATGCGGTCAGTTTTGTTTAATCTGAATTTTTGATTGCGCTGCGGTATATACTGCGTTAACAATTTGCCCATAGAATGACGCTTCTTTTCCGTCAACTGATTGCCCGTATAGTTCGAATCTTTCAAATTTATTTTCACAAAAGAGTCTAAATTAAAGATTTCACGTCCGATGGTCACATTTTTGCCATAAGCGAGATCCACAAAACGTTTATCTAGCACAGATGTAATCATCTCTTCATTATAATGCCCACAAAGAGTCAAATAATGTAAGCAAGCGACGAAGCAACGTGGATATTTCATAATTTCATCAATTTTGGTTTCAAGTAGGGATAGAATTTTAGCACACAGCTCTTGCTCAACACCGGTTGGGCTACGATAGTTAAACACAGAGATTGCCAAGCAAATGCGTTCCATATCTTTTAAGCGTGCGTTTCCTATGTCCTGATTGAAGCGTTGTAGCACCAACTCTAAGACGCCATCATGGCAGCACTGCAGCTCCACACCGAAGAGCGCCACATGCAAGCAGCTCATCAGTGATATGCGTGATATTTCTGTTTGCAAGACCTCCATCAGCTCCATAATTTGTGGGACTTGTGGAATTTTACTGCTATAACGCAGCACTTTTAATATAGACACCAATGTGATATCGTCCACTGTTTGTATTTCCGTTATTAGACGTTTGAACAAGTGATCCAGCAACTCAGGATTACGTATAGGTGTTTGTGTCTTGAAGAAACCCATTGACATAACACCTAACTCCTGCAGAGACATTGTGTCGGCAAAACGTGCCAGATTCACTTCAAAATCAAACATTTCGAACACCGGTCGGCGCAGCACATTACAGTAGAACATTGCTTGCACCAATTGTTCCGGTTGCATACGTCGTATCTTGCGGCCCAATTTACGTAATGCCTCCCAGACGTATTCAGATACACGCGCCAAATTCAGTGTATACCAAGCATCACAAACCAATAGTAGCTCATCACTGGACCAGCGCTCAACGCGTCGACAGCATTCAACATCTAAATTATTCCATAATTGCATAAAGTTTAATTCACGCACTGTAGCCTCTGTTGGTAATTGGGATAATAGTCGTAGCGCGGTTAACAACTGCTCATCGCTGAGTTTATGCGTTTGTTCACAGAAAAATTCACAAAAGTGCTGAAAACGACTGTCCGAAATGCAGGTGTTTGTCTTTATACAATAATGTGCTAAAGCGTTGAATGTATCAAAGACTTCCTCAAAAGTGGCATTTGACAGGTCCGAAGTTGTTACTAGTGCAGGCAATTCTGTTGCATCAGTCACATTTGCAGGTTGTGCAATTGTATCCAAGCGGAAGATTTGATAAGGCTTCAATGATTGCACCAGCACGTCATGTGCATGTTTATTCTCCTTGTCAACAAAAACTTTAGCAGCAATTGCATGATTCAGATGAAAACATGCCGTTGCAACTGGTGGGAGTCTAGATGCACTAACTCTGCTTTGTTTAGCTACCAATTGGTATACACAGCGCACTTTTTGCAGACTGCAACGTATTAAAGGCATGTTGAACATTTCAATTTGTTATTTAAACTATTTACACTGCACTATAACATAATTAAAAGAAATCGTGGTAATTTAAGGATTTAGTAAAACACCTACTGCCGCTTTGAACGCTTGCATGTGCTAGCATTGGCGCGAAATCAGCTGTTTTCCATTTCTGCTTCTTGCTGCTGCTCCCGCGCTTTGTTTTTGCACGCTGCATTGTTTACAAATTTATTACAGAATTGAATTTTTAAAATGTTTATTGTAAAAATCGTCACATAAAATATTTATCACAATATTCGTAGAACATAAATTATCACTTTATTTACTCTAAAACTTCGTATTAGTGCTTTTAATATTTCTCTGTTGATTTTGTTGTTTGCCTGCCCCTCTCTTTCCATTTTTTGAGTTTTATAATTTTCTTTTTGTATCTTCACTGCTTGCGCTGCGTTGATCCGCGTATATGGAAGTATGAGTTAACATAGATATATCTATCCTGCTTCAATCCAATACGAAAAATGTAAAAAATGTGAACATTGCCGGCATTTAATGACTTGTTTATACACTACAGAAAATGAAGCTGTAAGTTTCTTGAAACGATTTTAGTTAACAAAGAACAGAAGTGTTCTGCCAGCTATAACTCGCGGCAAAATTTAAAGGTTTATAGCTAGAGCCGGATATACACAATTTATTCCTTATTGGAAACTTTGAAATCGGTTCGAATAATTTTGATGGATCTAGAACACGAACAACTCTAAAAAGGATACATTTCCCAAAACCATGTGAGAAATTTTTCTTTAAATCACTGACAGTGGAAAATTTAAAATTTTTATAGAGCTTATGGTATTCTCTCAACTAACAATTTCTTCACTTAGTTTCCTCAAAATAATCTCTAGATATAACTATATAACCTCAATTTTCAACAGAGTCACCAAGTGAGTAAATCTCTCAAGCTGATTGTAGGGCATTATTACTGGTTCCTTCAATATCACACTGAAACCAAAATGAAATAATTTAATTTTACAACTACACTGAAAGAAAATGAAGTAAAGTTCTAGTATATATATTCTTTGCTCATAAATAATATTTAATTATAATAATTATATGAAATTTTACTTAAAATAAAATTAGTAAAATTTAAGAATATACATTTTAAAATATATCAAACTATTAACTGAAACCACAATCTTTACTGCAATTTTGTCCAGTGTACGCAAGAATTAAAACAAACTCGTCTTTCCTCTGACAGGAAATTTGCAGAGAAAATGGTGCGACTGTTAAGCCTGCTCTTAACATTTATGTTAAATGGAATCTTTTTGAGTACACACATTCCCCGCCATTATCCGCAATTTACAGGTTTTTGCTCTTAGTCATTCATCACTGTATGCTTTGTTGTTTGCCTTTCAGTTTGCTTTTGTCGTGTTGTATTGAACGTCTGCTGGGACGTAATGTCGCTGAGTTCTATGCTTTAATAGCAATAAAAAAGAGTTTAGTGTGACGTAAATTTGTAGCACAAAATGTCGGCGGAAGTGAATAAAGAAATGGTAAGTTGTAGCATTAACTGAAAATATAAATAATTTTGTTGTGTGCCACAAACTAAAAGTTCCGCTAGCAATTGGCCACCTACAGTTTCTGAATTCCGTTTTAATTTATAACACATATGTGTGTGTGTGCTTGTGTAGTGGTGATGATATCTATTCGCTTTTGCTATGGCAGAGACGAACGAAGCGAAAGGAAAAATCGGCAATCGAAAGAGACCATTGTACGTTGAGCGAGAGAGATATGTGAGAGAATGACGAGAAAAGTAGTACTTCGGTAGTCGAATGACTTGATAATTGTCAAGTTCGTGGATTTTTAAAAATGATTGTCCGTGCATTAGAAAGAGATGCGAGAAGCGAACGCCATTTTGTATTAGTTGTTGGTAATCGATTAAGAAACGATTGCTCGCACTCTTTATGATGCGTTGTGGAGAGCCATTTCTATATTTTTTTAAATAATTTGCGAAAGTTCATGTTTTCTCCTGATTTTTGTTGGTTGGTCAAGTGGAGAAGAGAGCATAAATGCGGTGCTCTTCTATGGAGTATATGAGCTAAATGAGAAGTTGAAGAAGAAAGATAGAAAGAGCCGTTACAGACATTCGACAGACCCGAATCGCCCTAATTTAGGTATATACGACAAAGGACTTTTCCTTTCCACAAAATATTAATATTTTATAAAATTAAAATCACAAGAATGTTGTTTTTACAATAATTTTTATACAGAAAAAAGTAAAAAGAGAAATGGTATTAAGGGATCATGCGATGATCTAGGATCAAAAACATCTAGTATTCATATTCTACCTAGTAAAACATACATATATTCATGAGAAAAATGGCGAATTGAATCTTGGAAATCGTAGTAATGGTATGACACTATCTCCAACATTGTTCATCATAATCTCTGATCGAGCAAGAAAAAATACGACATAATATTAGAGAGAGCTAGAGGTTGTAAAATAAGCACTTTTATAAATTGTTCCAACACTGTCAGCTTAACCAATCTTAAGTATTTAGCTATAATTTATGTGTACCAGTTGTGCTGAGCACAGTTCGAAAGGTTCCTGCAGTTAGCAATGTTCACAACCTATGATCAAGCAACTGATTTTTCATAGAAACGAAAGAATTTGTAATTATGATATCTTTGGTTCAAATAGTTCGCCATTCACCCCAAACACCTTTGACCCCGGACCTCTCAGATTTATAGTATTTTTTTCTTTTAGATTTTCTCTTTCTTTCAAAGTACACAGTTCATACGAGGGGAAATAGTGAATGTATTTCAATGTAAGAGCAGCCAACTTCAGGGTGGTTGTGCTGTTAAAATTGTTAACTTCATTTACTTGCCGCTTGCGCTATGTCACAAATCCTTGGAGCATACAATTTTGAACTCTCTTTTAAAAGTTTTTGAGTTTAGCAACGGCCTTTAGTAAGCTATGTGGTACGCAAGTAACATGGAGAAACTCACTTTCGACTGAAGTTCAACTCACAGCCATTCAAATTAAAATTCAATCAAAAAAATTGTCGGAAGTACAGAAATTTCCCGATTATCACATTTACATATATGATTGTATATTTTTTGTGTAAAATGTTAAACACATATGGAGTTAACAGTACTATGTATACAACATTCCTATTTTGTCTCTTGCTTTTGGTGGCGAATAAGGTGTGTACATAGTTTTTCGCGCTCGCATAGTTTTTATACAGTTACAAATGTATTTATGTCTGTATGTAATTACAAGGGTAACATAACGTTGCGCAAGCGATTACATTTTACGGTAGACGAAGTGACTCCCGATCTCTTGCTGTTCTGCTTGATCAGTGTTGCCAATTCGCAAAATTCTTGGTACTTAAAGAGGAGGTTGCTGTGGCATTTTTTGGAAATGTAATCAAATTTGCTGTCAAATTTGAATTTACATAAAATATTTTATATTTTAAGCTTGTCTATTTATTTATTATAATTATTTGAATAATGCTTTATAAGATATTTTCACATACTCGTGAATTTTATTGTACTTTATATAAAATTAATCAGGATTTTTTCCAAACTACTAATCTTAAAATGTATGGTTCGGCTTTATAATTAAATCATATTTATTATGCAAATTTTATATTTTAAATTTAAAGTCCTATACTGCTATATAATAAAATTGCGGCAACCCTGTCATAATAAACGAAAAATTTGGCAACTCATCTAGAGAAGCAACGCACGTGTTGCCAGCACAATGTTATTACTTTTCTATGTACATACGAAATGTTAAATGTTAAGAGAGAGCAGTTGAGATTCTGTAAATAACATTTTCTTACGATTCTCTGGTTCTGCGAGCCACACATCTGTTGGTGGTTGGTTGATTTGTTTATATGGGTATATATGTATGTGTATTTATTTTTCATTTATTGAGTTCGTTGAAATGTTTTGGGCGAGACGACATGAGGCATTTTTAGCGATCGGAAAATATCACAAAGAAAATAGAAAATAAAAGTCTACTTCCACACAATTAACTTGTTTATTATTTAAAATAGATTTAATGGAGGAGAATGAACAAATAGAGGAATGCAATGAGAAATGAAAAAGAGCGGATTACCTTGTATCGTTTGAGGTTAGAGAGGGAAAACCGTTGTGTAAACAATTTATGAAACCCTATGGTTCCGTGAAAACTATTGCGTGCGAAACAGAGAGAGATATAGTATTTATATATTATTTCATATCTGATATTTGATGAGTGTGGTCCGACCCTAAATTCTATTGTAGTTCATCTGGATCCAGGAGATCCTGTTTTCGTGAGACGTTTCAATTAGACATTAAATATTCTTACATTAAGGTCCGATCCTGGGCCTGTGAATGCGAGCTTCCAGGCCGGCAGGTGGGCAACAAAATTTTCTCTGGGTAGATTGAAGGATCGGTCGACAGGGTCTTGTTAGCGGTAACAGGGAAACCAAGTCTTTGCGGGCAGAGGGTGAAGCTGTAATTTAGAAAGAATAGGTTATATATTCACTTCCCTCCCCCATTCACCGCTTACGCAGTTATAGCCGAGTTCACAACTATGCACATACTATGCGCCTTTTAGTGTAACCACAACAAATATATTCCTTAACATATGATTATATAGATAAGTATTTAAGGTATAGTTTCCTTTACATGTGTGTAACGATCATCCTGTCCACAGTATAAGTAGTATGATTTATATATAAAACAAGTAAGGAAGGGCTAACTTCGGGTGTAACCGAACATTTTATACTCTCGCAATTTATTTAACTTTATTAATATTATATAATACACAATTTGACCCACATATTCGTCATATATATGGTATAAAGTCCATTGAAAGTTGGAAACCCTAATATTAGGTTAGAAGCACCGAGGTCCTCATGTTCGATATATGGTGCCTTGAAAACCTATGGTCCGATTTCGGCGATTTCTAGAACGTAGTATTTGTGCAAAGTTCTGCACCGATATCTTCACTAGTGCTTACTTTATATATTGTAAAGTAAACGATTCAGATCGTCTTTAAAGTTCTGCTATATAGGAAGTAGGCGTGGTTGTGAAGCGTTTTGGCCTATTTTCACAACATATCATTGGGATGTTAGGAAACTATTACAAACCAATTTTCATTGAAATCGGTCGAGTAGTTCCTGAGATATGGTTTTTGACCCATAAGTGGGCGACGCCACGCCCATTTTCCATTTTGTAAAAAACTTTGAGTGCAGCTACCATCTGCCATTTCTTATGTGAAATTTAGTGTTTCTGACGTTTTTCGTTAGTGAGTTAACCCACTTTTAGTAATTTTCAACCTAACCTTTGTATGGAAGGTGGGCGTGGTTATTATCCGATTTCTTTCATTTTTAGACTGCATTAAGAAGTGGCTAAAAGAAACGACTGCAGAAAGTTTGGTTTATATAGCTTTATTGATTTGCGAGATAAATACAAAAAACCTAGTTGAGGGCGGGGCCACGCCCACTTCTTCAAAAAAATTACATTCAAATGTGCCCCTCTCTAATGCGATCCTGTGTTCCAAATTTCATTTTAATAACTTTATGGCTTAGTTATGACACTGTATAGGTTTTCAGTTTCCGCCATTTTGTGGGCGTGGCAGTGGACCGATTTTGCCCATTTTCGAAAGCAACCTCCTCAGGGTGCCAAGGAATATGTGTTCCAAGTTTCATTAAGATATGTTAATTTTTACTAAAGATATCGCTTGGACGGACAGACATCCGGATTTCAAATCCACTCGTCAACCTGATCATTTATATATATATAACCCCATATCTAACTCTTTTATTTCTTGGTGACACAAACAACCGTTATGTGAACAAAACTATGATACTCTGTGCAACATGTTGCGAGAGTATAAAAATATTACTATATAAAGAAACGAGTTTTTAGTTTTTCAGAATATATGAATGTTTGCAAGGATTTCTAACGCTTAAATACTTATATTTGTCTATATAAAGCAAAGAGATTCGTTTTAGCGAGATATGTTCCATGATAAGTTCAATTTTACATGAGAATACATCTAAGTTTCTTTAAATTTGTTTATAAATTTCACAATATGGTCTTCCCGTTTGTTGCTCGAACCACAATTGGCATGAGTCAAATTGAAACTTAACTCCATTGAGATATCTGTAATCTAATATTTATAATTCCCTACCATGCTCATTATAATGACCACAGCTGTATTTAAATACACAATTATCCGCTATCTCTTTCGTTTACATATAAAAATAATTCTCGATTTTATACGAAAAAAAAATATTTTTCGACTCACTATATCATCCCGAATCTCACTGAAGACTTGTATAACAAGAAATGAGCACAACATTACTTTATCACTCTCATTTGCATTTCATTCCACACGAATTGCATAAGCACTGCGCTCAGAAATCATGAGCACCTGGTTGAGTGCCTGGCACGCATAGCAAATACCGATGCTACCGTTGCTTCGCCGTTGCTGCCTGTCCGCTGTTGCGTTTAACAGTTGCCTTGAGCAGAGTAACATAGATTCGTTCGCTATTTACAGCTTTGTATATACGCTTGTTTGGCAAAACAGAGAGCATTGCTGGATATTCAACATGTGCGCTGCTCATTCGTGTGTTTGTTTGTACACTCAAAGCATACGATTTACCTTCGTGTGCGTATGTGTGTATTTATAGGCGTTCGCCTCACATTTTTTCACTGTGTTGTTTCTGTTTCGCTTTAGTCTGCTTTTGACGAGGCAATTCGTAAGTTCACATTTGTGCAACGTGTTGGTGATTTTCGTTGTTTACATTAAAATAAAATTAATAAAAAATTAAAGTTTGGTCTACGAAGTTTGATCTACGAAGCATGTGTGATAAAAATGTAAGTGAAATTAGCATTAAATTTCGTTAGTTAAAATGTCATGAAAATTATCTATTATGCCAATGGTGTGCTATACATATGTGTGCGAATGCTGTAGAAAGAAGAACACACAAAGAGAGCGTCTGTTAACAGTAGGAGGGGGGAGATAGAGCAAAATATCAGGGGAATGTATTTGTTTGCGCAAAGCAAGAGCAAGAGCTGGTAACTCTCTGACAGCTGATTGTTGAAAACTGTTGTTGGCTGTTAGAAAGAGTCGAATGTATCTGCACGGAAGTATTTATTTACATAGTCGGGGATGGATCTTGGGATCCGGTGTTTATTTAAATTGTGAAGGAAATAGAGTTGAATATTATATAAAGTCTATATTTCAAGATAAATTGATTGAAAAAGGATCTTTCTGGAAATATAAGGGAAAACTTAAGTATAGCATCCCACGATTTCGGGAATAAAGTGGGTATGGTTGGATAGAGGAAATCCTCCAGATTAAGAATATATATAATTATAGTAGTTCTACTCGAAAGAAGTTGTGATTTCCATCGCTTTGATGATCCCCGGTATTGGCTCGGCCAGGGTTATTTTTTTGAAGCGCGGCCGAAGGCCGCCAATGCAGAAAGTAATTATACGCGAAGCGACTTAGGACACACCGAGATATAATTAGGGGTAAAATCCCTCCTTTTTATTTATTTTGATTCATTTGAAATTTGTTTAGATATGACAATGCTTATTTTTCGTCAGCATGCAACCGTTTTGTTATTGTGTGAATTGATAAAAATGAATAAAAATTAAAATGCTTATTTAAAGCAAATTTCTAAATAATTAATATAAAATAAATACATATATGGAAAGAAAGTAGTGAAGTGTAAGTGTATAATAAGTGCAAAATATAAATGAAAAATCCACTATATAGCGAGAAATTACGTGTTAAAATTAGACAATTTTTAAATATAAGGTACTCTATCTCCGCGGGAGCATCTATAACTGCTGATGAATCAACGATCACGACGAATTCACCGATAACTGCTGGGCCTTCATCGCGTGTTGATGGATTAACGACGGCTGGACCTCCGATCAATGTTGATCCATCAACGTTTGCAGGAGAATTAGCAATGGCCACACGATCACGGCAAAGAAACGAGAGTACAAATAAAATAAGTGACAGTGATAATATGCATAACACAGCGGATTCCAGGTTATGTGATGGTAAGTTTCTCTTGAACATTTCAATTGTCTCTAATAGATGCACCTTGTGCATTAAACTTGTGCTCTTGAAACTAATATCAATTGGATTGGCAAAAATTTTAATGGTTTGATTTTAAATTGATTTTACAGCGGGAAAAGACAGTACAGCCCGTGTTTCAAGAGGAGGGAAAACAGCACAATATTATCGTAAATACCGAGCTCGAAAGAAAGCAGAGCGGGAAAAGGAGAAATTGGAAATAATAGCTGACAGTCAATCGAGTCAATCAACAGCTGTGGAATATCCGAGAGAGTACCGAACGCGTAAAAAAGATTCAACTTTAGCGGAAAAAGACAGTGCATCCCGTGTTTCAAGAGGAGGGAAAACAGCACAATATTATCGTAAATACCGAGCTCGAAAGAAAGCAGAGTGGGAAAAGGAGAAATTGGAAATGATAGCTGACAGTCAATCGAGTCAATCAACAGCTGAGGAATATCTGAGAGAGTACCGAGCGCATAAAAAAGATTCAACGTCAGCGGAAAAAGACAGTGCATCCCGAGTTTCAAGAGCACAATATTATCGTAAATACCGAGCACGAAAGAAAGCAGAGCGTGAATATCAGAGAGAGTACCGAGCGCGTAAAAAAGATTCAACGTCTGCGAAAAAAGACAGTGCATCCTGTGTTTCAAGAGGAGGGAAAACAGCACAATATTATCGTAAATACCGAGCACAAAAGAAAGCAGAGCGTGAATATCTGAGAGAGTACCGAGCGCGTAAAAAAAATGCAACGTCTGCTGTTCCATCAATCTCTGCGGAAGCAACTATAACTACTGATGAATCAACGATCGTCAATTCACCGATAACTGCTGGGCCTTCAACGCCTGTTGATGGATTAATGACCGCTGGACCTCCGATCACAGTTGATCCATCAATGATTGGTGGACCTTCGACGTGCATTGATCCATCAACGATTGCTGGACCTTCTACGTGTGTTGATCCATCAACGTTTGCAGGACCCGCTACAAGTAGTGGTATACATTTCAGGAATATACCACGAAGGAAATCAACAGCAGAATATAAGCAAGAGTATAGAGCACAGAAAAAAGCTCAGCGAGAATTAAAAAGGGCCGCACCATCACGGCAAAGAAACGAGAGTATAACCGAGGATACAGAGCAAAACACCAATAGTACCGGCAACGAAAACGTGAGAAATAAATAATTTAATAAATCAATTTATTAAACTGCAATTTACGGATATTTAACTCATTTTTATTGAAAAATAAGCGAGTACTCGAATTAACGAAAAATTCGATGTAATGATCAGGCCTGACAATTAATGTGTTCTATATTTCGGAAAACTACTGTGTATGGACAGGTTAAAAAAGTGCCGGTTGACGTGGATACTGTGGTAAAATATCACTAAGAAGTATAACTTCTTCCGCGCGTAGGGACTCCACGCACCATTTTTTTTCTACATTTATAAAGATTTATCGAAAATGTTTATCTTAACCAACAACTCCAATATGTAAACTATTCCTTTATTCTTTAAAATTTCAGGCCGTGAGTCCGACACCTTCCGAAACTGAAGCTATAACCGATCCTATCGAAGTCTACAACATGTTCATAGTTGAAGATGAGGAGTCCAAAGATTCCGTCAAGCAAAATGCGTGGTTCCACAAACGCCTTATAAGGCACGTACGACGTCAACGAATACTTTACGATCCAAAGCATAAACAATTTTGTTGTGCCGAAGCAAAAAACGAAGTTTGGGAGAAAATTGCAAAACGAATGGGTTGTGATGGTATGTAAGCACATACATACATATAAACATATAGAAATATGAAGAGATCTAGCTTTGTGTACAATGAATCTCATTTATGTTTGTATTCTTTTTGTTTCCACAGCTGATATCTGCAAGAATGCCTGGGTGAATTTACGTTATGCTTATCAGAAATATGTGCGTCGGTTGCGTAAATTCTTTGCGAACAAAGCGAATATGAAGCGCCGACGTCGTCCAATTATGGCATTCGAAACGGAATTAGTTTTTCTCTGGCGTTTCATAGCCGACAAGTGAGTGGAGTGTTTTTGCAAGAAAAAGGTTTTAAAATTAATTTATTATTTTTTTTCATTACGCTGCTTAGAGTACGCTGTCCACTGCCTTTTAGCGAGGAGATGGAGGCGAAGGAAGCAACGCCTGTTGCAAAACCTGCAACCGAAGATGATGACATAGTTTTGTTGGAGGACGATGTGGAGGTGATCGACTTGGACGATGATACACCGAACATAACCAAGGTCTTTTCCAAGCACCAGAAGGTGTATTTCCAAATCACGCCGGAAATGCGACGCTTGATCTACAATTTACAATGTTACCAAGAGATATACGACAGCTTACATCGATATCATGATGATTACCGGCGCAAGGGCATCATTTGGAATGCCGTCGCGAATGAAGTGGGTGATAAAGGTAAGATTTTGGTTTAAATGCAAATGTAGATGTCTTAATTAAAAGCTTCTTGCATTCCTTTAGCCACCAAATTAATGAAATGTTGGATACAAATACAAACACGCTACGAATGGGAGCTTATGCAACGTCGTTTGCAAGAGGAGCTCTTAGCTACGAAGCCACAAACCGAACTGGAGAGTATGCTGCATTTCATGAAGCCACACATACTTAAAATGTATGCTTTACAGAAGAATTACTAAGTCTAAGCCACATAACTAAATATTTTTGTAACACTTTACAGGCCAAGAACGGTTTATAAGAGTTCTTACTTCCTCAAAAAAGACTGGCATGAGCCGATCGATCACTTTAAGAATATCTTCAGCTTGCTGGTTGCCATGAAGAAACATCCCACTGTGATTGCGTACACCGAAATTATGGTCAACAAAACCGAAGAAGTCGATACCGCTAAGTATACACAACTCTGGAATGATGTGGCAAAGGCTAAAGGTCAGTGTAACTAATTTGAACATCTCAAGCGCAATCTACAATGTTTTTATGCTACTTTCCTTGTCTACATTTAGGCGGTGCTGTCACTCCTGGGCAGTGCGAGACCACTTGGCTCATCTTACGCTTGTTCTATTGGGAACTAATGAGCATGCGCAAACACAGTTATCAACTGCAAGACAAATGGTATTTCGAAACTATTATAACGGAACTGTATGCCTTGTCTAAGGTGCAGAAATTCGCACGCGCCAAAAAGTCTAATCTTGGCGCGCTCATGTTGTCCTCCATATGCGCTGATGACCTAAAAAAACCTTCAACAGACAACGCAAATAAAAGTAAGCAAACCGAAGTAAAAACAATACACAACAACACAACGCCGCCACCGAATGCACCGCTAACGCCTAACACCATCGTGCCGATATCGGTGAATTTGGATGAAGACAAAATCAGTTCTTCCATAATCGAAACTAAGAGTCAAGCGCCTAAAAATGCAATAAAACACAAAAAGCCGTTAGATATCGCCATCGCCTCATCCTCAGCAACCAGTTCTACGACTGTCTCAAATAACGGTTTGGTGGTGACTGTCACAAAAGTGCCGGCGAAGATGCATGCCACGCCCGTTATACAACAGGATGCGCAAACGACTTATCCACAAGCGCGTTCGCCGCAAATACGCGTGAAATCGCAGGCGCAACTGCAAGCCGAACCCGTAAAGATGTTAGTACAAACGCGTCCGCAGATACAAATACACGCGCAACCCGCCACGCCTGCGCCGAATCAACCCATACAAATACGCTTGCAAACGCCAGCGGCGTTGCAAAATCCAATTCAAACCATAACGCTGCCGCGCGTCCAACAAACACAACAACAACAATTCCAAATGCTGCCGCTTACGCCAATACAGGCACAGTCGAAGTTACCCACGAAGCAGAATCAGTCTAACCTGCAGGCGTCAACACAATTCCTAACCACCAATATGGCTCAGCTGCTGCCGCCAACAACAAATGAAATTGCACTAAACGAAAGTACAACAATAACTTTGGATACAATAAAAACGCCGAAGATCGTATCGGCTGTGAGTTTGGCACCGCGCGCCGCCTTCGCAGCGCCCTTCATCAATAAAGGTTTGCAAATAACGGCAGTTGCCGGTGCATCACCGCCCGCGCCGCAGCACACCACACCTCCCCAATTACCAACCACGGTTGTTGTGACGCCCACGTCGGGTACTTTTAATCTGCCCTTTTCACTGCCGGATAATACAAATATCTCCAAGTGTCCGCCATTGAGTTGTGTGGACACCAATACGCTCACCGATACGATCATAACGCTGCCGAATCCGGTGCTGCCGGTGTCCACGCTGCAGCAAGCGAATGTGTCGCTGCCCATCATGGAGGTGCAATCGCTCGAGTCGAAAATACCCGCTACCGTGTTGGCGCGTCCACATTTGACGCCCACCTCACAGCTGAACGCCAACGAAATCATGATCGAGCTGATCAGTTCGGTGAACGGCAATCAGTTGGTGGTGCACGGGCCGCCGCTGGAGCAGAAGTACTCACTGCCAATGAGCACGACGGCGTTGCTGATACGCGAGGTGCTCTCCATACCATATTTACATAAGAAGGACTACAATAAACCGCAACAGGTCAACAGTTGTTGGCAGTATTTGGCTAAGCGCTTCAATTTGCCGGGTAAGTTGCGACGCAGTGCTGTGGTTCAAGTCATTTATTGGATGTATGAAGTCCTAAAGCATAATTAATTATATTTTCCTAATTTACAGTGCATATCTGCAAGGCTTGTTGGAACTTCTTGTCGGAAAATTTTGCACATTTCCCACAAATTGCGCCCATGGAGGAGCTGACGAAACCAGTGAAAATTGGCATGAATGTGTGGCGCGAAAATTACGCATTCTTTCAAACATTCAATGAGAAAGCAGGTGAGACATACATACTTTCCATACTTTCTTTGTACTTCGTTAATAAGCAAAAAAATTCTAACCTCAAAATAACCAAAAAAAAAATTCTAAACTCATTTTTTTTAATTCTCCAAAGCTCAACTACGCTTGCCATTTGCAAAAGATGCTGTAGAGATGTTCTTCGATAATATTCGAGATCAGACCAAGCACATACCACGTGTAGCCGGCAAGAAATTGACCTTTGTCGCCGATTGGCAAGCAGCCATAAATAGTAATCCACATGTACCAAACAGTAAGTTAAATTTTTTTAATAAATTATAATAAAATAAATTTCAAAAAATAGGCTTTTTATAAAATTCCCAATTTTTAGAAACTATATTTTTTTCAATAATTAAAATTTTCAAAATAAAAAAGGTGGCAACTCTTCCCGAAAATTTATCCGTCAGAATCTTTACTTAAAACGGTTAAATTTATTATCCATATTATAACAGTTTATTTTAGACATTAATTTAAATCGTAGAAAAAATTATAAAAGGTGGCAACACTTCTTAAAAAATATTACCAGCCGAACACCTTTACGTATAATTTTATTTAGATATCCATTTTGCAGTAGTTTGTTTACTTATGAAATTTCGTTAAAAAAAAATTTGAAACATGTGGCAACACTAGTCGAAAAATATTTTAAATTAAAAGCTTTCTGAATTCTATTCTTTTTAACACCCATATTGTGTCATTTCATAGCTGCATCATTTTTCTTTTTAAAAATTTTGGAAAAAGTGGCAACCATTTTTGTAAATACTCATTGAAAATAAATTTTGTTAAACAGTCTATAAAGCAGCTTGGAAAAATTTTCAATGTTTGCGAACCTCCACTCCCCCATACTTCCACAAAAGTTTTGTAACTATGCATTTTAATAAATTAAAAATTTCACACAGTTGGCAACACTCCATAAAAAATATATGATATAAAAATTTTAAATACAATAAATATTACAGTTATATACAATATATGTAGATATGATTTTGTACTGATTCTTAGCTTATAAAATTTTTAGACTTGAAGTTTTCGAATAGGTGGCAACCTTGATTTTTTTTGTTAAAAAACATGTATTACACCGAACTATTAAAATTAAAAAAAAAATAGTTATGTCTATAAATACACTGAAGTTACACTTTCGTGACGAAATTTTGTTGCGTCACATAATTTCGTTGCAGTCATTTAATTTTAGCGTTGTAATAAAAACTATTTATTATTTTGCAGAAGTCTGGTTCGGCACCTGGACACTATTTAAAAGCGCCTTCATGAAATACATGCGTGACTTGGAGATCGGCATCGACAACAAATGGTCGTTGGAATGGTGGCGCGTATTGGCCAAAATGGATTTCTTAATCGAAGAGCAATATCACAATATGGAGCCGTTCTACTATATTGTGCGCAACAAAATGATTGACGAATGCGAACGTTGCATTAAAGAAGAGCAGAAGTTTAATATCGATGTGAAAACGAAGAGATTCCTGCCGAAAAAGGAAACAGCGCATCCGATGTTGCAGAAAATACCCGACATTGACGCTTACCGTGTCATCATGACCGTGCGTCGCTATCCGCAGATTTATCAAAAGGCCACCGAGGGCGAGAAGGCCAAAGCGTGGGAGAAAGTCGCCTTCGAAATGCGCACAACTGGTAAGCTGCCACTTAAAAGAGTAAATAATGAAATTATGTCATATAAATTGTGTTTCCTTTCAGTGACGGCATGCCGTTTTGCCTTCCAATGCGCCCTGAAAAACTATCGGCTCTATGCGACACGTGATCCAGCTAATCGTTGTCGTCTCAATCATCGCTATTACAAACATTTGGCGGAAATTTATCGCGCCATCAAGCCGACGCGCAAAATCAATATTAAAACACCTTCCGAACTGAATCAGTCGGTTAGTGAGAATCCCGACGCCAATGAGTCGGTGTTCCCCGAACGTTTCATTATGGACATCAACATGAGCAACAGTCACTCGAATGTGGTGATGAAGAATTGGGCCTATGGTGTGGGCGCATCTGTGCCGGCGGAGAAATTGACGGCGCTTTTCGAAAAATATCGTCCAGCTTCGGCGACAAGTGAAACATTTACTACAAAGTAAGTGAGAGTGAGTGCGAAACACTGTTTTTTCAAGGCAACAGAATTGAAATAATATATATGTATATATAGACTAGTGCTACTTACAAAACAGAGCGGAGTTTGTGACTTTATTTAATTTGTTTCTTTAATACGCTTTTATTAGCTTCCCTAGTATGTTTGTTTGTAACATTTTTCAGTGGCACTGAAACTTGATATTTGATATTTGAGCGACACTGTAAGCCGGCGCTCACAAGTTTAACCACCAAGAGAAATAATGTCAAATAACATTCAGATGTTTATCATCAAAACGCCTACATTAAACACCTACGAAAAAAAGGTGCATGGAGTCCCTACGCGCGGAAGAAGTTATACTTCTTAGTGATATTCCAAGAAATGCATATCATTTTGTATGAAAGAAAACTAGCGAGAGGGAATGGATAAAAATATGGTGGAATGACCGACACTTTCTTAAATTCACATTTTATAAATTTATTATGCACATTTTATAAAGCAAAGTCCAAATCAATTATCATTTCTGGGTTCTGACGGATTGATATCTATAATATTTACAATTGGATTATGATAACTAAAATACGATATGAAATGTCTTACATCTATTTTATCAATATTTCTCGCGAATACCGTATCAATAGTCGTACCTCCTTTTGTCGTAGGATCATTTCTTCCATTGATCATTTCTAATGAAAATTTCTCTCTGAGGAATGCCAGTAATGGTTCAGCTTTTGGCAATGAGAAATTTACATTGAAATCTCCCGCAAAAGTCACACAAAATAGTTGAGAATTCGTAGAAATGAAACAGAAACGAAAGAAAAATATGCGTACACATGTGAATATGACACCAACCAAAAATTTAAACATTGTTCTACAAAAACAAGAATTGCTCAAATAGCATAAGCATGGCAAGTGCTTTAAGTTCTCTGCTTTACTCTCATTCACTATCTTTCTCTCGCGTTAATTGTTCAACGCTATTCCCTCTCCACTGAAGCGTTAAACAATTATCGCAACCTTTTCCGAAGTCGTATAAAACTATTTTTTGAAGTGAAAGTGAAGAGTGGGCACTTTTTTGGGTGAGCATTTTCAGCCGTTCTCGCGACAGATGAGATTTTACACAAATATACTCCGCGTGTATTCTTATAATATATGTATACTATACGCGCTCTTTGCGTGGGCATTCGTTCGTGCTCTCGCGACAGACGAGATTACATACCTATTATGTATACTCAGAGTGTATAGGTATGTTAGAGCGCTGCATGCTATACGCGCTCTTTGGGTAGGCATTCGTTCGTGCTCTCGCGACAGATGAGATTGAGAGTTTTTTATATTTATTTTATAAATGAATATTTAACGGAAAATTTATGCATTTAAATATTTCATTTGACTTGTGTTGCTGCTATGGTATTGTGTTAAAAAAAAAAAACAATCTAAAGTGTTAATAAAATAAATAAAAACATTGTGCTTTTGTATACTATAGTGTTACTATATTTTGTACACATTAAAAATTTGTTCATAAACAAATGCAAAACGTTATTAAATAAAATTATCTAAAAAATGAGAAACACGTGGGGTACATATATGTTTAAAATAGTGTACAATACTATTAGTATACGCATAGGTATATATCAGCTGTCTCTTTCTTCGGCTACAGTTATTATTATTATTTTTTTTTTTGATTATAGATCTGTCTTGAAAATGGATGAGGATGATTCAAATGATACACGAAAAAGAAAAAGAAAAAACTCGACAGATGACTCCACTTATGAGGATGAAGTAGAAAAAAGAAAACAAAAAAGAAAAGAATATGATAATCGATACAGAGAGAAACATCCACATAAGTCAGACTTGGCGAAACAAGCGAACAAAGATTATTGTAAACGATACAGAGATAAACGAAGAACGTTAAATTTATTATCAGCTGACCAAACGTCAGTCGCTGGTCCATCTACCAGTTGTCAAAAATCAATCGTTAATTGAATTTTTATATGAAGAATTTGATTTAACGGTGTCCAATGATTGTGCAATCTTAGCACAACAAAATACAAAACTACTAATCTATAAATAGATTTAAATCGAAATTGTTCATTTCATACTTTAGTTACCATATACCTATTGTTTCAGTTTTAGAATTTGTTGAAAATCCTGATAATAATGCTGATAATGATGATGTAAGAGTTGTTGAAATTATGGATGAGAATTGATAAATTTTGTATTTACTCTTTACTAATATGTATTTACTCATTTAAATAAAACCACTTCCTTCAAATATAGTTTCTATATTATTGTATTGTATTTCATGTCCATTCAAAAAGTGCCCACATTGCTTTAATAAATTTGATTTTTTATGTACCATTTCTCATGTCGCGAGCGCACCTAAAAATGCTCACCCAAAAAAGTGCCCAACAAGTTTTCACTTCTGCCTGCACACCCCACTAGGTTTTTGTTCTAAGCTTTGGATGTCGCGTCGATGTGAGCTTTTCAGAAATTGTCACCGAACCTAATAGCGGAGAGTGCGACTTATATGCGTGATATTCGTTTATATTTCACTTCACAATATTGATAAATATCGTAAAAGAAAGAGTAAGGAGAGACTAAGTTCGGATGCAACCGAACATTTTATACTCTCGCAATTTATTGCTGAAATTTCGTTAAGATAACACACAATTTGACTCATCTATTCGGCATAAAGTCCAATAGAATAACGAATCATCATAGATGGTATATGAGGACTGAGGTAACTCCTGAACCGATTTCACCACCAAGGTACACTATGTCCAAGATAATATGCTCGCTTAATTTTGCTAAGATATATCACAAATTAACCGATATATGTGGAATAAAGCCCACCGTATTTTTGAAAAAACTATTATTAGGTATATGGGAGCTAGGAAAAGTTATGACCCGATTTCAACAATTTTTGATACCGAGTCACACTATTAGAAGAAAAAGATGCCCTCTGAATTACATAAAAATTTCTCAGATATTTTCTGTTAAAAATTACGCTTAGGCATTAAGTTCTTTATGTTCGATAACAGAGACCTTGAAAAGTGGTAGTTCGATCTCGACAATTTTTCCACACGTGATGCCACAGCTCAAATACAGTATTTCTGTTTTTTGTTCCATTCTGCCATCTCCATTGGTTCCTAATGCATGTATATACTGTAAAGTGAAGGAATCTGATGGAATTCAATATTGAGTTATATGAGAAGTAGGAGTGATGGTAAACCGATTTCGTTTATTTTCCATCCGTCTCATCAGGGTGTCAAGAAAATATTATCTAGCGAATTTCATTAAAATCGGTCGTGTAGTTTCTAAGATATGGTTTTTGACCCATAAGTGGGCGACGCCACGCCCATATTCTATTTTTTTTTTTTAACTGAGTGCATCTTCCTTCTGCCATTTCTTCTGTAAAATTTAGTGCTTCTGGTGTTTTCCGTAAGTGAGTTAAGGAGTTATATACAGTTAGACGGCCGAAAAAAAGTGAATTTTCCAGAATTTTTTCTGAAAAAACTTTTTAATTTATTGATCCAAAAATTTATACACATATTATGGTATCTTTTAACTGTATTTTAAGACTTAGTACTAGTAAAAATATTTATTTGAAAAAGAGCTACAGCTGATCTCCAGGAGCTCCTCTCAAAAAAGACGTTTTGCGGTGACCACTATATCTCGGAACTGGATCATCCGAAATTAAAAAACCAAACAGATTTCGTTAAAATAATGTTAAATCTAGTAATTAATCGAAGGAATAAGTAAAATAAAATTTTTGACAAAATGGCGGTTTCTCAAAAAAAAAATCGATTCTTCACCGAAATTTCGGCCTTAAATTGTTTATAAAAAAAAATATTTATCGGAGAGAAAAAATCTTCGATAAATTACTAAAAAATATATTTAAGAAGGTCGTGTTAAAATTTGAGACTAATCGGTCTAGCCGTTTTCGAGTAATGTTGGTCACCGACTTTGAAAACACCATTTTAAGAAAAACGCGTTTAAAGTTTGGACCTTGTACTTAAAAGCACTCTGAAACGCCTTTTCAAATTTTTCATTTGCTTGTATCTTTGAAAATATTCACCGGAACGAAATTTTCTGAAATTTTCTGTGTGTATTCTTAAATATCTGTACATTAAGAAAATTAAATAAAAAAAAATCGATTTTTTGAAAATTCTAACTGTATATAACCCCTTAACGCACTTTTCGTCATTTTCAACCTAACCTTTGGTCCATTTTCCCTTTTTTTATGGTGTGTAATGGGGTACATAATGAAAGTACAAATGGAAGTGTTGTTTGGTTTATATACATAGCTTTATTGGTTTTCGAGATATATACAAAAAACCTATTTGTGGGCGTGGCTACGCCCCTTTCCAAAAAAAAGTCCAAATAAAATCTGAATATGCTTCCTAGTGTGATCCCTTGTGCCAAATTTTACTTTTATAGCTACATATATTTGACTTAGTTATGCACTTTATTTGTTTTCGGTTTTCGTCATTTTGTGGGCGTGGCAGTGGTCCCACTTCGCCCATCTGCGGAAGAAACCCGTGCACCAAGTTTCATTAAGATATCTCAATTTGTATTCAAGTTATTGCTTGCACAGACAGACGGACGGACAGACATCCGGATTTCAAATCTACTCGTAACTCTGATCACTTTGGTATATATAACTTCATATCTAACTCGTTTAGTTTTATAACTTGCAAACAAACCGTAAAGTGAAAAAATCAATTATACTCTCTTAGCAACTGTGTTGCGAGAAGTATACGGTTGTTAATTTAAAATTTTAAGCGAAATATATGTATGTATATAGATTTTCAAAAAGTCTATACGTCGTATTGTATTTTTCACTAAAACTTGTTCATTATAAACTAATAAATTAAGTTTAATTAACGACAACAAAACTCAGTGTAAGCACGGAAAGATCCTCAGAAGACTTAAGTGATATAGAGGACACAAAGGAGAAAAGAAGACGCTATATGAGAAGTTATAGAGCCAAGCAGTCGAAGGAAGCCAGAGAGGCTCGTTTGCAGCAAGTGCGCCAGCGTGCAGCAGAAATCCGAGCATCGGAATCAAAGGAAGCCAGAGAGGCTCGTTTGCAGCAAGTGCGCCAGCATGCAGCAGAAATCCGAGCATCGGAATCAAAGGAAGCCAGAGAGGCTCGCTTGCAGCAAGTGCGCCAGTATGCAGCTGAAATCCGAGCGTCAGAATCTAAGAAAGCTAGAGAGACTCGATTACAGCAAGTGCGCCAGCGTGCAGCAGCAATCCGATCATCGGAATCTAAGGAAGCTAGAGAGACTCGTTTACAGCAAATGCGTCAGTATGCAACTGAAAGCCGAGGATCAGGATCTAAGGAAGCCAGAGAGGCACGTTTGCAGCAAGTGCAACAACAAAACGCAGATATAACGATTAAGAAGGAATAATTCATGAAGTCGTCAATAGAACTTGATCGAGAAGTCGAGGTCGCTGATTACGAATCCGGTGTCGGTTTTTGGAAATTCAAAATGGCGTATGCAATATGATGAATTTTTGAAATGTCTCCACCATATTGGTTCGCCATTTTGAATTTTTAAAAAGTAACGTCAAATTCATATTCAGCGACCCAGAAAACCCCCCAAGTAACGAGTTTCAAGGGATTCCGATGGATGCACCATTCTGCATTGTGAAGAACTAACATCAGATTCGTAATTCGTGACCCCGAAAACCCCTGAGTAGCGAATTTCAAGCGCAGCCGATGAATTTTAAAAATCGTTGTCCGCCATATTGGTTCTCTGAGGTTATGTATAATATGTATATGTACTGTATGAAAAGCGTGGGGTGTTTAGTTACATATTTTTCATATATCGAGCATTCCACGCTATTTTCACAGTAATACAAGAATATTCGTTCATTATTATTATTAGCTTATATTAAGAATTATTTTTCACTTTTTAGTTTGATGTCTTTTAAAAACCTGTTTTTTTAAGTTTTTTTTTAACTATATTTTTTACTGTTATGTAGTTCTATCATAATCTTAAGCATGTTTTTTTAGTTAGTATTAAAACATACATACACACCAATTAAATTAAATTAGTGTTTAGAAAATTCATATTTTCCATAATGAAAATACCTTAAGATTAACTTAGGTTTACAGAATCACTTGAAAAGTGAAATATAAATATTTTTAGTATGCTAAGCGCTTTTGTGTAACAAAATAGTACTTTCTTTATTTAAAAAGAATGTGAAATATGCTGAAAAGAAACAACTATTTATTTATTTTATTTAATGTAGTTTAAAATTATGAAAAAAAATTGTTTATAATAACAGAATCGCTCAAAGATAAGCAAATGTATATGCCTGAACGAGTCGAACCACAACTTATCCTCAAAAAATGATATTAGTTTGTTTCTACTCGGATCTAATTGAGTTGAGACCTTTATAAGTTCATTAAACATTTTTTTTTAATTGTTGGCTTACGTTAAAGAAAGTGTTCCAGAATGATAACGAGTTTGTTGATAAACTAGAAACTTTTTGGTTCCAAGAATTGGGAGTGTGATTTCATAAAAAAACTTGAGTTACGTACCTTTTCAAATTGATCATAAATTCTACTGTTGGTGTTGTGGTTGTTGTTGTTGTTGCAGTCTTGTTGAGAAATATTCCAGAAATAGTCTTGAGGCGAGAGTCACAGAGGCGAGTGCGTATCTAAAACACAGGAGACATGTCATCAGTCTATCACAAAATGATCGATTTGGTTACGCGTACTACAGACGACCATATTTCGGGCCCCAGCGAAGTCGATCAGCCTCAGGCCGTTTGGCGATGTTTCGTCATGGAGGCTGAATTTTCCGACTGTTGTGCCAAAGACACTTTCTTTTCGCTCATAGAAAGCATCTTTGGTCACATCGTCCTTCTCTTTCGTTGGGGCGTGGGCGCAAGTCAGCGATATGTTGAAGAACCTCGCTTTAATGCGGATTGTGGCAAGACGTTCATCCACCGGGGTGAATACCAGGACTCGGCGACGGAGTCTCTCTCCCACCACAAATCCAACACCAAATTTGCGCTCCTTTATATGGCCGCTGTAGTAGATGTCACAAGGACCCACCTTCTTCCGTCCTTGTCCCGTCCATCGCAATTCTTAGATGGCGGTGATGTCAGCCTTTAGTCGTATGAAGACATCAACCAGCTGGGCAGAGGCACTTTCCCAATTAAGGGTCCGGACATTCCAAGTGCATGCCCTTAAATCAGTATCCTTAAAACGTTTGCAGGGGTCGTCATCAAAAGGGGAGTGTCTCATCCGAGGCTTTCGTCGATTTTTCATTGATACTTCGTTTTTATGTGGTGGGTCCCAAACCCTACGCACAACCGCAGAAGCGGGCTTCGCCTTCTCACTTTAGCTCTCCTTCAAACGGATGTCTGTTGGCTACCCAGAGGATACTTGGTCTAAAACCGGAAGTCGTGAGCTGCTTGAACCATGTGGTGAAGAATCGTTTCTGGTCACTCCCAAGTGAATGACAATCAGAAACTTTCCTCACTTGCGTGAACTTCTACATATGATCCATCCTTACTACGCCGCTTCAAATGGCTTCCCACAAACTCTTCTGTGCGACATCTATCTGTTAAGACTTGCGTAACAGTAGCGACATCTATGTGTGATTAAATTGCTGCAAAACGTGAAGAGCTCAAATCTGACTATAAAATTATACACGTATTCTATAACTTTGTGTGAATTTATGGGATCTCATGTCTATAAAGCAAATGGACGGGTAAAAATGTTCAGTTCAAGTCAAGACAGAGCGATGATGCATTTCATGGTGCAGGTAACAAACGATGGCAAGAAACTCATAAATGATTTATTTTATATTAAGAACAATTTCTAAAAGACGGCTTCAGTGCTTGTAGAAACTTAGCTTTATTAGTAATACGAGAGTCCAACATCAAGGTGATACCACATTACCAATATTCTACAAAATAAGTTCAAGATGATATCTCTGATTTAATTAGGTTCAGAAGAATATTGTGTCCCAACAAGTTTTGAAGATTAGGAAAATTTTATAAAAAATACGTATCGTACTTGGGGAACCGGTAGTTTTGATCGTCTTGGAAAGCAATTCAACATACTCCATTAATACAAGGAATTAAGCTTTTTTTATTAACCAAAACCAGTTTGAAACCTGACCAGAAAGACAACAGCTAAATAATTATTACGAAGGATAAATTTAAGTCTACAAGAGATTAGAGCTCTCTTTGCTCTCTATTTCCACGACTGTAAAGACTTTCGAGACTTTTGGAAAACTCTGCACTCAGCTGATCATTTCTTGATCATCAACTTGAAACACTTCTTGCTCGCAAAAATTGAAAGCAAGATGGCTTTCAAGTTCGGAAAGTGAGAGTGTGGTAGTAAAAATGTGATATGATCTCTGAGTTGTTTCAGACTATACAAAAGTTGTTGTAGTCCGAAGAGTGGCTATTTCTCGTTTAATATTTTTTACATATTAAATTATATCTGGTCCAAAGAGTTGTTATTAGTTTTTTCTTCAAAAGCATCAATCAATTAACCTGTCGTATTATGTACTCGAGCATTGTAAATCCCAGCGTTGTATTTTCGCACTCATAAAAAACTCAAAACCACCAACCACAATGTTACTTGCAAAAATGTATGCAAAGGAAAGCGCCTGCTGACCTACGCATGCGCAGCCGCTGTTCAGTTGGTATGTGCGTATTGTTACAGTTTAAGCATTCACCCAACAACAACAACAAGCAGCAACTACAACAACTCGGCGCATTCCTTATGGCGATTCCAATGGAGGCGATGATGATGATGAAACTCAAATTCAACTTGATTTTATTGCTGCTGCTTGTGTCTGCGGACGGCTACCGAAAAACGTGTTGCGCATGCGCAAAAACGCACTCAAGGCGTTCGCCGGTCCGCTTGTGTGTGCGATATGCAGAGCGCCAACTGGCAAAGTGTTATTGTTTTTTTGCGCTTGAGTTTGCAATGCTCAAAGGTACTTGTTGTAGGCAATCGCTGGGCATACTGCGCATGCGCGCGCACTTACAAAGAAATCATTGAGACGACGATCATATTCATCAGCGGCCGTTCATTACACACACACACACATTTTCGTTGTTGTTGCTGTTGTTTTTTTGTGATTTTTTTTCATTTACGGTTTTTCTGTTTACTTCGGAGCTCACCTTGGTGGCCGCGACGACGGCGACGACGATCGTGCATTTTGGGTCAGACGCTCGCTTGTGTACGTGTGTGTGTGTGTGTCTGTGCCGCTATGCATTTATATGCATATTTAGAATGCATGCAGTGCGCATGTGTGTGTGTGTTGTTGTGATGGCGCTGTTGCTGGCCATCAACAATCCACCATCAGTCAGTCCATCAGCCCATCAACCATCGACGGATATTGATCGCGTGTATTTATGGTGATTTTTCGATTGCAGATTTTCAAACTGCGCATGCGTGCGTGCAGCAGTTATTTTCGGATTTATTGCAGTGCTGTTATTGTTATTTTTTTCCTTTTTTGCTGTTGGCAATTGCAATGAAATATTTTTTTTTATTTTTATTTTATTATTCAGTTTAGTCATTGTACATATGTATTTATATATATACTTATGTATATAAGCTCTTATATAATCTTTTTTTGCGCATCAGCTACTAGTACATAATTTTCGTATGCTCCACCAAACTGTCAATATTCGCTTAATTCGCAGATTTCGAGCTCGATCGACATTTTTTCCATCATTTCTAGTCTAATTTAGGCAATAAAAATCGGCAGAATCTGAATTTACCGCTTCCTATTCATACATCAAACGAACAGCAAATATACATACATACATATATGTATATAAATATATACATATACATCTGTATACATACTTCTGTACATGATAACTCGCTGTCTATGATTGTCTTGACCACCCATTCCAATTCCCATTCGCTTTTGTCAGCATTCGCGCATGCTTCTCACGCCCACTACGCAGCTGACAGTAATTGCAAATTATTTTGTCCATTGAAAAATGGCATGCGACAAAAAATTAAATAAATTAAATTAAAAAAATATATATATGTAAACATTTGTATGTTGTGTATAGAGCGCGTAAATCATCTTTGTGGCTAAAACTGTAACTGAATTCAGTTTTTTTTTTATAAAAAAGTTTGTAAGTTTATATAAACCCTAAGACCTACTTATGAAACTACGAAATCATTTTTGATTTCACTCTCAAAGGCTTTAAAAAGCATTCAGATACTCCAGAAAAAGGCAAAAATTCTCTACTCTGACTACTTCACAACACTCCACTACGGCGAAATTTCATAGGGTACTTCCAGGTCCGACAGGTCGTGTTAACTATGTGTTCATATATATGTAGGTTAAATAAGGTATTTATTAATTTCTTAGAGGTAAACATACTTGGATTATGAAAAATATTAAGACTATCGACTCACGGCCTTGCACCTACTACAAGTCTGCAGAGATTTTTCACTTCTATATTTGCTAGTTCACAAGGACCAGTTAAAACTCCTACGATAAAGTGAAGAACCCTCTAGAGCTCAAATATATATAACCAACGCTCCTTCTCCGAAATATATAGTAATTAAGAGAAATCTCAGATACTGGTGGTGGAATATGTCTCTATAAAGTTTATAAACAAAAATATTGAGAAATGCCTGAATCATAAAGTAGACGCAACGATTGACAAGATATGGTGTCTAAAATGTAATTGATATTTCCGAGCCGTTCGATACCAAACGAGGCTTCAGACCGGGTGACTCACTATCGTGCGACTTCTTCAATCTATTACTGGAAAAAATAATACGAGCTGCAGAGCTAAAAATAGAGAAGGTACAATCTTCTACAAGAGTGTACAACTGCTGGCGTATAGCAACAACCGCGCCGTTTGTTCTGCTTTTTCCAGACTAGATAAAGAAGCGAAGCGTATGGGTCTGGTGGTGAATTGGCGCCAAAAAGTAAAAAGGAGGAACGAGTGGCGCGCTCTGGTGGATTCGGCTATAATCGCTTAAAGCGGTTTCTCCGTCAAATATATATATTTAGCTGTGAAAGCCTGCTAGAAGACGATGAACGCGAATACCCAATCGTAGACGTAAAAATTCGGCATCCAGTCCGTGAGGTTGAATCTACGCGTAAATTGTCAAAGTTATCTAGAGGAAACCGAAGTAGAGTCGTATTAGAACACTATTCTAGGCTGTCCAACTTTTGCAAGTCTATGTGGGGTTTTATCCGAGGAAAAGAAGAAGGGAATGTGCTGAAGAGACTAAGTTATAAGGACCTGGCTTCCCTTTGAGCATCAAATTTCATATGTTAACTTGCGCCGCCGAGAGACACTTAAATGGTTTTGGTTACTTCGGTCAAAGGTCAAAGTATCCGAAAGTAATCAAATAAAAAAGAGATACAGCGGTAATCAAGAAGAAGAAGCTATGCAATGTAAAATTAAATGTTCAATTTAAATAAATTTACACATAATTGATGTTATTCACTAACTTTTATTTCGATTTCTTTCACTTTATGGAAATATTTGCACAAACTCAAAGAAGTGTTTGTAAATTATTAGGGAAACAATAATATTTTTCGCACAAATATATGAGGTAATAATTTTTTAATATACTCATATAAAAGAATAATGGCTTTATTTACCGTTTCCTCAGCAGATAAAGCACGAAATTCTTTCAACAGCTCAGCTGCGCTTCAAGCCATTCTCCAAAGACCAAAGGCCAAAGCAAGAACAATTGAAGCGCGCAAATGCTGAACAAGCGAACACGCACACGAGTAGGAAACATTGAACGATGCGGAATCGACGACAACACCTCCATACGAAATCAGTTAGTCACAAAGTGTACAAAATGCGTCTGCGGCAAAGAACTTCTCGAGGCACTCGAAGAGTGTTCTTGTGTTGGTGCCACAGTAGCGTTTGAGGTGCGTCTTCGTTGCTTGAGCACAGATAGAAGTTGGAATTTTCCGCGTCGTGTCTTTGTAGACGCTACTGCTACTGTTTCTTCTTCTTTTGTGTGTTTGCTTTGAGGAGTCGGCGATGCAAGATGATTGAATTTATTATACACAAGAGTGTCTTTGTTTGTCTTTTTGATGAACGCACTTCTATTGTTGTTGTTGATTTTTATTGCCGTTGCGCGAATTGTTATTCAACACCAGCGACTTTGGTCAACGTGCAGCAGCATTTCTTTAGCATTTCACTGCGGCTGCCGCTTGATCCCCACCGCCTTCGACTTTGATTCCAACTCTCCACCATCACCCAGAGTTTGCGTCGGTCCGCTGTATGCTTTTCTCTGCCATCGGCCACTTGTGAATTCCATTGCCGATCGATCTTTGATAACTTTTCTCGATAAACTAGCCGTTACAGCGCGTGGAATCCCCTTTCCCGCCGCCGCTTTATTAGTCCGCTCAGTCGCTCACCTACAATGCGTGGCACAGACATCCATCAGCCAGCCAACGGCTTCAGCGTCTCGAAACTCTTTGATTTTTGTGATTCTTTGCGGTTATTGGATGCGTTCGCGTGATCGCTACCGGGAAATTTATCGCCATTCATTAGAATTCAGCGTACGGCGTGTAGCCGTTGTGGATGTATGGAAAAGGGCCCGGTCTACAGATTGAAGTGAGTGTGAAGACATATGAAAGAATGCCACACAAATTCATTTCGAATATATTTTATCTACTTTTATGCGTCCCTATTGTAAGTACGAGTATGTTTGATTGTACGAGTACTTAGATTCGCGCTAGGGACAGTCTTCTTAAGCATTAGAAACTCAGGCACGAGCATGCGCGGATATGTTGGAATGCTGGAATTTATGCATAATTTGACCTCAACAACAATGGAGACTTTTGGTTGGAGGTGAGAGGTGAACTTATGATATTTACATACATCCATCCATTTAATGTTCCTTTGGGAAAATTTATCTTTAAGGTATTGCCTTGCTTTTCTTCTTTTGATCTCTAACTGCCTAATCGAGGCAACGTTCCAGGTTCACAATTTTAATATAAAATTGACCATCGAAGTTCAATTTGACGAGTTGGCATCAAGTCCCTCTGCATTTCGTATCTCTAGGGATGAGGTATTAAATATTTTCGTTGCTGGAAAGATGGTTTTGATTTCTGATTTAGAAGGAATCAAATCTCAGAATTTCATTATAGTACGATTTATTTCTCACTTAATTATATAATATATACATTTAAATTTAAGCTAGTTCTAAAAAAGGTCGAGCATATATTAAATATAGAAGACTAATACCAATATAATTGACAAGACCAGCTTCCATCCAGACGAGCCCAGTTTTCTAGACAACCTTTCATCCATCTAGGCAGGATTAGCTTTTATCTAACTAGGTAGATTTTCATCCGTCTAAGCAGGCTTTCATCCAACAAGATTAGCTTTCATCTAACTAGGTATGCTTTCATCCAACTAGGAAAGCTTTCATTGAACTATTTGAGCTTTTATCTAACTTGGTAAGCTTTCATCCAATTAGGTGAGCTTTCATCTAACTAGAAGACTTTCATCTAACTAAGAGTGCTTTAATTTCTAGCAAAGCTTTAATTCGTTTAGCGAGCCTTCATCAAAGCGAGTTTTTATCTAATTAGCCGAGCTTTCATCCTACTATACAAACTTTGCATTGTAGGAAATTCTATATGTTTTTTATAAGGATCCATAATAGCTTAGTCAATGGTATGAAGGAAGAAATGAAAATGAATTTCGTTCAAAATTAATAAAGATTTTGACATTTCGATAGATTTTCTTCATAAACTACTCGCCACACCATAACTGTTGTATTTATTCACATATTCGATGGATTTTATAGACGATTTCAATCAAGACAAAATAAAGGTCAGTGACTTTGGCGTAGATACTTTTTTAATGAAATTCGACCTTAAACCCTAGAAATCTATCTTCGTTTGTGTGATTATCTGTCAAATGCGAAATAAATGTAAAATTAGTTACAAAAAAAAAATTGGACTGAAATATAAGGTTTTACAAATATATATGTAAATATATATATGTACATAAATACTTTGTACTAAAGTTGGCAAAAAAATCGGTGATATGATGAGCGGTACTTTCTATTTCATTAGAAATTTCACTATCTCTCTTCGAATTATGCTAATATTTCCAATAAAAATCTGCATGAAAGCGTTGTGCATAAATTCATTCAGCGAAAGCTGGGCGTGTTGGAGATTGGCCTGGGGCTTTCATATAAAAATATATACGAATACAAAATTTGATGCCACGAGTGTGTCTAATTAACTCTTAGTCATGATCGATAGTGAAAATTGCGTCTTCTTAGCTACTTAATTTATTTTCAATTGATTGCTTTATCTTCATGCGCTTTATAGTTGTTGTATCTAGTTCTACTTTAAGACACGACATGAGTTACCGCACAAACCGGGAAGAATGCGACGATTAATCATCGCTCAATTTGTTGACCCAAAATTCGGCAAGCTTGTTGACTTGTTGAAGAAAGCTTAAGCTTAAGCGTACGCGTTTTGGCGCGCTTATTGGAGAAACTAAATATAAATAGAAGATGCTTAGTGAAGACATTTACAAACGCACACACACACACACAGACAAACATAGAGATGAGTTAGAGCCAAGCATATTTCTTGGCATATGCATAATTAATGAATTTGAAATGTTGCGGTTTCTTGTAGAAACAGTAAGCAAAAAGAAGCGTTAGCTTAACAGTTAGCAGCAGATGCTAGCGGGTTGATATAAAAATATTTACATACATATGTGTCTAATATGGTTTTCGGATGATTAAACAAATATGCAAAAATTATGTTTAATATGCTTTGTTGTTGTTGCTGTTCTTTTCTGTAACTCAATCAGTGCGAGTTTATTTAAGTGCGGTCACTGGCCTGGCTGAGCTTAGTTTTGATTTTTAGTTCGATCTGTCCGTGCAACGAACGAAGATGAGGCAGCATCTGTGGTGTTTATTATTTTTGGTGATCTGTCTGACGGCGGCACTGGTGAAATGTATGTGTTTACACTTGTGTGAAAATATTTTTAAGTGGAAGGATACAAGGATAATGTGTGATTTGAAAAATTGAAATTAATGAAATTGTGCTTCAAAAATCTAGAAGCTGGATATTTTTTTGTGAAAAAATAAGTAAAATTTTATTATTCAATCACAGATTTGAAGAACTTTAAATGAAGGACATCATTTCGTCCTTGTATGACTAAAAGTGCATTAAAAATAAATATTTTTAAACAAATTAAATAATTTATTTGTTTTATAAAATTATATTTATTTAATTTTGACAATGTCACCATTTACAATATGATTCATAAATCATAAAATATTTTAAAATTTAATAAAAAAAAACGAATAATTAATTAATTAAAGAAAACTATAATGATATCAACAAATTAAAAATTATATTTAATTATTTTTTGATGAAAATCAAAAATAAAATAAAAAAATAGATAAATAATGATATATTTAACTTTCAAATCTAATTAAAAATTAATTAATATAAAAAAATATTTTCTTCAAGTCTTAAAGCAGAAAAACATTTTTTTTTTTTTTTGAAAAATAAATATTGTTTAAATGAGCAAATAAAAAAAAATATTGAAATTATAAATTAAAATAATTTATTTTGAAAAATTATAATAAAAATAAATTTCAAATTATTTTTAAATTATAAAATATTTTGTATACAATTTTAAATAATTATTTATTTATTTTATATTTTTTTTATTTAAAAATTATTCATTTGAAATTAAAACAAAAAGAAAAAAATATTTGAAAATTTTTGTATCCAATTGAAAAAAAATATTTTTTTATAATTTTTAAAATATGTTTTTTTTACTTTAAAACTTTTCAATTAAAAAAAAAAATTTTTTCAACCAATTTAAAATCAAAAAAAGAATAAAATACAATAAAATATTTTTTTAGACGATTTTGTGGTGTGGTTCGATTAACAGACTCACAGAATTTATTAAATTATTTTTTTTTTATAAAATAATATTATATAAGCGGTTTATTTGAAGTGTTTTCATTTATTAATTGAAAAATTAAATTTTAAAATTAATATAATCTAAAGTCAAGACACAATATGTATATTTCACTTTAAAGTGGTTTTACACTGCTTCTTAATTGAGTCAATTAGTAAATGTCCTACATGGAACAGAAATAATTTTTAAATTACTAAATTAAGTCCATTAATTAAATTAATTAGTAAATGTCCTACATGAAACAGAAATAATTTCTTAATTTGTTAAATTAAGTTCATTACGGTTCATTGAGCCGCCTTAACTTCATTAAAATGTGCCTTTGAGTTGTCATATTACTTTCCATTTAATTTCTTATATTATTTATTTAATTTGGGAGATTTCAGTAATTGGGCGGATATAAAGTCGATCGAGTTTTGAGTTACTTAGATCATATTTTCTTGTAATGAATAAAGGTATTTCTGGTTATACAATTCATAGACTTAGTATAGAGATCCATTCTTCAAATAATTGGCTTTCAATTAATCTTCTGGCTAGTTCAAGATGAGAACATTAAGTAAATGAAAGCTCGAGTTTGACAAGTTTATACAGGATAGCTTTCGAAATTGAAAACATAATTGAGAATTCTAAAGATTTATAATATTAACAATTTTCCTTCTTCTATCCATCCAGCTGAATCATTCGTCGAAGTCGATGATGAAGGCAATGAAATCGAAGTTAAGCGCTTCTACATTGAAGGACGTCAGCTAAATGGTGGACGACGACAATGTGTGGAGACACGTAGACGTAAACGTTCTTCCGTCTACGGACAAGAGGATGACAAATCGAATGATGAGATTATGACATCCACCTCAACGGCGCCAGATGGCATCGACACCGCTGTTTCCATAGATGAGGAGGATGATAATGATGTGAGAGCCGATGAGCCGGTAGGTGTGTTTGGCATACTCCAAGATAGCGGTGACCAGGAAGAACAAAACATGGCAGAACATGAAAATGAAGGAGGTGAAGAGGATGACAATGAGAATGAGAATGAAAATGAGGTTGAGGAGGGAGGCGAAGCCACACTCAATTTACCGGTAGTCGCGCAGGTCACACAACAACAAGTAGCACAGCAAAATGGCGTACAGTCAAATTTGGATGCTGATGCCACCAACAACAATGGCATAGTAATTGTACAAACCAATATACCGCCTAAGGTGAATCCAGAGACACACGCAGTTTTTGAACTGCTGCCGGTGGAACAAGAATATGAAGAAGACGAGCTTGATGGCGATGATTATGGTGATGAAGATTCCCATCTATTATATCAAGAAGAAATTAGTCCTGTGAGCACCACAGCTATTTGGTCGACGGGTGAGGATAATCCTGTGCCATATGCTCCGGCTGAGGCTGATTATGAAGGAAATTATGATTTGGCTACGTCTGAGGAGCAGGAGCCCACAGCTAAACCGAAACCGAAACCAACGCTAAAACCCTCGAAAAAACCTTCAAAGCGACCTACGAAAAAACCATCAAAGAGGCCATCCAAAAAGCCTTCACGAAAACCATCGCGTAGACCTTCGAGAAAACCTAAGCGAAAGCCTTCTCGCAAACCTGCCAGAAAGTCTAACAAAAACCGTCATTCCAAGCGTCCATCAAAACGTCCAAACAGATCGGACGTCAATCGTCGTCGCCCAAGCAATAAGCGCAAGCAATCTCCTGTTAGACGTGGCACGAGCAACAATAAGAGACGTCGTCAACGTCCCAATTACCAGAGTGGCAGCTTTAATCGTGTGCGCGAGACAGCCAATCGTCGTAAGAATCACAATCTGAGCAATGTAAATCACAAACATAAACAATTAAATAAGGAGGATTCCGCCGATCAAGGTACAAATACGTATACGAAGTCCGAGACGTACACGAAGACCGGCACTGTGAACGACGAGAAGAATGTCAATTGCATTATTATCAATAAAACCACCACGCCGCGCCCATTCTGGGGTCTGTTCGGTCGCAGCGCCGATGGTGACGAGGCTGAGGCACCCACCGCGAAACCCTACGGCCGAAGGAAGCGCATTAACTTCAGCATACCGGCCTAAGCTTAATTAATAGTGTCAGACAGTAGTGAAATAGCATTAATTTTAATTTAATAACTATTTATTTAATATTTATTTAGAAAAGATAAAAGAGAATAAAGAAATGTACCAAGAACCGCGATTTTGTTAGACAGATTGGACATCCATCAGCATTAACTTCTGTAATCACAATGATCGAGGGTTATAGGAAAATATGATCTATCGTTTGGAGTTGGGAAAAGACTGAAGCTCATGAGCTCGGATGGTCAAAATAAAGTCTAACCTTTAATGAAAATATGATCTAACTTATGGAGTGTTGGGAAAAGATTGAAGCTCAAGAGTTCTGGAGCTCAAGAGCTCGGATGGTCAAAATAAAGGCTAACATTTAATGTATTCTTCGACCAATATGGGGTTTTTAATGAAGTTCCAGCGAAAGCAACACTTCTGCAAAAAGCGGTGACCACTCTGTGTGGACTGTGGACGATCTAAATACTAGAGTTTAATAGTATGCTCCTAGAATACTATTGCGTTCATCGTTTTACCACAATCTGTTTAGAGAGCGAGTCTTCAATATAAAGTGCCCTCAAACCCTGACACCGTTCCTCCTAATGGTATTCCTGTTTCTATGTTGAAGTACAAGACAAAAATTTCAAGTAAATGTTTTGAACCTTCAAGGAGATATGTATGTCTATAAAAATTTAAAAGATCTGAGAGTTTTGAAACATCCATATTAGTTGAGGAATTCCACGTTGCGAATAAAAAGAAGAGAGAAGCCGAAGCTCTACACGTGTAGGCTATCACATGGGGTAGGCACATGGGTCGCTCAAATTGCGGAAGAAGTGTGAGACCGAAGACGGGAGAATCCGTATTGCGTCATTTTAAATTAAGAATTCGACAACATTTTTGTCTTCTTGCTGTTCATATGTAAACATAATGAATTTGTTTGTATTTATTTAGCCGCAAATTTCCACAGCTTAGTTATCTCTTCAATGGAACCCCGCAATTAGACGCATGACTTCTTAAATGCCATAAAAACAGAAACTTCCCACGGTTAAGAGCTTTGGCGTGGCGCGATTAACGAATGCGAATGCGACTACACCCGCATGACATAGAAAAGATTTTCCCAAGCTTTATGAGGCTTTAGCCGAAAAGACTGATAATAGCAGAACAATGCTTTACCGTTTTATGCTGAGCGCGCACAGAGAAAAAGAATAACAACAACTGTAGACAGTGGTGTAGATAAATATGCAAAAACTCGAGTTATCTTAGAAGCAGTGGAGTTACGGAAAGACATGTGGTATCTATATGATTCCATATAGAGCATATGTAAATACTTTCCCGCCCGCCATATTATGAACTTTATGGCTTTTCCTAATTCAACCAACTTAACACACGAATATAATCAAAATGTGCAACGAAGCCGAACGCGGCGCTGGTATTCTTAATTTCTACGGTGTGTCTTCTTCACTTACATACAGAGCTAGCGTTCAGGTGACTTCTTTGCGTTGTAATTGTTGTTTTCTTGTTTTTTTTTTTGTTTTGGCAATCTTTGAGGCTTCTTCCTTTGAACGCTGACGTGTCGAAAATACGTTACAATTGCAATGACTTCGACGCATGCGCACAATCATTAGCGGTCGGTGACATAGCGGTGGTGCACGCAGCATGTGGACGACAGGGAGTCGAAAATTGCGCCTTCTAACTGTGTGGAAACCGCATATGTGCAGCTTAAGGTGTCAAGCGGTGTTCGGAAAATTAACAGCGTGCGTCGTGAAGTTATCAAAAGACGTTCGGAAGACGCGCAGTTGCAGGTATTCCGCGCAATACGGACTCGCGACCCATATGGTCTTACCAATACCGTTGAATTACAATTGGGATATTATCGGCAATGCGCTTTTAATGAGGTTGACATCACGTTGACAGTCGCTGCAACCGAAATTCGATCAAAGAGGGTCGCAGGTTATAGCTAGCGCACTATTGCTCAACAGCTGCGCCTACGAAATTATGCGGCTTACATGCAGTTCGAAAAGACGGAGCTAAAGAAGCCACCGACAATTGTTGAAGAAGTTGCTTACGTTAATTATCAACCGGAAGCCATCATTGCAGTTGGTACCCTTTGACCCTAACGCTACTCGTGCTGTCATTCAATCACATTGGACACTCGATATTGGCGAGCGCTGAAGTGGTGGCTCGTCTTCACGCCAGAACAATTGCTAGTGTAACTCTTGTGAGCTAAAGTAGTGGTGTCTTCGCTAGCATTCTGCTGCACGTGCGGCAGCCAATGTGTCTTCTTGTCGCATTTCTTACATAACAGAAAATAATAACAAAGATAATAGCGCTAGAAAAAATAAATACACACACACACACAAGTGACACTCAGTGAGGACGAACCCTCGCATACACCTGGGCTACGCGCTCCATTTGCACCCTCTTCGCGCAGTGACCGCAAGCAACATAAGGCACGAAAATGGCTTACGAAGTAATCGTACTTGAAATGAAATCAAATTATCTTCTCGAGTGCTGTGAAGTAACTTTTATTTATTTTTTCATTATCAAAATGTCATCAGAAGTATTTGTCTTCGCGTTTCCCCTTCTTAGGTTTGAAGAATTGTTGTAGTATGGTATTCTAAAATTGTAGCACATTTGGCGTAGATATTTAATTTATTAGAATTGAGGAGACTCCATTTTATAGAACTCAACAAACAACGAGAAGCTTCTTTAAATACTTATCTGAAATTACTGAGGAAAGAACTTCATTTACCCGGTAACCTAATGGGTGGTAAGACTTCGAAATTTGTCAAGAAGTTGCCTGGTTGCCATTCTGTTCCGGATCTGGTCTAAAAATTTCTGTCGAAAGTCCAGCAGCCAAACTTTCGCCCCTTTTCTAGAACTCCAACTTCGATCTTACTTCAAATTATATTTCCGTAGGTTCGGTTTGAGCTTTCCTAGTGGTTAGGTCTGACTTCACTTTCCTGGGGTTATCCAACAAATTGCTGCATGTTCAAGATTCTTCCGAAATTTTAAAGAGACGTTCGGAAATCGAGCAGTACTCAATAAAGACCTACAGCAACTGCGCTCGAAGCGATAGAATTTGGACTAGTTCTTAACTTATTTTTCCTTATATTACTTTAGAAATGAGCTAATCTTTGATCTTGATGGTCCAATTTATGGATACTTGTGTCCTGTAGGTCTATATTTAAATAGGGTCTATCATGTTCTTAAGGTCAAGAATCAAGAATAATCTTCTGTTAGTAAACCACAACTCCAAACATTCTGAGTTACTTCAAAGCATTGCTACAAAGCCTCGGATTTTTCTAGATGACAGGTCCGATTTAAGAGTCGTTCAAGAGTCTTCCGAAATATCGAATAGATTCACAGAAATCGAGCAGAAGCCATCAAGACACCAATCAAGTCATTTTTAGGGATTTTATAAGCTTTTGTAGCTTTAAAGCTTCAGATTTTACTGCCCTTTGGGATTAGTTCTTGACTTGTTCCCACTTATGGACCTTATGGATTACTTTAGAAAGCCTATACATTGCATAACATATAGAACCATCAAAGTTCGATAATAGTCTTCAATGGATGACCCACACTTTTTAAATACAACAATGAAAGAAGTGCAAAAGCAAATACAAATAACAAAAGAAAGAGCCTGAAAGTGCAATAATTTAGTGGAGCGCATGATGTAAATGTAAGATTGTAGGTTAGTCTCTTCAGGTAGTTGAAAAAAGATGAATGTCATATGGGTTCATCAACGCTTTATTATCGGCAGTCAAGATGACCCTCGTACTCGTACAATTCTATGCCACATTACGCGCCATTCGTTGCACACTCACAGTTGGTAGGTGGTTAATGGTTCTTCTGCTGCTGCCATCGGCAACAGCAACGCGGTGGCGGCTCGGTAGGGCACGTGCCCTCTCAAGCGCGAAGAAACATGCCATGATGCAGCGCGTCTTATGCGCGCCCTTCCGCTTTTTACTGCCGTCGTTGCAGCTACAACCTGCACACAAAAAGATAGCAACTCTCCGAAGATGTTACCATTTGACTGTTGCTTCCTCTTCCACGCGGCACTTCGATTCGTCTTCGTGAATGTAACTGTGTGTAGTTTGGACGTAAGTTCGACGACCAGAATTGAAATAAAGTGGCGCGCATTTAGACTGCATTGCTGTGCAGTTCTTGGCCAGAATGCGGGTTCCTGCTTGCTGCTGTTATCTCTAGCTCTACAGCTTGCCCTCTGCTTACAACAACATTGTTTCTTTATTTTTTTTATTGTTAACAAGTCGTTATTTGTCGCTGCACTTTCGAAGACACAATCGAATGAAGTACTCAAGCACATGTTGTGGGACAGATGAGAGAATGCAGTGTAGAAGGGAAAACCGGAAGAATGGACGGATGGATGCGTTACGCGCGTGTCCACCTGGCTGTTGACGAACTAAGTTATCAAGTCTTTATAGTTTACAATGTGAAGGTATGCAATTGAAGTGTGAAATCCCGCCGAAATATTATTCGTATCTTCTTAACAATGAAATAATGTATTTTTGAAGATTTTCATATACAAAAATGTCGTAACGTTGGATGATTTCCTTCATAACCCACTTAAATTATAACTTTTTCCAGCTAGTTAACTTTTTGGGCCTTATATAGTAGCTTAACCAATACCTAATGAATCCGGCAGGGCAAGGATGTTAAGTTCTCAAGTATACTTTTGAATATATCCCGTCTTATTCTTCTTGACTGGCGTAGACACCGCTTACGCGGTTATAGCCGAGTCCAAATCAGCGCGCCACGTATCCCTACTTCTGGCAGTTTGGCGCCAATTGGTTATACCAAGCGAAGCCAGGTCCCTCTCCACCTGGTCCTTCCATCGGAGTGGAGGTCTCCCTCTTCCTCGACTTCCACCAGCGGGTACTGCATCGAATACTTTCAGAGCTGGAACACTTTCATCCATTCGAACATGACCTAGCCAGCGTAGCCGCTGTCTTTTTATTCGCTGGCCTATGTCTATGTCGTCGAATAACACATACAGCTCATCGTTCCATCGTCTGCGGTATTCGCCGTTGCCAATGTTTAAGGGACCATAAATCTTCCGCAAAACCATTCTCTCGAAAACTCCTAGTGCCGTCTCATCTAATGTTGACATCGTCCAAGCTTCTGCACCGTAAAGTAGGACGGGAATGATGAGAGACTTGTAGAGTTTGGTTTTGTTCGTCCATAGTAGCACCTGTTGGCAAGAGTGATTCTGCGTTGGATTTCCAGACTGACATTGTTATTGCTATCCCGTCTATATTACTGATCAGAACCAAGTGATCCTTCAAGAACCTATACTTTTGAAAATTAGAGATCTCGGCTTTACTTAATTTGGACTAGTGAGTAATTTACTCAGAACTGAGTTTGGATCGGTGAATAAGTATAACAGAAGACAATCAATTTCTTACAAAGTAATTGTACATTACTTAAATTTCAAAGCCAGATTCGAACATCTGAAATCTAAGGGTTTCTTTGAGTATATCCAACTCCAGAAAGTTTCTCATAGAACTGCATAAAATTACTCATGAAGGAAGAGGCGACCGTGTTTCATATTCATGGTTCTTCAAATCTAATAAGCAAGCTTAAAATTATTTGAAAATAATAAACACATAGGATAAAAGAAACTTAATAAAACGCGCTTGAGCGATTCACTTGCCAAGTTAATTTACCTCCTATTATCGCACATCTCTTCAACAGCAAACACACCTCCATATTTACACCAATATAGGTATAAGCGGCTCACCCTCCACCTCACAGGATAATCATTGTCATCACCGAAATAATTTCCATGCATTAATGCCTTTGTAATTGAATGACCTTTTTGGTGACTCCTCGCCGCCGCCGCCACGTGGATTACTTCATTTCACGCAATTTATCCGCAAATGAGTACAAAACCGACAACAGCAACAATAACAACAAGAGATTTAATAGAGTTCACTGGAATGAGCCAAAAGTCATCATTGCAATCCCATTAGACGTTGTAAAGTGGGATGATGAAGAGCAAATTGAATGAAAAATGTATGCTAAAAAGGCGCGTCTCATCCGATAATCAGGGGCCCGGCACAACAACAGACCACCACCTGCCACCCTAAGTAAGAGTTCACCCTCTCCGCCTTCATGAAAATAATATCTCGAGCATTTGACACACCAAAATCCACACAAAAGAGATGCCAACGGGGACCTGACATATTTACATAACGGTAAATGAGGGCGCAAAACCACCCTCGACACGGCCGAACACACGCAGCAGCAACAACAATAACAGCAAAGTTGCTGACATAGTAACAGCATCAGATATGGGCAGCAATAACAAGAACCATGCACAGCAACAATACGAATACCAACAACACCAACGAGCAAATGAGCAAATAAATGCGAGAAAACAACAAATTGACTCTTGAATTTTCACGCCACAAATGGGTGTGGCACAAACAAGCTGAGCTGTGCTGAATTGAGCTGAGACCATGACCGCTATGCAGGGGTGGCTGCCGTTAATCTCTTATAGCTGTGGGATGTAAATATATATATATATTCTAAATTTTGTTGTTGTTGTGACACGAGATAATAGCCGCCAACACGCAAAGCGGACACGAGATCGCTGAGGCTCATTGCTCATTACTCAACGGGTGTGCGACATGTGGGATTTACAATGACTTTTTGACAACAACACAAATAAAAATACAAACACACAGTGCAAACGCTAACGGTAAACTGTAACAATGGCAACTGGGTGGGAACACCTTCATTTTAAGGGGGTTGGCAGCATTTGTTTAGGCAATATGTTGCAATTACCACCCCAACCCAATCCAACGTTGAGAGCTTTAAGCGTCCGAGCGGTGCAATGAATCAGACACAGAATTTGCTCGGCCGCAAGGACTAAGTGGTATTTGGTATTTGAGCATATGTTTTCAAGTGCGTTAATGTTGCCACATTGTTTGGTTATCCGTTATGGTTATGCTACAAGTTGTTGGGAGACCAAAGTGGGAGTGGAAAAAGGTTAGCTATCAACACAATAATTTAATTATTGATGATGAGCGCGAACAATTACATCCGGCTGTTAAAAGTAGCAATGTCGCTCTCTGATTTGCTTTACCAAGTTCGTTAGGAATGCTATTCTAAATCTTTAGTTATTTTTATTTTGAGAATTATCGTATAAATCCCTTGATGGGAGAAGTATAAAAAAAAATTGTTCTTGTAAGTCAAAATTTACGGCAAATTTATTTTAGGTGATCTTTCACTAGTCCCGAAATGGTCCCGAAGTATTGAAACTGTCCCGAAATGATACTGAACAGGAAACGCCGTTACAGACTGGAGATCCTGAAGCTGAAATTAGCTGGAAAATTGTTTTGACTCTAGCCGTTTAGAAATCTCTTTAAAAGGTTTTTATAATTCATACTTTTTGAAACTCACATCCAAGTTAACAAGATTTATAATCAGTTCTAGCACCAACTGGCGTTGATATCAATATAATATCTTCAGGATCGTTCTGCTTTAGTACATTTTATCCTACCAGGTTTAACTGGTTCTGAACAAAGATATAAAGAAATAGAGTATATACTATCATCAAATAAAGAGACAGAAATACTATTCTTCTATCGACATAACAGAGTTAGCACTATAGAATATACAAATTATACCACGAATGTTGGGTTTTCCAACGAACGGAAAGGAGCTGGATTTATATCCGGCCAAGGAAAGTTGTAACCTCGGACCCTTTCAGTATGTTTACTCTCGATGTGCTTCTATAGATCTAACTTGCTTCGTCTTACCAAAAATCTAGTCCATGACACCACTTTTTTCAGATAATAACTGCCTTCTCAGTACTAAAAAACTTAGCAACGCATTAATTTGATACAAAATTATAACTAAATTTCCACCCATACTAGCCGCAGAAGATAAAAATCAAATAAGCGCTCGCTAGCCAGCCACGCGCTTTTAGCTTCAAGGATAAAACTGAGGATACTAACGAACGAGAGTCATTCTGTGTATTTATCGATTTTCTCAACCCTCCCAGGTGAGTGTAGCGAGTGCGTCGCAAACCAAAAACAACTATCCGACATACACACACGTGGAATATATTTACCGTTATACACACTTAGAAAAGCATATTACGTAGATATGTGTACATAGTCACCAGACAATAAACAAACTATCAATTTTGTGCCTCGCACCGACGCTGAGATAGACCAGGCTAGGGCTGCAGACCATCGGCATATATCAGGTAACTTGAATCTGGTTGCAGAGCTGCTTCCAGCCACGCAGAGTACAAGGATATGTACACCCAACTGCCCCGCGGCCAACCACCTCGACGCTGCGACCTCACGCTTACACCCCCGCAACCTCATTGCGAGCTTACGTCGGCCTCCGCATAGGCTGCGCTGACAGCAAAGTCGAAGTCAGCAGCGCTGCGTGTCAGTATCCTTGCGTGCTTTGCTGGCTTGTCAACATTCCACACACACATCCCACAAATAAAACTTGAAGTTTGTATGGGGGTGAACACTGAGCACGCTGAGACCGGCAGGTGAGGCATCACTGAGTCGTTTGATGAAGTTTCACGCTGCTCCCGTTGTGTTTCCGTTTAGTTTTCGGTTTCGCTCGTTTGGCTGCTTTTTATTCCAACTTCATCGTGTGGGCTGCTTTATTTACCTTTTCGGAGGGTGAAGTTGGTAAAATAAGTTTGTAGAGATGTACAGGAAGTGTGGGTGCACAAAGACACACATTCATACGAATGCAAGTATAGAAGTATATAGACTATAGGAGCAAGAAGGACAAGCACGAATGAGTTTATACGAGTACGGCTATGTTCTGGGTAAATATGTATGTATTATGTGTGTACATAAAGTTTCTCGGTAAAAGACAACCTCGGTTGCTGGAAGTTGGGCAGACGATCGATATTCGTACAGCAGATGAACGATGTACACAGGGAGACCAAGGTGATAAATAAGTAACTACATACAGAGCTATATGTATGGAGATATAAATGTATACATAACATCCACATATACATATATATATATGAAGAGTTCGAATAGTCAGATTACTTTGGTATTTTTTACCTACAATGGGTTCCTGGACAGAGTGAGATTCCTGGAAACTATGAATCAGATGCACTAATCAGATTAGACACAATCTTACAACTGGATTTCAATAAATAGGAAAGACACATGTCCTTGGCAACTTGTAGACAATTAGTAGATGAATATGTTATAGATTTGGCTGAATCTGGTAAAAACAATCGCTGACTTCTTCGACAAGCCGAAAAATATAGACAGAATGAAATAAATGATTTATATGTGGACTTATGAATAGGATTGCTAACAGAACACTGTCTGATTGAAAAAAAAAACATCAGTAGATTGGGGATACTTTACAGTAGAAGCTGCTACGAAATATCAGAAGAAAAACTTCTATGCGACTGCAAGGCTGTGTACAAGAGAAAAATCGATCAGGGTTTCTTTGAAAATGTCTCGGAAGTTGCTCACATAAAACTTTTTGAATTGCTTAGCCTTATCAAATCCACAGAGTCAGAGAGGACATGTTAGCGTGAGGAAATTCCAGTCCCGGAATGGTTTCACACCATTCCTTTCAATACCAAATTCTTCCACTTGAAAGATATCGAACATCCTCGTACTTAAACTCAAGTTCAATTTGAGCTATTGTAACTCTACTTCTCCGAGTCCTATCCTCTTTATTTGTTTAGACTTTTTCTCAGTTCTTACCTTCCTTTCAGAATTTGCTATGAAAACTTTCTTTTATAACTTTAAAAATATCTTCACCTTAGAAATTATCGATTAACTCCTTTGAGTAGTAATGAATATATTAAGGGAAGCATTAAAAAAGTTTATCCTGGACATTTACAAGTGCTTTGCAGAATCCAAAAAAGACTTTCTGGACATATTCTAAAATATATTGGATTGATTGTAAAATATATTGGATTGACTCACTACTACTAAATGCATAAAGCTCCGATTACATGTACTATTTTGTGGCCCATGATTTTTAATCCGAAATACTACAGTAGATGTCAAATGAATATTGATTGAGCAAACAGAAAACATATGTAACCCCAGAATATTAACCCTTGAACTGAGGATAAAACAATTTAGAGATGTTGGCTTTAAGAAAAGGAAGAGCTTTGGAATATGTTACACACCGAGAATTAATAGAAAGATAACAGAGTTCGGAGCCCGAACTCGAGCTAATATAATAACTGTCATATTAATTACCTTATAAACCACTGACAATTTTATGACGAGCTCATCAAAAAGAACCCTCCAATTATTGACCTAGCATCTTGCAGTCGATAGCCGAAATCAATTTAAGTCAATTTAAAGATTTATGCCGCAGTTTCAATAGTGGCGCGCCGAAAAAAGGGAGCATCAATGCTGCAGTTTATCCGCATTTGATCCCTAATTATCCATAGAATTGTGAGCATTCGAACGCACCTTTTAAACAACATTAGCAACGCATGCCAACGCCCACGCCCACACCCTAAAGACCAACAAACGAGGACCGCAACGAAGAAGAAGGGGGCCGCACTAATATACGAGTATAAAAAACATCTGCCAGATAGTTAAACAATCTGTCAGACTGACACATGCCACAGAGCGCCGCTTTGATGGAACCAACAGACGTGCACTCGCGCCAACTTGGTCGTATCGTCAAGGCAACCACGCAGCCAAACAGCCAAACAGAAAACGAGAGCAGCGCAAAATACAGCCGAAAATAGAGCAGACAACCCCTACAACAACAAGCAGCGAGCGAGTGAGCCGTGTTCACACCTTGCCGTAGCCAGATAACCGATTTGTGTGCCGAACAAAAAAAAATAAAAAAGAATTGCTATGGCAAAAACAACAATAATAATAAATCAGTAGAAATTAAGGGCGGAAACGCGTACCAACAACAACTCGATTGAACTGTTTAATTTCGTTGTTTTACGGCAAAAAACCACAAAAACAAATCGAAGCTGAAATTGAAGTCAAAGTGAACGAAGTTGTTGTTGCCAACAGTTGTAGCGCTAAACAGCAGTCGTTAGTTTATTCTTGGCACATGCCATTGACCCAGCCACTAGCGGTGCCGTGCGACGTTGTAGCGGTCAATAGCCCTGCAGTGGCTAAAACGATCGCTAAACAAGTCGCATTCGGTTGGGGAAGCAAAAGAAACTGTAAAGCCGACATTGGTGGTGGTGGTGCAGCCGTTAAGGATAATAGCCACTCATTCAGCTGTTCATACAAGGAGATGAAGAAGTTGAGCCGAACGCACAGACGTGTGGAGATACGTAGTGAATCAGGTAATACAACTCTCATGCATTTTGAATATTATGAAGTTTACGGCATTTGAGTTGAATCATATTTTCATAAAAACAAGCAGAAAAACGTCGAAACTGATGAAAATTGAACATTGATCACGTTATTTAAAGAAATTCCCTAATTCTTAAAGATCATTGAGAACGAAGATCTCAGGAACACACAAAATAAAATTTGGTATATTCATCAAAGATCACAATAATTAAACAAAATTGTCATTCTCAAAGATTATTGGGAATGAAGACCCCAGGAACCCACTGAGGTCTCAAAAAAAAATATTCTGTAAAGATCAAATAAAGGATTGTTCTTATTAAATCGCCTCATTTCTCTTAATACTCCAAATGTAGATATGTGTGCACACATAGATCCCGTGGAGAACCATAATTAACGGATCCCTCTTACTTACATTTCATTTGACAAGAGGGATCTGAGATCGGCACGCAATACTTCTGTTCAGTTTGAAGTTGTAAATTAAGTTTTCTTGAATGTATAATCCCGAAACTTGAGTTCTTATTAAATCGGCTTCTAAGTCAAATAAGGCTCCTAGTCTAATTTTAAGGTCTTTTCATCAAACCGAGAGTAGTTGTAAAACTACTATCTCTTTACATAAGGTTAAACTGAGTTCAACCGAACATCACAGAATCAACGGGTATTTTACCTGGAGAAATGACGTAACCGATATTGTATTTATAATCCCCGAACTTTCCAATACATATGTATAATACTTCTGTCTAACATTCCCAATGTCTACTCATCTGTTTCTGACATTATCTACGTTCAAAGGATTCAATTGAGCATAAGTAAAGATCCTACTTTGTAGTATTCGTTCTTCCTTGAAATATTAAATAGGATATTATATAATATTTTCCAATGTCCCAGAACTCTACGATATATAATCTTCGTCAATACAGGAAGAGTTGAAATATTTCTTGGAGGTCTACTTGAGAAGAGAAGCAATTGACTGCAAATGTCTTCGAAGTAATAAAAGATCTCAAGGTCTTTCGTCAGCTTTATAAAATTTAGTAGTAGAGTAGCGTTTAAATTCTTAAAGGCTCATCCTCAATTATGAAGAGATCTCATTGGCGACAATCGAAAGAAGAAATGCTCAAAGAATGAGTTACAACTTCTTCGCATGAAATCAACAAGTTTCTTTAGCCTAACTATTATCCACGTGCCGCCGCCAACAACTGCTTGCCACACGGTGTGCACTCGCGGTTACAGCTAATTACAAAACATAAAAAGCGTTGAGCCTGAGTCCCCTCAACAACTTGCAGTCGACGCGAACATCCTTAATCTCCGACGTCGATCATTTGCCATTCGAAAAACCATTAATACCACAAGCGGGCACACACAAAGAAAGACCAAAGAGCACTTGTAATGAGTATTTTGTGGCGCGTGCGCACCTTGCAACAGACAGCAAAGACACTGCGCTTGCATGCATAGCGGTCCTTGCGAGTTCTCCAGGCCCGCTTGCATGTTTAGCCACTGCGGTGATCATCTGCAAGCTGCAATTGCGAAATGTGAAGCTGGGGATAACAGTTGTTGCGGCAGATCATTGCTGCAGCCAATTTAGAAGTCACTGATCCGAGCCACACAAAACGCAAGTGAGTAATAGAAAGGGTTAAAACTGCAGCGTTGGCTCGACTTGGACGGGATGTTTATCCTTTTGCAACATCTTCTGTCTTCTCTCGCGTTGTACTGGCTTTTGTTGCAACTGTTGGTAATTTCGAATGCAGGTTCTTGTTACTTCTTGCGTGTATCCTGTCTTCCGGACTTGTTGATGTTGATGTTGATGCATTTGCCGCGAAGTCATTGAGCCCCCTTATTGGGGGATTCCGCTGCAGATGCGATCGCTACGCTGACCGCACGTGTCCTTTATTTACGAGATCAATTCAAAGATGTTGCTGCATTAGGGATGTTGCACCTGTTGCCACCTGTCGTTGTGCTGGCCTGCGATCCTGCCGCATTATAATCTTATGGGTGTCTTTATGTACACATGTTTGCTTGGCTTTACGAGTGTAACTTCGGCGCAAGCAGTTATTTTTATCCCTTGTCAAGTGAACGGTTACTTTTTCAGGATAATAAAATTATGGCGAGTCATGAAAAGGAAAGCAATTTACATTCATTTGCCTTCGAAGGCACTTGCGGAGGAATATAAAAGTTTTTCTATACCCACATAACAGTTTGTTAGTGCGAGCAGTTAGCAATTAATTTCTTTTGGAGATCAGAAGGGGTTGATCTTGCGTTGGAATCTTCACTTTGTCTTTCGTGTTTTTACAGAATTTAACGGTTTATTATGAAAGAAATGTAACAAAGATGGAACAATATTTAAAAAATATATTTATATGTTGCCTTATGGTACAAGTTTATTCTGAAGACGACTAGACGCTTTCTCCTCCATTGTTCATATTTTGCTAGACTGAAACTAAAACAGCACGCTGGTATGAACTTCGGTGAACCCGATGAACTGACCCGAACACATATCTCTTGAGGGTCCATTACATCCATACCTATGAGTTTGCGGCATCGCAAAGGACCGGCGACTTTAGTTATCCAAGTGCGATCTCTCGTTGCTCTGTCGTGAGGATCAGCCCTATTACCTAACCTAACCTTATTCTAAAGATATCAAAAGACTTCAGATAGAAGCTACTTACCCCCTTCCAAATTTCTGATTTCTTCTTCTGAAGTATAGTATAAAATATAGCAGATTAAGTTTCCGGATTTTGTCCTCAGCGAGGACGCTGATCTCAGAATTCAAAGGAATAATCATGGAAATAAATATTGTGATTATCAAGAGACTGGCTCATACTACTTCATCGGTATCAAACAGGTGAAAGATAATTATAAGCATATGATAAGACTAATTAGAATATGATAAGGAAGGGACCTCTATTTACAAGACTGGATTTGTTAGTAAATTATTCGAAGCATTTCATAATAAAAAAAATATATACAATTTTTTAGGCACATTTCGAAAATAACCTGAGTTCCTTTTTTTTTCTATCCTTATTTCCCTATTCCACTTGTAATGTGGTGAATTCAAAGCAGTCGAGTTGATTAAATTTGAGTTTTATCGCTGTAACTTTATCGATCAACTTGCTACTGTTGAACCCCAACCAATATTATCTCTAAAAATCACACGAATCCTGAAAAATCTACGCAATAAAAATTGCAAAGGTATTTTCATTCTGGGAACAGGTACCACATTCCAAATGATTGTCATCATCCAAAAGTCAAGTCAATTTTATTACAAAGACTTTCTTTATAACCGAACTCAATATTGTGTTTACTTTCTTGACACTTTTATCAGCAAATAAAGAAACCAATCATTTCAGCAAACAAGTCAATAAGCTTTTCTAATAAAAAGTCATATAAGTTTTGAGAATTATCTATAAACACATACATATATATATTTATTAAGCAAATATATTCAAAAAATGTCATTACCAGCTTTGAACGAAGCTCTTTCATTGTGATTTTTGCATTCTTCGATGATTCAGTGGCGCCAAATCGCATTTTTTAAAGAAATTGTCACAAATGCTAAAATGGGGGAGCTTGTCAGTGTTTTGACATGACATCAACTGCGGTACAGTTATCTTATCTGGATATGAGAGTGAATCGATTCTGGTCTATAGTTGACTAAAAGCTACTAGTGAAGGGATAAGGCATCTAAACTTTTCTAGTATAACGAATCAATGTTTCTGTTAGTTTTAAGCCATCTACGAATGGTTGAAAAAAGTTTAGAGAAATTTTGAAGTTCTTAAGCTCTCGAGGACTGACGAAATGCCTGTTTCAATTATTGATAAATAAGTTTCAATCGATTCCACTATGTACGAAGTCACAAGGTCCCTTGGAATACTGCCAATACCTTGAGGTAACACTTAGTTCGATTTATATCTATAAATTTTTTGATGGTAACTTGTGTAACAAAGCTTGTGGATCTTACTGGCCATATCTGAAGATAAAAAGGAGAAAGAGACACAGTGTGCTTAAAATGTATTATAGTGATATAATATTTTATTATTAATAATATTTTATTTATATTTAATTATACCAGTTTATGAGATTTCTACCAGTTGCTTGTTTGATTCACCACACTGCAGGTATAACAAAATGGAGGCTCGAGTAGTTGCTTTAATTTTTCTGAATAAGAAATGACAATTCTTCTTTTTCAAAAATAGTCTCATACTTTCATCAGAAGAAAGCCTTTAGTAGTTAAGAATTAATAATTGTACGAGTATATTTATATTTAAATTAACCTATAAAAATTATATATAAATGGCGATTTTATTTCGAATCACTTCAAAAGGCAAAATTACGACGATGTTCATTACTTCATTGGTCTTTACTTATTTCTTTGCTGTTGTTGCTTTTAAGAAACTGAAAGTGTTGCCAACAACATGCATGATTATTTATACACAATTATATAGTATATGTTTGTTGTATGTGATATGAAAACATTTAAAAAGCGCAATACGTTTACCCACAAGCTCCACAAACGAGTGTGTGGCTGTTCTTCGCTTTTTCTCAAAGCGTCGGCAGCGGGAAGTGGTATAAATGCAGCTTACGCCTAGTTGCTTCTCAATGCTTGCGCTTTGTTGTTGTTCGCTGCATTTGCATCATTTTTTCCATGTAATTATACAAGAAATATGATGTTTATTGCATTATAATTAATTACCGTGGCGCGCTGGGTATTTAAACACGCATTCGCTTCAAGTGCTTTTTAAGTGGGGGAGTTATGATTTTTTCCGCAGATGTAATTCTAGTTTTTTTATACGTGAAAATTTAGCTATTTTTTATTTGTTAAATTTTGGAGAGTAGCGATTCGAATATGCAACTGGTATACATCTTAAAAACTGGTATAATAAACTAGAAATACATGAGCGAAGAACACTTTAAATCCATATGCTTTCTTATACAAAATTTCACGGATTAATTTAAAGCTCAAGAAATTGCGAATCGAATAAACAATTGGTATAAATCTCATAAACTGGTATAATATAAAATATAAAATTTTAATAATATATTGAGGTCTCTACATACTCCTTTATATAAAATTTCACTGTATAACTTTATTGTGCTTTTTACATCTACAACAGATTATAAGAATGGTGAACCGAAGATACCTATAACGTTTAAATATGACATTAATAACTATATATGAGGAGACTTGTTTATAACACTTCTTTAATTAATAATTCAAGAAAATATTTTGATAGAGATATATAATACTCTTGACACACACTATCAGTTTTATTTGAGGCCCTGATTGTCACCAAGAATTTCAATACATTAGGTCCAAGATTTATATATTTCTTCAACAATTGAACTTTTTTTACTTTGATTTTTAATGCTCTTTTTTTGCGAATACTGGAGAATGTGGCTTAAGTGTTTAAGAAATGAAGGGGCTTAATATTTTTTCTGAATAATTCCTAGTCTATGGGGAAAACAATACATTCTTGCAGTCAATGTATCTTGCTAAAGAAGAAATAGAAGGTAAATGAACCCACAATTCCGGTATCGAGACACTTAAAATATACGAGGAGTGTTAAAAAATTGGAAATTTTAAAATTCCACGGGCTTGGAGAGGGGTTAGGCGTCGTTTTTAAAAGCTCACACTTTTTTGTTCGTGAATTCTTGGCCAAAAACAATACTGTAACGATGCCGAGGGCCCCATATTCGCCAGACATGACACCGTTTGTTTCTCATCCATTACCAAAAATAAAGATAACCTCAAAGGGCCGTCGCTGAAAGAGCCAAAGGCTATCCCAAAAATCGAGTTATAGAAGTGTTTTGGGGATTGGAAGAAGTGGGACAACATTAATTTAGGCGAATGAATTAATATTTTTTTAAAACGAAAATTCCCGAGGGAGCTTTAGAACTCACACATTTAAAATAAGACTCTCTATATTTTTTTTACTCTGAAGTGATCGTTCAAGTGGGTCAGTATCTACTAGTACTGACTGCCAGTATGTATTTAAAAAATAAACAAAGAGTAACAGGGGAAGTGAAAGTTGGAGAGACAGATGGAGGGGGGTCAAGGAATATCAAAACAATTTGAGCAAGAATTTAAACAAATAGGGCAAAGAGTGAACCCCAGATGAAGAAAACTTGTTAGTATCAAAGTGTAAAAATTCCTTAAACTATTAAATTTTATTTAATTGAAGCATCGCCCAACAATCGGTTAAACTAACCGTTACACATATAGGCATATTAACCAATATGTGCAATAATACTTGAAAAGTTATAAAATACTCTTATTAATAACCATAATTTACGATGGAGATACGTCATGTGTTGTTGCAGTTTCCTTGTTGTGTGCAGCAAATTATAAAATTAATATACATAGACAACAACAGCAGCAATAAGGCGCTTGGGCAACCAAATGCACATGAGGGTGAGTGTGTATGCAGCAATTTGTTGGTGTTGCTCTAAAGAGTTGGCTAAGATTTAATTAATTTTTATTGTTATACAAAGCTATTGGCACAACAAGCACACGCCAAGCTCTTAGCAGACAGGCAGACAGCCATACATACATAGATATATATATATATACATATATATCAGCTTTAAATGCACATAAATATTGGCCAGTTAGCAATAAAGTGACGCTGGCAGCGGCCTCGCATGTCGGAAAGTTAGCCAAAGCGCGCTTAGCAAAGTTGTGTGTGTGGGTGTGTGTATGTATGTATGTATGTATATAGTAATGTATAACAGCTCCAATACCATCGCCATCGTCAGCGCCATCAGCAAGTCGAGAGCCAACCGCGTCTTGATCAGCGGCGCTATCTTTTTGCAACCACATGCAAGTATATATATATGTATATAAATATATATATAATATAGATATATATGCTCGCGCACATCATCATCATCATTGCCATTCTGGTCCGTTCACCAATGATGGACGTTTTGGATTCGAATTTCCACATTTCGTGCTCAGCGACTTGGCGATCGGCGTGCGGCACTTGTGGAGAGGCGGTGCGGCGTGTGGCGCTTGACGCTTTCGATTGCGCACGCGCAACATTTGCTGCATTTATGAGGCTGCACAATGCAATTGACGGCATGTATGTGCAATAAATGTGCACATATATATCTATTACTGTTTGTTTATGGCCGTATGCACCTAGCAGACAGTCAGACAGCGACAACAACAACAACATAGCATTCAGCAAGCGTTGGCGCCAGCAAAACATCAACCATCAACTGAAATCTTGAATGATTTGCGTGTATTTGTTGTTGTTATTATATTTGAAATTGTTGTTATAGTGTTTATTGTTGTTGTTGTTGGCGCGCTTACTTCCCCCACATTTTCAAAAATGTCTGCGCGCACACGATTCCGCGTTAATTCACTTTTTCGCGATTTTTTTCTTATTCTTTGTTTTTGTTATTTTTTTTTCAACATTACTGTAATTACAACATTTATGTTTTTTGTTGTTGTTGTTGGTTTATTGCAATTATTTCATGAGTTGATTTTTCGTTGATGAAAACGAAAGTGTTTTAATTCTGCGGCGCTTTGCTTATTTTGTTGTTGTTTTTTAATAATTTTTCTTTACTTCTTGCCTTGCTGTTGTTGTTGTTGCTGCGAGCGTCTGCGCTTAGCGGATTTTTGTACCAGTTTCATGGTTGCACGTGATAATTGTGATTTCTGGTGTATTTGTTGTTGTCGTTGTTATTATTGTTGTAGCTAGCAGCTTGCTATGTACTAATATTTGTTGTTGTTGCCTTTTTAGTTTTCATAATATCGTTAGTAATTTGCTGCTTGCCAATAATTTTCCTACTGCTCCAAAAGGCATGCTATGTACTAATACATACATACATATATACATACATACATGCCTACATATGTGTATGTATGTAAGTGTTGTGCACTTATTTAGCTCAAGTCGTCTTCTCAAAGCGGAACAAATTTCATATTTTGCCACATTTCTTCGATGCTTTTCCTTGTTTCGTCTTTTTTATTGCTTTTGCTTTCGATGTTGTTGTTGCTATGGTTGTTGTTTTTTTTTTTGGTGAAACATCGTTTTTTCAGAGACAGGAAGTATTTTATGACACTCAGCCATGACTTGGCTTAATCGTTGGATTTTTGTTTTGATACATGAGTACATACATACTCGTATATATATATAAGTACAAACTTGCTCTTATTTATATTTCCCGTTAAATACATACAAACATACATATATAAATACTCTTACATACATACATACATGCTCTCAAACACTTTCGTTTACATATAGCCCATACTTCCTTGCCATAATTGCTCGCGTTTTCGTGAAAAATCAAGAAGTAGACGATTTATCAATTAAACCTAACCTCAAAAGTGAAAAGCGCCGGAGAGCAATTGACTATGTCATGCGCTAATTCGTTGATTTTGATGATTTATACTCTTAATTAATTTGAAGACTAATATTAATTACATATTTAAAATGAGATTACAACTTCACTTTTGTCTTAAACCAGCAGTTAATATTTTTATGTTAAGTTTTATAACCTATCTTTGACTGTAACTGTCGCATAACTTTAGATTATAGTCAATTAATCATCCAAATTAAATAGTTAAATTCGAATATTTAGTTAATGAGAGCACTAACGTAATTATCAACAGTTTTCTCAATAAAAAACTATGAAACAAATTTCCTCTTGAATGAGTTATGTATCGTGTTAATAATTAAATGACAGTTCATTTAAATCCTGGTTAAACTAATCTACAGGTTATTTGCTAAGATGAATAAGCATTGACCTATCATATCAGCCCGAACTCTTTGATAGTGCATAATTCCTTTTACTTTCCCAATTCGAAGGTTTAAGAGGAATTTTTCACTTTCAACTATTGAGTAAAATGTATCTTTCAAAGCCTCTAAAATCTGACCTTTAGAACTAGATCTTTAGGGTTGGAGCTTTTGTCATGGTAATATGTCTCAATGTCTTTCAAAGCCTCTAAAATCTGACCTTTAGAACTTCATTATCGGATACAGCTATCGCTAACACTTATAATATTCCTCTGAACTTATGGAGCTATTGAAATCTCATATGGTTCTCTTCTTCTTCATTGTAGAACTAAAGATGTTGTTGTTAGATATATAAAGCTTATATAAACAGTACCCTTATTGATTGAGGATATTTCCAGGTAAAGCAATATCATCAGCTTAATATGCTGAGAGACTTCCCTATAAACGCCCAACTCTCGGGATGGGTGAATACAACAATATATCGAAAATCATAATTAGATATATGTACATAGCATGAGGTAAGATTAAGTAAAGAGGTATCCATTAGATATCTTGCGATCACTTATTCTACGTATATAAGCTAAAACTCAATGCTTGCCTTACTTTACCTTGCCTTGTTTTACCTCTAATTTTTCGGGAATTATAGGGAATTTCGTTTCCCCATATACACGTACCTATGTATTTATTGACTCCTGACTAGGTATTCGACGAAGTTTATACAGCATTAATTTTCTTATAAACAGTGTCCTTACAAAATTGAAAATTCGGGTTATAATTACCATATCTTAAACTATATCTAATCTGGAGCTTCACCCATCAAAGCTCTAAACTCTATTTAAATATGTATAACTGCAATATAAATAAGCTCATCTCATCCAATGCTAAAAAACTATTAAATGACTATTACAGCGAGAACAACAAATGCATAAACACCTCATCCATAAAACTGCAACGACCATAAACTGGTCATCTTAATGACGCCAAGAAAAATTACGCAGCAATAAAACTAATTTAAAATGTGTTCCTCTGACTGGCTATGGTCTTTGCGTGTAACCCGAAGGATCAAATTGTAATACGCTTGTTGCTGCCTGGCAAGGTAAGCTGACCGCTACCCCGAGCACAAGACGACTACATATGTAGAGATCTTCACGAATGAAATATGAGTTCATAGCAATAATGTTGTAGTTCAAGATGAGAACACGGCGGAAACAGCTTTGCCGCCAGGGTTGGCCATGCTTAGCGGTCAAGCGAAGGAACTTAGCTGGAAGGTTCGGACTTCAGATTGTCCTTTAACCGGCCTCTGATGAAGCGAATTTCACAGGCGCAACCAACAATTTCACAGCGGATCAAACGGTGCATTCGTTACGCTGACCAGCCCAACTAATATTCAAATGAGGCCAAAGTCAGCCGGTAAACGTACGAGCGCAGTGAACGCATAAATTACCTCATGCCATCCGCAAACTTTCCCCTCCACCGCTGACCGGTCAACTAACTGACCATTGGCCGACAAAGGTCCACAGCCAAGCTCATTATAATGAGAGCAGCTATTTAGATGGGTAAGATATCTGCTTGTAGATTACATGGTAACCACGTGTGTGTGTATGTGTGTGTGTGTGTGCGCAGTTGAAGAGGGTGCAAAGATGATAAGCGATGGCAAGAGATCGCCAGAGATCGTGTATGGATGGACGAGCAAAGAAATGTTTATGGGATGACTGTTGTCATTGTTGTTGTCCGAATTCAACCCTTCTAACCCTTAAACGCTTTACTTGCTACCGCGCATTTACTGCGAGCTGAAGACTTCAATAACCATTCTTACGATGTTTCTTTCATTGCCGTCCGTTGTTTACTTAATGAAACTGGACAATGGTCAAGCGAAGAGATAAAAAGTGAAAACTTTAAGCAAATAACGGCAAGCATTGCAATGGCATTATTCAAATTTTAATCCAATTGTATAGCACCGTCTTACTCCAAAGGCAAACTTCACCTTCGTCCTTGTAACTGCTGTCGACTATGAACTACTGTTCTGCTCTGCTTTTGATAGCAAACGGTACATGGGTCAGTTTGCACTTAATTTGCATTTCCCATCACTTCGATTATTTATGTGTCCAGTTTGAGATGTCCGAAAACAGGATAAGTGTTTTTATAGAACCGTTCGTTTTTTGTTGCTATTTTGTTTTTGTTTCAATACCTTTTTGCTATTCTTGTGTCTTCTTTGCGCTGGGAACTTTTTCCGGCATCGTCTTCCTGCAAGAGGGTTGATCTAGTTTCCACTGCATGCCCGCTGCTTAGTCGAGAGGTCACCTGGTGCGCCTTGAAGTGCTTCTATGTCGTATTTTTATTTCCCATGTTTTACGCGCTCTTTGCTGCTGCTCGTTTGGCTTTTGACCAGTTTTGTCGGAAATTAACTTCGAAATGGGAGGGTTTTCGCCTCAATTTCAATCTCAAAATGATAAATGTCGGGAAAAATGGCGTGCTGTCACTTCAACAAGTTTGAAGTGCTTACTTAAGAGTGTTCTTGAGTCGTTCAGGGGGTTCTGCTGCCATTTTTAATTCAGATGTTATTGAAGTTAAGTAAATATTTCGAGGTCAAAGCAATATCATCAGCTTAAGAGGCTGGGTGACTTTCCTTTTAAAATGATTAATTATTAAATATTGCTGATTGGTGAATCGAACAAACAAATGGTCTAAAGCAGTTAGATTGGCAGATAGACTGTTTAAAGTGGTATCCACTTGGTCTCTTGTATGAAATTCTTCGACAAAGATAAGCCAAACAATCTTGTCTTAGTTTAACCTCTAATCCATGGTATATGTCTTTATATACCATGATTTTAGACTTCTGAAGACTTTTTATAATTGACTCTTGGCTAAATGTTTGAGGTAGCTTCTATAGCCCAAATTTTACAAATAAATAACGACTACTGTAACTCGCCCGTATTTCGAAGGCTTGAAACATAATTCCCAAAAGCAAAATGCAGAACCGTTGTGGAGCTTTGCCGATGATCTTCCTTTATATCTTGTCTCGGCGAATATTTGCCAGAAATTAGAAATTTTAGTGGAAGTTAAGAGCTTGCCGTAAGAAGTCTCTTCTAAAATAGTTTTCTCTGATGGAAAGATGTAAACGAACCTGCGAAGATAGTAAACTTTGATCTACAAGACTTCGTCATGTTTCACAATGCAGTTTTAAATCTACAGCTTTACTATATTTCTTGTTTTTCAGTTATTCGATCCTTCAGGCTTCAGACGATTTGTACCATTCTACGGCTCGAACATTATTATGCAATATCAGCTCAAAGAGTTCGAGAGATCTCAAAGAGTTCGAGAGATCATAATGACTCGAGTGTGAGTTCTGTTACAAGACCGAACCCCCAGTACTGTCTAAGTCAACTTTATATCCAGAATTATAGTTTTTTCTTTTGTTCGAATTTTAGGAGAATGGTTGCACTAAAGTAGCCGTTGTTGTAGAAGTGTAATTTGTGTTAACTTGATCTTGACCTTATAGAAATTTGGTCCGTTCCGATTACTTTGAGCCGGCTGCCATGAGAACAGAAAGAAACTGCCATGCAGTACAACCTATTCAAGTACAACCTCGCAGTAAACTCAACTGAATCAACAAGGCGGACGTTTTCGCTGAAACTCGGGTGGTCATATAAATGATATCTTGAACAACAGTTGCTCGAACTATTGGAGCTTATTTGGGGCGTGCGTTTCGCCAAATCTCTATGGACCTTTATTATCGACAAAGAGTGAAATTATAGATGGAGATATCGAATTGATCGCCTCTTCTTAATGACGATCAGTTACCAGCGAAGTATGAAAAACGAAGAGGTCAACGGCTGCAAAGTCTTCCACTTTCCATATTTCTTCTTATTTCCATATTTATGTTTGTAATGCAAAACAGCGCCCGTAAAAAAATGCTTAACGTATTTTTACGATCGCGCGCAGGACATCACAGGTAATTTAAGGATAACGACGAAGATAGGGAGTATCAAAATTAGAGCGGCAAAAAGGTGCAACGCGGCACGTAGTATACGCTCCTGCATATCTTCAATTCGTTATTTGTAAATGTATTGGCTTCTTATGGTCACTTTGTTGCGCTCGTTTATTGCTCGTGTGTACATATGTTTGTGTTCGCGGTTTGACGATCGTGCAAACAACTGTGTAACGGTCGTTTTGACCGCAAGACTTGCCTGTTCGTTCTTTGTTGCTTTAAGAAATAGATGAGCTCTTTTAATTATATACTCACACATATGCGCAACTGAATTTTGTGGGTTGGTGGGCATGAGCTACACATTCGTACTACAATATTTGGCGGGAACTTTTTATTCCAAGGACTGGACACTGGTCAGCTAATCGGCATTTCGTTGCGCTTATCATTTGCATATGAATGGTGAAATTTAACGCTCCAATTTGTTGCAGACTAGTCTAGTCGACAAAAGATGTGAATTCATTTAGATTAAGTAAAACAGGATATTGGGATTGGGCATATGTATTATTATCATTTCATTTTATCTGAAATAAGAGTAACGGAATTTTATTAATTTTTATACGGATTTAAATTAGATATTTAATTCTATATTTCTTTGCTTGATTAATTCATGATCATCAACACCCAGAGAGTCTTAAACTCTCCACCGAACATTCTCCTCGAACAACTTTGAAAACAGAATCCTAATGAACCAGATTAGTTATATAAAATGTGACTTTTCTTAGATTAATACGGCCGATTTCGCCGAGTTGCCTGACTATGTCCTCGCCGAGATCAATCACAAAATTCAATAAACCCGTTTTTCGGAGATAAAGAAGTATTTTTTATACAGAGTGATCTCTGATCGTGTGATATTTGAATTGATTATTCAAGAGAGTAATTAAATTTGTAGGTTAACATTAAGACGTACTTAAGAAATAAAACAGAAGATCGAGCGAATTTTGTCGAACTTTTGAACTTGAAGATCATGGAAGAAGATCAGTTCTGGATCATTGGTGAGTACTTAAAATTTGTTATAAATACTTCGAAGCGGTATTCATCTAAGGAAGGATAACATGCTTAGGATCCTACATGATTTAAATAAGCTCTATATAGTGGTATCCTACTCCTAGACGATCAACTAGGAAGCTCCAATTTACCAAGCCTTTTCTTGCGTTTCAAATGGAAGTCAAAAATTTAAATCTCAACATGCATTCAGAAGAATTCTTCTAAGGTCATCCATGCTCAACTTCGTGACATTTTTAACTGATGTTCAATCATTGCATTATTATAAAAGGATAAACTGTTTTGAATATTTCCCATTTTTATAATTTATTAATATTAAAGTGTGTTTACGCCATCTTCCACTACCACAGAGTGCGTGCGCAAATGAAAAACGATCAATTTAAAGATCATTTCCTGACACCGCCTTCTTAAATGGCCTACCACTTAGCTAAATATTACCGTGTGTAATTGCAACCCTACAAAATCCACTTAAAAGCGCCCATATTTGTGCCCTTTAAAATGAGACACTTTAACCCCAAAATGCTGTAGAGTTCACAAAAACCATTAAACATACACGAGATTTTACGGCAGATTCGTCGAGATTTTCAAACAACCCTGCAATTAATGTGCTCAGCTGCCATCGAGAGATTGAGTGGTGGGTCAAACAGGAAATTGACAAATTGGAATTAAACAAGCTCATGAAAATAGTTTATTTTTAAGATGAAAAGTTCAGCATTTGGTGATCTATGTGACATGACAAGCAAGGAAGTGACGGAATGCCGAGTGAGAGAGCCACCCTTAAATCGCATAAGGTATAAGAACTTCGTCAGTTGCTTACACGAAGGTACACACGAGTGTGCGCGTAAAAGGTTGAAGGCTGAAGGTGAGGTCCGAAGGGATGCGTCCTGAACTGGACTTCAATAAAGTAAAAAGAAGGTTGTGTGTGGAAGTTCGGTTGTAAGGTTGGACAATACGCGTGCAACGGCATTTCAATGAAAACCTGTTTTTCTGTCCGTTAAGAAAATTGCGCGCGCACATTTCCAACAAATATATCCGAGTGTGAGTATTACATACCTAAACTCAGTGATGTCCTGCGCTTATTTGATTTATTAGCGCGCTATTTCTCATTTCACCTCCCTGCTTGGGTTCAGCGTCTGAGCTCATTACACGCCTGACCTTATGTAAGTATATTTGCATGTAATTGCCTGCGGGCTGCTGCGTCTGCGCACACAAAGAACGAAAAAAAAGCATAACAATTAATGCACGGATCTAATAAAAGCATGCATAAACACAGCATCCTTGCTGCCCCTTTGTATCCGCGTCTTTGAGCGCCGCAGCAGCCCTCTCTCTTGCATCGCGCTTTGTACAATGCTCATTGATCTGTGTGATTTCGTTGATAGACACATGAGGCATTTCGTCTTCTAATGTCCAAATCTGACAAATGACAAAAGGCTTGATGCGTTGACAGCAGTGCAAATATTAATATCCTGCTGTGTTAGCGTTATCCTTTCGGGTGGTTGCGTGTCAAAAATCGCCGATTTCATTTGTTCACACTATGTAAGACGGCCTTGTATGAGTGTCTTCGGCTGGCGGTGCGGTGGATTTATGCACCCGCTGTTATTGTTGAGTAATTAGAGTGCTTAGTTGTTATTCTAAGGTGCTTAAAGTAGGTATCCTGAGCATCCTTTGCTTTTATTTGTATTTCCCCAATTGTCTGGTCAATTGGTGTGAAATGTTTTAACATATATGCAGCTTCCAGTTGAGAGTTTAATCAATAAATTTATGAGTTCTATAACGGTCTTAACGTCTCCTTTGTTTTTTTTAGCTCCACTGATTGAGCTCGAAGGCTAATTTCGTTTGCGAGCTTTCATTCTGTCAGATCGATATTGCTGAATCTCGCAATTAAGAATTTGGTCGTATCTGGTTAAATCTTTATTAAAGATCCGGCCAATTACAGACTATAAATCAGTAGCATCTTAGATGTCCAGAATATCCGAAAATCAAGCATTGATGGCAACATGTCGGATTAATTTTATATTTCTCGTGAGATAACATCAAAACAAACCCTACAATTCTAAAAATAACCGTTATTTTTAGCCAACACATCAGCCGTTTCTAGTCGGCAGAAACGATTTTGTATCGGATCCAAAAATATCTTCTTCTAATGCTTCATTCCAGTATAAGAAAGTTGAGCCCACCTCTATATCTTCATTACTTCCCGATCAAGATACCAAAAGGCCAGCAGTTTGAGTTGCTGACAGATCAGTGAAGTATATTAAACTGCTACTTCGAACTCTCTCATCCAAATTGAGATGATTTCAAAGTATACTCTTCTAACAAAATAATAACAAAGTCGTCTTCGTACATTTTATATACGGTTACATCTTATAACATAAGTAAGGTTTAGGGGTGATCTCCGCCGCATAGATTGCAGGATCTAACTAGTCTTTTGTGATGCCAAAAGGCTTGCATTACACAGTGGACTAGGATGATATTGGAGCCTAGCAAGTACAGATTGGCGCCCAGCGCTCAATATGCTCTTTCGATGCCAGATCGCCAAGGCGCCTGGTACTAGCACGCAAGAATTCAGTGACTTAGATAAGACTTGGTAGCTGACTCTAAAATTTATGGGTTATGCAACAGCATGACGGTATTTATAAATCACCTGATCTTTAACAAGAATTTCTGAGACCATGGATTTCCGACTCCTTAATCAGATTGCTAGGTAGATCTGAGTATACTCTCACTGTTCACTGTTCTAGATGCCGATAAAATAAGATACATTTTATTTGATAGAGAAAGAGAAGATCTCATCTGCGTTAGAAATATCATTTTGAGAAAATCCGAGTTTTCCTGCATATTCAGAATAAGGTTTTCATACGAAGATCTACGACAACTAAGACAAATGCCAGCGACAAATTGTTCTCAGCGAAAATATGCAACCAATCTGTCCAACCCAGTCTTGACTCTTGGGAACCGGTCAAACAGCGCATACTTCCACAGATTTCACAGCTTACGCCGTTGCTTTTTCGTTCGGTGGCTGTCATTAAATGACGTTTTACGACAGTTTTGCAACACTTTTCACAACAAAAAATATTAAAAATTATTAAATCAACGAACGACACCAAAAAGCCAGCACCACAGCAGAGCAGCTTGAAGTAGCGGCGGGGCTGCTTGTACCGAGAGCTTGTCAAAAGAAGACTAAAAAAAGAGCAGAAAGAAAAGAAATTAAAAAATGGAAATGTTGTGCAAACAAGTTGGTCAGTTGTCTTTTTAATTGCTCTATCACTTGCTACACTAAAGCGCTGTCGCCGCCTCTGCTGCACCAACGGTGTGAAACTGCCGATGACTGGAATATGATGTTGCCAAGCTGCCGGATAAGTTGCAGATCATGTTTCGGTTTATCTAAGTTGGGAAACACTTCGTCGTCGTCGCCGCCGCCCGGCTTCGGCCTCTGCACACCACGCGTCTCCCTTGGCGTCCATCTCCGGATCTTGCGCGTTGCTTGTGAGGTGCATGCACTCGGCTCGGGAGCATTTAAAGCGGTACACGGTACATGGTGGGGTCGAAAGGTGCTGAGAAACTTAAATTTCGTTTATGAATTTTTGACTTTTTTCGGCTACAATTTTAATACTTTTAATGTTGTTGTTTTTTTTACTCTGCACTTGGTGTTAATGGGAGATTGTGATGCTAAATTGTCACAAGAGTGAACTCGTTTTTTTCGGTTAATTGTAGCATAAAAAACATTTTTTGGATACGCGAAGAGACATAGAAAAAGTGTTATGCGATTACAGGGTAACCGGTGTACGGTTTGTGCTTAAAACAGAAACTATGAAGATCACATTTCACACATGATCCACGTAAGTAAGTGAGTAAGTTTCTACGTAAGTGTAACTGTTTTTTGATATATGTACTCCAATTAGATATCTTTCAAAGACATTAGACGCGTTAGTTTGATTATGACTTTTTGTGTATCTAGAGTTCGAGAGAAATGGAAAGCTTAGTTTAGTTCGAATGTCAAAAAAGAGATTGTCTTGAGTTCGATTTTGTTTCAAGTGATTAAAGAAGCTTATTTGTAATCAGATTCAATTGAACAAAATATTTCAACTTTATAGAAAAGTTGCCAGTTTAATCTAAGTTGCTCCTTGCATCACTTAAATTGAGCTTGTTCCATTGGTCGCCTTAACAAGACGCTCCGAGAGATGTTGCATTGTCCTGAGAGTCTGTACTATGTTAATGGATCGGATCTGTATATTTCTTAATAAAACATCAACAATAATCCCTTTTTTAGCAATATTTTGTATCGTCATACGGTTTCTGACACTCATTGATCTTATAAATTTTGAGCTGGAGAACGATTTTGTATCTATATTACAGCCATAATGTGAGGAATGTGAGATACTATTGGGAAAATATCTTTTCCGATCTGTTGTTCGTTCGTATGAATAAGATAAACGAATATGGTCTATGAAACCTCATTTTAAAATATTGGTCTGGTACAAATTGCTCCAAGCAATATGCTCTCTGTAAGTCTTCTCTTGACCATATGGATAAAATAAAGTTCCGAAATTAATCAAAATATGGCTTTTATAAGTTCATGAAAGTTAATTTTTCTAAACTTGTCTCAACTTTATCCAAATAAAAGTTTTGAATATTGGAGAAAGGTCTTACTGGTGGATCTCCATTGTCCAACGTTAATCCCAAAACAGGCTCAGCACATACATAGTTTATAATATTATTTATGGAAGATTACATTATTATCTTCGCTTTCAATACTATTCTTTTAAATTTATTTTTCGAAAAAATAGTTCGAGAAGTTGGAAGATGGACCACAGTCTTTGATAAAACTTTTAAGGAAAATATTTTTGAACGAAAAAAAATTGTTATCACGTTTCATATCTAAATAGAAAATAGTGTGAATAGTATACATAACTCTCAAGTTTATTTTTTGAATTTAAATTTAAATTTTTTACCTGCGCTCCGAAATGTATGCTACATTTTGGAAATTAAAATTTTACATTATTGAATGAAATATTAAGAAGAGGAATCTGTAAAGAATACCTGATTTGAGTGATTCAGACAGAAAAAAAAATTTGATTTTCTAATTTTTATGAACTTAGTCCACAATTTCAGAAAAGTTTAAAGTTGTTCTTTAAAAAAATTATATGAATATCAAAATTCTATTTAATTTTTGGTTCTTTCATAATACATACATATGTAGATTTCTAAGTATAACGCCTAATTTTTTTTAAACTTTTCTTCAAGATAAAAAATCTGTTGAAATTAAGAATATACACAAACATACACAAAGCATTGTGTATGCACTTCTTCTCATACATTTATCAGCTGAACGTCAATTGTGGTTACCGGTCTAAATGAAATTCTCGTCGCTCTACGAGTACATGTATGTATTTTTACAACTAAAATATAAAAATTAAAATCTGCTAAGTTGTTGTTAGTTTGACTTGATTATTTGCGGTAAATTCTGCTTCTGCTTCTTATCAAGTCAGCTTCCAAAGCAACGACAAAATTTTGATTAAAAACAAACACGGAAAATAACTCAAAGTACATATATGTAGGTATATATACATATATATATGCAATTGTATATAGTACATAAGTCAGCCACTTGATGGTAAGAAGAAACCGCAGAGCAATAATTTCCCAGCCTTGAAGCTGAGCACTTGCCTTATCACGTTGCTGCCTCGGATGTGATACGATTCCCCCCAAAATGTTCCCCAGATACACTTGCAAACATATATATACATGTGGATATATGTACATATGTATGCACTAAATGTTCGTATGTTTGCGGTTGGATCTCAAATATCTTAAAATTCGTATTTCCCTTAGCAGCAACGCCGAAAAAAGCGCGGCGCATGTGTTTGCCAAATTCTTATAAATGCGGATATTTGAGATCTGGTCGCAATTGCTGAGGCTGAGCTTTGTGTGGCGAGTGAATTTTTTATATGCAAAATACATCCGGAAATTATATAAAATAAATTTTTTTTATGAACTTAAACGGAACTTTAAGTTTGGCTTCTACATAAATATAGCGAAATTGTAAAAAAATAATAATTTTGTGTCGTTTTATAGAATTTCACAATCGCAGGAAATTCAAGTAGTCAAAACCAACTAAACCACTTGTTTGAATTTTGACTTTGGTTTCTATTGATTCTTCTAACTTTTTATGCTTCCTCTGGTTTTTCTTTTTCTAAATGTTCTCGAAGTGTAGAGTAGATGACTAATAACTGATGGGAACCTCCTTATCACTAACACACCAGTTTTGCAAATTTTTCTTCGATTTTTCAAGTCTTTTCATCCTCATCGGTACTAAATACTGACACTCATCCACTAGCCTTCAGGAGAAGGTGTATTTCCCAAAATATGTTTGTCATATTTAAGTAATTTCCTTTCTCTAAAACAGTCAGATACAATTTAATGGAACGAAGCTACCGTCATCTCATATTCAATCTTACTTGGAATGCTGAATACAGAGAAATAGTTCAGATTGGTAATTTATCGTCGACTTTTTTCGTTTTATTCACTCAGAGGCATCAGACAATACAGTACTCTTTGAATTTTAATAAATTATGTAAGGTTATATCAGGTCCATGAGGGTCCAGGGGTAAAAAATTTGGGAATTTTGATCAAACATCAAAAAACTCGAGTTCGTTCAATACGATACCACTATTTAAGAGTCATTAGTTCAAAAAAGATCGAGAAAAATATCTAATTAGAAGAAAAAGTCATCTGATAGGGGTCTCCAAGGCCTCTACCAACTTTAATTTTGTTCTTATCGGTGTAGCCTCCACTAAATGGAAGTAGAGTCAATTAACAGATGATAGTTGACAGCGTTACTAAGCACACTCTAACCAGAGATCTATCAAATAGCATTCGCTTGTCGTCTGCTTCTTCTTGTATCTAAAAAACACAACTCTTACGTTCTCTACATCAACAGGAACCAGCACATGGTTGGTATTACCCCGTGTACAAATCAAAATTCTATTTATTTGCTTTATCAATATGTTATCAGCATGCATGACACTTCATCTCCAATTTTGTTCACTTCTGCCTTTCTTTTTTTCAAATCTGCGCTATCTCTTTGCGAGTGTTTAAACAATTTGTTTTTGTAAACTGATTGCAACAGATCCACATTTCGTAGCGTTTATGCGCAAATATTGATTTTTGATAAACGCCAGAGAGATGTTGCGCCGAGAAGATGACCATCTTACCACTCTGACCACTTTTTAACAAAAAACACACGACTAAATACATTCATATATACAAACATATGTACATACTCATTGGAGAGTGGCGAATATAAACAAGCATTTCATTTGCTTTTCCACGTCTAGGCGATTGTGTCAATATTTATCGTAGTTATCTAAAGAATTTAATTTACTCTCAGGCACTATTTATTTTTAATATATTTCGATGTTTCTACATACATACATACATACATATGTACATAAGTATGGGTTATAAAATAGTTTTTGGTGATTCAGAGTGGGAAAAATTAAAAAGAGTTTGTAGTTGACTAATAAATATCTTTTGGTTTTCGGCTCAAAATTATGCTTGTGATTACATACCGGACACATACCGGATTTTGACACTGTTGTGTCCAATAGACCGCAAAAATTATTAAAATATCTGTTATGAATCAACTTATTCAGTTGTTTCGCCAGAAATTTCAGACACAGATATTGAGGGAGAGAGGGCGAGAGAGAAGGGGAGAGAAGCGAGATTTCCTAAATTATATAAAGGCGTTACGGAATTTGAAGAGCAATTAAACTATTTATGATTATTACAAACGAAATATGCCTTGAGATGAGCCCCCTAGTATACTCAAACCTTTTCAGTACTTTAGTTGAATATTTAGAACTCCTAGACTTGAAGTACTCACTCTCAATTGCTGAGTCATATTCGTCAAGAAATTGAAGCCTGAAAATTCAAGGGTTAGTTTTTGATAAGGTTAGACCGCGTACAGAGAGGAATTTAGCGTTTCATGACCATCTCCTGTCATGAAACAAACAATCAGCGTATTCGCGGCTTGGCTCCCACGTTGACAGTCATACCTGTGAAGTCGTAGATAATTTCGTATACCTGGGATCCAGTATCAAAAACACCAACAATGTCAGCCTCGAAATCCAGCGTAGAATCACTCTTGCCAACAGGTGCTACTTTGAACTGAGTAGGCAAATGAAAAAAATAAATAAAGTCATCTCTCGGTGAACCAAAATCAAACTCTACAAGTCGCTTATCATTCCCGTCCTGCTTTATGGTGCAGAAGCTTGGACGATGTCAACATTAGATGAGACGACACTAGGAGTTTTCGAGAGGAAAATTTTGCGCAAGATTTATGGTCAGAACATTGGCAACGGTGAATACCGCAGACGATGGAACAATGAGCTGTACGAGTTATACGACGACATTGACATAGTTCAGCGAATAAAAAGACAGGTCATGTTGTCCGAATGGACGAAAACACTCCAGCTCTGAAAGTGTTCGATGCAGTACCCTCCGGAGGAAGCCGAGAAAGGTGAAGGCCTCCACTCCGTTGGTGGGACCAGGTGGAGAGCGACCTGGTTACACTTGGAATCTCCAACTGGCGCCGAACTGCGAAGGAAAGAGAGAAGTGACGCGCTATTATCGATTCGGCTATAACCGACTTAACGGTTTCAACGCTAATCACATACATACATGACCATCCACGAACTGTTTCTCTCACTTTCAATAACGAATCAATGAATCTAAACTCTTTACTTGCAATTAACCTTACTACATAAGACAATCTATAAACTGTGCTATCAATTAGCCCAAATTTTATCGGAGTTTAGTACCCAAGGCATGAATATTTAGTCAGATTTAAATATAATATATGACAATTCACTAATTCTCTCTTCTCTCTATAGTACATTGATCACATAAGACTTACAATATTTTTTCTGCTTTATTATGCTGCTTATAAAAATTACAAAATCAAGATATGCATATTATAATATTTTTATTAAAAATAAGTACCGTTACCATATGCCCGACTGTCACTGCAATTATCATAAGGTGACAAATGACAGTTGGCTTTTTATTGGCACATACAAGTTGACACCTTTTGGACTGCAGTAAAAATCCAAACCAAATTGAGAGAAAGACGCAAAAGAATTCTTGCCACTTACATGAGTATGTTGTAAGGTAGCATGTGTTTGGCCATAAGTAGGTAGCCACGGTGGAATGAAGAAACCATAAGTGCGTGTGTAAAGTGATAGAATGAATGAAGAAGAGTGCCGTTGGAGTCTTGACACTTCCTGCTTAATTAAAAATCTTCGCTCGTGCTACTCGGAGCGATGTGGCACGTAGGCGCATAAATATCCATAAAACTAACGATTACATCCGGATGAGAATAACACGCAGCTACAGAAATCCACTGAACTTTTCAATTTGATCGAAAAAAATGAGTACCTAGTAATACCATGTGTGTTATGGCAGTTACAAAAACATGCAGATATACGGACATAAATACATATTGATAATTGTAAGATAGATTATATACATACATACATCATATCTGCTTATTTGGTAGATAAACTCTTTCCTTTGTTGGAACAGCATATAAGGTGAATATAAAAATTTCCAGCGGCTTCTTAAAGAAATCCATATAGCATGTGGTTAGAAAGAATACATCTGTGATAACGTAACGGAAATTTTCCTGTGTTTTTTTTTTTTGTTTGTGGTGAGCTGACGCGGTTTGTCTAATTTTTATCACCGCTTTCTCAATTACCCACTTACGGGCATACCATAAGTACGCGACAAATATCGAAAATATATTTTTTTAATCTTAGAGTTGGAACCATAATAACTGACATCATTTTGAGTTTTAAGTTCGAGAATTATCCACAATTATTGTTAGTTTAGTTTTTCTCTGCTGACTCTGGGATCTGTCAGTTTGAAGATTGGTCCTTGGTTTCGCGCAGTTTTGAAAACGGGAATTTCGGGTATAAATTCTGCCGACAGTACTCTGTTGTGCCGTACATTTGGTAAAATTGCATTATACGAACATTAAGAGGTGTCTAAATTATTAACCCATTCCCTCCCATTGGAATCGCTTTGGTACAGAAAACCCATTCGGTCCAATGTACTCAATTGGTTAAAAAAACAAAACATGATATTTTTCTGTACCCAAGCGAGTACAATTGGAGGGAATGGGTTAAAGACATTTCTAACCATGATTGAACGAACCTAAATTGTCTATCTTTTTATGTAAATGGGGCGTTCAGAGGGGAGAGAATAGCTTCAACATCGATATTTTCTCAGACCTAAAGTTTTTAACGTTAAAGCTGGGATACTTGTTCAAGGTGTGTGGTTTGGTGGTTATCAATTTATCAAGATGAATCCTTTCTAGTCCATTGAGTTCGATTTTCTTTTATGATTGCTCTGACTTCTTAGTCAAACTGTATTAAGAGTCTTAGAATTAATCCCGGGTTCAAGGAGAATACTTTTCCAATTGGAAACTGTTATTGTCCTACTTTACACAAAAAAATATTCCAAAAAATTTATCAAGCTCTCTCATTTACCCTGAAGTTACTGAAAACTACTAACCTTAAAAATAGAAATAGATTTCATTTCAGTTATTTCATTTAACAAAGGTTTCGGAACAAATCCTGTTACTTTTGAATGATATTAAAATCAAAACGGTTCATGTTAAACCTTCGAAGCACTATTTGTAGTGTTAATCTCAAGGACCTCAATATTGAGGTTAAGATCACTGCTTTATCCGTTCGTGAGCGCACTGTTGGTACAAAAACAATTGTAGATATTTGCAATAAACAAGACTTTGTTTTGCATTGAAATAAATAAAATCAAGGTTTCTGCGCGGCGAATGATCGTTGGCGGTGCGCTCATAGATAGATCTTTGCGTGTTGGAATTGTAAAAAAAAAACAAGTGGAAACGACAAAGATTAACAACAACGGCACGGCATACAAACTGTTAATAAAAAAATAATAAATATATATGTTTAAGACAACAACAATAACAACAAATGTATTATAACTAAAAGAATAGTGCAAATAGTTGCATATCCGGCGCAGGTTCTTAGCTTCGAAGACACTCCTATGTAAGCATACAATAACAATTATCACTGAGGATGTGCCCACCACTTGACTCGTGCGCCTTGTTAGCTACACATATATACGATTACGGTGTATATATTAACACTCATAAGTGTGACTAATTAAATTTGTACGATTGCGTTATACATATGTCAATATAAATAAATATATGTTTAAGTATATATGTATGTATGTACATGCCGACATATCTGTCTGTTTAACACGCTTGTTCAGCACTTATGATGGCAGAAATCAATCAACCATCAAAAGTATTAAATGTACAGATTCTTTAATTAATTAAATAATAACAACATTTGATTTAATTAGCCAAGCCACAGCGTCAATGTTGAAATTATCAGACCGCGTACCGTTAGGCGGTGCTATATCGTTATGTTCGTTTGATATATGTACCATAAATATCATTGTTAGTGATTTCAAATTGAAGCTCTGTAGGAAATTATAATGATTTTTGCAAAAATTTGCACTTCATTTCTTGGAAATATGTGATTATACGAGGTGTGTTCAAAAATTAACGGTAATTCTTGTTTTTGAAAATAAAAAATATTTATTCATTCGTGTATATTAATTTAAGGCAGTAGTCTGCTTTAGAAGCCGAAAAAAAGCGTTTTTTAGCAATTATTTTTTAAAGGGAAGGAAATGATTACGGTAAACGGAATTTTAAGACGATAGTGTACTATATTTAAGGCTTAAAAAACAATATTTATTATTAAAAAATATTGAAATTTTTTCAAAGTTGTAAGTATTTTTCTGGAGCGCCTGGAGTCCGCCCTTGTAAATCGGTGCCGGTGATGGAGGTCGTGCGTTGCATCTGAAACAGTCGAAGCAAATTTTTTTTTTTTTTAATTTTTATAAGTTTCTTTTCTTTACTAACTAAAAAAATACCGAAGAAGTTATAAAATTACAAATTTTTTCCAAGTTTGAAAAAAAAAAATTCGAGAAAACGCGCTTTAAAGTCTGCCTGAGCATTCGCACCTGCTCGACGCTCGGCCACTAAAACTGCTCTAGCTTCGAAGGTATGTCGAATTGGCCTCTGGAATTTTAAAGACATATTCTTGGATAGTTCTGGAAGAGATTTAAAACAAAACAAAAAAATCGATTTTTTGAAGCCTGTAAAGCAGACTACTGCTTTAAAATAGCTACTATTCGATATTATCCACCTATGCCAGCGCTTCTTCCAATCGTCGAAACCATTCTCGAACTCGATTTTTTGAATAGCCTTTGGATCTTTCAGCGATTTCGCATATGATTGTAAAATTACGGTTTTTAAGGTTCCATTTATTTTGTGAAAATATTTTTGGAAGCTGGGAAATCAGAACGGTCCTGATCTTGAACATGGTTTGTATACCCAATATCATTAGCTTCTGGTGGACTTTACTATCGTATATGTCGAATCTGATATATAGTCGAACAGTTTACATTCTTTTTTGTTTTATCAAAAGATTTCAAATCGAAAATATGATGGGGAAAATAATTTTTCCTCTACAAACAACATTTAATTAATCCCATGGTCCTTATGTCCTATGTCTATGAAAGATGAAAAGAGTTTTTAGCTTAAAATTATTCAAATCAAAAAAAAAAAGAATACTCTCTGTTTGTAATAATATAATAACATATACATATTTCTGGTAACAAGGTGTGGACCTTCACATTGATTTCTTCCTTTTTGGATAATCTATTGAAGAGTTAGTATGTAGGGAATAAAGCCAGTAAAAGTTCTCTCCAAATTGTAAAAGCATATCTTACATATTGACCGATTTAATCGATTTTTGTTGTCGAGCTACGAATCGAATATAATGAGATCCGTCTTTTCGACTAATTTGATTATAGTAATTAAAGATACGCCATTTATACTTGGCGTTTCAATAATAAGTCGTTCTGGTCTCCATCTCTTCTGTTGTCTTTCTACAGTATTCCTCCCAATATTTTATGTTCGGTTCGGATCGAAAACAGACTTTACATCATGATATCTCAACATTCCCTGTCGCATCTGATCCAATGTATCTGAGGATTCTTCAGGTTGTATTTAATTATAAAATATGAACCTAAAAGTTCCTAACGTTTTAAAGAAAATACATTTTTTTAAACGAGATCGATACATCGATTATAGTGATCTTCCAACTTCTCGATACCGGTTTTATAGTCAAAGTCTTATTCTCTTCAACAAATGCGTCAGTTCTAACAATGATAACTTGATTGCCGCTAAATTGCCTTCCAGCTGGCATTATTTAAAGGTTTGAGGACAGGAATAATGAGGTCAAATGGGAAGAATATGAAGAATATGGTATTTAAAGTCGTTCGACATCGTTTTTGTTAATTTAAGACTCATGTACCAGAGTTCTGGCGACATCCTCGATTTGTTACGATGTGCTGAAGATTTTTGTGCTGATGTCATTATCCATAACATTTTTCATAACTTACTAATCTTCGATATTCGATACCACCTCAAGCTTTTAATACTCGAGTCATTTGAAGAAGCCATTACATAAACTACATTTCTGCTTACTCATATATAAGTTTCCTAATATTGATGGAAGTCCAGAAACATAAAAATCATAAAATCCGTTATAAATCGAAAATAAACAATAAATATTCAAAATCAATCACCGCTCAACAGTTCCGCTCTTCGCCGTTTCTACGCGATTCTTGAGGCCAACAAACGCAATTAACCTATTGTCGTGATTAGCCGCAATCGTTAAGAAGCGGATAGTCAATGGGCCAGCAGGCAACTGCATGCAGTCGTCACACGTGTCCACCGCGCAGACGCGTCTCTTCGCATAGCCATTTAACGGCTGCTCACGCACAAATATGGAAAATAAAGAGGCAAATACATTGTGTACTCACTTCCTGTAAAAGCGGCGGCGGATCATAGGCAACCAAAGAATATGGAAACACCATGAAAGGTATGGATTAACTGTTAATGGATGTAATTATGGGGTTTTAAGTATGTTTTGGTGGTTATTATTAAAGTATGCAAATGTGGAAATGTTAGATGTGGGTGGTATTAAACAAATTTGAAAAATCTTGGTAATTTATTCCAAATATAAGAAAGTCTTCTGTGCAGATATTTTTCTGAAGAGGTCTAGTTCAGTTCGAATACGTGTATATCCAGAACTATTTTTGATAGAATTAACTGATGTTGAGATCTAGGCATATCAGATCCTAATTGGTAAATTGACTTCCAGAACTATTTTGTCTTAATGCTTTGAATTTTTATAAACCGGTCGTTCGAACGAATTGCAGTTTCGAGAAACCTTAATTTGCCTTAGATTTAATATACTTTTACGAAGAGGAGATAACAGTCTTCTCAGAGATGACCTGTCTGGAGGAATTGAACTGCCTGATAGATTTCCAGTTCCCAGAATATTATTATCTGAGCTTGATAGTAATCACAAAGGCATGAAGGATCTACTTATTTGTGGTAAAACCAGTCCAAGACATGAGCTGTTTTCGAAAATATCTGGCGGATGCTTCCAATTCATTGACTGGTTTCAAATAGGCAACACAAATAATTTAATTATTTTTATTATTTTTTATTTACAGTTAACGGTGCATTTACCGTTACAAAAGAATTATTACCCAGACTTTATAACATATGTTCATACTTTTTAGGTCATGATGTGGTCTACAGAAATATATTTTTTTTCAGGTTCCACAAGCGGATGTAAGACTTCCGAAACTTTTTCAGTTCAACCAACCATTTTGGTACGACAAATCTTTACAACTTTCATATTCACTTATGGTACGGACTCCATTGCTCATTCATTGCTGTGAGTTCGTGTGTGTTCGAGACGCGTTTATTGGTTAGCCATTTGTCGGTCATGGCACAGCTTTGATTTTAATATTCATGAAGGTTTTCTTGCGTACGTCTTGCGAGTAGCGATATGAAAGGAGAAGAAGAAGCAGAAGCAATCACATACCAAACGTACAGTTATCATAAACCCAACCACAGCAAACCAACAACAAAGACAACAAACGATAAACGACGCCACAACGAAATGGCCATTAGCCATAAAAGGGCCGAGAGCCCATCACTAACCACCACCACGATCACATCCATACGCTGACGCGCCAATCAAACGCCAATCACTGTTCGAATCTCAACTGAGCACCACAGCTTTTGGCGTCGCGAGCTCAGTGTGCACCTCATTTGGGGACAGACGGACGGGCGAACGCAGCCGAAAAGAAAGTCGTCGAAATCGACAAATCCACGCAGCAATGCGTGAGTGCATGCGCGGCTGTGCTTGCAGGGCTTGCAACCTCGGTGAAACCAGCTCCAGCAGCAGCAGCCATACTTGCAATCGATGCGCATTGGTTTTCGGTGTCGTGTATTCACGCTGCCTCTCGAGTCTGTTTGGTCGCTTCGACTCGCTACCTCTTGTGTGCATCGCCGCTTACCATCGATGGCTGGCTAGGCGGTGGAGCTCTGCTCAAGAGGGCCATGTTCGTATGTATGCAAGAGCCATCGAAGTACGTTGTTATTGTTGTTGTTGGTTGAGTTGTTGTCGTGATCGGATGATTGCTACCTGCAGCGCCCCGACTAAGGCCATCCACGCAGTCGCGGCTGGCATGTTCACATTTTCGTTTTGGACACCTGATGAATCTCTAATGAAGGCGGGCACACCAACTTGGGCGCGTTGACTAACAGCAGCAGCAGAAGTGGGAGCATAAGAAATCCGTATATGCTGTGGCCGTCATTCCAATGTATCGATTTGGAGATTTGTTGATGATTGTGCGGATACTTGAATGGATGGTTGTCGGAGCTGTGAGCTTCATTGGACGGCTGTGGCTCTTATGAATGCGAGACTACACACATTTTCTTCACTTCGATTTTACTTTGAGTCACTGTTGTTGTAGCGCTTATGTGGCTCCACCCGCCCGCGGTCTGCGCATGTTACGCAGCCACACGCATGCTTAGACGCCTTAGCCGTGTCTCTATAGCTCAAGCTATTATGGCGATTGGTATGTTTGACTGGCATTTTGGCGGCTGTTCGCTCGCCCGAAAGCTGCATTGGAATGTCTGCGGCGGATGAGGCCAGCGGCAAAAGACCAACGAGACAACGGCCCACCAAGCCACCGCCGCCGCTGCTACCACTCAGGCGATCGTTGTGTGTGTGCGCGCACTTACAGTTATGTTAATATTTATTTGGAAATCGTGTTGAAACTATTGAGAAAAAGAAATTTATTGACGCGTTGTGCGTTATTAAAAAATTAATATGATCCAAGTGATACGTCGTAGTCGCTTATTTGGTTGAGCGTCTGTCTTTGGTCGCCCATAGACAGTTGTCTTTCTCGTCTTTTTCCGACGACGCATGATTTTTGGTTTCGAATATGTTGGTTTATTAATTAAAAGCTTATAATAGCACAACAACAATATTCTTTGTTTTTGTTGCGTTTTCTTTTGGTGAGAGTATGAGATGTCGTATTCATTAAGTCATTACTGTGCCTTGGTCGGCCGGTTGCTTTGACTATTTGGTGAAATTATGCTTTGTGTCCACATATGGGCGTGTCATCGAACTTTCAACCAGGTCGTCTGCGTTTAAGGTTGCCGTTCGAAAATTTCTCTTTTAACCCAAAATGGGGGAAATTTAGATTATTAATTGTGGATAATTTATCGCCGCTGGTGGCTCATTAATATGTGCGTAAGTACATTTCAATATGACTGCAATTGAGTGCTAAAGTCTTGGAAGCCTCATGAAATTCCATTATGGACATCGTGCTTGAGATGCAAAAATAATAAATATTTGAGATTGAAGAACTAAAAGTTGTTTCGATTTTAGAACAATCATCTAATGAAGAACCACAAGAAGCAATGACTTATAAGAGGTTTTAAGATCGTTAAATAAAGTATGTCAGTTAGAGGCAGTGACGCTTAATGGTCTTAGTAGATAAAAAGTGATCTGTATCGAGATTTCCTACTTTTTTTAAGAAAAATAAACACAGAACAAAATTTAATAGAAATTATTATCATTTGAAAGAAAAAACTTTGGCATTAATTTTTTAAAGATTATCTCTTTCAAATGTTGGCCGCGGCTACGTCTCTGATGGTCCATCCATTGAGTCCAATTTTTGACACCCGTGATGTGTTGTTCCAAGGCCTGAATCGAAGCGGAATTGTGCGTATAGATTTTAGAACTTACAAATCTCAACAGGAAAAAAACCGCCCCAAAACGTGAAATTATTTGCTCACCGAAGTGTTCGCTCAATATATCCATTGATTGATGCTATTTGTGGGAAGGTGGCGCCGTCTTGTTGAACCAAATGTCGCCGAGATCACGAGCTTCAATTTCAGGCATCAAATAGTTGATTATCATGGCGCGACAACAGTCGCCATTGACGGTTACGTTCTCACCGGCGTCATTTCCGATGCTTCCACCGTCCCACAAACCACATCAATTCTTTGTTTTTTTCTGGATGAAATAGCAGCTCTTGAATCTCTTCAGGCAATTTTGCTTGTTTACATACCCATTGACCCAGAAATGGGCCTCAACGCAGAACAGAATTTGGCTCGAAAACGTCGGGTTTTCTTGGAACTTTTCAAGAGCTCATAGAGTGTTTTTGAAAACGTTGTTCAGGTGTAAATATTTCCATGATGAAATGCCGAACAACACTGAATAACATAACAGCTTGACACAACTCACGCTTGATCGGTCAAAAACAGGCTATTGAAACAAGTACCTCTACATGAATCACTCGATATTTACAGATGAGATTGGGTCTTAGTCCAAAATCGAAAGAAAATAATTTAATACTGATTGGGAAATCATTAAAGAATATTCCATTACCAGAAATGATTCTAAAATATGAGTGGCCTCTCTTTCCAGCCAATTAAGAAGAAATAAATCTAATGGCGAGATTGGTGATCTCTAACTTTAACATTCGGAAGCTTTATTTTACAGTTACCAAAACTATCAAAAGCTTGTCAATACCATACAAAGAAGTTAAGTAGCTGAAACTTTGTTAGATTTGTAGGAAATCTGCTTTTTCAGTCCCGGTCTACAATTTTAGATATCCTCTCGATTAAAGATCAACCTCAAGTTTGGTTTAAAGATACGCCTATGATATCCGTGAGCTGGAGTTTTAGGGTCTCAAATATTACTTTCGAATTCAATAACCGACTAACCGATTATACCAGTCTCTATAATTTATACCAGTTCTTTGTTCGATTCTCTACTCTCTTAGACTAAATACTACTATTTTGCCTAAAATTATTTAAAAAAAATGTTTACACATTTTCAATATAATTTATGTATTGAGAACACTTTCTTATTGTTTTTCAACAACAACAAAACCGTAAGCGCTGCATTCAATGCAATAAAAAGTCATAAAAATGTATTGAGAGCAAAATTCACTGATTGCCAATGAATACTAAGCGACCGTGTCACTCGTTCATTACCTATCTATCTATAAATATGTGTACATGCTTACACATGCAAGTTGCAGCGTTGAAGGTAAATCCACTGGTTAATAGCACCGTTCGTTTGGGGGAGTTCCAACGCCGTGGCCATGGTGAAGGGTTTGCGCATCGGAGCGCTGTGATGTGAAGCGAAGCTCTGTGGTAGCTAAGTAGTCGTCGTAAATAAAGTGCAGCAATCACTTAATTTGCATAAATTAACAAATTGTAACACACCGAAAGCGTACGAAGGTAACGAACATGGACGAGTCAGCGCGTAACGTGACACTTTGTCACCAAGTCGCGGTATCGTGATGTGCATGCCGCTCTCCTGCCTCACCGCGCGCCCCATATATAGTCTCAGTGCGGCAGCTCCACAAATGCACTGAAATTCCCATCCCCATATCTATGAGTGTCTGTGTGTGTTTGCAGCACCCCTTCCAGCCGATCTGCATGCGGCCGGCGATCGCGTTGCTAGGCCGCCCAAGTGATCAGCCTTCGCTGTGCTGTGCTGTTCGTAATTAAATGACTGCTAAACGCTTCGTCTTATCTGCTGCCAGCGCAACGGTACCTACTTGCGCTGGAGGCCACGGCGTGTGGCGCGCTATTCCGTGGGAAAGCGCAGATTACAGTGTTGTATTTATTTCCATTTTACTCAAATTGTGTTATCATTTGTTATTTCAGTAAGGCGAAAAACCGAAAGAAATAAAATTATTTGCTCGTGGTTTTCAAATGTCGTTCTTCTTCTTCGTTCCTCATTCTTGGTTTCTATTTACATTTCCTTGACTATCAGGCGACGCCAAAAGCGCCAGCTTTCAAATGTACTTTTTTTACACAGAATTGCATAGTTATCTACATATGTACTCGTTGCTCGTTTGAGCACAGTTGCGGGTAGCTTAATAGGAAAACAATTTTTGATAATAGATTCTTTATGGTTTTCAGGAAACATTTTTACATATCCAAAATATCATACATTTATAAGAACCTTCCAGTTCAAATTTTGCATTTTATCTTCTTCTTCTTGACTGGCGTAGAAACCGCTTACGCGGTTATAGCCGAGTCTACAACAGCGCGCCACGCATCTCTCCTTTTGACCGTTTGGCGCCAATTGGTAATACCAAGTGAAGACAGGTCCTTCTCCACCTGGTCCTTCCATCGGAGTGGAGGTCTCCCTCTTACTCGGCTTCCACCAGCGGGTACTACATCGAAAACTTTCAGAGCTGGGGCACTTTCGTCCATTCGAACAACAAGACCCAGCCAGCGTAGCCGCTGCACAGTGTGAGATTTAGTCAATCTAGCATCTCGAAATTAAAAAAAAAAAAATGTTTTCGTAACTCGCTCATATTTTTTTTTACGTGAGAAGATACCCCAATTGTTACGAAAACAAACACAAAAGAGAATAAAAAAAATGTTACTGGCGTGATAACACCTATCAAACACGTGCAATTGCATAGCATGCTACAATTGATTTGCAAGCTTGCATTGATCACAAAAGTTTGAGTTGTGAGTGGTTTTTTTGGCCTAAAATATTTTTTGTATTGAAGGTTATTACTTAAACTTAAAATTTTTGTTTTATACAATATTTATTTTTGCACTCAAGTATTTTGAAAAAATTGTTTTATAACCACCTGAAAGGTAAGACAAATTTTAAAATTTTCAAATATTTGATAGACTAGAACTTCCAAGTCCCACGGAGTTCCGTGATGGGAATGCCAGCAGAATCTTTGTTAATGTGCCTAAAACAAATTTAAAAAATAAAATCCTGCCCATTTTTTGCCTTTTTTAGTATGAGTGAAATATCGCGAGAGGAGCTATTTTGGATTTGGTTAAGCAAGGTGAAAAGTGAAAAAACAGAAGCGGTCGAAAAGCACGTTATATCAATTTTTGGACCAGATGTTGACGATACCAAAGTTAAAGATCGTATAAAAAAGCTTTGCTTCCAATTTCAAACGCGATGGAGCAAATCTCACCGTGATAAAGCAAGATTTATGCATTACAATGCTATTTGGCTAAGTTCAAAAATTTCTGCTGTTGATTTTGCTCTTGATCACGCACCATCAGCTTCAAAACAAATACCTCAACGCGGAAGACGAGAAAAACAGTTTGCTGAAAGTGCTTCGAGTACACAAAAACGGAAATGCAAAGAGTTAATATCAAATGTAGCTTCGGAACAATTAACTATGGCTACCGCAATGTATCTGAGATCCTGTGGAAAAAGAGACTCAGCAAATATTAATATCTTGTTTTGAATATTTTCAATTCTTTTAAGAACTTTCGTTGAATGTTTTAGTTTTTCGTTTTATTATGTTTTAGATATCAATAAATTTAACATAGAAACAACGTTAGCTTTTTATTTTTCTCATTTGCAAAGAATCATCGAAAACTAAAGTACGAAACTTGAAGAATTTTATAGAAATGGCATGTGGGTGCTTATATCAATATATCGACTAGTTTTAGTTAGAAGAGAAAAAAAGAAGAAATTTTCAATATAAATGTGTAAAAAAAATTGTCCCCAACTAGTGTTTTTGAGGATAGTTCGGAACTAGTCCCCTTTGACACTAGTTGTAACTAGTTGTCTTTCACCATATCTCCTTAACGATCGTGCCAAATTTCAAGTTCATATCTCTACAACTTTTTTATAAAAATTAATTTTGAGATGCTAGATTGACTAGATTGACTTAAAAGAAGATATGGTCTCAGAATTTCAGGTATATCTCCTTTATGGAAGACTTTAAGTTTATAAGGGATATTGTCTGAAGATTTCAAAATTTTTTGAGTCCATTTGCTTGTTCTTTTGAAGGCGGGTGGCAGAACAATAGTCGTCAAAATAAGAATTTACATATTCATATGAAGAAACAAGGAACTGTGCTTTCCTATTACGCCTCAAAACCGGATTTGGTAACACTTTAACTTGGAAGATATTTGTTAATTTGGATGCTGAATCGAATAAACCAGATATCGCCCTAAAAGACTAGCACCAATAGGTATCTGACTACTGAATGATGCTATCTAGTTAACTCATATTTATATAAGGTAGTTTAGCCGTTTCTAAAGTTATTTTTAGATTAACTAGCCATGACAATATGATCTTAATTACATGAACCCCATAATTATTATCATTATTGGCATCGAAGAATTTTTTATTAGGAATACCATTAACCTCTTTTATCAATTTATAAAGCTTAGACCTCATATAAAATATACGTACAACTTAAATTGCTTTGCGTAATTTTATTAATTATCAAATTCAACTTCAACAAATTCACTTTACATCCCCAATCAGCTGTCCACAACTGTACATTAGCGTACAATCTTTGGATATTATCGCACAATTCGGTTTGGTATAGTCGTCGTCGTGAGTGAGTTGATTTCGCACTTTGTATATTAATGGAGCGAATTGTCAGTAGCTTTATAAATGTGAATACTTTGATAGATAAGAAACATAATAATTTAGGCATATCAACGCGGTAATAAATTTACAAATTAATGAATTAACCCAGTTTCAGCGGAGCATTGCTGAGCTTTTGATTTCATAAATTAACTTATTTGAGTGAATAATTGTCATTAAGTATATACAAACGTATATTTTTTATAAATTTTATGTACGTTGATATACTATTTAGGACTTTAGACTTTATTATTGACAGTTTAAATGAATGATAATGAAAGGCGATGGATACATATTAACAGGTAGGAATCCTTGGATAGGAGCATCTACAGGGATGATACTGATTTCTAAAATAAAGATATGTACTTATGTATGGATGGAGATATAACTATAACACCCTTAAGATATGAAACTTAAATTTGACATTGATGGAATGGCTCAGAGCATAGAGCAGATTTGATATTGATGTATTTAAAGTGTGTGAGTTTTCATAATAACTCTCATATACCGATAATGTGATAGAATATTGAAACTGCGATATAAATCTAGAAAACAATATCAGGATCGACAAATTTTGATAAGAATGATATTATATATGAATAATAATATAATAATCCAAGTGCGTATCGGTTCAAAAATTGCACTAGCGGCGTATTATTAACTTTTTGGTAAAATTTCACATTCTAAAAACTATCGGGATAAATCTGACTCAAACCACACCCACTTGCTGCTTTTTTAAAGGCTTTATTATTTTGATGGGCGTACTTAACTCTCTCAACAACAATGAAACGATCTGATCTTTACCGAAAATTGATCGAAGTTGGTCAATAACTTCCTCTTAACTCCATATATTCATTAAAAATTGGATGAGAATTCATATGATCCTGTTTGGGGGGTTTGGTGGAAAATGGGAAGAAATCTGTTCAAATCATGGTTGACTTTATAGAGATCATATAGGTCTATAAATAAATAGATAAACTTAACGGAACATGTTTTCTGGAAAGCATATGATTCTCTATCAAAAAACGAAGACATGGGTCCATTAACATTTTTTAGTGCTCATATAATTTCTGTTAGATAGGTGGACTATAGAGTAAATATTTGGGATATTACATTATTAATCAAAATCAAACTGGAAAGGGATCTCATTTGCTATATATTAGTATTTTGTATATTAAAAAATGAGGTAAAAAAATTCATAAACTCGACAACGATAATAATAAGAAATAATAATAAAAACAAGTAAGGAAGGGCTAAGTTCGGGTGTAACCGAACATTTTATACTCTCGCAATTTATTTATTTAACTTTATTTATATTATATAATACACACTTTGACCTACATATTCGTCATAGGGGGATGGGGTCATATGTAGAAGTTCACGCAAGTGAGGAAAGTTTCTGATTGCCATTCACTTGGGAGTGGCCAGGAACGATTCTTTTGCATATGACTCAAGCAGCTCACGACTTCCGGTTTTAGACCAAGTATCCCCTGGGTAGCTAACAGACATCCGTTTGGAGGCGAGCTAAAGTGAGAAGGCGAAGCCCGCTTGTGCGGTTGTGCGTAGGGCTTGGGACCCACCACATAAAAACGAATAACCAGTGAATAAGAAACACAGGCCTCGGATGAGAAACCCCCCTTTTGATGACGACCACGGCAAACGTATAAAGGACTATGATTTGAGGGCATGCACCTGGAATGTCCGGACTCTTAATTGGGAAGGTGCCTCTGCCCAGCTGGTTGATGTCCTCATACAACTAAAGGCTGACATCACCGCCGTCCAAGAAGTGCGATGGACGGGACAAGGACGGAAGAAGGTGGGTCCTTGTGACATCTACTACAGCGGCCATATAAAGGAGCGCAAATTCGGTGTTGGATTTGTGGTGGGAGAGAGACTACGTCGCCGAGTCCTGGCATTCACCCCGGTGGATGAACGTCTTGCCACAATCCGCATCAAAGCGAGGTTCTTCAACATATCGCTGATTTGCGCCCACGCCCCAACGGAAGAGAAGGACGATGCGACCAAAGATGCTTTCTATGAGCGCCTAGAACGCATCTATGAGCGTTGCCCCCGCCACGATGTCAAAATCGTGCTTGGCGATTTTAACGCCAGGGTGGGTAAAGAAGGTGTCTTTGGCACAACAGTCGGAAAATTCAGCCTCCATGACGAAACATCGCCAAACGGCCTGAGGCTGATCGACTTCGCTGGGGCCCGAAATATGGTTGTCTGTAGTACCAGATTCCAGCATAAAAAAATTCATCAAGCAACGTGGCTGTCCCCTGATCGAAACACGCGCAATCAAATCGATCACGTTGTGATAGACGGAAGACATGTCTCCAGTGTTTTAGACGTGCGTACGCTCCGAGGACCAAACATTGACTCGGACCATTATCTAGTAGCAGCAAAGATACGCACTCGCCTCTGTGCAGCAAAGAACGCCCGTCAACAAACACAAGGAAGGTTCGACGTCGAAAAGCTGCAATCACAACCGACAGCCGAACGATTTTCTACTCGACTTGCACTCCTGCTCTCGGAGAGCACTCATCAGCATCTCGATATAAGGGAGCTGTGGAACGGCATCTCAAACTCATTGCATACCGCTGCAGCCGAAACAATTGGTCTCCGGCAACGCCAAAAAACCAGTTGGTACGATGAGAATTGTCGTTCCGCAGTGGAGAGAAAACAGACTGCCTACCTCGCAACGTTGCGATCGACCACAACACGTTCGGGGTGGGATAGATATCGAGAACTGAAGAGGGAAGCGAGACGCATTTGCAGACGTAAAAAGAAAGAGGCCGAAATGCGTGAGTATGAAAAGCTTGAAAAGCTGGCCGACATGGGTAATGCTCGAAAATTTTATGAAAAGATGAGGCGATTAACAGAAGGTTTCAAGACCGGAGCATTATCATGTAGGGACCGAGAAGGTAATCTGGTAACGGATGTCCAGAGCACACTGGGATTATGGAGGGAACACTTCTCCGACCTGCTCAATGGCAGTGAAAGTACAACACCAGGAGATGGCGAACCCGATTCCCCAATCGATGACGATGGAATAGATGTTCCATTACCCGACCATGAAGAAATTCGAATAGCAATTACCCGCTTGAAGAACAACAAAGCGGCGGGGGCCGATGGATTACCGGCCGAGCTATTCAAATACGGCGGCGAAGAACTGATAAGGTGCATGCATCAGCTTCTTTGTAGAATATGGTCGGAAGAAAGCATGCCTGACGATTGGAATCTTAGTGTGCTCTGCCCAATCCATAAGAAGGGAGACCCCACAATCTGCGCCAACTACCGTGGTATAAGTCTCCTCAATATCGCATATAAGGTTTTGTCGAGCGTATTGTGTGAAAGACTAAAGCCCACCGTCAACGAACTGATTGGACCTTATCAGTGTGGCTTTAGACCTGGAAAATCTACAATGGACCAGATATTCACCATGCGCCAAATCTTGGAAAAGACCCGAGAGAGAAGAATCGATACCCACCATCTTTTTATCGATTTTAAAGCTGCCTTCGATAGCACGAAAAGGAGCTGCCTTTATGCCGCGATGTCTGAATTTGGTATCCCTGCAAAACTAATACGGCTATGTAAGCTGACGTTGAGCAACACCAAAAGCTCCGTCAGGATCGGGAAGGACCTCTCCGAGCCGTTCGATACCAAACGAGGCTTCAGACAGGGTGACTCACTATCGTGCGACTTCTTCAATCTATTGCTGGAAAAAATAATACGAGCTGCAGAACTAAATAGAGAGGGTACAATCTTCTACAAGAGTGTACAGCTCCTGGCGTATGCCGATGATATTGATATCATCGGAAGCAACAACCGCGCCGTTTGTTCTGCGTTTTCCAGACTAGATAAAGAAGCGAAGCGTATGGGTCTGGTGGTGAATGAGGACAAGACGAAATATCTCCTGTCATCAAACAAACAGTCAGCGCACTCGCGTCTTGGCTCCCACGTCACTGTTGACAGTCATAACTTTGAAGTTGTAGATAATTTCGTTTATCTGGGAACCAGCATTAACAACACCAACAATGTCAGCCTTGAAATCCAACGCAGAATCACTCTTGCCAACAGGTGCTACTTTGGACTGAGTAGGCAATTGAAAAGCAAAGTCCTCTCTCGACGAACCAAAATCAAACTCTATAAGTCGCTCATTATTCCCGTCCTGATGTATGGCGCTGAAGCGTGGACGATGACAACATCCGATGAGACGACTCTTGGGGTTTTCGAGAGAAAGGTTTTGCGCAAGATTTATGGTCCTCTAAACATTGGCAACGGCGAATACCGCAGACGATGGAACGATGAGCTGTACGATTTATACGACGACATTGACATAGTTCAGCGAATAAAAAGACAGCGGCTACGCTGGCTAGGTCATGTTGTACGGATGGAAGAAAACACTCCAGCTCTGAAAGTATTCGATGCAGTACCCGCTGGAGGAAGCCGCGGAAGAGGACGACCTCCACTCCGGTGGAAAGACCAAGTGCAAAGTGACCTGGCTTCACTTGGTGTTTCCAGTTGGCGCCAAAAAGCAAAAAGGAGGAATGAGTGGCGCGCTCTGGTGGATTCGGCTATAATCGCTTAAAGCGGTTCCTACGCCAAATATATATATATATATATATATAATACACACTTTGACCTACATATTCGTCATATATATTGTATAAAGTCCATTGAAAGTTGGAAACCATAATATTAGGTTAGAAGCACCGAGGTCCTCGTGTTCGATATATGGGGCCTTAAAAACCTATGGTCCGATTTCGGCGATTTTTTGAATGGGGCTGCCACACTATAAACATAGTATTTGTGCAAAGTTCTGAACCGATATCTTCACTAGTGCTTACTTTATATATTGTAAAGTAAACGATTCAGATCATCTTCAAAGTTCTGGTATATAGGAAGTAGGCGTGGTTGTGAAGCGATTTGGCCTATTTTCACAACATATCATTGGGATATAAGGAAACTATTACAAACCAAGTTTCATTGAAATCGGTGGAGTAGTTCCTGAGATATGGTTTTTGAGTTAACCCACTTTTAGTAATTTTTAACCTAACCTAACATTTTTGGACTGTATTAAGAAGTGGCAAAAAAAAACGACTGCAGAAAGTTTGGTTTATATAGCTCTATTGGTTTCCAAGATATATACAAAAAACCTATATGGTGGCGGGGCCACGCCCACCTCCCCAAAAAAATTACATCCAAATATGCCCCTTCATAGTGCGATCCTTCATACCAAATTTTATTTCCATAGCTTTATTAATGGCTAAGTTATGGCACTTTATGTGTTTTCGGTTTTCGCCATTTTGTGGGCGTGGCAGTGGTCCGATTTTGCTCATTTTCGAAAGCAACCTTCCTATGGTGCCAAGAAATAAGTGTGCCAGATATCTTCATTTTTATTCAAGTTACAGCTTGCACAGACGGACGGACGGATTTGGACGGATTTGAACTCCACTTTTCACCCTGATCACTTTGGTATATATAACTCTATACGAGTATCTAACTCGATTAGTTTTGGGTGTTACAAACAACCGTTATGTGAACAAAACTATAATACTCTCTAGCAACTTTGTTGCAAGAGTATAAAAATTAAAAAGACTCTCGCAGACTCTTCGAAATATTAAAAATAAATACTTTAATTCTTACAAATTGCGAGATCATCTTCGGCTACTCCCGAAATCAGTCACGTCTTCCTTTCGTTTTTATACATTTTTATTGAATTCCACTACACTTTCACTCACAAGTTCTCAAGAAGCCAAAAATATGAGATGATCTCCAATTAAAAAAAAGAAATAAAATCAAACAAACAATACAACAACCACATAACAAAGAAATTGACACAAAAAATCAATTGGAAAGATATGAGCTTAAGCAGAATAAACCAGAGTGAAAAAAATGAAGATATCAATTTAAACGGAAACAATTAAGCACCTGACTTCCTCAGGATGCCTAAACAAGCAACCGCAAACAAGTGCAACTCAGGCGAATCTAGAGAATATAGAGATAGTTACATAAAAAAGAGACAATAAAAAAAACATACAAAACAGTTAAACTGTAAAAATTTACACTACACGAAGTGAGGCTGGTGGCACCGATTGAAGCAAGTAGTGGATGGGATGCCCATGGATGAAATGAAATTCACAGAAGGTCTCATATTTCACAGCCTAACCACAAACGACAATAAACACAATGTGAGTGCAGCAGCAGTCAGTACACCTGATGAGAAAACACAATGAACACTGCCGAGTAGCCGAGACGACCTGACAGGAATTTGTTAAGAGTGGGGCTACAAAAAAAGGAAACAACAACAACATGACAATAAAAAGTTATGAAAACAAGCAGCATGTTGACCTCTTTCCAGGATGTGTGCAGCAACGCATTTCACTTGCAACGTCGGTTCGTGTGCCCACGCAACGGATCGGTTTGGATCTCGGGCGTACGATTGCTTACGACGAACAATCTTGGCAGCGTTGCATCATATACGCATGTTGGTTGGTGTTGGTCACAAGTGCTGAATAATAATTGTAAGAGAAAAAAATACAAAAAAAATAATATCAACAACAACAACTACAGCGGAGTGAGCAGCGTGAAAAGACCTTCGTTCAAATCGTAAATCGATTGTGTCGTCATAAACCAAATGTGAACGTAAGGCACACACAACAAGCAAAGCGAGTTGATATTTCAATTGCGCGTCAACAACAACAACAATGAAAAAAGTACAACAACAAGTGCAATAGCAATAAAGCGTTGAAGAGGTAGGCAAAAACGCTGAAAAAAGCAAAAAAACAACAAAAACAAAAAATGTGTTGCCTTGTGAACATTTCATGTGGCATCCTCACGTTTTGGCCATAAAATTAATGCTACTCCGCTTTAGGCCTTCATCCTATTCCCACAAATGTCACAGCGGGCGTTCTTGAGCGTACATACTGTTATTATTGCTGTTGTACTATGGCTACCGATCATTCAAAAGTGTCGCGCATGCGCAGCATTTGCCTCGTTTTTAACTGTTTTTGTTTTCATTATTTTTCGCTTCGAATTCGCACCAGAGATGACAGGCGATTAGTAGACACTTTGAGATGCTTTGCTGTAACTGTTACCATTTTACATGCACGTTCGCTGATCATGTGCCGATCGCCATCAACATCATCCGAATACGAGACGCGGTCACATCTCAATGCCTCGTAGTAGACATCGACAGAGCCGCAGAGACACAGAGCTACAGAGACACAGAGTCACAGTCGCAATCACAGCAAGAGTCAACTAGCGCAGTCAGCCATCTATTAAGACGCTTCCCAACACCCGCAAACGCTTCGCGTCACGCAAATAACCGAACGTCGCAGCGTAATTAGTATGCAACACTGTATGCGCCACTTAATGTGGCAGCAGCGGCAGCGGCTACAGCAAGTGACGGAAAAACTGTCGAGACGCGTCTCCAGAAGTGGTCCCGTCCGCATTGATGCGTCGACGCGTCTCGGCTCGTCTTGCGGCTACCACATGTAGTGCGACCCCGAAAAGCGGCCACAAAGCCGCGTCGCAGCAAACAAAGTGCGAAGATTTACGCGTGTCGCGGTCTTCATAGTCAACGAGAGTACCAATTTAATGGCATCTCATGTCAAGATTTATTCGAAAGTTTTTCTTTTATTTCTTTCTTTATTTTTATTTTTTTTGTTTTTGTTTATCATTTCGTTGTTTTATTGTTGTTTCGCTTGTCATCCTAATGCGCATGCGCACTGAGATTTACTTACGCCCGCATGCATAAAAATGCGCCAGCTCAAGCGCTGCGCAGCGTATTCGACGATTTGTATGCCGATCTCGTCGAATTCATCATAAAGAAGAGGAAATGCTTGAGATAAATTTTGCGCTCGAGCATGAACTTAGAATGTACAAATACATGCAGGTAGTGCGCTATGCAGTCTTACTTACATACAGATATTCATCTATATACGCCTACGCAGCCAGCAGCCGGAAGATTGCAACATGTAGTCCCTCCGTTCTTCATGTGACTGTGGAGCTTATGCCATTTGAGTTAGTTTGCGCAGCTGCCATTAAATTTTGTATGCAGCGCAGCCAAACTGCGGTTCTTGACCCTCGGGTTTACATGTCGATTGCATGTTTGACATTCGTAAATGTTATCGAGAGAGTTTCTGTCGTTGTTTTTTGTATTTCCTTGACGAGGTGTCTAGCAGAACACTCCGCGGATCTTTAAAATGTCTCTCAAGAGCAACCATTTGGCTTCTGCAGTCATTTCTAACTAGTGAGACCATCCGACTTCCCTAATATTAAGGGAGTTTCACGAAATTATCCTTGGAATCCTTAGAGTTTCAAGAATCCTGGTTAAATTACGATCGAGGCTTTGATATGAAATGGGCTGTTGTCTGATTACCAGTATGCAAGCTCGGTTGGTCGAAACTATCTTTCAAATGAAGCTCATTATACTTCAGCAGCCAATTTTTTGCCTGGAGTGTGATCTAAAGTGATCTTTTTTTTAGGCATCAAGAAGCAGGTTCAAAATTTTGCTAATGAATCCGAGGATATTAAGATGGGAGCCAAGTTCAGAGAAAGTCCTATGTATTTGTTTCGATATTTTTTGGCCTCAAGTAATACTGCTGAGTTAACTTTGACTTTTGTATTTCGAAAACTGTCGGTTCTTCTTCTTAAGATCGCGATTTCATAAAATTAATTTCGGTTATAGGAACAAGAACTCTAACAGGGAATACTATCTGCAACCTACGTTACAGTGGAAATAATGTCCACTGAAGAATATTATAAGAGCCTACGTATTTTCGGTCGATCCAGTCCGGTCGATTTTTATCGGAAATAGCTGTCATTAAAGAAATTTAATAGCTGTCGTGTCCAATCGTCGCGACGTCCCTTTGACCCAGTATCGATAAGTTTCATCCGGCTTATTTGCGAGATTACTTGGGTTATGTTATGGCTTGGCATCGGAACGTCATCGGCTCATTTCAGTTGGTCATTATAGACAACTTCATTTTGAGAGTATGTTACCAAAAATATTCATCGGGTACAAATTTCACTATGGTGACGAACGATTTCAGACATACCAGGACATACGATTCCTCATAAAGAAGGTATATGACAGGAGCTCTGCGGGAATCAAATGCGTTCTAATATCGTGAGTATCTTTTCCTTAGACCTTGAGTTAGTTTAATTTCACTTATCATTGCTTTAGGGGTCAGCGCCTACTTTCTAGTAATCTCTGAATATTATATGTAATCAGGGGATTTTCATATAGTTGAAATGCCGAACGACGATGAAGAAAATATGAGACCATAAAAACAAAATTAACGCTTTCAGATAAGTTCTCATAAACTGTCTATATTTTTACATATTTAAACTACTGAATACTCATTACAGCTGATAAATTTAAAACAGTAATTTTATCACCTCGACAACTCAATGCCTCTGTTGTACTTCGTTCGCTTATGCGTTCCTCTTTCTATAGAACTTAATTTATACGCACTCATCACACCTCAACTGCACGATCAATGCGGAATAATTTCACCCCAACGAACGGCATCGATTGAGAGGTGCACCCGTAGACATCCCCGCCACATTGAGCGACTAGAAGTCAGACTATCGAACCCTCTGAGCTGAGCTGAGTGGAGCTTCACTTCAACTAAACTATGCAAATTCGAATAGATTATGCGATCGCTCATTTAATTTAAACGACCCCTTTAGGCGAGATACAAGTAAACAGCCTAGTGCAAGTCTATATTAACGAGTAGCTTAAATCCAAACGATCGTCATAAATATGCAGACGCTTACATGAGACCGACGACGATTGTGAAATGTCGAGAAATAAAAACAATAACAAAATGCAAAATAATTAAAATGAAATGGAGACAAATTAAACGGAACAATTTGAAATAACAGAAACGATTGCGATTCTATAAAGTTGGAAAAAATATTTGTCTCACAGCGATCACACGCCATCTAGGGAGCGAGCTAGTGTGTGTGGAGAAAGAGTAATACCTATACAATATGGGTGTGTGTGTGTGTGTGTGTGTGATTATTATGCGGCTGTAAGGCAATGCGCTCGGACGCAAGGATCACCTAAGGGTTAATTAGATGCATTCGCTTATTTCATTTAAAGCGCGTACATTCACTCGCCACACAAAGTAAGGTTACACACACACAATGAGCTAATGATGTTCGGAACTATTTATTTGCCTTTAAACACACGGTGACTAAGTGACAATTTTGAATATTTATAAGCCGTGGCAGCGCATGTATTTATGAAGTGCACTGTGAGTTGGCAGCGGATGTGTTTGAGTTCAGTTTTTATAGATTTTTAATCGAGCTACTTAAACGGTAGTAGTAGAGTAGTAGAAAGCGTAACGTAGTGACCGGAAATCCGTCTACTTTGATCTGCTTTTCTGCGCTGCTTTAATTTTATTGCTTGAAAATCTCATAAAAGTCCTTAAGGAAGTTGCCATAAAATCCATTTGCATATCCTATCACCATTTCCCAATGATTTTTTCTCTTTGTGCCCATTTGCTGACTGACCTTCATGTATGACCTTACGTATTTCCGACTCACCTTCAATGTTCTTAATATGTAACGGAAGCCAATGAGTATTTAATAGATAAGAATTGCGTGGTATTAGAGGTTTTTTGTAATAAAATATATATATATATATATTTGGCGTAGGAACCGCTTTAAGCGATTATAGCCGAATCCACCAGAGCGCGCCACTCATTCCTCCTTTTTGCTTTTTGGCGCCAACTGGAAACACCAAGTGAAGCCAGGTCACTTTGCACTTGGTCTTTCCACCGGAGTGGAGGTCGTCCTCTTCCGCGGCTTCCTCCAGCGGGTACTGCATCGAATACTTTCAGAGCTGGAGTGTTTTCTTCCATCCGTACAACATGACCTAGCCAGCGTAGCCGCTGTCTTTTTATTCGCTGAACTATGTCAATGTCGTCGTATAAATCGTACAGCTCATCGTTCCATCGTCTGCGGTATTCGCCGTTGCCAATGTTTAGAGGACCATAAATCTTGCGCAAAACCTTTCTCTCGAAAACCCCAAGAGTCGTCTCATCGGATGTTGTCATCGTCCACGCTTCAGCGCCATACATCAGGACGGGAATAATGAGCGACTTATAGAGTTTGATTTTGGTTCGTCGAGAGAGGACTTTGCTTTTCAATTGCCTACTCAGTCCAAAGTAGCACCTGTTGGCAAGAGTGATTCTGCGTTGGATTTCAAGGCTGACATTGTTGGTGTTGTTAATGCTGGTTCCCAGATAAACGAAATTATCTACAACTTCAAAGTTATGACTGTCAACAGTGACGTGGGAGCCAAGACGCGAGTGCGCTGACTGTTTGTTTGATGACAGGAGATATTTCGTCTTGTCCTCATTCACCACCAGACCCATACGCTTCGCTTCTTTATCTAGTCTGGAAAACGCAGAACAAACGGCGCGGTTGTTGCTTCCGATGATATCAATATCATCGGCATACGCCAGGAGCTGTACACTCTTGTAGAAGATTGTACCCTCTCTATTTAGTTCTGCAGCTCGTATTATTTTTTCCAGCAATAGATTGAAGAAGTCGCACGATAGTGAGTCACCCTGTCTGAAGCCTCGTTTGGTATCGAACGGCTCGGAGAGGTCCTTCCCGATCCTGACGGAGCTTTTGGTGTTGCTCAACGTCAGCTTACATAGCCGTATTAGTTTTGCAGGGATACCAAATTCAGACATCGCGGCATAAAGGCAGCTCCTTTTCGTGCTATCGAAGGCAGCTTTAAAATCGATAAAAAGATGGTGGGTATCGATTCTTCTCTCTCGGGTCTTTTCCAAGATTTGGCGCATGGTGAATATCTGGTCCATTGTAGATTTTCCAGGTCTAAAACCACACTGATAAGGTCCAATCAGTTCGTTGACGGTGGGCTTTAGTCTTTCACACAATACGCTCGACAAAACCTTATATGCGATATTGAGGAGACTTATACCACGGTAGTTGGCGCAGATTGTGGGGTCTCCCTTCTTATGGATTGGGCAGAGCACACTAAGATTCCAATCGTCAGGCATGCTTTCTTCCGACCATATTCTACAAAGAAGCTGATGCATGCACCTTATCAGTTCTTCGCCGCCGTATTTGAATAGCTCGGCCGGTAATCCATCAGCCCCCGCCGCTTTGTTGTTCTTCAAGCGGGTAATTGCTATTCGAATTTCTTCATGGTCGGGTAATGGAACATCTATTCCATCGTCATCGATTGGGGAATCGGGTTCGCCATCTCCTGGTGTTGTACTTTCACTGCCATTGAGCAGGTCGGAGAAGTGTTCCCTCCATAATCCCAGTGTGCTCTGGACATCCGTTACCAGATTACCTTCTCGGTCCCTACATGATAATGCTCCGGTCTTGAAACCTTCTGTTAATCGCCTCATCTTTTCATAAAATTTTCGAGCATTACCCATGTCGGCCAGCTTTTCAAGCTTTTCATACTCACGCATTTCGGCCTCTTTCTTTTTACGTCTGCAAATGCGTCTCGCTTCCCTCTTCAGTTCTCGATATCTATCCCACCCCGAACGTGTTGTGGTCGATCGCAACGTTGCGAGGTAGGCAGTCTGTTTTCTCTCCACTGCGGAACGACAATTCTCATCGTACCAACTGGTTTTTTGGCGTTGCCGGAGACCAATTGTTTCGGCTGCAGCGGTATGCAATGAGTTTGAGATGCCGTTCCACAGCTCCATTATATCGAGATGCTGATGAGTGCTCTCAGAGAGCAGGAGTGCAAGTCGAGTAGAAAATCGTTCGGCTGTCGGTTGTGATTGCAGCTTTTCGACGTCGAACCTTCCTTGTGTTTGTTGACGGGCGTTCTTTGCTGCACAGAGGCGAGTGCGTATCTTTGCTGCTACTAGATAATGGTCCGAGTCAATGTTTGGTCCTCGGAGCGTACGCACGTCTAAAACACTGGAGACATGTCTTCCGTCTATCACAACGTGATCGATTTGATTGCGCGTGTTTCGATCAGGGGACAGCCACGTTGCTTGATGAATTTTTTTATGCTGGAATCTGGTACTACAGACAACCATATTTCGGGCCCCAGCGAAGTCGATCAGCCTCAGGCCGTTTGGCGATGTTTCGTCATGGAGGCTGAATTTTCCGACTGTTGTGCCAAAGACACCTTCTTTACCCACCCTGGCGTTAAAATCGCCAAGCACGATTTTGACATCGTGGCGGGGGCAGCGCTCATAGATGCGTTCTAGGCGCTCATAGAAAGCATCTTTGGTCGCATCGTCCTTCTCTTCCGTTGGGGCGTGGGCGCAAATCAGCGATATGTTGAAGAACCTCGCTTTGATGCGGATTGTGGCAAGACGTTCATCCACCGGGGTGAATGCCAGGACTCGGCGACGTAGTCTCTCTCCCACCACAAATCCAACACCGAATTTGCGCTCCTTTATATGGCCGCTGTAGTAGATGTCACAAGGACCCACCTTCTTCCGTCCTTGTCCCGTCCATCGCACTTCTTGGACGGCGGTGATGTCAGCCTTTAGTTGTATGAGGACATCAACCAGCTGGGCAGAGGCACCTTCCCAATTAAGAGTCCGGACATTCCAGGTGCATGCCCTCAAATCATAGTCCTTTATACGTTTGCCGTGGTCGTCATCAAAAGGGGGGTTTCTCATCCGAGGCCTGTGTTTCTTATTCACTGGTTATTCGTTTTTATGTGGTGGGTCCCAAGCCCTACGCACAACCGCACAAGCGGGCTTCGCCTTCTCACTTTAGCTCGCCTCCAAACGGATGTCTGTTAGCTACCCAGGGGATACTTGGTCTAAAACCGGAAGTCGTGAGCTGCTTGAGTCATATGCAAAAGAATCGTTCCTGGCCACTCCCAAGTGAATGGCAATCAGAAACTTTCCTCACTTGCGTGAACTTCTACATATGACCCCATCCCCCTAATAATGAGAGAATACTGATGTGCTGAATCATTGCCGTTCCTGTGGAAGGAACTTGTAATTTGGGACTAAGGATATTCTTATAATATTATAATAATAATACTAGAGAGTTGTTTTTAATATTCTCTATACAGCATACTTGAGAATTTTACACATTACATATTAGAGATCATCCAGCGAAAACAGTCGTATATCCTTATATCTTATGAGAAACTTTACCTTAAGGCAGTAGTCTGCTTTAAAGGCTTCAAAAAATCGATTTTTTTGTTTTGCTTTAAATCTCTTTCAAAACTATCCAAGAATATGTCTTTAAAATTCCAGAGGCCAATTCGACATACCTTCGAAGCTAGAGCAGTTTTAGTGGCCGAGCGTCGAGCAGGTGCGAATGCTCAGGCAGACTTTAAAGCGCGTTTTCTTGAGTTTTCATTTTCACAAGTGTTAGTAAACGGTACCGGCGATAGCAAAAATAATATATGACCGATCGAAAAAAACCAAAGTGATCTGGATAAAAATATTATTTAAACGACTTCTTTTGCAACTTAAAGTCAATTTTTTTCTTAAAAAAGTTTTTTTTTTCAAACTTGGAAAAAATTTGTAATTTTATAACTTCTTCGGTATTTTTTTAGTTAAAGAAAAGAAACTTACAAAAATTAAAAAAAAAAATTGGTACGACTGTTTCAGATGCATCGCACGACCTCCATCACCGGCACCGATTTACAAATGCAGACTCCAGATCTTTGCGGACCGTACGTTTGGATCTCATACTATTGAACTCTTTATATATAGATTCTGATTATTTCCATTGAAAAGACATATCGTGAGACATCTTTGATAAATAAAATTCCTTAAGAGAAACTTTGGATATACTGTTGTTTCCGATCAACGTTTTTAATGTGATGAACTGTAAGTTGAACATGAGGCGCTGATCCTGGACGGAGAGTACGGAAATACCACATAGATAGTCGAAACACCGGTCCATTGTTAGGCCAGAAACTTCGGTCTATGGATCAAGAGATCCTCCTGTATCCTCGATCTCGCCTCGATCCAAAATCCATTGAGGCGACTGGATTCGCGGTTGACCGAAGCTGCCAAGTTCAGCATTCCGTCAGCACTAGACCGTCAGAAAGCGGAGCTCCGACTATGAAAGTGTTCTTCTTTAGAAGCTCAACGGTTTGACAGTTTCCAGCCGTGTCCGTATGGTCAGTCACCCCTGGACTGTAGTGTCTCAAAAAAAATGTGACGAAAATGAAGTCTTCGGAACTTTTGTCGTATAGAATACTGTTTAATATTGACAGGGTTCCTCGTAAGATGGACTTCAAAGGCACGTGTTTCGAAGTACTACAGCTCCAGCTGCTCTACATAAAACCTTTACAACAGGTGAACGTTCTTATAGCTTGTAACAAGTGTATGGAGGAGACTCCACTGTCAAGTTAATGAACTCGCCGCCAAGAAAAAAGACCAACAGCTGACATTGACCGCCCGTTCTTAGCAACTATGACTGTCATTAATTGTAATTTTGTAGTAGAAAAAAATATGTGTTATTAAAAAATTAAACAACCAAACGACAGACGGTTCATTGATCTGACGTACAACCGGAGAGGAAGAAAAAAGCAACAACAAAACGAAAAAAGAATGCGCATCCTGAACTCAGAAGAACAAGTGTTGTGACCCGCTCAGATGCCACACAATTGACACATACAAACATTTACGGCTAGTAACGGTTGAATGAACGGTATTATCCAGACCTGCCACAAACAAACGGAGAATACAGAAATAATAGTAATAATAACAACAAACAACTAGCGAGTAAACTAATTGTATACATTGGATAAACACGGACAACATTTCCTTGTGGCAGCCAATAAAGGTGTGGAGCGGGGAGGCACGATGTGGCAAGCACAATGAGCGGCAAACAAACTGCAGCAGGTCCTTTTTACAAAACATTGGATTGTATGTGAGTGAGCCTATTCCTTTGATCATGACCAACAACAACCACAGCAACAACCCTCATCTACATGCAACACTGCACTTGCCAGCAGAAAGGTGCAACATCCACGCACTGCAACCGACACGCTGCTGCTGTTGCACAACAAAGAACGCCAACAACATCAACAAATACAATTCCTCAACTTTTCTTGTTGTTGTTGTTGATTGGTGGTGGCATCCCTTGCCGCAGCACCTGTCGTTCAGACACTTGCGCTTCCTTGCGTTGCACGTCCATTGACCGACAGTACAAGTTAACGAACCGGCTAACGACTCTTGGCAACAGTAAAAAAATTACAAAAAATACGCGGCGATCATCTGTCCCGTCCCGGCCGGGTGTCTGTAACGAGATGTAGCGTTGTCAGCTCGCCTCTACGAGTTCGAGTTCGTGTTGAGTTGAGTGTGTGAGCAAGGGATAAATGCACGGCATCGAATTACGCATCACCTCTATGCCTATATGTACCTTACACTACCCCGCTCATTCCTCCTCTCTCTCAGTCCACTATCTTCTTGTGACTAAAAGTGTCTAAAAGCGTTAAATCAAGTGGAAATCATACGCAACCGAAGACGCTCAGCTCAACGCATCGATTACACTCAGCCGGTCAGCACAAATGATCGGTCTGGTCCAATTTTTTACCGCACCCTTTTTTTGCTCCTTTAATTTTTTGCCTTTTCTGTGCGAGCGTTTTGACACAGTTGCATGCGGTTTAGCTTACTAGCGGGTAATTCAAGACTTCGATCGGAAGTCGGAAATGACAATAATGCTTCAGTAGTTTTGTCTCTTTTCTCTCATTCACTTGTCCGTATTTCTTTGGACAGCTTTGTGGCAGTATCGAACTGTGGACAATGTTGCATCAGCGTGTGTATCAAATAACAGTGTACTTTCGTGAGCGTCTGCCAGCTGGTCATTTCATCGAAGTGTTGAAGACACCGAAATATTGACTTTTAGTTCGCTTGTGCTTCGTAGAAACGGTATTCACTGACCTTTCTCAGAGTTTGTGTGGGTTTGCGAGCAACGCATTGGCAGCAAAGGTCACATTTGATCGATGACCCTTGGAATATAATTTCATTTGAATTAATTTATTCATATTTTTTGGGAGTTTTGTTTCAGCGAATTGAAATTAGAGGAAGTTAAGTAAGGTATATTTTACCAAAATTAACTATTTCCTCTCATTTGTAATATCACGACTGAGAAACCTTTAAAATTATGTTGACAGTTCGAAGAGCTTAATTAATATATATTTTACCGTCGCTCTTCTAATGAAAAAATTATGTAATCCGAGTCCTCTTCCCCTAACATCTTAAGATCTTTTATACTTGGATCTGTCTTCAGCATGGAATGTATGGATGAATGTTACAACACTGGTTCTTTTGCAGAAGTTGTAAAATTTCAATGGACCTCTTGTTTTCACGAAGGATCTGCATAAAAAAATCCATCAGCTCCTCAGGGGACACTCAAACAAGTCCTATTAAATATAGTAGATTCAAAGATCTAACGATCGCTCCTGTCAATTTTGCCAAATTTGGTCTGAATAACCAACTGAGATGTACAAATTTCTACAAATCTATTGTTCTCAAAATTCTCAAAATATCAGTATTGTCGCAGTAGTGGAAGTACTCACTGGACAAAGCAGAATAGACATATGAAGGCGAGGTGAAAACATAAAGGCCTCCTTCACTGTCCAACGGTCCCATGCTTGAGGTTGAAGCATATCGGTAGCTCTACCTTTGGCGAAACAAGTGAACTTGCCGGAAAAAACATTAGTCGCTTCATGCAATTTGTGATAGATTCAAAGCGCTATGACGATTTGTAAGGGTCTTCTCTGCGATCCATACTCAGAAGTCCTTTGGCATCACTATCCTGCGCTTTAAGCTGTCCAAGTGAGATCCATCGCAAGGGTCAGCCTTTGAACCTAACCTAACTTAATCAAAGAAGTTTCTTTCCACGAAAAAAGTCAACTTTGGAGCTCATTATGTTCAACATAGACTCTAGTTCCACATCTAAATTCAATTTTGTGTCCAACGAACTAACCTCTGTTACTCTACGTTGTGGTTTAATGAGGGTATGCTTAATTTTACTAATTTCTCTTTCTTCTTAGTCTACTGGAATTCTCCTCCTAGCTTCATATAAACATCTGACTTTTGAGAGCGAGTCTTTGATCTAAGTTAGTAAACTAAGCCAATTCTCGAAGAACACCTCACAACACTTCGCAAGAAATGGCTCACTCTACACGCCTGACATTTATTACTCTTTAGCGTTTCATCTTAGCCGACTAACAACACCGACAACAACAACAAATGCAACTTCATTCATTCCAGATTTATGAATGAGTTATCTGCGTTGAAGTAAGGTGCCGGTTGTGAGATCTTCAATGCTCATCCGGTGGATTCTAAAAATCGTTCGACATGTTTAACTTAAAGTAACATGTTGGAAGCCAAATACAAAAAAATACTAGAACATGAATGAAGAAATAAAATCATGAAGTGGCTTAAACGCTGATTCAAGTACGACAACAACAAAAGTGTTAAAAAATAAAAGTGAAATAAAAAGCAGAACAACAAAAAACGGTAGCAACACCAAAGTCTTAATTTTACAAATATTTCTGTATTTATTTACTATTTGTTGTTGTTTTGCTTGTTCTTCGTGCTTTTATTGCCGTGTGTGAGTTTAGAGAGCATTTGACGTTTTGGACAAAAAATGACAAATTCACCTGAAAAACGGCTATAACATGTTGCTATGCTGAGACTTGGGTTTAGTGTGTGTCACATTATGTCAACAAGTACTACAACAACACAAAGTAAATATTAAATGACACAAGACACAAGTTAAGAGATAACTTCGGCTCGCCGGATGCTGTTCGACGGTAGAAACTAACAAGTTCCCCTTTTTGACTTGTGGTTTATATTATATGTTTGCATGGACTTGTTAAGTTATTAGTGCGTACATATTTACTCTGAGATGACGCTCTTCCGAGTCCATAAAGTTTGGCGGCACTTTTGATATATCGATTTATGAATCATATTTTTACGTCTTTATGTTTATTAACAAGTTTTTTAGACTATCCGGAAACTTGTACGCTGTCGTTTATTATTTACTTGGTAAGTTTACACCCAAGTTCCGGTTTTTTGGATATTTGCTCTCTGCTATTTCACTATTGGGAATACCACGCAATAAAGCTTATGAAAGCTTAAGTTTTGTTAGTTCACAGTTTTTTCTTTGAGGATGATCTGCTTGACGAAAATTTCGAATAAATGAGACAATTGTTGCTTCCTTCATGGATTTCTTGATTTCTCTTTATCTCTGCCACTATTATGTGCATAGTTCACCATGAACCTTCGACTATGCATAAGTGTTAAAATGCTAATCTATTAGTTAGGTTAGGTTAGGTTAAAGGGCGTAGTCCATGGATCTCACTTGGCCATCAAAAATGGCCGTTCTTTATGATCCGATTTGACAAAACTAATGCTGCCGAGATATTTCAGCCTTCATCTGACGAAAGCTGGACGGCAAAGGAGGACGTGGTTTGATGTTTCAATATCGTCTTGTTGAGAGCAAGTAGTTCAATGGATCTCCTACGAAAGAACTCAGGCGCTCAGATGCTGGTTAATCGTGAGGTCAGATCCCAGTACGCAGAGATAGCGGTTAGAGCCTTACGTGCAAGCTCATCCGCTTTGCAGTTCCCTGCGATTGCACTGTTACCCGGTACACAGACGAGTATAATACTAAAGTATTCCGATGATATTGAAAGTGAGTTAAGGACCTCTTCACTACTCTTGACTGCAAAGCCAGTGTTGACGTTCCGCTTTCAGAGTAAATGAACGGCTCCCTGAACACACACTGAAACACTCTGCTGTGGTCCGATAACCTAAAACTGCCATTAGTGGCGAGCTTCTTACAGAAGACTACACCACCAACCATCCCTCTGAACTCCAATCCAGCCGTGAAAATGTTCATTTTGCCTCTTCTCTACCAGTTTCGTCCCCCTACATATCCCGCATAGGTATGAGAACGATGTACCTATGTTCTCGAGGTACTTTAGTAGTATCTATTCTTAATTTAAATCTCATTGATAATATAAAAATATATTTTATACCAATAAAAAATAAAATGAAATAAATTAATAAATTTTAAAAAGAAAACTAGAATTCTTCTTATAATCATTAATACATATATATACCACATATAATATATGTATGTATGTATGTATTTATTCTCTAGCACTTCAAAACTGTTATCTAGCGCTTCTACTGAACGCTCAATAAAATCAAATTGAAGTGGAGATATGAAACTTTTGCATCTGGGGCAGATGGCTTAACTGATTGAAGGCTATAAAAAAGGTCTAACTTCTAATACGCCACACAGCGGTCTACAAATACTCTTATATAATATATACATATATAGAATACAACCAAATATATCGCCTCGCTATCAATCCATAACCGTTGAAATTAAAGTAAATAATGAAATTGAGGCGAAAGAACATAGAAATATCAACGAAACTTATCTCGTGCGACAGCGTCAACTCCACCTAAAAGGTGAAATAGTAATAAGTATAAATAATAAATGAAACAAATAGAAAAAAAAACATAAAGCTATAAAACGCTGGCGCGACAGCTTGGGAGGCCCACAACACCACAGCCGACGCCGCGCCTCTAAGCAAATCACCATAGACGCTCTTCTCATGCAGTGGAGCCGAGAGTGCGGCGCGCGGATGGCGGAGGTTGGACGACCGTTGCAGCGCAGCGCAGCGTAAAGGTGTTCGATTGAACCACAAACGGTAAACAATTTAATCAGTTCAAATATAGTGAGCAAATAAATGTGGATATATGAAGGCAAGTGATTGTGTGTGTTGGTGTGTCTTTGGAGCTATGAGGTTTTAGAGAGATACATGTATGTGGTCATATACATACACACCCACAAATGCCTGGCAAATAGTTATCGATGGCTCACAATTTGCGGCTGTCTGTATGTATAATAGTTATATTTGCTGTTGTTGTTGCTGTTGTTTGTGGCATCAACCAAGCAAGCTGTAAAAAATAATATTAGTGTTGACAGATTCTTTTGTCACTAAACAAATAACCGAGTCTTATCTGAAAGCAAACAAAATCTATTTATGCGACACATACATATTTACGTCATAAACACATATGTATAATATACATATATGTATATGTGTGTTTGTGCTTGAAAATCCAGGTATCTGCGCGTGATTACCGTCACTCTCGTGCAGATGCTTGAATCACACACATATTGAAAGTGTAGTATAACTATAATGGCAAACACCTTCGTAGATTGCGCATATTTACATACAATATGTTTGTACATAATTATATACTTATGCATATATACATATATGGTTGTGCTCAAATAAATATGTGTCTTATTTGATTTGTTTGTGACATCCTATATCCTCTAAGAGTTGTGTAATCAGTGGAATTCTTGGAAATTAGCCTAGTCTATTTGACGAATTGTGTGCTTGAGTTGAAGTTGCGTTGGAGTATTTTGCGTTCATTAATCTTAATTGCATTGATCACATGGAAGAGCGCTTCATATAGATATAGTTTTTCATTTGTTTAACAGAAGTTATAAAAGCTGTGTTCTATTCGCCAAAAATTGGAACTGGTCTAAACTGATATAATATGTTAGAAATTAAATAGAAATCAGTTCTATTTTAATAAGATATATATTATATGTAGGTATTTTAAAAGAGAGAGGAGCTCAAACTTAGCGAGCAGGAAAATGGCGAATCGAACATAACTTATATAATTTGTATACTCTCGCAACAAAGTTGCTAAGAGATAAGAATTATAACCACGCCCACCTCCCATATAAAGGTTATGTTGAAAACCATTAAAAATGCTTTAATTCAGTAAGGGAAAATACCAGGAACCTTAAATTTCATTATAAAGAAGGTACAGAAGGGCCCCACCCAAATCGGTATACAAAATTTTAAGTGGGTGTGGCTCCGCCAGCTTATGGGTCAAAAACCATTTCTCCGAAACTACTCGACCAATATCAATGAAACTTGGTGTGTAATATTTTCCTTGCATACAATGATATGTTGTGGAAATAGACCAAATCGGTTCACAACGACTTCTACTTCCCACTCTGAAGTCAATCTGAATCGTGTACTTTACAATATATAAAGTAAGCACTAGTGAAGATATCGGTGCAGAACTTTGCACAAATACTATGTTTATAGTGTGGCAGCCCCATTCTAAAAATCGCCGAAGTCGGACCATAGGTTTTTAAAGCCCCATATATCGAACACGAGGACCTCGGTGCTTCTAACCTAATATTATGGTTTCCAACTTTCAATGGACTTTATACAATATATATGACGAATATGTGGGTCAAATTGTGTATTATATAATATTAATAAAGTTAAATAAATAAATTGCGAGAGTATAAAATGTTCGGTCACAACCGAACTTAGCCCTTCCTTACTTGTTTGTTTTGCAATTCTAAGTACCCAAAAAGATTTTTAATTTTCTATTGCTACTTTGTCTGTAGCAGTCGCAAAGGTTAGACATGTTTTTATGAGTTTGGCGATTTTCGTGTACAAACAGCTCTCACTTCGTTGCTTGTTCGTGAACTCTTTGGTAAAAACAATACCAGCCGCCGTATTCTTCAAACTGTGTCTCAGTGTGACTTTAAGGGCGGTGGTTCAAGCATACGAGAAAGCGCTGAGAAAACCAAGCATTATCCCAAAAATCAAGTTTGAGAAGTGTTTCGACGATTGGAAGAAGCGCTGACATAAGTAAATAATATCGTATTTCGGAGACAACAACAATAATGTAAACGAATGAACGAATTAAGAAAATACCCGTTATTTTTTAAACACACATTATTAAAAAAAATTATGTTTTCTTTAGGATTTTGATTCGATTTCTGGTTGAGGCTTTAATCACATTTTGCTAGATACTATAATAAAAAGTGACATAAAAAAGCGTTTTTTGTCGAAGCGTGAAAGCTGCCTTATATCTACTCACTTAACTTCACATAAGCATTCATAGAAGACTGTTTCTCCAAATGTGTCTAAACATACTATATTTGTTAATATAGAAACCAATTTGAACATTTTTCTTAAAGAAATCCTAAGGTTGCTATTTACTTTCCTCAAATCTAACAAAAATAATATTTTATTTTAATTCCCAAATCGTTTTTCATAAATATATGTATACATATGTATAAAAAACAAGCAGCTATCATCTTCTTATCTATTTGATTTTTATTTATGACCACCTTTCACTAATATCGCAACGAAAATCATAAACTTTACTTCGAATACATAAATATTTGCCTATTGAATGAAGCTCACAGCAGCCTTATATGTATGCAAGTACATACACCTCAGTTACTCAGCATATTCCCCCACATATTCGTGTACTATCAGCTATTTACACATGCATACATACATACTGCTATTGACAAATTATGTACGCTTTTACTATTTGGCATCCAAATGCCAGCACGTGACTTGTTTGCCAATTGTCCAAAGATTTATGCTACAAAATAAAGAAACGCACCATTGAAATGGAGAAAAAGATACAAAAACAAAACAAATCTCAACGAAATATTTTATGCCTCATCAAAGTATCGAAGTAACCGATAATGACTAACCAACTATATGAGGGGCCATCAACAGTTGCAGATATATACATATATAAGAGTACATAACTATATACGTATATATGTATATACATATGTACATACACATCACCTTTGAGAATGATCATTAAAGTCTATTGCGGGTTTATTACATATTTGGACACCAGCAACAACAAGCACAAACATTTTTCATATAAATCGGCTTTGAATGTGGGTATGTATCTATGTATGTATGTATTATATGTGGGGCTGTGTATGAAACATCATAATGTTATTCGCGACCTAACAAAAATAAGAACAGCAGAAATGGTTAAGTATAGTCACGCAATTGCGGAACAGTGTTGCCACTGAAAGCTACTTTTTAAAAATTAAAAAAAGTGAGGTTATTGGATATAAAGTTTAGATCAAGCTCAATAAAAGCTTCTTAAGCTTCTGAAAATAGTCTTCTAGTAATTTAAAATTTATTAAATTCTAAATTGACTAATAAAATATCCTTATGAAAGCCCTACTTCTGGATATATAAACTATTTTAACCCTTGATAAGTGAATTGGAATCTACTAAATGCTTTTATGAAAGGTCTAGACAGATTCGCTGGTTCATAAAAAAATATATATAAATTGTGAGGTTCTTTTTTTCAGTTTTCACAGCCCTATAGTTACGACCTTGTTAATAAATTTATAAAAATGATATTTTTTAGAGTCTTTTCTGGTTTAAAAGATTAGAATAAATTCAAAAAAGGGGTGAAATTGGATAAAAAAGAATTATAAAGATTTTTTTATAAAATTCGTCGTCCAAAAATATTCTGGAAATTTATTTTTTTTTCGAAAAATTTATTAAATGCAAATAATAAATACAAAATTTTTTAATAAAAAAATTCCAATTTTTTTTTTAATATTTTAAACACTTTTATTTTAAACAGTTTTATCTAAGTGGCAACACTGTCACCATCGAAGTCACCAAGCAATATGCCACACAATATTGTCCATTGTAGCCAAACAGCCAACGGTCAGTCACTGCTACAGCTATGTAAGCTATTTATATTGGTTGTTATTGTTCTTCTTGTTGTTGTTATTACTGTGGCCATTGCTGCGTGCTGCTTTTGTAGTCGAAATGCCGAAAAAATGTTAGCATACCGTTCTCTTGACCATTAAAAAATTATTATGGATACTTCTGTTCATGCTTTGCATTAGAAGTCGCAATTGTACACAAGCACACGCATATATGTACATATATACATACACACAGTATACAAAAGGTACTTAATAGCTATAAAGTATTTATGCTTAGGTGTTTATAGATACTTTTATGCACATACATACATACAGACACACGCACTTAAAGCACCGCCAAACAATAGCAGCAAAGTGAAACGCGCTGCGTCCACTATGGATCCATGAAGATATAAAAGACAGACAAATATACATATAAACTCTTATAAGCACAAGGCGAACGCACTTCGGAGTAGAACCACTTGGACTCGCATGGGTATGTATGTATGTATATTTATAGCTTTGTTTGTGCTCATTTGCTTAAGCGCTAAGCTTTAACTCTAAGTTAGGCTTAGGTCACTAAATGTGAGTTTTTTTGCTTAATTTATCATTCATAATGTATTTCGAATTCAAATGATTTTCTTTCATCACTTTCTCCGAAGCGTTTTTAGAGGTATGTAGAAATTTTTGGGTGGAGTCACAGCATGGACAGGCATGCGGATTATATATAATTTTACTTATATAAATACATACATACATATACATATATACTATTATTTCTTACCAAAATATTTCACTAAACAATCTTAACTTCTTCTCCAATCATTCTTCAAATAGTACTTAACCACTGAAGTATCTTATATGTCAGTAAATATGTATATAACCACTCATTGGCCGCTGCTGCGTCGTGACGCCATTTGAAATCAATCAATAAATGTTCACTAAATTATTCATGTACCACAGCGCCAACTGCTCAGCATTTCAGCATTTATCTGCCGCATGCGAATGTTGGTGCAAAGAAGACAACACAATAACATATTCGTGGTTGGGATAAATACTGAGTATGACTGACTGACTGACTGGTGTACCAATTGAGAGAGCGACCCATCATGACTGGCTGGATGATTGGATACTGGCTTGTTTTTTTTTTTGGTCTGATTGTAGTATTGGTGGTCAGTTGCTAAGGTAACGGTAAAGCACAAGTTGTACATAACAAAAAGCGTGAAGTGAAATGAGAAAAAGATATGTATGTAAATGTATTTATTTATGCTTTTATACATGCATAGCAGTTTGCCCTCCATTGAATACGTCAGCATGATTACCTGAATGCATCACTTATAGCAAGAGTTTGGAGTATATGATACGTACATACGTATGTACATACAAATACGATTTTAAATAATTTAGGAAGGGAGTCAATTTCTTTTTAATGAAATTTATTACATATAAGTGCTAATTTCGAGATCTCAATCAGCTGTTAACTGTAGATTATTCTAAAAATTTTGTTATTTTTTTGCTTCAAACTTCAGTTGTTCGTCCATTTAAGAATTAAAGACCTCGAAAAAATGTTATTTTTGGAAAAAATTAAATAATTTTGAAAAACATGAAACTGTTTTTGGAAAAATCTTTGCATATTATGCAATTTACTTAAATGTTTAAGAATCAAAAGTCCCAAAAGTGTATGAACAAATTCCAAAATTTTTTTGGAAAAAAAATATTTTGTATACAATTTTTTTTTTTTGAAAAATACTCAAATTTGCTAAAGTCCTTTACATTATCAAAAAAAAAAAAAATTGTTTTAAAAAATTAATAATTTTAATTTAATAATTTTAAGAATTAAAGACCCTATAACGTTTTTCCCCAATAAAAATTCTAATTTTTTTTAGAAACAAAATTATTTTTTTTATGTAAACATTTTTTTTGAAATAATAAATATATATTTTTTTTAAATCTCAAATTCTCAAAAATTTATTTACATTATCAAAAATTTTATTTTATAGTTTTCGTAAATTTTGTAAGTTTTAAGAAAATAATACCAAAACAGTTTTTAAACAAAATGTATTTTTTTGCAAGAATTGATTGTTTCAATAATTGAAAATAAAGAGTAAGACACTTGCTTCACAGAATTGAAGTTACCTTGCCCGAAAATAATAATTAAAGAAGCCGAGTTGAGTTAACAGTAATACTTCACTGTGAATAATTTTCTATCTGGAACCCTTCCACAAGATTTTTTTAATTTTATATGAGAGTTGGAAGTTATGTGACCAACACTTGCAGGTTCATAAGTTCGAGTATTAGATCCATATATGTGATTCACAATTAATCAAAATAGTCATCAAGTGTTTAAAAATTACTTTAAGCATGAAGGACCTTTCCATTTGAAGAATACACCAAAGCGCATAGCACAAATGCTTCGACTACCAAACTACTAGAAAACTTTATTATCTTTATTTTTTATTAAGTATAAGCATACACACATGAAAGCATAAATTTTATCTTACAGTATTAAACTATATACTCGTGTGCCACACCCTCCGCATAAAGCTGCGACCCTAAATGCCATATACTATTCTATTTCACATGTCAGATATTCATCCACAAATCTTGCATATGTGTAAATAAGGTAACATAACTATATTTTATACACATATGTACATACAAACATATGTTTCTGTAAACTGACTCATAAAAGTAAATATAAGCGCATATATACATACACCCAGCTATATATGTATATGTATCTACCGCATACACATAACTCACTGAAGCATGAAATGAGACGAAAATCCTGCGGCCATGTCTTCAACATCTGTAGAGATACATAAAAGAGCACATATACACATACATAGTTACTTGCATATACACACACCCACACTCAACAAAGTAGCAAACAAAAAGCGAGTGCAAACCACCCGTTGAGGTTATGTATGCAGCAGAACGCATGCGCATTGTGAATACGCTCCACACGCGTGCTGGATATTTCGTTTTAGTATATCTACATACTATATAGTATATGTATCTAATGCTCACCTGAGCGAAACAAGGACCAACGACCACCAAGACGACGACAGCAGCCAAATGACACGCAGAATGACAAGTATTTCTTGTATATATGTATGTATAGAAAGAGCCGACGCTTTTGTTTGGTCATACACATCTCGTAGAACCGCTCCCTGTTAGTTCTACAGAGCCATCCGCGTCTTTGGTGCTCCATCTTCAGACAAGAAGAGGCACTGATAGAACTATATAACTCTAGATGTATGTATGTATCATAAATATATGTATGGAGTTATGTACTAGCGTTTGCTGAAGAGGGATAGCATTTGCCGGCAGCAGGCATCTCGCACAGCACATCCGTTTGCTGACGCCACATTCTAAAAAACTCGCCTTATTTAGAACGAAGAGCGGGGGGTCGCGCTGTAAGCGGTGTTCGGGCGCAGGACGTCGCCCTGAAAAACCCGATTTGGCCAGCAGCCAACCGAAGCTAGAAACTGCGCGCTACCTCTGCTATGAGCGCTGCGCTGCCAGTCATAAACATCACCGCCCCCCAACATCCTGCGCTGAGACTGAAGAAAAACTAATCGTTAAAAAAATGTTAAAAAAATATGAAATGAAAACAATAGCAACAACAAGAATGTAAAGAAATAGCACTGCCTCCAAGCCACCTCAAGAACTAGAATCCGAGTCATCTCCCAATTGTTGCGCTCAGCCGAAGTCTATCTCAAAACTTGTTTCTTTTTCCGTTTTTACGGTGACTTGCGCGTCCACCAATTGCCAAGCAGCAATTTATCAGCATTTGGTGGAGCGCGCGGCGCGCAACAGCGGTCTTTGCTCTTATTGTTGTTGTCGCTACTTCTTTGCTTGTTGTTGTTACTTTTCTGATTTTGTTCGCTTTGCTATTTGGGATGCTCGCAGCCAGCGAGAGTCAACCGACGCAGCGCTGTTGAGCGTCGAATGAACGCTGCGCTACCGCTGCTGCTGAGCAGGGGAACAGCGTTCGCTGAGCGCGAGAGCAAGCGCAGTTGCGCATATTTCTTTGTGTGTGTTGGTTGAGTATCTATGTGAGTTATCACGCGTATCTGTGTGAATTTGGTGAGCAGCTAGTAAGCTTGATGGCATCTACATACACTTAGCGCTAGACTTTGCTCGAGCTGCAGGCGACTGAGAAAATACTTACTCTTATTTTGATTTAGAGAATCTAGTAGGTTGATAACGTACTTAAATTATTATATTATTTTCTTATTAACAAGCTGATATTGAAGATGTGATAACTTGAATTTGGAGACAGTTAGCAACATCTCGAGCTGGTCGTCACTGGTAATGGGTATAGATGAGTTATATAATTATGTACTTATGTATATAACTAAAAAGCGTTCACGTTCTGTATCGATTAATAACAGTACAAATTTGCACTTTATATTTCTTGCATACTTGGAAGAGCTTCTTTTACTCTCATTGTTTTTAAGAGTCATCTAGATATATATCTGTTAGCTTATATGAGTTAGTTATCTGAGCTTTGTAAGAATAGTTTTAATCTCAGATCTGGAGATTCTGAATGTTTCTGGATTCTGTGAAAATTCATAAGACCGAATTTGAGAATTAATATTATAATACCTTGATCAAGATTGATTCAAGACCTTTCTTCCAATCCAATTCGTTCAGATAACTTCCTTCGCTATGGTCTATGTTATGAATACAACTCTTCTATGTAATCGGTTCGTCATTGAGTTATGATATTTCCTTCTGTAGTCCACAAATTTATATTTGATAATATGCAGCTTATATGATTTCAACCATTTTATTGCTCGAAATGCCAATTGATGTAAGCTATTGTTTAGGATTGGCATCTAAAAGTCTAAAGCGTAAAAATATGGACTCTTATTTTACTACTATCTTAAAGATCGTACGAGTACTCTGTGCCTCTGATTACTATTGATTATATAACTGGATTCTTGAAGAAATTTCCATTTATTCAAAAATATAATAATATTCAAAAATAATAAAAATAATTATGATACATACTTAAGAGTAATACATTTCATTTTTTTTGCGAGATTATTTGAGTGCAAAAAAGTGTCAATATAAAAAATAAGCTTTACAAAATAAGAGTAAAACCCAAAGCAACAACAAGTAAATGTTATGTCGAGCAAATACAATATATTTATGTGTCTGTATATGTTTGTGTTTGCTAATCTTGTGCGTACGGGGATTTCCAGTACTGTCATATCAAACCCGCAGCTTTTTTTCAATTAATTATATATTGTAGTTTAGCAAAAACAAAAACCTAATTGAATGAACGTAATAATGTTGACAGAGTATGCTTAGTACTCACATATGTATGTCGGTACATATGTATAATATATTCAAAGACCTCCAAGTATTACTAATGAGCCCATTTATGCTCACACGTAGCCCCTTTGGCTGCTGCACACCTGCATGGACAATGCTATACTTTCAAGAAGACACCCACAGACACACATACAAAACAATAAATACTTTTTTCGACATCATTATTTTTATATACTATGTTACTATGTATATTATATGTTTGTATATTTGTATTTGTGCGTTTATTTGCATTCGCGTGTGAAATCCAACGCCAGTCGCCTTGCGCGACGCAGTGGCCACTCTGTGTATAGGTGTGTGCCGGCATCGGGTGACGCTGCTGCTACGGCCATCATATCCACTGCGAGGCAATATAAGAACGCAGTATTTGCACGCGTAACACCTCATCACAGTTATAGACCCTCATTGCAGACAAACAGAATTCTTTCCAGCAATCACCATCATTTCTGGCGATAAGAAAACAGAGACGCTGAAATAAGAGTTGGTATAGTAGGGTTTACATAGGTGCGTACCATTTTGTTATTGCTTATACATATCTACAATAAATAAAATTGAACTAGAATGCAGGCTTCTTATTTGATGGAGTTCATCCAAAATGCTTGCTCTCAGCAGAAGTATCGCTTCTGAATGGATACTATGTATGGTATCTATATATGTATATATGTATGTATTAGTCCATCTATTCGAGTTAATCGTTCACTTTTTATCTTTCCTAATTTTGTATTTCTACTTCTCTTATCGTAATTATATAGGGCCACTTTATAGAGGCACTTGAGGTATGTGTTTGATTTCTTAAATATTTTTTGAAGTAGTCGCTAAGTCTGTGTCTACAATATCTTAATATCTACAATATATAAAAATTCTTCTCTGGAAATCTACTAGTTCTTGATGCAGATATACCCTCTCTCCTTCTTTCAATTTTATGAGGGTATGGGGGTGGTCTAAAATTTTCTAGCGATCATCTTAAGATATTTTCAGGTTGGGGTTCGTAAGGAGGGACTTGCATTTTAACGAAAAAAGCCACTAAAACCTATTCCAGAATCTGAGATAAACTCTATTATCACAGCTCATGCCCCTGATTCTCTGCTTGGTTCTCGATGAATCGAGGCTAAATTTTTATTCTGGACTACTAATTGAGAATATCATTCAGAGTATTTGCGAACACCTTTTATCCGATTTTTTTTTTCGACATACTAGTTTGAAAACTTTTCCGGAAGTCTAACGGATTTTTATTGTAAGTTTTTTCCTTACCAGAAGTATCTACATCTTAAACGAGACTCGGGGTTACGCTGAATATTCTTTCAGTCCGAGTATTTTTCATAGTTGATCAAACACTAGTTATACTTTAAATAGCTTAAGTGCCTCCTCAAAGACACCCTTTATAAAAATAATATAGCACATATAAATGTACACATATAGTAAATAACTACAAATATACGTACATTTGTAAATAAATATATGTATGTATAGCTTCGTGCTCTCGCCTTGTGCTTTCAATGAATCGATTCGATTTTCTAAGCAATATCTACGTTTTCTCTACTTCTGCTTCTTCTCCACCACAAGGTGTAGCAGCAGGTGAGGCGGGGTGTCGCTGACCATACATGTCGACACTCAAATCGTCTCTTATCTAATCAAGATGGATGTGTATTCTGTGGAATTGGTATTTTAAGAGGGATTTTGTTCTCATGTTTGCGCCATTGACTCTGTCGATATATTTTTAAATTGTGGCGCAATATGAAATTTTGTCGGAATTTATTGCCATTATGCAGCAGACGTTTGTTTGCGTATCGAATTGAAATAACAACATTTCTAAGATTATGAAAGCTGTTTGCATAAGGAATTTGATGACATTTTTCTTTTATTATTATTTAAGTTAGAAGAGTAGGCTTGTTAGACAAGAAAAATGTGTGTTTATGTGTTAACGGTGAGTTATATGATTGGTAACCTAGTGGAATGAGCTTCCTAATTTTTTAAGGATTGATACATACATTGAGGCGCTTTGGTATTTTACTCGACTTGGTAGTCTACGAGAGCAAGGAATCAGTTTTCTCGGAACTAAATCATTGACTTAGCTTTAGTTATTCCAGCGTTAGTCTTATGATCATTTTTCCGTCTCGGTTCATCTGGTTCTGGAAAAGTTATGAAACTTTTCTACCATTTTCCCAATTCTATTCAAGTTTAATTCAAAAGGTCAATTCAAATCTTCTAAGTCGAAGTCTGATTTTGAGAAAGGCTCTTAAGGAACATTTTACTCGACAGCGTTACAACTGAGAAATATTTAAAAAATATGCCAATGATTAGGCATTTAAGAAGGCTTTCTGGAAAAGAGAGTAACTCTTCGATGTAAAAATAGTTTGTAATGAAGTTTTTAAAGCATTATATGATGAGTTCGGAACACATGGAGATGAATAAAAAAACTACGAAACAGTGAGAGGTTCTATATAATGGAGGAATATTTAGTCCAGGATTTCCTCAGTTAAAGACAGAAAGCGACGATTCTAGCGACTAGATCTAGTACCTTTGAACTCACGTACATTAGGTTTCCAAAGTGTTTCAGACTTGATCTCACAAATGAGGGAAAATCAAGTAGAAGGTTTCTGTCTCGGTTTCTATCAAACAACTTCCATAACTGGCATTCGGTAAGATTGTTAACCTCGGTGAACGACGTTTGTACAATGACTATATGATAGTGAACAGGCATCCATATAATTCTTATAAGGAAGTTAGTTGGATACAAAAAGCGAAATATTTTTGGAAAAATTCGTAGAAGATATATCAGAAAGACTTTTTGAGCTGACTATTGGGAAATACGACTTCGAGTATGTCAAAGATCCCCCTCGAAGATACCTCGTAGATTGCTCTTAATAGCCATAACTACTTTCAAACCAGAAACCTGTCGAAACCCCTCTAAAAAAGAGAAATCCCCCTCTCACATCCATAGTGTGACCAAAATATCGCGAGTTCAATCAACCTTTGTTGCATAGCAAATTTATAGCGGATGACCAAAATAATCAATCAGCAAAATTGTGATGGGTATTAAGAAAAAATAATTACGACGCAAAACAAGAGCAAATTGGCGAGACAAAGAAAATATGCGCTTATTTAATACGAGTATTTTCGCATAAACAATATGATATTTTTATACCTTTATGCAGACACACACACACACACATCCATTATATATAATACATATGTATAGCATTTCCAGAGGTTTGTGTGTCGCTTGTAATGCTCTTGCATTTCGATATGTCAATAACCTGGCAGCTCAGAATGCAATCACCGCCAATCAGTTGAGTTGAGTCGCCCGTCACTCGGCGATAAAGTGATGATCATGCAAGAAGATCTGATACAAACGGCCCAAGCGCACACATGCATACATGCATACATATGTATCTGTATATATGTACATATATGTGTGTTTATATGTATGCTGAGTTGTAATTGTGCGCGAAATACAGATGTCCGTTGCATGGCTGGCGGCAGGTGAGCGGAGTGCAGCGCGTCGTCATTGGGCAATTGCTCAAGTGGATGGTGGAATGAGGAAAATTTATTGAAATATGATAATTTATTTGTGCAATCAATTGTTTGCAATAACTGTGAGTTGAGTAAGACAAAGGTAGGAGCAGCGAGAAAACATTTTTTAAGTGTGAAGAATACACTTTTGCATATATACATGCATATTTTTGTACATATATGTACATTTGTATATGCGAGTATGTAATGTAGCGCATAAATGAGTCAGCATGTTGTGGATGAAGATATCTTTTTGTGAACTTTACAACTCTTTCTAGGGCAAGTTAAGATTTGAGACACCGTTTAGTAATTAAAAATTGTAGATTTGAGGTTATGTTTATTTATTTAGTTTTTATGATGAAAATGATGTTATATGGTGCAAAGAATATTTTCAGATATACTTTTGTGCTCATTTTTGTGTTCAGCGACTTTTTTGTGAGCATTCATCTGTAAAGATCAACTTATATGAGTTATTGGCGAATCGAAAACACTACTGGTATAACTAAAATATACTGGATGAATACAATAATGATACTTAGTAGGGTGTTTCTCTATCGGCATACTCTCATGTATTGAAGTCAATTCAATAACTGTGTTACTTCCGCTCTAATATGCAATTTTTTTTTACAAGGGAGGCAACCTGACTACTAGGGAGCAAAGTAGTGGCAAATCCAATAGGACGACGTAAGCCATTAAGAGTGGTTATGGGACTTTGTACATATGATTTGGGAGCCTTTCATATTCTTTTAACCTTTGTACTCATATCTTCTACTCATCTTCTATCTCATTATCTTCTACTCAGTCCCTTGTTGTTGTTGTTATATGGAAAGCATAAGCCCATAAGCCTAGGAACCATGCTGTTTTCATGGGGTTCGACCAAAAGGAAAGGGGTGTTAGATGAGTGAGGTTCGTTGGGCATGCAAAGAGGTGATTAGTTTCATGCGCGGACTCATTGCATTTCAACTCCCACTGCACTTGATTCTACGTTACCGGAGTTGACCCGGATTTTATCCGGTCAAAGGCTGCCCTTTCGACGATCTAACCCTGTTTTGATCTGTAAATACAAAGTCTACTCAGTCCCTCAGCACTCGTGGGAAAATTAACACTCGTTTGAATTGTTTGTAGGCAAATCACGAACATAAGTTCGGATCATTGTTTTTTGTGCTCGAATTAGTTGTTTTCTGAAAAACTTTGACCAGTAAGACAATACTTTAGGTTATCGGCTTTAACTGATCTTTGAAAAAAACGAAGACCGATCCTCAAAATATAAATTTGAGTTTCTAACCTCGCTTTATTTTTTTTCATTAAAACCAGAAAACGTAACCTAGCTTCATAGGCCCTAAAGATGTCTGAAAACATACTCTACTTGTTTGGGAAATTTATATATTTTAATACTAATAACATTTTAGTCGAACAAAATAAGAAAATCGTTCTATGATCTACAAAAAACCCGTTGCTTATGAGTCAGTGGTTTGGATTATTGACTCAGCTTTGGAGACTAAACTTACAAAATAAATAAAATTGTAAACAAATGTATCAAGTGTAAGCATACAATATGCTTTACATTACTTCAATATGCATATCAGGTGTATGTTATGTACAAGAATTATATATACATACACATGCACATATACATATATATGATACCAACATATATATGTACATATATGTGATTAAGTACGAGTTTCAAAACAAACCGCCGATTAAATTCTGAGAAATCACCAAAATAAATATTGGTATCTATAAATAATTTGTTTACGGTGATATAATTATAATTAGTAGGCACTTTCGTACTAGTAAGTATGTACATACAAACATATATAGAAATATGTTTAAGCAAATAGTCACCCGAATATAGCAAAGTTTTAATTTCATATACATATCTATAATTTTACTTATAACATACATTTATGTATGTATGTATGTATCTATAGCACCTTTTAACGAAAGTTAGCGTATATACAATGTATAGATATCAATGCATGTAAATATATTAGGGTGGACCTTAAACATAGGAAGTTTATTGCTATTGCTCATTGGAAATGCTGAATGTGGTTCGTTTGGAAATAAAAGTTCAAATTCTTCTAAGGAGAGTCTAAGGTTAATTTATTTTCAATGTCCAAAGTGACATATGGAAGATGGAGTCATATGGGGCATTCTCTGGAAAAAAAAGCCACTTGAAAAAAAAAGTTCTTTATTTTCTTTGGCAATTATATATCTTATAGTTAGTACATGTAAAACCTAAAATAAAACATATGGTTTTAGGTCTGTGTAACGCGGGGTTGCCATATTATCAGGGGCCAAAGTTTTTTGTAAAAAAATGTTCGAACCGCCATAACTTTAAAACTAATGAACAGATTTTAAAACACCATGTGACTTTCTGGTACAGAATTTCTCAAACTTTGAAACTGTATATCGTAAAAATTTTTAAAATTAATATTTCATAGCAAAAAATTAAAAAAAATTTTTTTTTGGGATTTTTAACAACTTATGCCCCCTTCGATTTTTTTCGAAAATATCTTAAAATGTTCCTTATTTCATCACCTTTTTTCCCCCCAAAGGGAATTTTGGGACAGCAATATTTGTATGAGCTACAAATAAAAAACCAAGTCAGAACATGATGAAAAATCATTGATTTGTGCACTATTATTATCAGAATTTAGCGTAACCCAGGATTAACGACGTGGACGTAGCAGACATTTAATCCCTTTTTGTTTTTTTTTTTTATTTTTTAATATTTTTTTTAATTTTTTTGTATTTTTCAAATTTTTTTGTTTGTTTTTTTTTGGTTTTTGCTTTTTTTTAATTATTACTTAGATTAGATTCAAGTACGTGATAATTTTAAATAAAAAACAAAAAAAAATTTTAAACAGACATCAGAAGGCGAATCCCGCTTATGCGGTTATGCGTAGGGTTTGGGACCCACCACATAAAAACGAATAACCAATGAATAAGAAGCAACAGCCTCGGATGAGACACCCCCCTTTTGATGACGACCACAGCAAACGTATAAAGACCTCTCTCGACGAACAAAAACTAAACTCTACAAGTCCCTCATCACTCCCGTCCTACTTTATGGTGCAGAAGCGTGGACGGTGTCAACATCCGATGAGACGGCACTAGGAGTTTTCGAGTGAAAGGTTTTGCGGAAGATTTATGGTCCCTTAAACATTGGCAACGGCGAATACCGCAGAAGATGGAATAATGAGCTGTATGTGTTGTTCGACGACATAGACATAGTTCAGCGAATAAAAAGACAGCGGCTACGCTGGCTGGGTCATGTTGTTCGAATGGACGAAAGTGCCCCAGCTCTGAAAGTTTTCGATGCAGTACCCGCTTGTGGAAGCCGAGGAAGAGGGAGACCTCCACTCCGATGGAAGGACCAGGTGGAGAAGGACTTGTCTTCACTTGGTATTACCAATTGGCGCCAAACTGCCAAAAGGAGAGATGCGTGGCGCGCTGTTGTGAACTCGGCTATAACCGCGTAAGCGGTTTCTACGCCAGTAAAGAAGAAGAAGAATGTCCAAAGTTGTTGTAACATGTGAAGGCACTCTATTCTGGTATCGCAAAGAACCATAACTGGTCTATGCGTGGCCTGCAGGCCTACCAGACCAACCTAACCTAACCCAATGTCCAAAGTTGATGCCATCGTGACCGTTGTTGCTGTTGCTCGATTTCGGTTTGCCATTTCATATTGAAAAGACTTATCCCGGAACAACGTTTGATCCTGATATACGACTATAAATGCTGCAAAAAGAAAATGATTGATCTCTTGGCTGGAATTAATCCGATCCCGACACGGGGGTCACTCTGCGTCACACTTATAATAATAATAGATCGAAATTCTTGGTCATAAGATTTAATTAAATGCGTTTGATTACTTCTTGAAAACCTCATGTCTAAAAAACACCTTTGTTGACTTTTCATTTTACAATCAATCCGACCATTAAGATACTCAGCGAACTTGATACCCCTGAGACCGATAGTCTCTGAACTGGAAAATAATATCTATATATTTATACAAGTTAAAAAGAATATCTCTCTGAAAACTGATCAAACTTTTTTTTTTTTATTTTTTAGAGTCACCCTAATGGATACAAACACAAATGTATATACCCTCACATACAACACAACAACAAATTTTGTCGATATCAATATGCGCTTAAGCGATCAACGAATTATTGAGAAATCTCGCTTTGATTGTGATTACTCGTTGAGTTTGTTGTTCGATTAATTTTGGCTGTGACACTGATGCAATGATGCCAGCAAAATATGTACATAAGACACAACAGCAGCCATAAATTACATATGTACGAAAATAAACACATATAAACAAAGTAGGCACTAAAACAGCAGATTGCACAATACTGGTTTACAACTGGTTACTTTTGGGTTGAAAACTAACTAGTCCGAAAAGATGAGTTTTGGAGCAATTGACATTTTTTTTTACTATTTTTCACAGTTACCTATTTTGTAATATAAAAAAAGTTGTTTTGCATTATTAAACAACTGGTTAGATTTTTGTTCTATTTTGAACTAGTTAGAAACCGGACTGATATTTAATACGTGTAACTATAAAAACTAACAGATATTAGCACCAAACTAAACATCAACAACAAATGAAACAGCAGATTGCACAATACTGGTTTACAACTGGTTACTTTTGGGTTGAAAACTAACTAGTCCGAAAAGATGAGTTTTGGAGCAATTGACATTTTTTTTTACTATTTTTCACAGTTACCTATTTTGTAATATAAAAAAAGTTGTTTTGCACTATTAAACAACTGGTTAGATTTTTGTTCTATTTTGAACTAGTTAGAAACCGGACTGATATTTAATACGTGTAACTATAAAAACTAACAGATATTAGCACCAAACTAAACATCAACAACCAATGAAATAAATTTCATTGAGGGCTAAACGCTACCAGTAGTTACACCACCATCATCAACAACAACAGCAAGGCGGCAGCTGCGAATTTTGTACGATGGCAGTCAGCGCGAACAACAAAGTTAGTCACTAACGCAATATATTGATAGCGACTAGGTACATACAATCAAATATCAACAACAAAACGTGATAATAACAAACAAAGTCAATCGTTGAAATTCCAAACACGAATTTTCGCGTGAAAACCTTTGCGTTAAATTGTTACGATTGTTGTTGTTATCGCATTTGCGGCAATTGTTGTTGCTGGCGTTGTTTACATTTTTTTATTGATTCGATTTTCGTTTGGTGTTTGTTGTTGTTGTTGGTATTGATATTTCGTTTTCAGAAATTTGCGTGTACTCATATTAAATTTTTGTTGTTGTTGTTTTATTTAAATGAAAAAATCGCCAGATGCGAAAGTTGAATTTATGCAGCTTTGAGTTGAACCACTCGCTGTGTCTTGTGAAGTGTTCGACAGCTTGCGTTTTTTTGCACATTCATTGATTTCAGGCTTAATGGCCACCCTGTTTCAAGGTGTATGTGTCTATGTATGTGTACAGTTAAAGCTGGCATACAATCTTGCGCATCTCCACAAATGACTGCATTGATGAGCCAAAAGTGACCGCAAAGCTGTGGTCCAACGTTTCCCCAATACAGAAATCGCTTAACCAACCAATTAGTCGGCTACTGTCAGCTGCTGCATCAGCTGTTCAACTTTTATAAATTAACTACTGCATAAATTTTACTGAGTGAATATGCATTCAACAAGGATCAACAAGGACACGCAATCCTGGATCAGTCTAATAAATCATGAAATTTATAATTTATAATTTCGGGATCCCGATAATTCCTTTTTTCTTATATGTATGTCTGTGATCTTCTGTTCTGTAAAATACCATAAATGTTTATTGCTAAATTCAATAGTTGATCCCGAGATATTATATTCCCACATTTCAGGAACATGACTCGGGATCGCCTAAACTTAAACCGGGATTAACATTTATCAATAAGTATTAAATTTGTTTGAAACTGTTTCTGAAGTAAACTATAAATCACACTTAAATATATGAGTGTCAGTGTTATTTAATAACTAACTATTAAATATCAAAGGATGTCGGGGTCCTGAAAATCTATACGAACGATTCCCTGAAGGCAGAAAACATAATATTACGAACACTGTGGTTAAATATCACACTTCTAATTTAAAATTAAACGCAAAAGCCCGAAAATACCCTGAGAAATTTAAAAAATCCGGGTCCCGATAATTTAATCCTGGCATCCTGATTCTTGAAACTATATGAAACTACAGAAATATCGGATCAGATATGGCTTGTGAGTTGCAAAAATCGAAGGTCGTAGTCCTCTCAGAGAGTTTTAAACTTTTACTCCCCACACTGTGTAAATTAATTTATTCCCTAGAGGGTTGGTATTGAAGCTGTGCATGATTTTGTCACACAGTCTTTAGCCAGTTTTTTGTAACCATAATTTTCGCAACCGCAGAGTCAAATTGCCTGTTTCTTTCTTCGTATGTGATTAAACATTGAACTTCTCAGATTATTAATAATAATATACAAGAATCATAATTAGTTAACGACTACGAAGCAGTAACCCAGTCAGGAATTGATATGGAGAAGACTTTCAGATATTAAAAGGACTAATATTCTACTATATACAGTGGAACTTCTCTAACTCGAATCACTATAATCCAAAAAAATAACTTCGAGTTATAGAAATTCGAGTTAGGGAAGGAAATTTGTATGAAATTTGGCTTCTAAACGCTATTACCACTTCAAGTGTTCAAGTTATGGATATCTGCGAGTTATAAAGTTCGAGTTAAGTTCGAGTTTTGGAAGTTCCACTGAATTAATAATCTTAGTATTGCTTGGGTTATTCTAATTTCCTTATTTTGAAACAAACCATTTTTTATAAAAGCTTGAATATTGCATTATAGGCTAGCAACAAGTTCTTCTAACCACAACTCACCGTTTGAAGTTGTTCTTCAACGCCTTACTGGTCAGCTATACCAATAAACAGCTAATCACTTTTACGTGAGACCTCATAAAAATCAATATATAGGCGTTGTTATTTCATTGGATTGGAGAATGATTAATAATTGGTCCTAATTGCTGTGAAAAGGGCTGCTGAGCAAGAAGAAATTCCACAAAAAGGATATAAATAACAAGAGAAATGAATTGTGAGTTAGTAATAAACTCTCATAAGAGTAGGTATATCATTTTTTTATTGCCTCAATATTGCATGGTCACATACATATACTTGTTGTCAACATATGTGGTTATAAATGTATCTACACACATACATCTATAAATACGTACTTTAAATTCCCAACAGGTGAAAACACTAGCTTTGTGGTTTCGAGTTAAAAATGCAAAGAAACAAAAACACAAACAAACAAACACGCAAATCTGTTTAGAGGCAGAAGAACTGACCTAACGCAAAAAAGCGGTCATTTTTTTGGGTATTTCCGAAATAAAATTTTTGCTGCAATTTTTGAATTCTACGAATATTAATAATATTTTGCGCTCATAAAAACATAATAAGTTTGTTCATGAGTCAGTAGTGAATCCTCTGTGGGTGTCATTTATATAGAGAATGCAATTGTTCATATATATGTATATGCGACTAGTGGGAGTAACAAACATTCGAGTTTTCGGAACTCGAAAACAATATTGTAAAGATGCCTCAGCCTCCAAATACGCCAGAGACTTTTTCCTATTTCCAAAAGAAAAGATAATACCAATGGGCCGTCGATCTATAAACATATGTAAATTCGCTGAAATAGTTAAAGGATACCCCAAAAATCGAGTTTGAGAAGTGTGTCGACGATTGGAAGAAGATTGTCATAAGTGCATAATATCGAATGGCGACTATTTTAAAGGCAACATGAATGTAGATGTATGAATGAATAAATATTTTTTTAAATTAAAATCCGCTTTATTTTTTTAATACACCTCGTACTCTGGGTTACAGTTGTTTTACCCCCTCCCTTTTATTAAGAAAGATTGAAGAATCACCAAATACTTTTCTGTGAGTTTATTGACCCTCTTTTGAGTCATTGCAAATATATTTATGAATGTCATGTGTATGTGTGAACAGTGAACTGTGAACTGTGAATTTGAATAATCTATGTAAATATATATGTATGTATGCATATTCAATTAATTAAACTATTTTCCTTGGCTGCCAAACACATCAACCTACGTTGCTGTTTGAGCACATGCCAAAGATGGGGAAAGAAAAATTACAACAACAACAAATTAATAGCTTTAAACGGCTGCAAAACGCTCACACATGAGTGTCTGTATATATGTATGACTGTAATTAAATGCATTTGCATGTAAATAGTAATGTGTGTATATAATCATTCAAATGTCTGCAGAGTCATAAGAAATAAAAGTCAGAAGAAATTGGAAAACACCTGCCTCAACACTCGCCACGGTGTAGGCGCGCATTCTAGACATTTTTCTTTTTTTAATGTGTGGGTTACTGCGAAGCTGTGGCACGAGGGAACATTCGTAATGCCTTCTTTTTTCTAATTTTATGGTGCAAATTCAAGTTTTTTCTATTTTAATGTTTGTAATTTGGTGGATGATTTCTTAAGGTGCCAGTTAATTGATGTTCTTCTACGCTTGATTACGGAAATATGTATGCAGAAATATGTAAGCAAGGTAAGTATGGAGGTACCATTTGAAATGTTCGTGTCAACCACCACGATTACAAATTGACAAAAGATTTCATATATGAGGTGTTTTCAAAAAACAACGGTAATTTTCGTTATTTGAAAAAAAAATTTTATTCATTCGTCTACAAGAGTGTTGTCGGCTTCAAAACAGTCCCCATTCGATATTATGCACTTATTCCAGCGCTTCTTCCATTCGTCGAACCATTTCTCAAACTCGATTTTGGGATCGTCTTTGACTCCTTCTGCCATTTCTCGTATGCTTACAAAACGATGATCGTTTAAGGTTTTCTTTACTTTTCGAAATAGTAAAAAGTCACACAGATGCATGTCAGGCGAATATGGAGGCTGGGGCATTGTTACACCGTACAGTATCATTTTTGTTATTTTGATTTTGTTCGACCCATTACGAACATATTGAACGCGTGAATTCCTACGCATGCATGGGAAAATTTATATCTAGTGTTATAATATTGATCTCTGAATTATGTAAACAACTTGCTCATTGCTTTGGGTTAATATTTTATTTTTTACGTTTTGGAAAGTTTTTAGTTAGACTAAGGCTAACTCTAATATATCTGAGATCGCACTGAATACTTATTAATGACTTTCAAAGCTTCTGTATAGCCTTTCTTAATCAAAACAAGAAAAAACGTCAACTACGGCTGTACCGAAGCTAATATACCCTTCACAGGTGCATTTCTTTTAGTAACTATGTGTTTAAGCAAATCTAAAGACGTAAGTAAAAAAAAAGAAAACATTTTACTAATCCATGTCAAATTTCGTGAAGCTACCACGTCAAATGCGGAAGTTTTCTATACAAGCCCTTGATTCCGATCGTTCAGTTTGTATGGCAGCTATATGATATAGTGGCAGTTCCGACAAATGAGCAGATTCTTGAAGAGAAAATAACATCTGCAAAATTTCAAAACGATATCTTAAAAACTGAAGGACTAGTTCATATATATACAGACGGACATGGCTAAATCGACTCAGCTCAACATACTGATCATTTATATATATACTTTATAGGGTCTCCGACGCTTTCTTCTGGGTGTTACAAACATCGTGACAAACTTAATATATCCTGTCTGTTCAGGGTATAATAAAAGAAACTGAAGGAAGAGAATGTGAAAACTTATTGAAAGGACGAATAAGTATTAAAATAAAGAATATAGTGGAACTTCCGTAACTCGAATTTCTAAAACTCGAAGTTCTCCATAACTCGAACTCTTGAAGTGGCAATAGAAGGCAACTTTCATACAAATTTCCTTCCATAAATCGAACTTTTTGATCAGTACATAATACAAAATTTAAAATTTTACTATCGAACAGAATTTTAAAAGAGTTCCTCTATAACGTACGGAGGCGAAGAAAAAATATAATATTACACTTATAGATTTCATAAATCATCTAACAAAGCCATGTGTTACAGACGTCAAGAGGCAAAAAGTAGCAAACTGCAACAAACAAAATTACAGAATACATGTTTTAACGAATTAAATAAAACTTTATGCAAAGTAAATAACTAAAACTGTGATCTAGATTTTACAGTTTTTTGAAAAATTTTTGGTTTTAATGAAAATTCTATAACTCGAAGTCTCTCTAACTCGAAGTTTTTTTGTGGATTATAGTGATTCGAGATAGAGAAGTTCCATTGTATTCTTCTCATCGCTAAAAATATACATTTTTGTCCTTTTGTTATATGTATCTCTTTCATTATCGTTTGACCTCGCTTGACCTTCAATCAATCAGTTTCATGATTAACACTTTAATATACCCCATTTAAACTTAGTATATAAGTTGGTGTATTTAAAAATATCTTCCCACATAAATGACATAGCAACACTAAGTAAACTCCAATGTTTTCCGCTTTCAACCGAAATTATGTCACGTGCACTGACTTTGTATGCCAAAAAGTAAACATCACGCGACCATTTGAGAATGATGAAGGGATATTTTTCACATTTTCTACTACTCAGTATCATTTTCGGCATATTTTTCGTGGATTTTATTGAGTACACTGAAAAAAATATATACTTGATATATTTTATGAGGAACGAAACTTTTTTAGAAGCCATGAAAAACTGGTATTGACTGTGCTCAATTGATTTTTAATTTGAACTGTTGGTATTAAGCAATACTACATTAATCTTGAGAACATAAAATTAAAGAAAATCCTCGAAATTTCTTTCAGTGCATACACAAATATTTACATAATTCGAAATATTGTTAAAAAATTCAATTTTCCCACTCATCACATTTTCCGTACTTTTTTGCAGAAATTCATGTTGCTTTTGTTTTTGTTAACATTATCATTACGCCGCGAACTGCCTTTGTTTTTGGGGTTACATTGACTTTATCGGTTGACGGTTGGCTTTATTGATTCTGTCATTTCATCCGTTGTTGGTGTTTCAACATCATCACACGCTTCATATAATTTGCCGATGAAGAACAACACCAACAACAGCAACTCAAACAGCAGTTGCGTTACAGACGGACACACACCCAGACACACGCGTGTGGAGCACAGATGATGCATTTAATCGATCCGCAAGCGATCACATTCCAACGAGATGTTTATATTTACACGACAGTTTTTTAGTGCACGCTCTGCCTGCGGCTGCCGCGCATTGTTGCAACATTGCGTCGACGGTGTCATATTACTCACTTAGCGCCAGAAGCGGTGACTACGGCGGTGGCAGAGGAAGTGCGTGAAATTCTCATTTTATTGGCGTACTCCTGTTGTTGCGTCTGTTTTGAGCACTATAGCGACTGCAATTCTTCTATTTATGTTTGTTTGTAAGTATGTGTGTATATCTGGGCCGCATCTTGTTGCAAACAGATGCTTTTTCCGCACACCCACAACCTGCATAAACTTAAATATGAATGCTTATATATTTATATATGTACATATGTACCTATGTTTTTACTTTTGTTTATATGTATGTGTGTATGTAGATGTGCATTTGTATTTGCAAGTGCGATTAAAAACTTTGGGAATGCTTTCAATATTGTTGTTGTTTTTGTCTTACGCTAAAAAATTGCAAATTCTGTTTACTTAGTAAGGTGATCCGCGCGTCTCCGGTGGTGAGCATTTATGTAAGTATGTAGAGACCATATGCACATTCGTATGTACATATATTTTTGTATATTTATATAAATGACTGCAGTTTGTAAGTCATTTATTTGTATTCTTTTTACCATCCCATATGCTGACATTAAATTTAGATACAATTACCGTAAAGTATCTCAAATGTTTTATTAAAGTATTATGTTTAATTTGTGTACATACATACATACATCCATACTGACATATGGATGGCATACATACATATTTACACGTGTAATCTGTCAATTCATCATTTCTGTTTTTGGAGTCGAGCGAAGTCTGTGAACATATGATTTATGTTTGTTTTTTAATATATAATACTTGAGAATTGTATATCATTTATCAAAAGATTGAAGAAATCACTAAGGCTGTAGTATCAAATTCTCATATTATAATCATATTATTGAGCTCAAAAATATACTTCTTTTGAAAAATTCGTAGGAGTTTCAGATATACTGCTAAAGTTCCCTACCCACTACTATATAAGATCCAATTCTTTCAAATCTACTATTCCGTACGAAAGGATGAGCCACTGTTATAGAATGTCTAGTTAGAAAAGCAGCGGTGCATGTACCCTGAGAGAGTTATATATCGTTAGTTAAACTCCACAAGAAGAAAATAAAATAAATTTTCTATTAGAACCATATATAAAATTGATATATTGTATCAACTAAAAAATCTCGAAATACTCCCAAATTCATATATTGAGTTCTGAATGTAATACCTAGAACCTGTGGTGGTGGTAATGTTTTTAAAACCAATGTTTCTCGCTGCGATTATTACACTCACCAACAAATTAATATTACTACACTCAAATTAGTATTAAAATTGGCGTGATACCGCCTTCTTGTGCGTCAAAAACCATATCTCAGGAATCACTGAACTGATGTGAACCAGATTTTGATGGCCTATTTTTATTAATATTTTGATGATACAGTTTGAAAATCGGAATCGGTTCACAACCTCGCCTACTTCCCATATAACACAATTTTATTCTAAATCTGACAATATAGTATAATCAAAAACCAATGAAGATATCGGAATAAAACTAAATTCAAATAATACTCGTTTAAAAATTGTCCACATCAGACTATAACTTTTCAAGGACCCATTTATGGAACATAAAGACCTCAGTACAATTGGATAATTTGTTAACGAAAATATCGGTAAATCTCTCAGATATTTTATTGTAGTTCAGTGAGAATCTTTTTCTTCTAATAGTGGGTCTCTGTGCCAAAAAACGGTTCTTTAATTTCCTAATATTAGATTTTTTTCGGTGTATTTTATATTGTATATATATAAGTTAACTAGCAGACCGCTTCGGTGGTACTTGGGTGATTTTGAAATCTTGTTCAGCAAGCAGCTGCGAGCGCTTGTTACTCGGCTCTCTGATTAAGATTTTCAGATTAAGATTTTCCATCACGGAGACGTTTTGATACCATCACCTGGGAACTATTTCCAGAAAATTGAAATTCAAGCAATAAATATAGCCTACGTTACGCGATGTGAATGCAGCTTTCAAATGGTGAACGAATTTTTGAAATCGGCACAGTAGTTTTTGAGTTTATTCATTACAAACATACATACGAATCCTTTCTCTTTATAATAGTAGTATAGATACATATGTAGGTGAACATAAAATCTTAGGTATACTATAGCTTGGTGGCAAAAATCGTTAAAATCGACCCAGGAATTAACCCAGCTTTCAATACTACAAATAATGATTTTCGCTATACTATTAGACTTTATGCCGAATATATGGGTCAAACGATGTGTTATCTTAATAAAATTAAATAAATAAAAAAAAATAAATTTCGGATCCTTTCTTCTTCTTAACTAATCTTTAGTCAAATTCGAGTTCCTTCTCACATTTAAGGTGTAAAAGCTTCTTAATATTTCAAATAACACCAATTCTCAAAATGTATGTATTGATGCGTTAAAAGTCTTATGTACAGTTATTTTCATTTATGTAAAATATGTACATATATGTATAATATGTTTATAGAGCATTGTTTGTTTCCGCAGCTGCATAATTTACTTGACAGGAACTGTGCCTTTGCATATATTAAATAACTTGGCTAAAATGTAATTATCCCTTGTTGCATTTGCTCTTTGTCTTAACCACATTCACACAAACGTTTCACTGCGCATTAATCTACATACATATACTTCTACATATAATATATATACATATGTATGTTTAGATGTGTGTGAGTAACTGCTATAGGAACGCCAGCACTGAAGATGTTTCGGTTTTTTCATTAACTTCTTTTTGTTGTTGTTGTTGCTTTTGGAAGTTGGAAGTAAAAAAGGAAGCCACACAAACGTTCTGCTTCACTTCCTTTAACGTCTTTTTCAGCCTCAAAAACGCAGTGCACTCACACACATTCACTTAATATCGCCCCCCGTTTTTTATTGTTTCATTCTTCTCTTCCTTTTTGTCAAGTCTCTGTCCTGTCGTTTCGAAATTTTCTTTTGACCTTCTTGACTGTGAAGGTGCGGATTTTGCTTCCGATATTAAAACGTGTTATGCAAAGGTACTTCCATGCATGTATGTGTGTGTATATAAGTGTGCATATATGTAAGTATATAAGCGTATAAATTCATATGAATTGCTACAAATTACTAAATTTCATAGAATTTTTTTTTTGTATTCTTGTGTCCATGTATGTAAGTATGTATGTATGTTTGTATATGTGCAATCGCATAATTCAGATCCACTTCATTTTGGAAGCGCAAATCAACGATTTCACTTGGTAATGACTCACTTTAATGAATCATCCACGGTCAGTCTAGAACACCTACACCTTCGCTTATGCATTTACATACAAATGTATGCATGTAAGCATAGATAGTTGTGTTTCAAATTGTAATTACGATATGTACGATTTTTTTATACGGGGTGGAGTCCACTGCCTTAGCTATTTTTCGGCAGATTCATCAAAATCTTGATATTTTTTCTCAGAATCTACTTGGTATGAAATTCCCAATTTTCTTTTCCTTTGTTAGTTTTTTTTGGATAACATATTCTTGATTGGTTCATTGGAGGGTTAAAAGTCTCTTAAAACATGTTTCAGAGACTAGAAAATTTAAGCATATCGGAATTTATTCCATCTCATAGAACTTAGCTTCTTATGTTCTTAATGAGAGTACCCAATCGAACCAACAACTTGCATAAATATGATAGATAGAGATAGATGTAGATATAATAAATACTAACAAAAACAAGTAAGGAAGGGCTAAGTTCGGCTGTAACCGAACATTTTATACTCTCGCAATTTATTTATTTAACTTTATTTATATTATATAATACACACTTTGACCTACATATTCGTCATATATATTGTATAAAGTCCATTGAAAGTTGGAAACCATAATATTAGGTTAGAAGCACCGAGGTCCTCATGTTCGATATATGGGGCCTTGACAACCTATGGTCCGATTTCAGTGATTTTTAGAATGGGGCTGCCACACTATAAACGTAGTATTTGTGCAAAGTTCTGCACCGATATCTTCACTAGTACTTACTTTATGTATTGTAAAGTGAACGATTTAGATCGTCTTCAAAGTTCTGGTATATAGGAAGTGGGCGTGGTTGTGAAGCGATTTGGCCTATTTTCGCAACATATCATTGGGATGTAAGAAAACTATTACAAATCAAGTTTCATTGAAATCGGTCGAGTACTTCCTGAGATATGGTTTTTGACCCATAAGTGGGCGACGCCACGCCCATTTTACATTTTGTAAAAAAATCTGAGTGCAGCTTCCATCTGCCATTTCTTATATGAAATTTAGTGTTTCTGACGTTTTTCGTTAGTGAGTTAACCCACTTTTAGTAATTTTCAACCTAACCTTTGTATGGGAGGTGGGCGTGGTTAATATCCGATTTCTTTCATTTTTGGACTGTATTAAGAAATGGCTAAACAAAACGACTGCAGAAAGTTTGGTTTATATAGCTCTATTTATTTGCGAGATATGTACAAAAAACCTATTTGGGGCGGTTTTGGTCGGTGAGATAAGGACACTTACTGTCACTATTTCTATTATATATGTACGTATGTATAGAGCTTTCTTTTCATGATTCATTGTAACAAAATGGTACTTTTTTATTGATCTAATAAGAAATAAGTTATAGTGAATAGCATTATGAATCCAAAGGCATTTCAGCATGGTCCTTATAAACCTTTGCTAATAATTCAAAGCGAAGTTTCTAATTAAAAGTCTTTAATTAATTGATGTTAAGCTAAAGGCTTTACGACAGCGAATCCAGGAACAACCATGGAACAACCTTTCATCCTTACTTCAATGGCGACATTATTGAAATAGTTCCATAGTTTTTCTATCTCGTAAAAAAATCTCCAACCAGAAGTTCGCTGTGACTGGGTCAGTACACTAAGATCAAATTTAGTTGAGTCTTTAGAAGCTGGTTACTTTATTAAAGCATACAAATTAACCTCGTTTATGGCTACATCAACCAAACGAGGTGCGCTACTATAGAAGACTCCTCCCCTCTATCAGTTGGAAATTTAGTAGAAAAGCTGGCTTAGTTTATAAATTACATTGTACCCTCTCGCCAAAGACACAACAATTTTTGTGCATTACTCCCTCTTTCCACTTTCTTCATGCAATTACTGGTTACAGCGTTCGAAACTGCTGCTTGCATAGATGTTGAGCAGTTATGGCTGAGAGCGTAAGAAATATTCCCCTTTCTCTATTGATGACAGAACCCACTATGGCATATGCGACAGTCTTGCCGTGTCGGCCAAAATTGTTTGAATTCCACATGCATTTCGACCAGTGTTACTGGAACTTGTACAACCTTAGCTTTGGGTTACTTTCCCGAAACTCAACCACTGCTCAAGTGGAATTAAATGGACACCTGCTACTGTTTGGATCGTTAGGAACTGAGGCAATAAAGTATTGAAATATTATTCATCTTTTTAGATTTGTTTCGAAGAGGCTTAAATGCTGTAAAACTGGATATTCAGACCGAGGCTGAAGTTCTTACTAAAGCAATAAAGTGTTAAATATTACTTTTCTCAAATGAATTACATGTGGACTGTCTCGAAGAGGCTTAAATACTGTAAGACTCTTCATATGTAGGAATAATTCAGATCTAAATCGCTAAAAACCTCCAAAAAGTGATTATTCCTTGGAGAACTCTATCGAAAACAATAATTATCATAGTTCCAGTGAACTCATCGAGCTCAAAAAAACTTTAAATGGCAACCCCGCTACATTTTAAGCTAACGCAAAGCATCTACCGCATTTCTAAAAAAGCAAAACCAACAACAAACCATTTACATAACAACAATCATATGTGATTCACATTAATGTTTCACTCATTTGCGGAAGGGGAGATGCTACGCAGTCACAACTGACGAGCTTCATGGCTACAACAGTGGTTGTCTACCAGGCCGACATTGCTGCTGCTCTTGCTTTACAGTCAGACCTTGAAACAGTTCAAAAACGTAAACGGTTCAGTGATCATTGATGTAAAGAAACAACAACAAAGCCGCAGAGAGTTTAATGATTGCATCTCTCTGGGTTCAGTGCGGTGGCTGGCTTGCTGTCCCTCTGGTGCTGGACGGCTGCCGGGTTATGCCGTGGCTGAATGGCGCCGTTGTGTGGTGACCGACCGGCTGGCTATTTGGTCAAGCATAGAAAGCCAGAGAGCAACGGCAATCGGGCAGTCAGTTAGCCAGCCAGTTTAACCGCTTAATCTCCATTCGCTGATGCATCTTTGTTGAGGCTCTATGGAAAGCCGGTCCGCAGTGGTGCTGATGGTGGTGCTGGTCTCTTCCCAGTGCAAGCAACAAACTGTGTGTTGAGGTTATGTGCGTCACGTCTGCTAGCAGTGAAAAGCCATTATTGTTGGCGCAGAGTGGAAAATCGTTGAAGCGTTGAGATGCTTACGTGCATGGACGGACGGACGAAAGGTAAGCGCATGTGTGCTTACACTGATGTCGGTGGGGGCATGTTGCGGCGACAGGGACTGAGGTGGAAAACTGATGGAACCGTACACTTGGCATTGCGATGATGACTAGTTGGTGTTGTTGTCATTGTTTTTGTAAATGATTGCCATGCTGGCGTTGCTGATGATGATGATGCCACTGCCGGGCCACTTGCCTCGTTTTGCGCTCGCACTTTAACGTTTGCTTTCGCCATTGGCAGCATGTGTGTGTGCTTTTATGGCGCGTGTTGCACTTAACTCATACATACATATATATATATACGCAGCTACAATACCGCGCGCTTGATCGAATTCGCTGTGCGCAGACTCACAGTTACTCGCTGTTTATATGCGTTTGGGTGCTCGCCAATTGCGTTTGAACTTTAAAGCATTTACATATGAGTCAAACCTATAGCATATAGTGATACATACATATGTACATCTTGATATATAAATATGTATATGTGGATCTCTTCTTTCTGGCCTCATCTTTAAGTCGTCTACTTTATTTAATTTGATTCCCCCTTCCCCCCACCTCTAATGTATAGGTATTCTCCATCATGTCTTCCCTCTTGGTCACACTTTCTTTGGCCTCTTTAGCTTTTGGTTCACATTATAAGCTCTTTGTTGTCTGGCAGTCTGCTGCTCGTGCGCTACTGTTACTGCTGATCCTTAGCCAAGCGGAACGGTAATTTCACTTATTATTTTTGTTGGAAACTGTCGTTCATGGGCCCCGGCGTTAATTAAGAAACGATTATAGACCTCTTTGTCGGTTGTTGAATTTTTGAATTAACTGTGTTGAACTCGTCAAAAGTAACTATGCTATGCTATGTTATGTGCTGCGCTGCTCTTTATTGTAGGAGTACAATGAAATTACAGTTTGACAGTTTGATGCTTATGTTAAGACTGTAAATGTATTTATTATTAGGTATGTTTATACTTGTATATGAACACAATAGAGACCGTGAAATCCAATTTCGTCAATTGCTCATTATATCAAATTATACAAGTTATTACAGCCTTACAATGATAAATTAGTACCAGATACGATCTAATCTCAAAATAAAGATCGAAAATAATGACTAATCACAAAACTAGATCAGTTCGATCATATTCTGCATATTTGATTTCAATTTGACCTTAAAAATCCCACTACATTATATTTAATAGAGCGATAACCGTAGTGATTTCCTATAGGGTCTTAAAGGTTATTTAAGGTTAAATTCGAAAGAATCATTTATTTCTACTGTTTTGAAAACATCAGCGAGTTTTTATTAGATAATATTATACGGAAGAATACCGATCTCACGATACTGAAGGGTAAAGACATGAGATTAATAGGAGTATAAATCATATGGAAAATCCTCTACTTTCTTTCAAAAGAAAAGGAGAGAAGATCAGAAATATCGGAAATGAGGAAGTCACAAAGACCTTTCGTTGTTGTTGTATCGATTATCTAGACCTGGTTGAAAAGACAAAAACAAATCTATTCATCGAAGTCAGCTAACGAGAGGGCCAATTCGCAAGACAGCCGGATCTGCGGTATCGGAATTGGATCGGATTGTATCCGGCCAAGGGCTTTCCTTTCCCCGACCTGAACCGGTTGGGATCGGTATTTATAAAGATTTTGATTGTATTCTATTCTTGTAAACGAACATGTTACGAAATCGTACAATACACGAGTGGATTCTTATTACCGAAATTGAGAGATTATTCCGCAAGGACTTCTTATAAAGCTTTTATTATTTACAAGTATCGTTATTAGTTCTATAACAATAACTTTCATTAGCTGTTTCTCTGTTTATCCAGTCTTTTCAAGCTGAAATACTGAAATGTATCTGAGAAATGGTGAGGTTAACGAACATAGCATATAATCAGTATCTAATGTCACTCGTTTAACCCTGGAAGTGTATTGCTGGTTTAGTACCGTTTTATTCGCTTAAACATTAACATATGTGGGCAATAAAAACCTTTATAAAATATTAAATTATTATAAAAATTAAGAAGACTAAAATACCAAAAAATGCAATTGCAATTCAGTCTTAAAGCAATTGCAATTCTACAATAATATTTCTAAAATGATGAGCAACAATTTGTGCGAAATAAACACAATTTAATTAATGCTAGCTACATTCCAAAACATTTACCAAACACATTGTTGTTGTTGTTGTTCAACTTTTAATAACCGAAAATTAGTGGGTACATTTGCGAAAATAAAAGTTCTTTTTTATTGCTGTTGTTTTTGTAGACATTCTGGTACATTTTGCATTTACATCCTACAGAGAAGAGAACCCGGTTTCTCACGCTACGAAAACACGTTCGTGTGGCAGCAGAATCAAGAGAATAAAAATGTAAAAAAACGCATAAAAAACCAACAAAAACCAACAAAAACAAAGCAACAATTTTAAAGTTTATGGTCATCTTTCATTGAATTTCATTAGCGTCACTGTAATCTCAGTGGCCCATTGTTCGTTGTTGTCTTCCTTTAACGTTGATATGGTCTGTCTACATGTACGTCTTCCTCTTCTTGTTTTCTTTTTGTCCACATACACATCCGCCTCGCTGGAGGCATCATCATCACACATCGAACGGGGTACTCGTAAGTACAGAGCGAACGAATGTACGAACGATCGTGCGGGCAGTTAGCAGCAAGTCAAGCAAACTAATTCAAGATCAAAGTGCCTATAAAGCTTTGAGCGATCTTGCCAAAGCAGAAGAAGTAGATAAAACACAGAAATATATGCGAAAAAAATTCAAGAACAATGAATGCCAACGCGTAGCATGCGGTGGCGAGTGGACACAGGTGTATCCGTAAATACAAAAACATTCATATATGTAAATATGTATGTGATGAAATGCTAGGAGTACAGGTGGTATATACAGTGCTGGGCATTGAATTGAGGAAGAGAAATGTAAAAAATAGTTTTAATTTAATTTAAAATTATTTTTTTTATAATAAACATATTTTTCGTAGGTCCCACATTATCACATAAAATTTTCTTATATTCTTCACAAAGTTCTAATAGATTATTTTTAAATAGTAAATTGACTAAATTAAAAAAAAAAAAAAAAAAAAAAAAAACAATTTTCTTATGTGTTCATATTTCAATGTTCACCACTGTAATTAATATATTTGTATGCTAACTACAAATTAAAAAATGTTTAAAAAAAGTCCAGCTAAAAAGTATGACTGTTTCGAGAAAAAGAATTCTTGCTGCGAAGATCTTTTGAGATGAGAAGACTGACGCAAAAAGAATACGAAAAAATTAATAATATCTACTTAAAACTAAGGTATGCGAGTAATAATTTGTATAAATATGGTATGTGTGGAGGGTGCTGTGGCTATAAACAGTAGGGTGGGGCAAATTTTGTATTGAAAATTACTTGCACCTTGATCAAAATAGGTTTAATAGTTTTTTTACTTATTTACTTCCTCTTATATATTGTTATAAATCAGATATTTTCAATAGCGGCTTGACTTGTATAAGGCATTGACGCATTAAATAATTAATACTTCCTACTGAGATGAATTTCTAGACTTCTTGTACTCTAAAAAATTATAAAGGTTCAACAATTATCGTGATATATTCTGTTTTCTAAAGACTTCAAGGGTAAGTTTTCGACCTGACGGTTATGATGAGTAATCCATTATAAATACTGCTTATATCATATATAATTTTCAAAATAGCATACTCATACACCTAACTCCCCACGCTTCAGTTCCACTGAAAAGTTTTGATCAAAAATTTACCTTTAGCTTAATTCTTTTATCAGAACTATTTATACTAAATTTATCTATTACCTTTGCGTAGTTTTTGCTGAAATATTTCAAATGAACCAATTCCCAAAAATAAATTCTTACCACAAAATCGACCCACCCTAGTGTAATTGTTCAGATACTTTGTAGTCTACTAACTATGTATATTAGGAGCAAGCGCAGCACCCCAATTCGTTTTATAATGTATGTAAATTGAATTAAATTCATATTCATACATACATACATATGTACACAAATTCATGCGTATGTATGTACTTAAAAAACCTGCAAATGTCTACATGCTGTCTCATTAATACATACAATAGCAGCAACAACAAACTGCTAAAGAGCACAAATAAAGCCAAAAAGCAACAAACGAAGAAGAACAATCAACACAGATCACGCTGGGAGTATATAAGTACATATGTACATAAATAGCTCTACTCCAAGCCCCGCCACATGCACAACCGCCATTACCATAACAACCATTCACAACACAACAAATAAATAATACAACACCAGCAGCTTCAGCAATAACAAAAACAACAATCACAGAAAAAAATAAACAAATTCAAAAAATAAAAATAAAAGTAATAAGATGAATACAAACGGAAACAGATTAAGAAAAAGGGGAGAAAATGGTGGAGCGCACACAATAAATCGCAGCACATTCGTGAGCCGGTGACCGGCCGGCCGGCCGGCTGGATGATGGTGGCTCATGACAACAAACGCCCATATAATTAAACACACACTGAAACCCACATATTTACACACACGAAAGTGACGCAGAATCAGCCAACAGAGATTCTCTCACATATGCTGAGGCCAGCGAAGCCATGAAGATGATCATGCTCACAATTGATTCTGCTAGCACACGAACGCCAACAGACGACGCTAAAAATAACGCTGGCGCGTCTGAGAGCAAATCAGTAGCTATATATACATATGTAGTATATATGTCTGTATGTCTGTATGTACGTGTGTATAAATCTCTTGCTGCGATGGCGACTGCCGGAGGCGGGTGGTATACATATATGGCGGCTGCTGCTACTACTGTTGTTGCTGTTGCCGTTGATTCCGCGTGCGCACAGCAAGTGAATGAACGATTGGTTCACGCGTGGCTTTATACATATGTATCTGTATATGTATGTATATATCTCAGTCTAGCCGGTTAGTCGTGTGTTCGCCGGCGTGGTCCCACTAACCGGTAGCAATCGACTGAAAAAAACAATAATAACTGCAACATTGTCAGTTAGTGGTAGCGATCTGTAGCGCCAACTCCCGATCGTTAAGATCGTGCTGACGCTGTTAATAATGATCAACGAAATCACGATCAATCTCTGTCAGCAATGAGATACGATAAGCCATTTACCAGCTTTTGTTGTTGTTTTTAGCTCTTATTGTTGTTTCAGCTTTTCGTTGTTGTTGCTTGTGGATTACTTTGCTGTTGCTATTTGCTCAGTTGGTTCTTTTCATTGTTTTTTCGATCTTTTCGCTTTCTGCCTCATCGCCGCTTTCGCGCCACCATTGAACTTCAGAATCGTGTGCGCTTTTTGTCCGGTTGGCAATACAGATTTTTTGTTTCGTTCAATTTTGCCGGGCGCACGATCTCATTATAGTCGCGTACTTTTATGTAGATTTTTATAGCATTTTGCTGATTTATTTTACCGATTTGCTTGGCATGGGTGTCAGCATGTGTGTGGTTATTGATTTTTTTTCGGGTTGCTGACTCAAAGTGAGAAAGCGAAATTCTTCTTGAAATCTTACTCATCTTGAAATTAAGTACATATGTATTTACATATTCGTATATACATATGTATGTAAGTATAAATGAAACTGTGAAGAAAAATTCCTCAAAATGGCTGAATATGTTTAATTCAAACCAATTGGTTGACACATTAGCTTTAAAGTTCTTTGGATACTCTCCAGCTAGAGTCTTACAGAACTGTTTTGTATACGATTTTTTGTTTTTTTAATACCGAACTCAGAGTCTTACTTTCATAGACAAACATCTCACACCTTCCCCTTTGACTTCTCCTTTGTTTTTAAGAAAGCTTGTAGATGAGTGTTAGCTAAAACCAAAAAAGAGTACTGTACCTCATAACCACAACTATATAAAAACTTCAAGATCTGTTTGTATATCATTTATAACATTCATAAATACAAATAGTCTGATATCTACACACAATATCTTCTCATCTCCATATACAACTCGCAATCTTGTGGATCAGTGTTAACTAAAACCAAAAAAGAGTACTGTACCTGATAACCCCAACTATATAAAAGATTCAAGATATGTGAGTATTCCATTTATAACATTCATACAAATAGTCTGATATCTACACACAATATCTTCTCATCTCCATATACATTATCGTCTGCCCGTCTTTGACTAAGTATAGTACACATGCAGACACATAATTCGTCTTCTTTTACAAAACAAGTAACAACAAAACAAAACAAAAAATAATAAAAAACAACAAAAACAACTTACTTTACTCCTCCCTCCATTACTCACATGGCAGGCTTAGCAGACTTGTATAGCTCATCTAAAAATAATTTTTCTCCTGCTTTTAGTGCGTCTTCCCGACTTTATCTCATTATACGCGGCCATAAATACTCGAACACACAAACAAACATACATACACATTATATAGCTACATATGTGTGAGCTGCATACGTGCTTGTACATAATTTAGCACTTTATTCGGATGACGTTGAGTTTGTGCGGGACTCGTTCCGATTGGCTGCTCTTGATGGACGCCCGCGATCCGTCTATTCTTCGGCTTGCCCATCCATCCGGCCGCGGTTTATTGCTGCTGCTGTTGGTGTTGTTGTTGCTGTTGTTAATGCTGCTGGCGATTTCCTCTAAAAATAACTTAAACTTTTATCCAATTCTTCGTCTGCGTTCTTTATGTGCACTTTGTTGTTGGTGTTTACGTTTTTTCGGTATTTTCCTACTTTGTGGTCTTCTTATGTACTTATGAGGGCTGTCACCTGCTTGTTGTTGTTGTATGATGTAATTTTTCCATTGCCACAAAGGAACTGGCAAGACAAGCTCCTTGTTGTTTTTTGTTTATCTTTCCCCTCCGAGTCTTATTTACTTTTCGCAGGTATTTTGTGGAACTTTTCGAAAAACATGATGATTTGAATATGTATATATATGTATTTAAGAATATTGTGTGCATCTGCTCTTCTTTAAAGCGCATTTACTAATTTAATTGACTTTAGCTTGGACAGCTAAATTGATTCTTAGTTAAAATTGAGCTTCTGACTCTAAGTTCAGACGTCGATTAATATTAGCTAAATTAAAACTACTTAAGATAGAGGACTGGCACCGAAGTCTTCAAGAAAGACTTTACAAAAAAGTGGGCAACAGTACTAACTTGAGTCCGAGACTCATCACCATAGTTTAACACTTAATTTAAATCAGAACATGGACCTTTTGTAGTGATATTTGAGAGACCATTTAGGATACTTTCTTCTTCTTTTTTTGCACTGCAACCGTGGGTCGATCTTGGCCAAGAACACAAAACTTCGTCAGTTGCCTCTATCCTTTGCGAAGTCACGCCACTTGTACATCCCAAATGCATTGGGTGGGAAAATTAATTTTTGAAAAAAAAAAACAATGAACTCGATAAACGTTTTTTAAACTCTATAAACCAAGTTCTAAACTGTTTATCAACTCCTTAAGGAATATTCTTTGGAATTTTTTATCTAATAGAAGACGATGTTTACCTTTTTTACACTCTCGCAACAAAGTTGCTAAGAGAGTATTATAGTTTTGTTCACATAACGGTTGTTTGTAACACCCAAAACTTAACGAGATATAGGGTTATATATACCAAAGTGATCAGGGCGACGAGGCGATTCAAAATCCGAATGTCTGTCTGTCCGTCCATCCGTCCGTCTGTGCAACCTGTAACTTGAGTAAAAATTAAGATATCTTGAAAATGGGCAAAATCGGACCACTGCCACGGCTACAAAATGGCGAAAACCGAAAACACATTTGGTACAAAGGATCGCACTATGAAGGGGCATATTTTGATGTAATTTTTTGGGAAAGTTGGCGTGGCCCCGCCTCCAAATAGGTTTTTTGTACATATCTCGCAAACCAATATAGCTATATAAACCAAACTTTCTGCAGTCGGTTTTTTTAACCACTTCTTAATACAGTACAAAAATGAAAATAATCGGATAATAACCACGCCCACCTCCCATACAAAGGTTAGGTTGAAAATTACTAAAAGTGTGTTAACTAACTAACGAAACACGCCAGAAACACTAAATTTTACAGAATAAATACTAGAAAGAAGCTGCACTCAGAAAAAATTGTCGAATCAGACTATAACTTTTCAATCCCTCGGATATCGAATATGAAGAACTCAGTGCCTTATGGTAATTTTTCACCAAAAATATCGGTAAATCTCTTAGATATCTTAATTTAATTCACAGGAAATCTTTTTCTTCTTATAGTGTGTCTCTGTACCAGAAATGGTTAAAATTAGGTCATAACTTCCCCTAGCTCTCATATAGCTAATTATAAGATTTTCAAAAATACAATGGACTTAAAGCTTATAACTCGGGTAATATACGAAATTTCTTAGCCTAATTAAATGAGCATATAATCTTAGATATAATGTATGTTGGTGATGAAAATGAGTTTAACCGGCTCAGGAATTACCTCAGCCTATATACCATATATGATGATTTTCGTTTTTCTATTGGACTTTATACCGAATATATAGGTAAAATTGTCTGTTATCTTAATAAAAGTATAGCAATAAATTGCGACATAGTCTTTCCTTACTTGTTATATATAAAATCATACCCGGAGATCTTTAGTAGTTCATATGATAGAAGTAATGGTTCAATAACGTTAGTTTTTGGAATGCATTAGACCTTATGTGAAACTTTCCTAAATAAGTAAGGAAATAAACGAATTTTCAGTATAAATTTTGAGCTTGCCATAGAGTAGGCTTCCACAGAGATCATTTTTAATCAACCTCAATAAGTGTCCATGTATACTTTGTAGTTGATTAAGGACTAATGCCGCCACCACTTTCCACTCTACACCTGCTGCAGTAATCAACCCTCAAACAAATTGCTGTATATACATGTCATCATCAGCATAATGACGAAGTCTATACAACTTTTTTTGTGATGACCTGAAACCAATGATTTTTATTTAATGACCACTTCCGCAACCCCCACTTCACATGACAAGTGTTTGATTACTCTTACGAGAAGGAAAAAAGGAAGCCACAACTGAATTGCGTCGCATTTGCTACGGATATTACATTTAATGGCACAAATGGGTGGTTGAGGGTTGGTTTGATGAGCCCATACTTTGATTCGTGAAAACCCTCATTTCTTCGTCAGATTTGTGTCATCTGCTATTGGGTGGGTGCAATGGTGCTCATCTACTTTCTAGTGGTGGGTGTTGGGTGGTGGGAGAACTCACATGAAAGCCGAAGTTGTTGGTAGGAAATTTGCAGAAATTTATTGCGCACTGATGTCCTCCATTGATTGTCTTGGCTGGCCTAGTGGAAGCTTGAGAAGGGTGGTGGAAGGTCTCTTGGTTGAATAGTGGCTGTTGGCTTGGTGGGTGGTACAAAAAGCGTGTTCTCGATCTTATTTACTAATATATAAATGTGTATATACATATGTTATATACCACATACCAGTGAAATCATTTCCTCGAATTGTGTTGTACAATAGAGAGAAGCCCGTTGCGTATGCTTGGAAATTCCACATCCACAGCGATACAAACAAACAACTTCATAAAACATTTATTTAATTCTGTACATATGTATACTCATATATGCAAATATATAAACATACATTTATGTACATACATATGTGTGTTTGTCTTCCCCATGTAGTATACTCGTATCTGCAGCACCAGCAGTTTATTGCTGAATCGCTGTTGCGCATTAAATTCGGTACAGTGTTGAGCTCGTTGATGGCGCACTTACGCTGATGGCCATAGCGTGGGGGGTTGGATGGCACAGGCGATGGATGATGTCGATAGCGCGACCTGCCGTTGCTCTAAATTGCTCACCGCCAATCGTACTTCACCCAATCCAACGAGCACTTGCACCCGTATTGCCAATGATGTCTGCATATTTTAGTCGTGTGTGTGTGTGTGAATGTATTTGTATGTGATGGGTTTTTCTTATGATGGCAGCAGAGTTGCCAGCTAAACAATTTTAAATTAAAAATCTTATTTTATAAAATAATAAATATTATTCATCAATCTTTTGAGAATTTTAAATAATATCCATAATAATATCTATTACTGGTAACTACTTCCTTTAGTATTCATTAAAATGAAAAATCGTTGGAAAATAATGAAGAAAGCTTCTTAGATTACTCTCACGTAGCTCCAATAACTGGAGTTTTTTGCCCACTTTTTTGGTTTCCAATAATGAACTTTGCTCTAATTCGCCTTAACCCCCACACCATTTTTTGTTATTTATTTTTCTAAAGACATCTCTAAGATCTTAGAATTTTGCCCAATTGCCAATAGCATGAGAGGGTTGTGATCTACAAAGAGCCTTTTTCTATCCCATTTTCCAGTCTAGTCGTGTGAAGGCGGTTATTTTAAAAGATATTTTAGAAAATTTCGACGACTACCCTGCTTTCTGCGATGCTACGTAAATAGAGATGAAATATAAGGATAATTATTGAATTGAATTTTACATTGCAGATTTTTGGAAACATTTTGGGTTCAATCCGTACTACGCGGTACCAATTTTGAGTCAACCTTTTCACTTTTGTTCGCCTAATACCGTCGACTGGCTCCTCCAGAAAACAATACCTATAGTTGTCTCATTAAAACAGAGAAAAGATAAGGCAGCAGGTGTCTTTACATTTGAAAGGCAAAGCGATAGAAATTATTTATCGTTTCCACGTCTCAATTTCAATTTTTTCCGATCACAGACATTTCGGTTTGACGATTTCCTCTTCTGTTTCTCGATTCATGTCCACTTCTATAGATTCTTAACTAAGACGGTATCTTTACGTGAACGTAATATTATAGTTCTTCCATAAAGAATATATTTTGAAATCACTCTTTGGACGATTGAAAGTGAATCCTAGCCTCCATAACTCAATCAATTTTGTAGTCTTCTTATCACCACTCTAACTTCTGCTCTTTATCTCGTTTCACTTAGAGAATCGTGAACTGCTGTCTTATTTGAATGTATAATTTAAGTCCTTTAATTTCATTTTCCCACAAGCTGGCAACATCGCACAGCATATGGCGTACTAAGCGCCCGCATTCGTTTGATGCGAAAGTTCCATAAAATCAACGTCGCCACGACAACCAATCGAGGGTAAACGAAACCACCAAAAAATAAATTCTTGTTATTTGCTTGCATTTGCTATTTTCAGTTTTTGTTGTTGTTATTGCTAGCTGTCATTCGCGCTTTAGTGCATTTATTGCCACCATTGTGTGCCATTGTATATCTGTTCGAGTGTTTGTGTGTGTGTGAGCCACAAAGTTTGTAATCAAGTCCGAACGTGTGTATCTGCGAGATATAGAAGTAGCTGTATATATATACATACTATATATCTGCGAATACACGGACTCAATGCAAATGCAGCCATCAGGCGAAATTACCTGCCGTCGAGCACAACGGAAAGGGTGCAAGGGGCCACAAGGCAAGGAGAGTGTATTCTGGCAAAACAATTTTTGTGCCAACTTATCGCATTTGCAATTTGAGAAAATTCCAAAAACTGCAATCTGCAGCAACTGCATTTCCTCGCGCCGCTGTACGCCACCAACAACAAACGAGCTGCGTCCTCAACTCCCCTTGCACGTATCTGCCATCCGTTCGTTGTAGTATATGCTGTTTTACCTTGACTTGCGCCTCCGTTCGTTCGCGGAAATCCATGGCTCAGCGCAGTTAAGTTGTGTTCGTTGGCGTTGCGCAACATTTGGCTCGCATTTAGGCGTTTTTACCCGCCATCGTCGGAGTCGGCATTGTGTGGCTTAGGGCAGAGGGCGCGCGGTGTGTGGCCATCGTGCGCACAATCGGAACGCCGGAAGAATTCGCCGAGATATTTCAGAATTTATTGCTGCTGCAATATGCAATGTTGCACCAATAAAAAACAAAAACTGTCGCAACTGCCGTTTTATGGCAGCAGAAACTTTGTTGCATAATCCTTGCAGATGAAATTGCATACAAACCAATGGGGGGGGCGCGGTACAAACAGGGGCGGCGCAGTAAAATATGGACGACAATATGTGTATTTAAGTATAGCGTCACCCAGTAGGCATAAAGCTTGTGTCATTACTTGAAAAGGCTACGCGGCGAATATTTTCGAAGACCTCAATAGATTCTTCAAAATCAAAATAGACTCCTTATGTAAATTTTGAACCCATTTTCCATAACTTCACGTAAAATGAACTATATTATATAAAGTTTTTAGTTGGGACCCGTTCTCAATGACAATAGGTTAAGAATGACGATGAAATGTTTAGAATATATATGTATATAATTATCACTACATCACTGTTAAACGATTAATACTCTTACTTCATATGGATATGCGCCTTCGTATTATACGACAAGTGAAGGGACCGACAATTTTTAAGCCGCTTCTAAATAGCTAATCAAAACGAATGAAAACAAGTTCTCATTTTGGGCTTCGACTTTTTAATTTGTATTGAAACTGCTATTAAACTAAGGTCCTGAGTATTACCCTAAGATGTCCCACACAATTTAAATAACCTATATAGTTGACTTCACCATAAGCTTTCAATAAGCTTTCATACATTTCGTTTTTCACTCTCAAGTGTTTCATTGGTTAACTGGGTAGCCCATATACGCACACAATTGTGTATGGTTAAATTTTCCCCACCAATAACAAATCTTAATATTTTTCGCCGTCGCTAGTTGTTCCAAGAAATTTCTTGAATCCATGCCAAAATCCTTGACGCTATTTGTAGTGACTGTTTTTCGTTGACAGTGACACGAGCGGAGAACAGCAGATGACAGCAGGAAGTCGGAGTAAACAATAGATTACCAAGTTACTTTTATCGGCTACTCAATATGCAAATTATATCGATCTAGCTATACAGTGCAGGTCACAAAGCGTGCTGAGGATGTCTTTTGGTTTTGATTTTGTGTAGCTAAAATTTCGAAAGTTTCAAAATTGCTTAATATTTTTACGATTGCGGACTTTTTTTTGGTTCTAAAAACCAGTAGCTTCTCAATTTGGGTCATATAATACTGTTTTGAAAAAGCTACCTAAAAAGCTATTTCGATGCGGTGAGGAACTTAAAGAAAGATAACGATCTTCACCTTCACATTACAAAGTCCTTGCCACAATCAATCCCTCGAGCGATAAATTTGATAATCCATGTATCACCAGTAGCTCTTATCAGAATTACGTTTCGAGGTTCAAATATAACTTTGGCAATCATATTTCCCAAAAACGCAATGTAGAATCACCTTCGCAAGCTAGTACTTCTTAGACTGGTTAAATGGAGAAATGATGTCCTCTCTCGAGAAATCATCATTTAACTTATCCTTATAACTGATAAACGGGGACACTGATGAATGGAACAGATTTCAAGGAGTTCCAGAGAAAGTGTTTACCGAAGATGTATATGGTGAAACTCGCAAAAGAAGGAACGATGAGCTGTAAAAACCTTATATTGAAGTCCATACAGGAAAGTGGTATCTAAAGACTGGACTGATACAGGAACCATAATTTTCAATAGAGTCTCATTTTTTAATACGGTATCTACTAGTAGGTGCTAAATTGTCCTCAGTTAAGGAAGGACCAAGGTCAGCATTAATAGCTTCTCTTGTAGTTTTAATACCCCCCAAGTTTCCCTCCATGAAGCTTTAGCAAGTTAGGTTCGGACTGATATATTATTTTAGAAACTTTTTATCATAAATATTTTGCTGAGGCTTTCTCGGAGATTTTGTATATACTAGTAAGACAAGTTATCCTTTAGAACATTAAGTAAGATTTTTTTAGAATCCATAAAATTAGAACGCGCCATTAATAAAACCCACAGACATTTCACTCCACCGCATAAACTCAGATTTTCTATCTCGCCTACTTCACATTTCGGATTTCACAATTTCTCCCTCAACGCTGAACTACATTACTATCAGTCATGGCATCAGGCCTTGACAACTATCAGTTCAGCGCCCTCCCCCTTGGCACCCCAACAGCTAGCACGCACACAGCAGCGACAGCACCCTCAGCGCGTTGGCGGAGGAAATTACGAGAATTACGACAGGTGAATTCTTTCCCTCGACGCGCGTTCCTAATTGGATTTTCTCGCTTTTCTAAGAAAAAATCTAAAATCTATGAATTCGTTAGCGGTCGTACGGACGTACAGTCTGCAGATACACTAAAAATAGTCGCACACTTATTTAGCTGTATGTTTGTTTGTATGTACATATGTATATGGAAGTGAGGCGCAGAGCTCAACCCACCTGCCACAGCGCTGCTTTCGGTTAGACGCCCTTACAAGTGCGTCCTCAGCCGAAATGATTTCAACTGTAGACATCAGTAGTGCTTTATTGCTGTTGTTGTTGTTGTTAGTTTTGTGTTGCCTTGGCCGATTCTCTTTGGAAAGTATATATGTGTGTGAGCTATGATTATGTATTCCACCACATCAACATTATATATATACTTATGTACTTGCTATATATACTTATATGCTGCTCTTGTATATATGTATATCGCTGTGTGTACATTATGTACAAAAGTTCTTCTGAATTTCTGATGTTTCTGTGATAAATTCTCGCTATCCTCTAGCGTGTGGCTTGTGGCAAGTGGCATTGCATTGGGGGTTGCTGTGGGCTGATGGCTGCTCTACTCGTCGCGTTGTTGTTGTTGCTGTTGATATTCTTCCTCATGATGTGGGCTGTGTTATACGCCCCTTGTGCTGTATGTTGGTTGCTGACTAATTCTGCTGCTCGTTGGTATCAGCTTTTAGCCATCGCTGTTTTTCTCAACTGTAGCATGACGCTACGCAAACAACAAACAACCACCGCTGTCACTACAGCACAATCATCAAGGGGATTTGTTAGTTAGTACCTTACTTGTTTGTTGTAGTTTTGTGCGGCGCTTGAGTGTGGGGGTGGAAGCACGTGATGGCCAGAGAAAATCAATATTTTTTTTAGATTTCTGCTGCCTGCTGTGATGTGAATCTCTCTCGGTGGCATACAATTACAGTTAGCGACGTTCACCTTCACGCAAAGGTGGATACGTACACTTAAATGTAACTATATATGTGCATATGTTTGTATGTATATTTGTATATGATATGTGTACGGGTATTGGTTGTTTCAAAATGAAGCAAGGAAATGAGTTTGATTTGCTCTGACGGCTGATAGCGCCCTGATACTAACCCCTGTTCGTATATTCTACATTATATTCTACTCTAAAATTTATTTACTGTAATTTTCTGAAATATGAGGATGTCATTGAACTCCTCTAGAATATTGCTGCTTTAAAGTCCCAAAGGAAAACTACAAATATGGCAACTAGGAGTTGAATCCAGATACGAAAGAAATGTAAGGATCTGATCTGTATTATATTTTATATCATGCAAGTACAAGGAAGACTCAAAAGTTCTTTTTTCAAAATATTTTTTTTTTTCATTCATGAATAATAAGAACGTTCTTCCAATACATATTCTTCGATGACATATTGTAGTATGATTTGTATTTTGCTTCTAAATAGGCCTCAACCAGGACGAATACATCTTCATTGTCTCAAGATTGCGTTTCAACAAGCCTTCACTTGAGGTCTGAGTCCAAAAACCCGGAGAGTATGGTGGATGAGGAAGCAATTCGAAGCCTAATCCAGGCAATTTTACCATCGTTTTTTTTTTATTTGTGATACAATGAATCTATGAAGAATATGTTTAACGAGTTCTTTTGATAGTTTTAGAACATTTAGTCAACTATCTTGGTCAACTTCATTTTATGGTTTTTCCTGTTATTCTCTTACAACGATGATACTTTGTGTGGAATTATCGAACATTAAATTTCAAAATATATCGATTTTTCTTTAAAATAATTGTAATGGAATATTGCTACAATACAAATAAAGAGATTTTAAAGTATTCCGGTCAATGTACCTCTTTTCACTATGAAGAAAGGGTCCATATCGTTCAGAGAATATATTTTTGTAGCTTTCGCTTTTATCCATTAGCACAGTCATATTCCTCAAATATTCCAATTCATTTTCACTAAACTAAAAATATAATCCGAAATATCTCTTAACGGACAACTCTATTATACAGACACCACCCTTGACCGGACATTTTTTCATGCACCAAGTTAAATTTTTAGAACAAATGACCCTTTCTTAGTCGGACACCGCTGTTGGGCGACAAAAATCGCTCTACGATGAGTGTCCGTCCAAGAGAGGTTTCACTTATTTGTTAAGAATAATAAAGTTACATTTATTATTTATGATTATATGGAAATATATGTTTTTACTTGGAATAAGTCACATATTTTCAATTGTATTGCTTCCTTTGTCACCAATGAGGTGCATCCCTTAGTATATATTAGTATATACAAACATATATGTGTGGGTAGTATATGTATTGAACTCAATGTTGCCATATACGAGTAACGACGACTTCTCTGATAGCAGATAAAATATTCATGGGCTATTCACTAGCTTTTCTCCTTTATTTGAACCAAAATGTGAAAATTCTTACTGTGGGATTATTTCAATATACCCTACACAACATATACAGTCAAACCTGGATAAGTGAGAACTGGATTAGTAAGAAAACTCTATAAGTGGGAGTAATAGCTAGGACCCGTCATTTTAAGCTTCCAAAACCTCTATTAGTGAGAAACAAAAACCTCTGTAAGAGAGAGTCGTTTTTGCCTCATAGACCTTCTTAAGTGAGACTGCTACTTATCTGGTCTCTATAAGCGAGAGAGGAACTATATTTACAAGTTTAACATCTGCAATTTTATTACTTATTCTTAGCTTTTGTGAAACTTCCGACCATTGTTTTGTATTTTTTTTCGTACGAACTAAAAATGCTGTTACTCTATGGCATTCTTTTCGAATGGACACGTGTGCTTGTTTACCGTCCTGTTTGTCGGACTCACTCATTTTATAGTTATCAATTGCGAAGGAAAGTTCTGCTCTGCATCATGTCAAAAAGTAAAATCAAAGTACTGTCATTAAGTGATAAGCTTAAAGGTAAGGTAAGCAGGTTTGACTGTATATAATTATTTTAGGTTATATTGGGCTACAGAACCGATCGCTCCGCAGAGGTCACGAGAATCTAGCATTCAAAGTTAAAACGCCGTTCTTTGTCAATAAGTTCTAATGATTTTTTTAATAGAGACTTTTTAATGAAAAAGTTAAACCTATTAATATTATGATTATCATTAAGTCAAGTCTTTTTAGAAAAGAAAATGTAATTCATTTTAAAGAAAAGTTTTTGATTTAGAAAAAATATAAAATATTTTCCTTAAAAAAAATCTTTTAAAATACTATAATTTTGATTAAATAGGTATTTATTGTATTATTTTTACTTATATTAATTTATTTATTTGTTTTTATTTATATTAAAAAAAGTCATATATTTTTTCTAAAAAGTTAACTCTTCAAATCTTCAATATGATATCAGTAGTGGGATTTATGCCAACACTCAGAATAATCTACAAACACACAGTAGATACTGTTATTGTTATTATTGCTTAGCAATCAACATTCGCCCAACATTTCATGCACTCATTTCAGATGCTCCACCGCAACCCCTATTTCTCGACGTTGTTATTCAACCTGAGTGATGAGCACGTCGAGAAGTCGGTAAATATGTTTAAATACATATACATGTGTACATACTTAGAAATGTACAAATGTATGTGTAAGTGGAAACCTTAAACTAAACTAAAATGCGCACCATCTCAACGACGAAAACAACAGAAAAAGCAAAAACTTAGTAACATATATAGAATTCATTTTATATACATATATACATACATAGGTGCATATATATTTACATATATACTATGTATATGTATGTGGTACCCAGAATAAAGTATGAAACAATTGTAGCAACAACGAGGTCAGCGCCATCGCAACGACATTCAAATGAACTGCTGCTTACTGCTGGCATCGTAGGGGAGAAAAAGCATACACACATGAATACATACTTATTTACATACATCTACATATTTACATAGAATCCACGTAGTCATTCCCTAGTTGCCACCCACCACCCTCAATGCCACATGACCACCATGATGAAGAGAATGTGAATATATCACGGCCATTTGTTTTAACAGAATGCATGTACTTAAGTAAGTATGTATGTATTTACATGGATGTGCTTTGACAATACCGAATGACTAGTGAGGGTTATAGTATTAAATTAAGTGAAAGAATAAATATTTAAGTTTTATAACGGGATTCTATTAATTTTTTATATAGTATGCAATCCACATAATGGCCCTCCCATTCTTAAATATTTATATAACGTTTCAGCTTTCAGAAAGAACTGCAATTTAAAATGTTACGACGAAGAAACTTCAAATTTTCTCAAGACTCTCTTAAAACTGAACTCTCATTTAAACTGAACCCAACCAAGACCTACTCCATATCAAGCAAACAGGACAGTCTCATTTACGCATAAAAATGAAAGGAAGAAGATAACGATCTCAGCTCAAAAGCTTACGTGATCAAATTAACACAAGGACTTTAGAGCTCTAATCAGCGTTGCTCGAAGAAATGTGAGATGACATTAATGCTGTGTCTTATTTTATAGAACGGACGACGGAAATACATATTTTGCGTTCATATCTCCTAGGTTTAACCTTCAGACAAATCTAGGGATACATTTACATTGGATCAAGTGCTAAGTGAAGTTTAGTACTCCAAGATCATTCGTTGAAAACGATAGTTCCTAGTTGTAATATATAATATTGGTATATAGACGAATAGTCATCGAAAAATATGATCTTTGGATCTTCTTTCTGAAATTGTCTCATAGATGAAGAAAACACGATTTTTTACATGAACCACAAGACTGATCAGATACAAAGAAATTTTTATTACTATCTGAGAGACGCCATTTTTTAATAAAACAGAATCGATGTAAACTAAAGTGTTTTCAGAATCTATAACCCAACTAATCATAGAACCCAACTATATAAATTCGTACCGCTTCGAGCCCTCTTCTCGCCCATTTTATAGGCATCCTTGACTTGCCAGCATAACAGTATGCCACAATAGTACATGTTATATGGCGACGCTCGCTTTGACTCAGGTTTATTGTCCCTCCTTCATTCAGTTTTACACACCCGTGAGTGTTGCACCGCTCAACGTTTATCTATTATTATTTAATAACTCATAAATATGACTGCATATTCCATTGCAAATGGCAATCAGATGGTTGTCCATACATTGTCAGCGTAAATGCGAAATTCATTGCGACTATTTTTATGATCTTATCAATCGAACTGATGATCTTGTGCCTTGTAATAAATAGTTTTACGACAATCATGTGATAATAATCAATAAAATAAATAATATAACGGCACTTGCAACAGGCGATTACATAAACAAACAAACAAGCAACAACAACAAATGCACACATTATTTATTGTACTTAGATTTTACAGCTGGAGCACCTGATGATCGTTTGTTGGCGATGATAAAAGAGCATGCTTGTTGTCTAGACTTAGTGATTTCAATGTGATTTCCTAGCAAACAACAAAACGAAAATACAATTTATTCGAATGTCAATGGGGATTAGTTTTATCACATGAGTTGGGAGAGAGAAAGAGAGAGTGGGGGAGGAGGAAGGGGTAGTCATGAGTGCAGTTAGAATGCATCAAATTGAAATGTTATTCTCTAAGCAAAATGGCATCAATGGTATATACTTTTGTATTACTGTAAATATGAGAATGTAAATATATAATGTATATAAGTTCCTAATTCCAGGTTGAACTGAAAATCACAGCCTAAGTGTTTGACAAGAGATAAACAGTTTTGTTTTAAGAATTCTAACTTAATCACGTTTTACTATTGACGTCAAACTGCATAGTTATACACTGAAATACATTTGACTACATGACACTAAAAATAAAAAGCATGACTAGTGTCACAGAGAGTTATTAAATTTTCTTTTATGCGAAATTCATTAAAATTTCAATTTACTTGAGACTTTATCAGTTGTGACTAATCATATCTTGCGTAAAAAATCAATATTCATTATTAGGCGAACTGATTGAAATTAACTCAAATATACTTATTTTCACTGAATCACCTAGCTTAATACTTTGAATATCTAGTTAAATAGTCCAATTATAGTCAGTAAACACACCATATGTATAGGGGTCGGGAGGTGATGTTAACCAATTTTTCTATATTGTGATTCGACCGAATCCGGTCAGGACCGAGAAGCGAAATCATTATAAACGATATATGAAGTATAGGATATATGAAGAAATATGAGCCGATTGTTTTATTAATTGTTAAATATGGGCCCCACTGTAAAACATTTTATATTCTTCCAATATTATCCAGACATGTTGATATATGTATGTATATGGTATATTTAAAAAAAAAATAACGGGAATTTTCTTCTTTTTTTAATTTATTCATTCATCTAAAATAATTCCCGTTATTTTATGAGCATACCACCTACCATATAAGGACAATCGAAAATTTGCAGGATCCCATATGCAATATTGGGAGTAATGAAAAGAAGAACCGCGTTCACGGGAAGATTTAGACTCAAATATAAAATTCTCATCGTCGTGGCCTTCTACATACGACCTCTTCCCACTGATATTATACGCCATAATTTACACTGTAACAGAGGATGGCTTCGTAAATATAACGGTCTTAAGTTCTGGAGACTATATAGTTTTCTAAAGAGTTCATGTTTGCTGTAACGAAGATTCTATCGGCAAAAATATATAACGAAACATTTGATCAGAAAATTTAAACGCAGGCAAAATGAGAAGAAACCCGTTCCATTGATAAATGATCATATCAACTGATCCACTACATTTACATAGATAAGACCAAAAAAACACAGGGTAAGTCAAAGACATAACATTTAGAAAACGGCTTTTGTTTTTAGACTGAACTTTAGAAAATATAATAAATCATACGTTTGGTTACTAGATTCTTAGAAAGCTGTCTTACTCACTCTAAAAAATATGCTGAAGTTTATTTTTTATCGTTGCTGATGCTTAAGTCATCTATTCAAAATTTGAAAAGGCTAATAAGACCCAGAATGTGATCGTTAAAATGAATAGGCGTCGAAATATTGTTATATAACTGGAAATGTCCATCGAAAAATGTAAATTCTGGTAATGTGATCATTTGACACCAACAACAAATAAACATAATAAATACGTGAGCAATAACGAGCATTTGTGAAATACATTTTCAGTAAAAATTCTCGAAAAGATAAATTTTTCAAATCGTTTTTTTTTTGTTGTTCTAAAGTATTGCAGCTATTTCTCTAATACATTATGTGATGTATGTTATTTGCTTTGTGTTCCATTTGCTCGGTTATCATCGCACAATGGCTGCTCTCGCTCTAATCGATCACGCCGTAATGACTAAAATCGTTTAAGCACAACATCACAGAAGCTATTCATCACCACGGACACGTTTTGAGCAAATACTTGAGACAACAATATTTAAGTTAATTAAATTTGTGTTAATTATATTTTTGTTGCTCTGCTTTATTTTTTTGTGTTTTTTTTTGTATGTTGTTGTTGTAGCGAAGTTTTTGTAAATGAATTCCAGAGCAAATCGACAAATTCATGAGTACATAAAGAAATACAAATATGCACGACTATTTCACTTCTCGACAGCGGCGTCATTGAGACAGCCGCCTCTCGTCGCACACCCCTTTTGCAAACTCATACATATTTACAGCAAATAGCAGAGAAAACAGAAAACTTTGAACATTTCGAATCGCACAGATATTATCTAATGCCGTGCAAATCCCAGCGAGGTGAGTCTACACTAAATACATACATATGTAGATATTTATGTACATACATTTAAGTGTATAGTAGACTAGACAGTCATTGCCATTGAGCGCACAGAGCAGCGGCTCGCATTTCGGAAAAAAACACATCATCAGTCAAAATATCTTATCGGCAGCTTTGACAGAATTATACAGAAAGTGTTAAAGTTTTTCGTTATATACTATATACAAATGTATATATGGATGTAAGTATATATGCCCCACTTTTTGTAGATTTTCGATTTTTTGCATTGAAAGGGGAATTACTTGCAGCGTCAAGGCGCCGACAATGACAGTTAGAGCACAAGGAAGTGCGAATTATATATACACATATACAAATATAGTTATTTATATGTATATAAATAAATGTTTACTTTTCGACTTACGGCATAGCTGTAATTTCGAAAATCACCACACAATCGCAAGGGATATAATCATTCCCTTATTTATTTACTTATTTATTTATATACATATATGCACCTGTAATCATATACATACATATATATATGTATATCTGGTGATCTTCATACGTATAGTATATGATTACATACCCTCTAAAGATCATAAAACCTGGCACAGCCCTTGGCTGAGTTGTCGATGAATCGATAATTGACATCTAATAAAAGTTTTTTATACATTAGATAAGAAAACTACAGTACTGTTATTCCTCAGAAGAGAAATTGTTAAATTCTAAGTATTGCATTATCATGTCGAGAGTAATTTATCACATGCCTTGGCGGGTAAATCACCATTTCTATTGGCGTCAAATCTTACTAATTTTATTGTTTCCAAAAACTTTAGACGATCACACCGACACCAAAAATTCATGAATGACCAATGCGAAGAACGCTGCCTAATATAATTGTTATCTCTCGCCAAGTCATTCAAAACAACACTTTTCTTAATATAGATTAGTATTATTAGCAGATAACCATAATTTTTCTTGGAATAACTTAATAATATAACAGTTAAAGTCAGTGAGAATATTACGCTGCCTCAATCATAAGGATGTTCTAAAGTAGAGAAGAAATTCAGATTTTATATATATGGATTCAAAAAGAATTACGAAGATTCTGTAAATGTCTTACTCTCTTCAAGACATATGCAGAACATTGAGAAATACCTCCAGTCCATTGTCTGCAAGCCTCACTATTTAGTTGAACACTTAAACTATTAACCTTAAACTCCACTTCAAACTATCACCCAATTTTAAGCAATTAACCTTAAACTCAAATTTTGCGCAAGATTTATGATCCTCAGAACATTGGCAACGGCGAATACCGCAGACAATCGAACGGTGAGCTGTATGAGCTATACGACGACATTAACATAGTTCAGCGAATAAAAAGACAGCGGCTACGCTGGCTAGGTCATGTTGTCCGAATGGACGAAATCACTCCAGCTCTGAAAGTGTTCGATACAGTACCCGCCGGTGGAAGCCGAGGAAGGGGAAGGCCTCCACTCCGTTGGAGGGACCATGTGGAGAGCGACCTGGTTACACTTGGGATCTCTAACTGGCGCCGAACTTTGAAGGAGAGAGAGAAGTGGCGCACTATCATCGATTCGGCTATAACCGACTAAACGGTTGCAACGCCAATCACATACACATACAACCTTAAACTCCACCTCAAATTATCACCCAATTTTATTATTTTAACAAAGGTGATGGGGGCCATTTCAGCTAATACCAAAAATTGGGCAAATGTGGTTGGTGATGCGAAAACATAGCCTAACCCTCCCAAACGTCACTACGAACGAGGCTCTGACAACCGAGTAAAGGCGGTATAACCTAAGCACCCGCTAGAAGGAAACTTCTACGTCACTGCCTGCCTAGAGGCGAAACCGGCAGCTCCGGAACTAGGCTCGTATGCAGAAGGCTAATCACCTACTCATCTTAAACCCTCTAATTAACGAAACCGAATCGAGGCCCTATGTTCCACCTAGGAACTACGGGAAAAAATATATATAACAAAGGTGATAAGATCTGTGGTTTAAAACCTCTGTCTCAAATGTTGGAACTACTTTGTCAAAAGTTCAAAAATTATCTTTGAATGTTCATAAAGTATAGTTTTCATAGGCGTTGAGATTTTCTTGAAGATAAAAAAGATTATGTTTTTGTTGGGGGAAAAGAATACAGAAAAATGTATCGATATCAATATAAGCAAACTCAGAGGTACTATCGATATCTTGGCAACTATATCTTACAGAGAACAAGCAGCAGCAATCGCTTGAACAAAGATGATTAAAGAGTAAAAAAGTCGATTGTGCAGCATTGCAAAATCAAGAATCGCATCCCAGTTTGAAAACATAGAGGCTAGCTATTGTTTGAAGACAGTTTCGAGAATTAATCGCGATTTTTCGAAAAGCTCTCGAGAATCGTAGCTTAGATCTTAATAAAAATGGAGCATAGTTCGCTACAAAACTCTCGATGGAATAGTCATCGTGGTGTTTTAAAATGGATTTGCTACACGCTTGAGCTGTATCGATTTCCAATTATGGCAAGTGTTTCGATCGACTAAAGCTCAAAACTGGTTTCCATTACAGAAGCTATTGAAAAGATTTAACGAACCATCGGCTGAACCACGGCCTAAACTGAACAATACCCAGAGTCTGCAAGAAATACAACCAGTCACTTCCACTCCGTAATTACAAGGAAAACGCAAAAGAACTCTACAAAAATTTGTTGTCTCTAAGCGAAATATTAGACCAAGCACATACTGCTTCCTGTCGCTTAGCTCGATGATCACATATGCACACCAAGCGGATTGGATCTGTCTCAATTTGCTTGAAAAATGAGTACCGCAAAGTCTCGGAAATATATATGTACATATGTAGGTATGTATATTTATTTATATATACACTCTCACGTGGAGCCCAGAAGAATCATCGTGCATTACATTTACGTAATTAATAAACAACCGAGAATTGTATTGTAAATGCAATGGAATTGAATGTTACACAACCAACCAATGGACGGCGCATCACCAACAAATCACATGACTTGCTGCTCGTCAAGGCCTTAAATTCGAAAATGGCAAGTGGAGTGGAGCTGAATTTCAATAATGACAATCTATCAATTCACTAAACGAGACCGGTATTTAAGAACACAAGAGTGATGTGTTCTTTGTTGGCATTATAGTTGTTATTGTTGTTGTTGTGGCGGCGACTACTGATGGTGGCACCGGACCGGTAAATATATATTTATGTAAGTATATATGTAGCTTCAGTAACCGCCAATGCGCGCTAAGTCAATACAACGCCATCGCACTCTCGTCTACTCGAGAAGAGGCACGTACGAGCTGATAACCGAAATGAGAAACGACTTTGAAGACGACAGCGAACGTTAGCGGTGCTCGTCTCATTGCCAGCGTTAGTGCAACGTATTGGCGCATTAGCGCCGTCAATGGTCAATAAAAACTACAAAAATGACACTTTAAAAGCACAACCAAAGCTGCTTAGGGTACATACATACAAACATTTGATGTTTTTTTTAGAAATAATAAATTTTCCTGCTCCTCATTTTTAGTGTAAATAAATAATAGAAAAAGCACAAATGGGGCGTCGCTCAAAGTCAATCAGCACGCGGAGCCACAAACACACACACACACATGCACACTTACAAACATAGCGCCTGCATTCCTCCATGCATAAATTCCGCGCGCAAGAGCCAGAGACGCTTGGACATTGGGTAAACAAACTGCGCGATAGGACCGTATCGACCGAGATGCACAATAACTCCACACATTCGAATTGATTGGGACTTTGGCGGTGGATCCATAAAAGGCGCCATAAATTTCAAATGGATTTGCACACGTTTCGGTGTTGTTAGTGCACATAAGTACATACATATATATGTATGTATAAATGTAGTTATATGTTAGTGTGTCCATTATATATTTATTGCTATCACAATGTCAATGTGGCATTAAAGAATTGCACCAATTTTACAATTTTCTCATCTAACTGCACAAACAAGTAATACAGTCATAAAATATTGCAATAATTCTGAAGGTATATATAATATATACATATTGATAAAATTAATTACATAATTGTATTACACGACTGATTTCAGTCGGTACAAATTCACTGGAATATATGGACAATTTTTATTAAAAGGTATTAATTTTGTCAGGTACAAATATGAAGCAAGCCTGAAAAGACTGTTGGCACTCTCACACCAGAAATTATTATCAAAAAAAAATTAAAAGTTTTCATTTTTCAATAGAAGAAATCAAAAGCTAATATGAGATCATTTTAGTGGTAATTTCTATAAATAGTGTTTTTTTTTTAGACAAGTGGTTTCCAAGAAGGAATAATTATGGCATTTAAAGATAAAGATAAGGGTTTGCCATTATATTTTAAAAATGATGTCGGACATGTGATCGCCGCGACTGGCTCAAATAAATTCCAACCGAGAGCTTTCCGACCACTCTTTGCAGCAATTGGGGCCGTATGTCAGCAACAATAAGACTGATCATTATGAAATGCAAACGTAAAAGCTGTCAACAGAAAAACTCCGAAAAAAGTATTGTCACATTAAAAACCATGCATCTAAAATAAAACACCCGTTATAAGTACTCCTATAGCGGTCACTGTCATGGTAATCCATTGAAACCCCCTGCCTCAAATTACTATACCCCAGAAATATCATTGAGTCTGTTTTAAGGAGTGAGCTTATGCTGCGAAGCATCGTTAATGTTAAGTTAAACCTTGTTGTCTCTACCGAAGTCCGAGTTTCTTGCTCTGATTCAAGATAACTCTTTCACAAGCCTATCAACAATAAATATATTTCGTTTGTAAACCCGCACTCTAGTTGCTCATTTGATTAACCTGGATATCTTTTTGGTCCTTCATACGTTTTTCATATACTTTCAGCATCCGCATAGCTTAGAAGAAGCTTTATATAGCATATATATATATACTATATACTATATATTTTCAGGTTTCCGATCTGCTATTAAAATCTCAATTCAAATCATTCGTATTTAAAAATCATAATCTACAACTTCTACTACATTATCTTCGAATGTTTCCTCTTGTCTCAGATGTTTCCATGCTCATTAGTAATTAGATTTGCCCTGAAGCGTGATTCTCTATTTTGTATGCTAAACAATAAATTACCATAGTTTCAGAACTTATGCTAGTATGCAATCGACCCTTAGTGCAATCGGGTATACAAGTTCCATATGCGCCAAATCGAGGCGAAACATCGAGGAATGAAAAGTGAGCGGTCTTCAAATCGTCGTTATGACTCCCCCATTAGAAGCTCAATTTGTTACAAAGTTTAAAAGAGCTATAACCGTTTCTTGAGAGAATTTCAAATTTCATATACATTGATACCAGGATCTTCCAAATGAAATTACACATACTTTGGTTTATTTTTCTAAAATCGAGTTTTAATCAATGTTAATTGTTTCAAATCCTACGTAATTTTCTTAAAAAACGAGAAAAAACTTCTTTAGGAGCTATAGACTTAAAATGATTCACAAAAATATGCTCAGAACCCATAAAATGTTCCAGAGGGTATTGAGATCTCCATAAGCACAGAACTTTACTAAGACTTTAGTCACATAACTAATTAACCTGAGCAATGGCTTTCAAAATACCACGCCAGTAAATCATTTCCAGCAATAACTCCAATATTTGTACAAGTATGAGCACATTATCCCACAAAAAAACCAAATCTAATAGAATTACTCATTTGAAACACGTCACACAGATTGAAGGGGTGATTTACTTTCAAATACCGAAAATCGATAAATACATATCTATGTATGAATGTATGTGCATAGATACATATGTATTGCAGAGCAAGTACATAGTATATTTTTTAAAGAATAACTGTTGTCTTTGTGCTTGCAGGTGTTAAAATAAATATTTAAGTAAATAAAGATTGAACGACTATGAGGCAATAAATTTGTAGCCATAAACATCCCACCCTATTTCCTGCTCACTACACATACATACATATGTATATATCTACAAGTAAGTACATTCGTACAGATCTAATAGAAATGTATTTTCAATAAATAGATTTCCAGGTTAATACTTTTTTCCTTGAAATTCTGTACTCTCGCAATCGTTTTTCATGACGACCCGAAGGCGGGCGGAATCTACTGATAAGATGATAAATCGTCGTTCACCTGCAAATTTGTCACAGTTTCTGCGGCATTCTATCAATGGTTTATTTTAAACTGTTATCGGCGATGAGCGTGCAAAATGTCAATTTATATACTCGTACATATGTACATACATAGCTTTTTAATCAATGTCCATCCAAGTCCACGTCTTTGCTATCTTTATATTTCTCTGTTCGTTTGCCATCGCTTATGATTTGGTCACATTGTTCGATTTCGAAACGTAATTCATTTGAAGTTATAAATAAAATAGAACAACGAAAAACCCATAAGATTTTAATATCCACAGACCCAGTGGGAAAGTCTGGAGATAAGAGAGTGCTATATATATCAAAACATTTATATATGTAGATATTTCAAACTGTTATACTTTTTAATTAACTTTAATACATAAAGTTTTTCAATTCAAAAATATTTTAGGATTTTTAATTTTTGAATTCGGGATCCCGAAAAGTTTCGGGATTTGTTGTAGTAATTATATTTACTCACTTCTTGAACATAGTTAAATAAATTAAAAAAATTTCAATTTCGAGACCCCGAATATGTTCAGGATTAATGAATACTAACATTAGCTGCCATCGATTGGCCACTTCTCTGCTCGCTATCTTTGAGCGCTGCTCGCCTGTCAAAAATTTTACATGTGAAAGCAACAACAAAGATATCTAGTTGAATTCGTTCTGGAGAGTATGCGAATACCTCATTAAAATTTCAATAGTCGCTTGCTGAGTGCTACCAAGTTTTGTTTTACTCATTTTAGAACCATTTTACTATTGTGAACGGCTCAAAGGACAAATTACTGTCAAAATAATAAAAATTGTTATACACAAATTTGAAATTGAAAAGTGCAGGTGAAGATAAATCGTTAGTATTTTGGTATTGAATTTATTAAATAAAAAACTTTAATAAAAATTAAATTTGTTGCAGAAAACGTTAGATATAGACGGTGGTTGAAGAGTTCAGTGCGACCAAGTATATACAATTCGATTTCAGTGCTGCCAGTTTGTATGGAAATTTGGAAAGTTTGTTCGATTGGCTTGTCTATAGCAGTTAGCCAATCGATGACAGCTATTATCTATTTTTCCAATCCTCAGATATTGCATCGAGTTAAAGGTCGATAAATTTTAAATTTTCAAACATTTATACATTTTGATTAACTTTGATGCTTTAAGTCGAAATTTCGGTATTTTGATTTTACAATTTCGGGATCCCGAAATGTTTCGGCATTTTTAGTAAAAACTGTATTTTCTCAATCCCTGAATATTGAAGCGAAGTAAAATTGATGAATTTTTAACTTTATATTAATTTACACAAACTCACAGTGTTTCCTAGAGGGTCCATCAGCTAAAGATATTAATATGTCAGTATATATAATTCTTTAAACGTATGTATGTCTCAGTACTTATCAATCATCAGTGACTAAAAAATGAGAAGGCCATACGTTTGACAGCCACCGCTTTCGAAAGATAATAAAATGCAAGTAGTACACATATGGAACACACCCTCATACCCCATTCCTCAACGAACCAATGGTCGAAGTTGTTTTTTAATTACCGAATTGCAATCTCTTGATTTTTTTTCTTGAGAAAGTAGATCGTGTTGATGTACATGATCGATATTACGGGATTTACCCACGAGCAATCAACAGCCTCTAAGTGTGTGCAGGTGCGAATATTCGGGGTACATTAGGGGTGATACAGTTACTGAGAACTGAAAACTAGAAGTCCAATACTGACTGCTTCTCACGATATTTGGCAAAGAAGCTGTCTAACAAAACAGGTCCATCTAAAGTCCAGCTTCGAATTTTATCAAGCATTTTTTTAAGGAAATAACCCGAGTACATTTCGGCTATAGAAATCCGGTTGACGTAAAAGTAAAAAGAAGATAAAAAGTTATAATATTTATACAAAAATTAGTCAAACTTCACTTTTTACTTAAATTAGTTTCGTGACACCCAGAGTCATAAATTGTAATGTCATCATAACCTTGAGAACACGCCTAATATATATTTATGCACCTATATACTATTGCCAAACATACAAATATATATAGGAAATTTGCTTTACGTATATGGGGCATCTGGAGGTGTGAAATCGACAAATTTGGAATTAAAGATAAGCACTATGTAACAACAAAAACATCAATGCGACGTCAACACCTACCGTTAAGGCAGATACGTAGTTGATAACTAATAATAACAACAAAAAAATTGCAAGTCACCATCACTAATATTCGTTAGTTAAACCCGCAAACCTCCGAAGATATAAATTCAAATATTTATTTGGGTATTTCATGCTTTCACTTTGTTATTGTGGATCGGGCAAATGTACCATTTCGTTAAATTATGAAATGACAATAAGTAAGGAGAGCCTGGTTTCGATTGGAACCTCATATAAAAATAAAATTTTAATTCAAAATAATATTTAGTGAATATTCGTGGAAACAATTCATTTTAATAACCACTCCCAACCTCATCACAAAATTATGCTCTCTCTTAAGAAAAGCATCAGAAATATTAAAATCAACCGTATTGAATCCGTTTAAAAATTTACCCACTTTAAGATGCAATTCCATACCTCAGCAAACTCAGCAACTACTCGACCAATTTCAACCAAATTTAGAGCACAGCATTTACTTGATATTCTTAAAAGACAGTTTGAAAATTACTGAAGTCGGACTATACATTTTCAAGGCCCAAGTCACCGAATATGAAGACATCAGATGATATGGTTGACTTTATGCCAACGTGTCGGATATCTGAACGAAATTAAGAGAACATCTTGTTATAGAATCGAACCTTACACAAATACTGTATATCATCTGTGGCTTCACTTATGGAAAAATGTTCGAAATCGGACTATAACTTTTCAAGGCCCCGGATATCTACATGAAGAACTCAGTGCCTAAGGGTAAATTTGCACCGAAAATATCGGCAAATCTTTCAGATATTTTAATTTAATTCAGAGGAAATTTTTTTTTCCTAATTGTGCATCTCTGTTCCAAAAATGATTAAAATCGGATCAGAACTTCCCCTAGCTCCCATATACCTAATTTTGTGCGGGCTTTATTCCGCATATATCGGTTAATATTTGAGATATCTCAGCAAAATTAAGCAAACATATAGTCTTGTATATCTTGTATATAGTGTACCTTGAGTGAAATCGGTTTAGGAATTTCTTTAGCTCATCATTACAAGATCTCTCTTAAGAAAAACATCATATATATTAAAATTAAAAGGGATTGAATCCGTTTAAAAATTTACCCACTTTAAATGAAATTCCATACCTCAGCAAACTTAGCAACTACTCGACCAATTTGAACCAAATTTCGTACACAGCATTTACTTGATATTCTTAAAAGACTGTTTGGAAATTACTGAATTCGAACTAAAAATGTTCGAGGCCCAAGACACCGAATATGGAAACATCAGATGATGCCGAACTTGTCGGATATCTAAATGAAATTAAGAGAACATCTTGCTAAAGCGAATAAATTTTGTTCAGAACTCTTCTTAGCTCCGATATACCTAATAATTGCTTAATTTATTGATCATTTTTGCATATCGGTATACCAAAGATATAGGGCAATATTTTAAAAACTCCTCGCTGGCAACACAAACAATGATATAAAACGCCTTAAAATTTCATATATTTTCTAATCCTTCAGCAAATACAACTTTTTAAAGTTTCCCTTCACAAGACCTAGTAACACAGCGACCCACTCGATGATTGTACAAGAGAGTGTACTTAACTATTACTAATGTTTGCTCTATTTACCAACTTTATCCAAGTTTGATCATTTATTTCGCATTTTCCATTTGTCTACATCATTTCCTCGATTTAAAGCCCACGAAGCCTCCCCCGCATTATACACCACCCCACCACCGACACCTGTCGCCAACTAGAAATCATGGCCGGCAACATCAGAGCAATTCGAGTGTAATAAAACAAAAAAAGTATCTCTTTTCTAGGCCGCCACATGAGCTGTATCTCTTTATGTATTTACGAATGTACACACATTCCCGTTAGTTATTGACTCAGCTTATTTATCAATTTGATTTTAAGAATGATAAATTGCTATGGATTAAATGTAAATTCTGTAGGTAAATAACTTCTCAAAATTATTTCGAGATAAAAGTCTCAAAACTTCAATGACAGTGGGGCAGCCGGGTGCGGGTGTTTGTGAAGCAGGAAGGCTTACTGACGTTTCGAGCAAAATCGATCGATTTACGTAAGAGAGAGCTATAGAATCACCTGCTTACTGCATGACATTTATTCTCTTTCGACATACACATATATATATATATTAATGTATAAATATATAGACCTTCAGATATGATTGGTATTTACAAAAATTTGTTGTTTCATAAAGTCGAGAACAATGTGTTTCTTTATTAGAGTATGTGAATATTCCTAGAAATATATGTAGGTATGAATTTTAGATTTCGATTTTATACCCATTGCCTATCTTTATTTATGCACTACGCATGATCGCTATAAAATTGATCTCATCAGACTCTGCAAAGAAATTCCAAACGATTCCGTTTAACAAGATTAGATAAGGAACTTGCAAAACGGTGAAATATAAAGTCATCTATGAAATTGGAAATTTGTGCAAATAATTATGAATAGCCGAAATGAAGCGTCAAATAATGGAGGACAGTTTAGAAAAAATTAAGTTAGAGTAAACTGATCGAAATTCCAAAATATTATTATTTTACTATAAATCGTGTTTGTTATTATTAAAATAGAGATGAAGATAGATCGCCGCGTTACTTTTTATGGAGACCGTTTGACAGAAATGCATTAGTTCACGACGCCATGGATGAATGAAGGTTAAGGCGTCATATACAATCACTGTAAAAATATGAAAAACCATTTCGTTTACGACGTTGCTTATCATAGATATTCACAATCCCCGGAGAAGGCTCTAAAATATATGATCTGCTCACAAATTCTACTTTGGTTTCTTCTTTGTTTTCTGGTTCGGCTTGAGACATATCTTGTAATAATTGCTGGATCTCATTAGCTTTCCAAAATTTTAAATTTTGCATATTTGGTGCTGTTATGGAAGTAATTCTTAGTCAAATCTACATTTCCCCCTACTCTTTAAGCCACTTTCGATTCTTTGTTGATGATCTTTTCACCGTAAATGCGACCATTTTCAGCCATTTTCTCTTTTCTCTCTTTACTTTAATTTCTATCTCAGTCTGTCCCGTAGGGCATTAAGTTTAATTGCCGATCTCTCAAATTCTCATATGAGTAGCTCAAAGTTTAAATTATTGTTCTTAGAGATGAGTTCTAGAATATTTATCAAAAAAAACTTATAGACAATAGTAGTATCAAACAATGCCTACTGAAAAATCTAAACTTTGAGAAAATCCATGAAAGAAAATCTTTTGTTAGCGTTCTCTTAGGAACTCTCAGTCTTGTGCTTTGGCATTATCCAATCAAAATTAATTTCTTTGAAGCCATGAATTTAGCTGTAGGGTCTTCTGATAAATTTCATATCTGAGATAGAAACCGATTTGTTAACTGCCAATTTTAGGGGTCCAATGTTGGACTGTTGAAACTGAAGTCATGGCTTCCTCGGTCATACATATCAACACTATAGAAGATGATTTAGAGAGTGTACATAAGTGCCGCCGAAGCTAATCTAACATATTTTTGGATAAAATTGGCTAAAATTCATCGAATCTCACACCATCAGATATAAAAATGAACTAGCGGAAATGGAATAAAAACGTCAATCAAATTTTATATCAATACATGAATAAAAAAAGGAATATAATCTATTTCCGATCTCCGTATTTATATTTGAACTTTTTAGGGGTCTCTTAATCATATATTTCTTTAAATCGCTGAACTTCATCACGCAAGGAAAACAGCTATAACCGACGTGCAATATATTTTATTAGCATCTCCTTTAAACTACCTTCACTATACAGACAAATATGTGTATTAACAGTGAAATATTTGTTAATAAATTCATACAAAAATACATACATACATATATAGACGCACATACTCGTACATACATATGTATGTCTACCAGCATGCAATTGATGTTGAGGTTGACGTATAAATAAATATTTATTTACTTGCAAGATAAACTCATTCATTGCTCCACAGGTACATGGAACTGTAAATGTCAAAATGAGATTTTCACTTTCACACTTCCTGTCTTATCAGCTCGCTTGCGCTAAGCATACTCGTATGTATGATGAAAGCGTTCGCCGCTGCTGCTGGCGATGCGGCTAAAGCGGGTGCAGACATTAATCTCGGCTATCTCGTTGCATAAGTGATGTCACATGTGTACATCCATGTGTCTTTATGTATGAGCTGACAGACATATGACAGACAATATGGCAATAAGTGTTTGTAAACAAAAACGCGAGCGCTTATCAGTTTTGGCCCGTAGTACGAGTATTTACCTTTTGTTTTTGGTCATTTTTCTTTTGTTTCATCATTTTCATCATTCGTATTTAAATATATTTATTTGCACTGCAAATACTACAAGAGTTTGTAATTGCTGTTGGTACTTGGACTTTCCATGATGTTGCAACATATTGTATTTACATATGTATGTATTTAGTATTTTGCATTTACATTGGTATCTTCAACAATAACAATGAGTAAATGACTTTAAAAAGGATCAATATAGAAATATTATCTACAATTTATCTATAGGAGTGCAAGAGGTAAATATTAATAATTTTTGTTGATGCTTGCTGGCGTAACGGGTGTAATAAAAAGCAAATGAACAGAATTTTAATGTCAAATATCTTGAATCGTCCGAATATAGAAGATACAAGGATGATAATCTCCGAAATAATGGCGCTTTTACGGTAAATTTCGGAGACAAGGGTAATATTGAACCAGTTCAGTTTCAAAATTGAGTCATAAGTAGTGACACAGGTCGAGTGAGATTTTGAACCTCAACAATATTAGGAATGGATGCCCGCGCAGGAAAGTTAAAAACACTATTGGATGCCAGTGGATACCTTCGCAACAATTCTGTCAAAGCTACAACATCTCGGATCTCACAACCTCAAACAATCTGGTGAACTAGCGAGAATATATATAAATAAAACACCTAACCAACATAAATATGTGTTCAAGGCTCTTTATCTATACAAGAGATCCAACTACTGAAGTCTCCACAGAAGGCAGGAAGTAGTTCAAGTGAGATCCTTGATTCGGATTATTCATTTGTACTTCCTTTATATATTGCAAAGTGAAAGAATCAGATAGAACTCTAAATTGTGTTACTCTAAATTGATTATGAACTAATTGCGCCCATTTTCAAGACCTAAAATCAAAATGTAAAAAAAATTACGCCCCAATGCTCGTTGAAATTGGTCGAGTAGTCCTAAGATATGGCTGTTGACAACAAGTGCTGCCACAAAGAACCGCTATGTGAACATGTTGCGAGAGTACAACAATATCAAGGCTTTAATTTCTTTTTAATAAGAAAAAAAGGAAATGTTCCAAGGAGATTTCTATGAGAAGATTTCTCTCCATAAAAAAATTTTCTAAAAATTTTGCATTTTTAATAAAATCATATAGAGTATAGATATACATATGTTTGTAAATATGTGTTTGAAATTATTGCTTTATGGCAGATATTTTAAGCATTTCAAGCATTGCAAACACATACATATGTATGTAAATACCTTTTATAAATCTTCTTTAAGTGTCTTTCACTACTCTCCTCCACTTAAATTGACGTTCATTTTTATCTGATTTAAATCACTCAAATGCGCGTCTCTCGAATTACTTTAATTGGGGCTTAATTAAAATAATAATAAAAAACCACAAACAAACAAGCTAACAAATAAACACAGAAACACACATACATAGAAATATATCAGGGCTTAAGGCCTAGTTGAAACGCGAGCACACGCTCGAACACATTGACATTATATTATGATGAAAGATCAGTGAGATCGCATTTTCCCAGGCCTGGCTAGACTTGACCAAAACTTTTCTCAACACACAGTTGGGGCATTTACATAAAGAGATATGTTTGTATATATGTTTGTATATTTGTATGTGTGTTTTGTGTTAGATGCTTGCTATTTTGCCTTTTTAATTTATTTTCATTTCACAGTCTCCAGTGCTTACCTTCGCGCTTTTCTCCATCTCCATCTCCATCTCCATCTTCATCATTCACGTTTTCGTTTTACAATTGCAATTACACTTGTGTAAACAAACATACTAAGCAAACAGAGCGACAATAATAATCGTAGCGCAAAAAAAGGTAAATAACAACAGCAACTAAAACAATAAACACAACATATACTCGTACATATGTACATATGTATATCCACAACTGTTTGTCTGCTTGTGTATTGAAGCTCACAATCGCGCATCCAAATTACCATATTTTTTTTTTGTTTTGTCTGTGCGACTGATAAATCTCCATTGAAAGCTGAGAACGCGTCGAGATCATTTCTCAGTTGTATCTTTCGATTGAACGTGAAAAGTTAGCCGTGACTTTGTACTTTGTGCGCTTACCAGAAGTGAGATCAGACAGAACAAACACATATCTACCAGAGCTTTATATATGTAAGTATATATTTGTGGCTGCAGAATCCAACTGTTCGACTGCCACATGGCTTAAAACAATAACGGTAATTATGGTAGATTTAATTGTAGTATAAAATAAAAAGTTTTGTTTATAAAAATACATAAATTCATGGTTTTTAGTGTTCTCAAGCGCTGTTGTGCGAAATCCGATTGTGCCACATACATATATATTTATACAGTAAACTCTCACTTATTTGAACGAAATGAAAAGTAACTGTGTTATTGATAAAAATTATAGCTTCGAGTAACTTGAATGGCTCTATCATCACTTCAGGTTAGTTCCATCGAACTTTTCGAGCTAAAATAAGTTTCTCATAAAAGTCATCAGCTATTCGAAAGCCATTTAATGATATCGAAAATATATTTTTTAACCATATTTCATATGATTTTCTAATTTTTTTCCTCCTTCATCCATATTTCTCCCTTTAGCATCCAACTTCACAATAAAATATGACAATAATGTTCGAAATTTCGAATTTCCGTCGTCTAGGCCAAGTTAGCAATGACAAAAACAACAACAAAGTTGAGAAAGTTCGCCCTTAATATACTAAATTAATTTGGTCTTCTTCCTAGGATACAAAAAAAGTGAGTATTAATAAAATACTGGCTGAATATGAAGAAATCTTAGATGAATGTTTAAAATGTCTAAAAAAGAAGTTCATAATTGTATAAATAAGTCTGCAATTAACTCAATAAGCTCTTCGAATGGAATTTTTTTCTAAAGGGAACAGCTTTATTAGCCGCTTATTGACATATGTAGATACGAACAGTCGGATAAAAACTTCAGAAAATTGCCGACATGGAGATTTTATATCACTTCGTCATTAGATGGAAAAAGGTATGCGCGTTGTTGTGTCTTACTTGTTTACACAAATGATAATTACTTTTGCACAAATAATATAGAAATCGTATTAACGATGTCGGTATGTGGCCTGTAGGAATTTTCATAAAATGATAAATTATTATAATCATTCCAAAATAGTTTATTTTTAGTTAGTTTTGAAAATTCGAAATAACAACTTTTACTCATATTCTATGCATTTATGATGCCAGACTCTCCGAAAAATTCACATAATGTAATTCTAAACACGAGCTGTTATTGTTTTACTGTAACTGAGCTTTTTTGAGCTTAGTTCTGCTTTTTCCCGCCTGGATAAGGAAGCGAAGCGAATGGGTCTGGTGGTGAACGAGGACAAGACGAAATATCTCCTGTCATCAAACAAACAGTCAGCGCATTCGCGTCTTGGCTCCCACGTCACTGTTGACAGTCATAACTTTGAAGTTGTAGATAATTTCGTATACCTAGGAACCAACATTAACACCGATAATAATGTCAGCCTTGAAATCCAACGCAGAATCACTCTTGCCAACAGGTGCTACTATGGACTGAGTAGGCAATTGAAAAGTAAAGTCCTCTCTCGACGAACAAAAACTAAACTCTACAAGTCCCTCATTATTCCCGTCCTACTTTATGGTGCAGAAGCGTGGACGGTGTCAACATCCGATGAGACGGCACTAGGAGTTTTCGAGAGAAAGGTTTTGCGGAAGATTTACGGTCCCTTAAACATTGGCAACGGCGAATACCGCAGAAGATGGAATGATGAGCTGTATGTGTTGTTCGACGACATAGACATAGTCCAGCGAATAAAAAGACAGCGGCTACGCTGGCTGGGTCATGTTGTTCGAATGGATGAAAGTGCCCCAGCTCTGAAAGTTTTCGATGCAGTACCCGCTGGTGGAAGCCGAGGAAGAGGGAGACCTCCGCTCCGTTGGAAGGACCAGGTGGAGAAGGACCTGTCTTCACTTGGTATTACCAATTGGCGCCAAACCGCCAAAAGGAGAGATGCGTGGCGCACTGTTGTGGACTCGGCTATAACCGCGTAAGCGGTTTCTACGCCAGTTAAGAAGAGCTTTTTTGAATCTCGTTACTTAAAAATTGCGAACTGTACGCTCTCATGTGAGTTGGGCAGGAGAGTAAGTCACTGATATACATATATGTATACTAAAGAATTCCCACTTTAAAACAGACATTGATCAATTTCTCTTCGTTAGTTTGTATTTTTCCTACAGAGAACTCACAGCGAAACTTCTTAAAAACCAAAAAGGGTGTAGCGACCATTCTTATAAGCTTTAAGTTTATTCATACATAAAAATTTAATCATATGTGTTAAAAGAGGGATAGTAAAAAGAAATATTTTCATATAAATTAAAAATATGAAATTTTAGGACGTTTTCAAATGAAATCCAATCTTGTGTGATAAAAATATAATTTTCGAAATCGCTTTGATACATTTATTTGTAAGAAATATTTTCTGAAATAAAAGATCGATATGTGTTCAAAAAATAACGAGAATTTTAAAATTTCCAATTGTTCAAAAGTCCAATTGTAAATTTTTATACTCTCGCAACAAAGTTGCTAGCAACAAAGTTGCTACGAGAGTATTATAGTTTTTTCCACATAACGGTTGATTGTAAGTCCTAAAACTAAACGAGTTAGATATAGGGTTATATATATCAAAATGATCAGGGAGGACGAGAAAAGTTCAAATCCGGATGTCTGTCTGTCCGTCCGTCTGTCCGTCCGTCCGTGCAAGCTGTAACTTGAGTAAACATTGAGATATCTTAATGAAACTTGGAACGCGTATTCCTTGGCACCATAAGAAGGTTAAGTTCGAAAATGGGCGTAATCGGAACACTGCCACGCCCACAAAATGGCGAAAACCGAAAACACTTAAAGTGCCATAACTAAGCTATAAATAAAGCTATGGAAGTAAAATTTGGTATGAAGGATCGCACTATGAAGGGGCATATGTGGATGTAATTTTTTTTGGGAAGTGGGCGTGGCCCCGCCCCTACTAAGTTTTCTGTACATATCTCGCAAACTACTAAAGGTATATCAAGGAAACTTTCTAGAGTTGTTTCTTTTAGTTACTACATTATACAGTCCAAAGAAAATCGGATTGTAACCACGCCCACCTCCCATACAAAGGTTATGTTGAAAACTACTAAAAATGGGTTAACTTAATAACGAAAAACGCCAGAAACACTAAATTTCACAAAAGAAATGGCATATTTAGGCTGCACTCAGATTTTTTTACAAAACGGGCGTGGCGTTTTTTGTAAAACGGGCGTGGCATCGCCCACTTATGGGTCAAAAACCATATCTCAGGAACTACTCGACCGATTTCAATGAAACTTGGTTTGTAATAGTTTCTTTACATCCCAATGATATGTTCCGAAAATAGGCCAAATTGCTTCACAGCCACGCCTACTTCCTATATACCAAAATTTTAACACGATCTGAATCGTTTACTTTACAATATATAAAGTAAGCACTAGTAAAGATATCGATGCAGAACTTTGCACAAATACTACGTTTATAGTGTGGCAGCCCCATTCTAAAAATCACTGAAATCGGACCATAGGTTGTCAAGGCCCCATATATCGAACATGAGGACCTCGGTGCTTCTAACCTAATATTAGGGTTTCCCACTTTCAATGGACTTTATACAAAATATATGACGAATATGTGGGTCAAATTGTGTATTATATAATATAAATAAAGTTAAATAAATAAATTGCGAGAGTATAAAATGTTCGGTTACACTCGAACTTAGCCCTTCCTTGCTTGTTTTTATTATGTTGATATACTCATACATATCCCAGAAAGTTAGACGTGTTATTATGAACTTGGAGATTTTCGTTCGTTAAAACCTCACACTTCTTTGCTTGTTCCTGAATCCTTTGCCAAAAACTGTAACGATGTCCCAGCTTCCATATTCGCCAAACTTGACTCCGTGTGACTTTTTCCTATTTCCAAAAATAAAGAGAACCTTAAAGGGCCTTCGTTTTACAAGCATATGAGAAATCGCCAAAGACTATCCTAAAAATTGAATTTCAGAAGTGTTTTGACGATTGGAAGAAATGCTGCCATAAGTGCACGATATCGAATGGGAACTAGTTTGAAAGCAACAACATTCATGGAGACGAATGAATAAATAATAAAAACACGAAAATTCCTCTTATTTTTTGAAGACACCTCGTGTACTGACTGTATAAACTTCATTTGGAGAGAATAATAACATAGAAACATTTGTCTCTAAATAATGCATTAGCTCCTCGATTCCAGATCTACTCAATTGATAGATTTGAGATTTGTTTCAAGTAAACCACTTTCTGCTAGCGTCTACTTAACTCTCTACTAAACTCTTCTAAACTACTCCACTCTCTCTTTTCCTCATTTTACCCTTACTTATTATACTTTAAATAATTTCCTGTCTTAAATAAAGGATATATCAATTATTGACTTGAATAATATATCCTCACGCCACAGATTAAACTGTAATTGTTTTACACAATAACAATCTCGCATAGACATCAGGGCATTTGGCAGAAAAAAAACAGCAACAACAAAAAATACCCGCGTCTGATTCATACTTACAAAATATCTGCGTGCATTTTTATGGCAAAGCAATCATTAGTGATGCATAAGAAATTCTAAAAAGTCTTACCTTGCATACATAGGTATTGCACATCAATAGATATGTATGTACACACTTGTCAATAAGCCCCAAAGTAATGCAAAAGAAAATGAATAAGAAATTAAAACATATGAATGAAGTCACAAATACAGCGCCAATAATAGATATATACATGTTTGTATGTATATTTTTGTGTGTGTATATGTGTCGTAGCATGCGCATTTAAAAGGAGGGCGCAAAGTATCTTATCAGCGAAAAAAACAAAATATTATACTAATGTCGTAAACATAGTCAACCGCAAAAACAAACATAATAAAATTGTTAATGACCATTTCGATTTTATTTTCCAATTTTTTTTTATTTTTATTTTTCGGAATTCCTTTTTTTTTTGCTTGTTTTACTACGCAATCAATGCGACCTTCCGGCGTTGGGTATGAGTCAATTAGATCCACACACAGACATCAGCTTCTGTTGTCCTTCCTTTGCATATCCGGTACACAGTGGCATCATAATTGCCTACCTTACATACAACCAACACACATACAAACATATTTATCTGCAGCCGTCGGCCAGCGTGTGTGTGGCTTCTCCGCAATCACTCGTAAATTAACCAAAGAAAACATTACCCAATTCGATATTTGCTGCTCATAAATCGATCAACTTGGAATTTCGGAATTTCGGCCATTCGACTGTTTAGACGAAATGTGCCAGCAATGCGATAAATACCAACAAATAAATACATACAAACATACATATAAATACATTTAAGTAGCCCGAAGTAGCCGGAATGTTATGGCATAAACACACTTAACATGCAACTACAAAAAAAAAAATACAAAAACAAGTGATTAGCACGAGAGTGGCGGGACGCCAAATGCGAAGTTGCCCCGCTGTGTTCATACATAAGTCACGCCTCTTTGTTTGGTCATTCATACGTGTGCAGTCGTAGCGGCAGCGACAGCGCCAGCAGCTAGTGCATTGGCTGTTATTGGCGTCAGCGTCGACAGCATCGCGACAGTAGTAGATGACTCGTCCGCAGTCCGCCATCCGGCCTCCATGACGACGGACTTCTTGTCTCAATTTGATAATGGCAAATATGCAGCCGTCATGTCGACGCGTCGGGATGCTTCGTAGATGACGTTGCTTTGTACGCTAATTGCGTGTAGGCCAGCCAAACAATTGCATCTTCTGCGTTGCAGTGCGTGCTAATTAACACGTCTCAGGTCTACCTGTTGTTGAGCTGCGAGCGTGTTCTTTATTGGCTGTCGCCAGTTGCTGGTTGTTGTGCTCAGTCTCATGCATTGTTTACACTGCAGACTTTCGGCAGCAGCGTGTCCGTTTGCTCATAATTGAATTATCTTTGGTTGTGGGTAATTTGAATGTTTGTTTATGTATTTATTTGACCTGTGAGTCCTTTAACTCTTTTCACACCAAATTAAGTTCTGGAGGTTATTTTCAAAAAGGCAATTATAATTGCATTTTAGAGGGAGAGTATAAGATTTAATCTGACAATTTGAGGAGCCAAGCTGATGAGAACTATGCAATATTTCTTCTTGAAGAAGATAGCTGAAAGCTCTTTAAGTAGTTTCTTCTCTTCGTCGGAACTTATGATATTGTCCTTTTTCAAGAAGATATCTTCATTGTTCTCTACGACCACTAAATGTGCTAGTAGCATTAAATACTTTAAAATTAATGAGTCCGTAGATCGTATACTTAGTTTTTTTTTTTTTTTTGGGAAATTTTCAGGCGAAGAACTGACTATTAAAACTATTTGATAGATTCTATGTTGGAGCAAATATTAAGATCTGTCATTGTGGGATCGGCAAAATATATATATCTTTCCTTAAGTCCCTCAGATTTAGCAAATTTTCTTTGAAATTTATGGGTTTCTTATCAACTTACATAAAGATTAGTCGTTGAATGCTTCCTTTTTGAAACTAAATCTTCATTCGGCTTATTTCTTCCCTTCATCAATACCCGATCAGCCAATACGGAGGCCCAGGGTCTAAGATGGCGATGAATGGTATTGTGCTGGCTGAAAAGTTCCGATTGTATTTAGAACCAAAAGTTTGGAATGGAATATCTACTGAGTATAAAAGCTGAAATGTGGAATGATTTGACTGCGCTTGGAATATTTTTGGATCCTTGCGAAATATAAAACGCGGGTTTACGTTCCATTGATGAAAGTCAGTAGTATGCCACAAAACGTTTTATGATACTACAACAACAACAAAGTCATCTACTCGTCGAATTGTTTGTCGAATTTGTGAATTTTTGAACGACGTTTCACATTTTAAAAAGGCCTTAATTCTTTATAAGATTTGTGAAGAGAAGGGAAATAATCTCATTTTGAATCTCAAAATCGCTGAAACATAATGAGTTATCGATAACTTAGTCGGTATGCTTTAGAGTACAAAATATATTTAAGAAGAAGCTTTGGGAATTCAAGAAGACAAAAAATTTTGAAAAGTTCCAGAAGAGTTTCAAGGAAACAAAATGATATTTTTAGATATAATTGTTGATGCACATAGTTCTCTCTCTCCCAATTTAAGTATTTTAGCTCAAATTCTTCGCCTAATTGCCTCTTTCAAAAAGTTTTGAAAAATATTTCTATAATTGAAAGTAAATTCTTGCCGTATCTTAAAAAATTGCAATAATACATATTAATGAAAGCATTACCAAACACTATAATACAATAAATTATGTAACAACAAACACATAACAAGCAACAACAAACAATTTCAATCAAACAACGTCACACTAAAACGAAAAAAAATTGAACAATGCTGATTCACACGCTCAACTTTACCCATCTAGCTGTCGATAGCTATAGCTACAAAGCACATGCTTGCGAAAAAAACTACAAAACAAAAGCACTCGAAACAAAATATCAGCAAACACACGCCTACACACACACAAACGCGGACGGAGACACGGGCGGAGACAGCGTACGAGCGTTCCGTTTGCGATTAAATGTACAAATCAAAAGTACAAAGTTTAATGGCAACTTTTCAATTGAACAAAATCACTATCAATGCGATTTAATTACACCAGCAGCAACAACAACAACTACTACTAACTACTAGTAGAAATGTGTGACTAGAAAAAATAGTTAAAAAAGGAAACACTTATGAAAAGTGACAAAAAAATACAGCAGAGAGTGACTTTTTCCCAACAAACTCCCTCACCGCACTTCTCCCCCTCATCTAGCCCTTGAAGTATGAAAGAAGCACTTAGCAATTTGCCAAAGCAACAGTCGGCGCACGGTGGCGCTACACTATTTACCGTAATAGTGAAGACAATAGATTCAACTGCTCACGAGTTTCAGATTACAATTTGACGCTCCGCAGCACTCGACAGTAAATTAACTATGCGCAGACGCAGAGCAGACTTGCGCTGAAGGTGTGAAATGAAGTGACTCTGAGGTGGTGGAGTTCATTGCTGTTGTTGGGTACTTCACATTTGCTAAATACCAAATATTAGATTAATTAACACGACACCATATAACAACAACGACAACAACAATGCTGTAAAGGGCACACGAAAGCATTGCCGTGAATTAGAAATGCAAAAACAATGAAAAGAAAACAAGAAAAAGTTATAATTATGATGCCGCACAGTGGAACAAAAAATAATATCAACAGCAGCATAAAGTAATAAAACAACAACAAAAGTTAAAAATTCCATACTCTTCAAAATTCTTTAAATTTTCGAAAGTATTCTTAGAAATAGTTTACTAGAGACTTCATTAGTTGAAGCTTGTGGAGATTTCTCGTCAAAAAAAGTTCAAGGTATATGAAATAGAGAGAATTAATAATATTACACCAAATTTCGACCTAAAACTTTAAGAAGTCCCAAACATGTATTCTCGAAAACGGTCCAGTTTTCCACTTTGCTTAGAAGCAAACATTTAAAAATATGGAAACTCCTTCTATAACAGTTAGCGATATATTTTTTACGAAATGTTATATGCGAAAAATTTAGATTACTTTTCATCATCATTTGGAAAGAAAAATAATTGGGATCCACCCCGATTATTATTTACTCCAGTCCCTAGGCTGCAAAACATTAAATATTTGGGGACAGCTACATTGTGTTTTATTTAATATGCAACTCTGCTCTGATAGCTATTTTGACACCGCTCTCATGTAAAAATCTCGGATTAGAAAACAACAACAATATTATCCATTGCAATTCCAAACCAAGAATATACGTACATACATATATAATATATTATTATATCAGTTTATACGACTTATACCAGTAGTATGTTTAATTCGCTACTTTCCAAATTTCAATGAAACGAAAAAAATTCATTAATAAATAATATATGGATACCTCTATACTCTGGTATAACCGATTATGCCAGTTTACCCGACTTGTACTAGTTTGTTTAATTCGCTACTTTCTAAATTTCAACGACGAAGACTAGGCGAATAATAAATAAACCTCTTTAAACTGGTACAACCGATTATATATTAGTTTATACGAGTTATATCAGTTTTTTGTTCGATTCGCTACTTTCCAAATTTTGACGCAATGAAGAATAAACAGACATGTTAGCATTAAAATATATTCTGTATGGTCATAATAAGATTAAAAATCTCTCAAAAATTACTATTTTTACACACTGTGCACTTGTAATTCGGAAAACATTTCTATCATTGCATTAAATTGCGCGAAAAAAAGCACAAAAACTACAAAAGAAAATACACAAAGAAAGGCCAAATGCTTAGATGAATACCAGTTTCAATGACTGAATGAATGGGAACGAAAGTGAATTTCTTCTCACGAAAATCATAATTACCGACTTTAATGACGATTATGCCGCGGCTAAACGCTGCTAAATGGCTAAACGGGTTGTAATTACCGCCTGACACAACGGAATGGCATGGAATTTGCGTAGAAACGCCAGCGAGTGCAATAAAAAACAAAATTGAAACAAAACAAAAAGCAAAAAGCGCAATAACTATGGCAAATTGTCGAGCACTTGAACTTTGCGTTTATTACGCGGCAAAGTAAAAATGCAAAAACAAAAGTAAAAACATTAAAAAAATAGCCAACTGAAAATAACAGTGAAAACATTGACACTTCGGCCACACATTTAATATAATTTAAATATGCGACCGCAGGTTTGTGTGCGATTATTTATATACAACACAAACACACACACACACGTGTTATAGCCACGATTTAGCGACGGCGTACATAAACATAGCCACACTTCCGCCTCCGCGGCTACAAAGCAAATTGCGCTCACCTGCCTACCCGCCCACCCAAGCAATTGCAAAGCGCATCGCCGCGGCGAATGAAATCGAAAGCGTTTAGCTGTTTTTTGTTATTACGGTTTTTTTTTCTTCTTGCTTTTCATGCCGCAAATTTGTGCTATAATTGCAATTTTTTAATGGGAAATGAACACGCATGTAAGTTTTCGCTTCCCTTGCGCCACCATCGCACCACCCCTCCCCCCGCTTTGAATGCCCACTCGCCTACACTTTTGTTGTCCCAAACATGTCTTCAGTAAGTGTTATAGTAGCCGGTCTATAAATCACCTTCGCCGCGACTGCCATTTGGGTGTAATGAACCCGTCAGCGTTCATATGTTTTATTGCTTCTGCTTCTTCTTCGCCTATTGTTTTTGTTTTGTGTCGTCTTGAATTAAATATTATAATTGTTAATTTGATCGGTTGGAATTTATTGGGAACGTTCAGAAAAATTGGCAGCTAGAATATGGCGCAGTTGAACAACGGTACATTAGCGCTCCAAATTGCAGCGTTACTCATATTCTTTAAGTTTCTTATTTGAAATGTGAGTCTTGTGTTTCTTTGTGGTACTGGATTTGAGGCCTTTTGATGTAAAAATACAAAGGTGTGAAGCTTAAAGAGAGTCTATTCAATGGTTGGAGAAATAATTGTGATGGAGCGTGGAATAAAATCCACTTCTAAAGTATTCGTGCAATCTTTATAAGATTGAGCAACCAACCAATGTGGAGCCTAGATCTCAAAGCTAGATTGGGCTATTTTGTAGTCACCATTTAAAATATAGCTTGAAAATCCACTAATATCTTAAGAAGAGAGCGTCTTTACAATTTAAGGTGTGACGCTCAGAGCTTCTTTGTTATGAAACAGGCGATACAATATTTAAATTTAAAATAAAAAGAGGCCTGGCGGTCCGGAGTCAACTCTATCAAAATTGGTAATAATAAATAAAATGTCTGCTGGCATTTGCTAAGAAAATCGACGTCAATGGAATAAAAAGTCACTTTACTAGTTCCATCTTTAGTCTAAATCTAAATATAGATTGAATATAAAAAGAAATATAATAAGTCTGGTGATGCAATACTACTGGAGACTGAGTAAGAAACGGAGAATAAAATGCTACAACTAATTAATCTGAAACAAAAAAACTTATATATCATATCTACTCACCTTTCTCAGCAAAAGCTATTAACTTATAGCTTTTGACTCTAATACATTTGTAATGCAAATAAAAATTGTTAGAAATGAATATAAATAGTTTTGAATATAAATCATTTACCGCTAGTTCTTACGTAAATACAAAACAAAATTCAATTCAGGAAAAATTATAAGCACATAAGTTCATAGATGCATATACATATGTACACATATTATCTACACTAATAAACTTTTGTATACAAATTGTGCGCCAATTTGTTTTTATTTATTTTTCACTTTCACGAAATGCACTAAAATATTGCATTCAACTTACTCAAATGCATAAATGCAAAATAATGAAATTACGTCGTGAATACTTGTATAAAAGTTTCGGTTCACTCAAATTCAACCCCCCTTCATAATTGAAGGCATTCGGTGAAGACACATTTGAGACACATTGACCTTGAAACTTTGATCTCTTTATGCAGATAACCGTATTGAAAAGAAGTCATTAATTGTCAGTGGTCCCTTTTCAAACGTAAATGTAAATGTTAAATACTATTTATTCTAAAGGGCAAGGGAACTGTTTTGAAAACTAGAAAATTAAAATTTTTAGTACAAGCATAAAATTTTTCCACGAGAAACATATTTTTGAAAACAAATATTTTTTTTAAACTTATTGAGTTTTTTTATAAATATTTTATTAGGTTTTTATATTAAAAATAACTTTTTAAAAGAAAAAGATATTAAAATATATATATATTTTAAAGTTAATATTATATAAATGAGGTTATTTTTATAAACTTTATAATTTTCCAATTAAATAATTTTATAAAGCTTTCGGAAAAAATATTAAAAAAAATAAATATTAAAAGTTACCTAATATTATATTTTAATACAAAAAATACTTTAAGAAAATAAATTTATCATATAAGTGTAAAAAAATGTAAAACAAGTGAATGCCACGGTATGTGCTTCTTCTTCAACTTTACTCAGAATTAAAAAAAAAAATAATTAAGTTCAATCAAATAATATCAATATAGGCTATTTATAGTCCCTCAAGAAGTACCTTTCTAATGCCGCAACAATACAACAATATATAACAGAAATGCAAGAATCAATAATTAACGGAATATCTGCAAAAACAAAAACAAACAATCTTCTTACATTTTCCATTTTTCTCCAGCAGCAAATCAAGAAGACACTGCCCTCTTAATCCGCAAACGAAGGGCATTACCATCCTCCATTTCCTGACGCGGCCACGTCATTGGTGTTGCTGCTGTCTCGCTTCGCCTCATTGGCTATGTGCCGCAGCGCAGCATGCTAGCAGTTATGCTGCTCCTGCACTACTTAATGCCTAATCATGAGGCAAAATGAAAATTTTCCAGCTTGCACCATCTCCACGCGGTGGAGACCAAAAGCAAATAGAAAACAAATCGAGCAACAAAAACAACAAAGGCATAGCAGTTCAAACTAAATGAATATGTAAATATAGTTGAGTGCTTTGCATGTGTGTGCGCGTAGGCATTCTCGCATCTGCTGTGCCTCTGCTGCTGCAACTCCTCACAGCCTACCCAATCCCAGGAGCGCATACTCCACCGCGTGATGCCAACGCCAAAAAGTTAATCCTATTTTCTCTGACGCGCTCGTATTTCGCTCAGCGAGCCTATTAGCTCCAATGATGGCTGCTTCTCTGCCTCTCATACTCACTGATATTTATTATTTCCCCTTCCGTGTGCCAGCTTGCGAGCAACACAACCGATAACTGCTTCCTCTGCTTGCGAGAACAGCAGTTTATCTACAGTCTTCAGCACACAGAGAATCATCCTACCAACACAAGCACGAGCTAAAGCGTATGAGTGTGTGTTGGTTCGTAGATAATTCTGCTTTGTTTTGTTCGCTTTTTCCGGTTACTTGATTGCATACGCGAGCGCGCTCTCTTCACATAATTGTGTGTGTGTGTGTGTTGTTTGTGTAGTGTATTTGCTGTGGCTCTGCGCGCCAGCCAGATCCAAGCAGCCACCAGTCGCGCTCAACAGTTCAATTGGGGTTGGACGTCGGCAGCAGTCGACTCGGTCTGCGGTTGTTTGTTGTTATTGCTGTGTAGTGATGTTGTTGCTGCTATTCACACTACTCTCAATTGGGATTAGTTAGATTTGTTGGTGTGCTGCTGCTACTGCTGCTGAGAAAAAGAGCTGCTTCCCACTGTGGTTCTGCCGCTGCCGCAATTCAACCACCTCACCCATGCGCTCAGCTCAGCTTGCGTTGACTCGCATTTACAATTTTCTTTAAATACTACTCCGTGGATGGACTCTCGCAACAGTCGTCTTTCATCTGGCAAACGGTAAAGGAAGTATTGCTTGCGCACTCTGTGATACAACCGTCGGATGCACTTACGAACTTGTGAATTCAACGAACGAAATAAAATAAAGTGCAACAACAACAACTATAAAGTGATATATTAAAAAAGAAATATTTAACAAATTTTCGTTATAACCGTTTTACGTTTAGGTCGCACTGTTAAATACCAACAACAACAACATCAAATAAAAGATAAGCAGACATATTGCTTGCGTCTCCGGCCCATCTCTTGTGGTCGTGTGTAACGTGTCTTTTTGTTAGTTCAATCGTCTTGCAGCCAGTCTTCATTGCGTGCGCGACGCACTGCGCTGCCTGTGCTTTGCTCTACTCTGAACCGCAGCGCATTCTGCTGCTGCGCTGAGCTGCGTGTGCCAGCTGCGCGACTTCAATCAAACTCATCGTGAAGCGAATGTATCATTCCGTGTGCGCCCGTGAACGTGGTTACATCCATCGATCGAAATATCGGGTTTGCTCAACAGACAGCTTCAGCTACAGTCTTGAGTTCATAGTGGCATGTAATGTAAAGTGAAGTTGCCCAAATAAATGAAAGAAGTGAAGTGAACACATTGGAACTTTGATAAAACAAAAAATAAATTGGAAAACAATATTTATTAAGTGCTGTGGATGCTCACAAATAAATTATAAAATAATAAAATATAAATAAGACTACACATCATATTGTCCATAAAAATATATTAAGAAAATATATTTAAAAAAATTATTTAAAAAACATTTTTGTGTAAGCATAAAGTGTTCATCTGCAAATTGTGCGTCGCTGCTGCAATACTGAATTACTTTCAAACAAATACGAGAGTGCTCACTAAAAAACCAAATAAGTTTAACTAAAAATTATAAAAACAAGAACAACATTGTTAAATAAAAAATTAAGATTCAAAAAATATTGAATAAAAAAATTAATCTAACAAAAATATACAAACACAAAATTTTTTGAAAAATATAAGTGCAGTTGTGCAACGTAGTACCAAAGGATAACCAAACAGTTTTGCGCTTTTAAGACAGCTAAAAAATACAGCTAACTATTACTAAAGAAAAATAGTAATATAAACAAATTATTAACTGTGATTAAGCGCATTTTTAAGTGAAAACGAACAAAAATATTTTTTTATTGCACTTCAAACACACAAGCTGGAATAAAATCTGGAACGATATTTTTAAAGCTTAGCGAACAAAAAGGTAATTTAAGATTTATATTTTTTTTTTTAAATCAGTGTCATTTAATACTCTAGATAGATATTAAAAATATGATAAGAAATTTTATAAAATATATTTCTAAAAATAACGGTAAAATATTGAAATATCCAATATATCTTGGAAAAATGTTACGAACAAAACTAAAAAAAATATTTAAAATGTTGAAATTAACTCATTTGATAATCTGGTGTAATAAAAAAATTAGGAGAACTACAAGTTCCAATTACAAATTTGGGATCTTACTGGTGGTGTTTTTCAACGCTATCCTTTTAACATATTTTAAAATTTTTGTTTAACTATTAAAAACTGTTTTATGTATAAAAAATACTAAAAAAGTAAAATATTTATAACTCTTGAAGATATAAATTAGAAATAAATATACGTTTTTTTCTAAAATTACATATTTTTTTAATTAAATATACATCCATTTTGTTTAATATTTTATTATTATTAAATACGTTATTTATCGCCCAAAATTATATTTCAATTTTAAAATTAAAAATTCATTCAATTTCGAAATAAGCATAAAAAGAGTAGAAACGCATTTTACCAATTTAATAAAAGCTCTTGAAATCTTTTTGAAACCTTTTAGGGTTTAGAAAAGTAGACTCTTTTCCAAAGTATCTAGTTTAAAAGCTTATGAATATCCCTTTCTAATCAGTTCTGCATTCGTGCGATATTCCCGTATGAATTTTTCACACTAAAAAAATTTTTTTTGCAGTGAGAAAGAAACAGTTATTGTAATATTATCCTATAAATGAAACTCTACGACTAAATCCCAATAAATATACAAAATACTTTACGCTTGTCAAAGCGGCTTTGGCTATGTACTTGTTACAATAATAAAAACACAAAGATATATAAAGTATATATACATTTCTATTTACTGCAATCGAGTCCTCATACACAAATAAATTTGTAACCATCACACACCGCTAATATAGAGCAATAAGAATGCGATTTGTGCTTTATGACTTACTCATAAAATTGCATCCGCCCAGCGGCCATTGAGAGTTTATACCTGTATATAAGCTGTTATATATATACATCTTCATAATCGTGCTTACAGCGGGAAATCAATATACGTAATTAGTTCTAATCTAATTTATTTTACCTTGCACATGACTCAGCGCTCCACTTTTTGCGAACGGTAGTCATAATCTTAGCTAGGTGTATATGTACGTGTGTATGTTAATACCCAGTCATATGTAATAAGATAAGAATTTGCTTAGATATATGTATGTATGTAAATCGATAAATGCTTATCAGCGATATTGATGAGGCAAACAAAATATGTATTGCAGAACATGCTTTGGAGTAGCAAACATAACTAGATTAATGTATATATCTATACATACATATAGATATATAATGTAATTGTTGATGAGTCTGAATCATTTAAAATTCATTATAAATTAATAATTAATAGCTTAGAAAGCTAAATGATAAATATTTTTTTGTTTTTGGTTTTTCCGTCGGTAGAAGAGTTTAAATCTGTACACTTCTTCCTAATTGTAATAAATATTTTGTATGTAGTTCAAATTATTTTTTATTTATTATTTTAACTTTAATTAAAATATCAATTAAATTATTGGCAATTTAACTATCTGAACTTTAATTAACATATAGCTCCATACACACTTTCTTATAAATATCTAAAACTCTAAACGTTACCTGTAACTGCACATACATTCATCTAAATTGATTTCACATTTCATCCTATCAAAATTCCTTAATAAATTTTCTAATTGTTTATTTCTCCTCTATATCAATCGTACATGTCTGTATGTCAGCATAAATATACATATCTACAAACGCCACTACACATACACAAACATATGACACGAAAAATAGCCAACAAGATAACACTCATAGGCCGACAGCAGCTCGCTCTCTCTTGTCTAATCACAAGTAACATATGTATGTATGTAAACATGAAATAGCTGGTACCCGATCGAATTCGTCGCATTCGTAGATTTCAAACTTGATATTGTATTTATTTTATTTGTTGCTACACACACTCGTGTATCTGCTGCTAGCATGTGTGTTTGTTTGTATGCAAGCAAGAAATATAAAACGAAGAAGTCGCAGAAGACATTACCGTTGCGACGGCTGTCGATGATGGCCAATGGCTACACAGCCGCAACGATTCGAATATTCGTTTGTGTTGTTTGTTTGTTTTAACGATGGTTGTTAGAGGGCTTATTGTGACATATTTTTTTGTACATATGTATGCATGTATGTATGTATGTTCATAGATGTTGACATGTGTATTACAGTGGGTACTTTTTATAGTGTGTATGGTTGTAATATATATTGTATATGAATTTACATAGGTATTTACATATGTTTGTTTAAATATATATTTTCTACACATAAAACCGTTATTTGCGGTATATTATAAATTTTAAACAATATTTTTTCTGAAGGAAGAGACTTTTTTTACGAAAAAATCCCCTAAGCATAAGTAACAAAGTAAAATAATCTTTTTTATTTATTTACCGTTAAAATTTTAATTTTTATGTAAATAATTTTTTTGTTGAAATCTGCACTCTATAAATGAGAAAATACATTTTTTAAGTAAGATTGTTTCTTTCTCTTATTTACCATTATCATTGCCGATTAAAAAGAAATATTTTGTGGTTTTTGTATTTACCGTTATACTTTTTATTTTTATATAAACAATTTTTTACTGAAATCTGCACGCTATAAATGAGAATATAAATTTTTTAAGTAAAATTGTTTCTTTCTGGTATTTACCGTTATAATTTCAATTTTAATATAAATATTTTTCCCTTAAATTCTACACTTTATTAATCTGAAATTTGCATTAAAATATATTTAATAATAACTCTAAAAATAAAACAGCAAGCGCTCTTTCACTGCAGAATCCGGACGCCAAAAGCGTGACATACATATAAATTTTTGTGGTCATATTGAAAGGCGATAAGGTTAACATATATTTTCTTAATGCCAAAATTACATAATGGCAAAACCTACTTATATACATACATATTTACAATTTCACCACTTTGTTAGCGCACACTTGTCTCCACATTTTAGATATATTTTCATCTCAACGCATACAGATCGAAGAAACTAATCACGTTACCGTTTTATTTCTGCTCTCATTTCAGATTTATTTCAGACTCGTCTCGCATATATCACAGTTTCGCAGAAATATAAATATATATATATAATAAATATATATGCATCAAATATATTTATTTGAACAACAAAACTGCAACAACGAGCCAACCAACCAACGAACGGCACGCGCCTGCATATAAACGCACACACACACACATACATACATATACATAACGTAACGTAATTCTATCGAATAAGAACAACGAAATGCTCGCCACAGCAGCCGCTAGCACACAATCCGCACTGGATGCCATACAAACGAACGTCACAAAGATGGAACGACGTGATTCGACAACATCGGAATCATCGTTGGAACACTTGGATTTGGGACGTACACCGAAGAAGCTAAGCTCACACTCATCGGCCACATCGACGCCGCATACAAACACCAACAGCACCAGCAACAACACAAACAACAACAACAGAATTAACAGCAATGATGTGCTTACAAAAGTTGCCACCACCGCTGTGAGTGGTGCCACCACAACATTACTGCCACATCACCAGCACGGCCACATCAACGACTCCGATGAGGCGAATGATTATGACGATGACGATGAGGAGTCGCCAGATGACGAACAGTGCGGCAACAAACTGAATGCACTCAATTCGCGATCACAGCGTCATCACAAGCGTCGCAGCACAGCGCCACGTCTAGACAAACGCACCAGCGTACATTTGGAATTCAATGCGGACGATCCGAATTCGCTGCGCAAGAAGTTCCGTTTCAATCGCAGCCACTCGGCCTCCGAACAAATGTCCAATAATAATGAGTCTGGTTTTGTGGACGCCAGCTGTAGTAGTCATTACCTAAATGCGTCGGCTGTGTCTTTGGCGGCAGCAGCAGCAGTGGCTGCAGCGGCGGCAACGACGACGACACCATCAACCACAGCAAAGGCAATTAGCATGACGCCGGCACTGCATAACTCATCGGCGTCGGTATCAGGCTCGGGTTCGGTCTCGGCGACAGGTTCGCACAGTTCGTCGTCGGCTGCGTCCTCGCCGCGTGGCTGCGGTGCCGGTTTGGCTGCTTCCTCCGCCTCGGTATCCAGTCCCGAATCGGGTATTTGCGATAGAGATCGTGAGGACATGAAGTTCGTATGTACTATCTGCGATGTGGTGTCGGCGACCCGTCACGAATTCACGAATCATATACGCTGTCACAATTACGCCTCCGGAGATACGGAGAACTACACATGTGCTATTTGCTCCAAGGTAAGTGGAGTTTTGGGGGTGTAATAGTTATAAGAAAGAAAGGGAAAAGTGGTGGAAGCAGAGCAGGGAATAGTCTCATGAATGATTCTTTACAAGTTTTTCTAAAGAAGACAGAACTAAAAGGAGGTTTGGGGGTTCCTTTACTTACTGAAGAGTCTACAACAGTCTCTTCTACATTTTCAAAATTCGAAAATTTATGAAACAGTTGAGAATTCTATCCAACTCGAATGGAACGAATTTCAAGTAGATCACGCGTCTTATTTGCCATAAGGCATTATTTCTGGTGGTTCCAACATAATTTCTATTGCAACCATTTTACCAATTAAACAATTATTTAAATTTCTTTTCTATCATTTCTCTTCCTCTCTGCGCTCTGCGTTACAGGTGCTCTCCTCGGCCTCCTCACTTGATCGGCATGTGTTGGTGCACACAGGCGAACGACCATTCAATTGCAAATATTGTCACCTCACCTTCACCACCAACGGCAACATGCATCGGCACATGCGCACACACAAACAGCATCAGCACAATCATCATCATCGCCGCAACTCGAATGGAACCAAACAAAGCAGTCATAGTCACAACAACAACAACAATACAGCAAGTATGCTCACAAGCAGTGGCGGAACCGACGCTTTCGCCTCAGCCACCAACACTTATGCGCAATTAAGTAATGGCTTGTTGATTGGTGAAGGTGGTGTCAAAACATCAACAGCATCTGCCGAGGCATTAGCCACTGCTGCCACCACTGTGCCAACAGCCAACGGTGTAGGTGTTAATGGTAAACGCTTACACAGTAGCGGCGTAGAAAGTTGCGAAAGTGATGGCGGTTGCTCAACAGACTCCTCATCAAGTGCCATCAGCCATAGCTCAAATAATAATCAACGCAACAACAAAAACAATGACAACGACAATATCAACAACAATGCCACAAATAATTACAACAACAATATGAACGCGAAGCGTAATCGTTTAGGTAATTTTAAGCGAAAGAGCAGTGAACAACATGACGAAGCGGATGGCGACGCCGACGAGCTGGCAGCGGCGAAGCGACGCATGAAGACCACCATAAACAACAATATAATCGGCGAGGATGTGGATGAAGTTGATGCGCGCATCGGCGGTCACAATAATGACGCTGGCGCAATGGTAACGACAAAAACCAGCGCATCCTCTTCCGCATCGGTCATGTCGGCGGATGACCACGATGTTGACGATGATGAGGACGTCGAGCAGAAGCCATACTTCGCCTGCCCCGTCTGTCCGGTCTGCAATGCGGGCGACTTTGCCGACACACACGCGCTGGACAATCATTTGGACAGCGAGCACGCCGATATACCCGCGAAGTGCCGTCATTGCGAGGTCGTCTTTCGTACACACCGCCAGCTGAGCTTGCATCCGTGCACGCAGCGCTTGCTCGGCAGTCGTCAAATGCCGTTGGTGGAGTGTGTGAAGTGTGGTCAGAGCTTTGAAAATGGCGACGCTTTGGAGCTGCATGCACGCGACTGCGATACCAACGAGCTGCGCCATGCGCGGCGTAGTCGCAGTCTAAGCGACAGTTTTGCACCGGCGCATTTGACGGAAGCCGAAATTGAGGATAAAACCAACCAAATACGCAATAACTTCTTGCGTCAGTTGTATCTGCAGAGTCAGAAGCCACTCTGCGCGCAGAGTTTGATGTCGCTACCCTCGCCGCAGCATTCCACACACGATGAAGTGGATTCGCTGAACGTGAGCAATACCGATATCAAAGTCGAGGCAGCAGACGCAGAGCCAGCAGATCAATTAACAAGTAATTTGCTGTCACAACAGTCACATGACTCGAAAGATCTTGCAGACATACAGTCGATACTCAATATGACTTCGTCGTCATCAACATCAAATTTTCTGAAGAACTTCGAACAATCGGTGAACACACCATCCAGCAATTATAGTTTGGATAAAGACGAGGAGGAGGCGCAAGATGCCTTCACATCCGAGTTTCGTAAAATGAAATTGCGCGGTGAGTTTCCTTGCAAGCTCTGCACAGCGGTCTTTCCGAACTTGCGTGCACTCAAAGGACACAATCGTGTGCATTTGAGCGCAGTTGGACCAGCTGGTCCATTCCGTTGCAACATGTGCCCTTATTCCATATGCGATAAGGCTGCGCTGGTGCGTCACATGCGTACACACAATGGCGATCGGCCCTATGAATGTGCCGAGTGCAATTATGCCTTCACCACGAAGGCCAATTGTGAACGCCATTTACGTAATAGACATGCGAAGACTACACGCGACGAGGTCAAACGTGCCATCATATATCATCCATCCGAGGACTCAACTTGCGATGATCCCGCGAAGAAGCTGCATATGTTCTCATCGCCCGATTTCGATGACGATATGGAGTTGCAGTATCAGCAGCATCATCCCAAAGATCGTTCAACTCCCGTGTCACATCTTAAAGAAATCTTAACCGCCGAAAGTCCTGCTGCCAAACCCTTAAAGATACAAGTTAAGAGTTTAGAGCAATTGTTGGACAAATCAACCGGTTCGGTTGGTAGCTACAATGACTCCTTCGAAGAACGCACAGCAGCGTCGTCCAACGAGACAGCACCTATCGATTTGAGCATGGATGTTTTGGATCTTAGCAAGAAACCTACAGCTAAGCCAGTCGAGAAGGAGACGATTACTGCGTCTGCGCCGCAAGTAACGGAAAATGTTATTGATCCGGAGAAGAAGCTTGATTTATTCTCTTACGTGAAGGAGAATTTAAATATGCCAAAAATGCTGGAACTCTGGAGTTTGTCCACGCAACTCCCGTTCATGCCCGACTTTGGACCACTTATGAGCCAAATGTTTGGCGGCAACCCTGCTGCTATTCCATTTCTACCACCTGGTTTGGACTTGAATAAAGCAGGTATGCAAGCACCGCCAAACATGACACCACCAATGTTACCGAATTTGAACTCGCTCATGGCAGACAAGCTAAACACACATCCCCATAGCACACCAGATGTCAATCTGATGAATCAAATGTTGCCCACGTCAATGATGACGCCACCTCCACCGAATAGCGGCATGAATATGGCGCGTCATTCGCACATTCCACCAACGGTATTGCCAGGTGGCCCAGTCAAGATGGTGATCAAGAACGGCGTACTCATGCCGAAGCAGAAGCAGCGTCGTTACCGCACCGAACGCCCCTTCGCCTGCGAGCATTGCTCCGCACGCTTTACACTCCGCTCAAATATGGAGCGTCATGTCAAGCAACAACACCCACAGTACTACGCACAACGTCACCGCACCGGTCACCACAGCATGCGCGGACGCGGCGCCAGCAGCGCAACGGCCATGAACAGCATCTCACATTTGCAGGCGGCAATTGCGCAAGCGCACACCGCCAATCAGGTACAAGGGAATGGTCTCGGTGCTTCACCCATATCGGAGCAGGTTAAGTATGCTATATTGGCGCAGCAGCTGAAGGCACACAAGGACACCGACTTGCTGCAACAAGCGCTAGCGCACGGCTCAAGTAGCATCGCCAATAGCCATCATATGTTGTTGAATGCTGCCGGCGCTGCACTCGGACCACTGGGCCCTCCTAATGCGCTCCAGTTTCCATTCAGTCAATTGGGTCAGTCCACGAACATTAACGGCACCGCTGAAGATGATGAGCCCAAATTGATTATTGACGAGGATGACGAAGATGATGATGTCGAGGAGATACTTGACGACAATGAAGAAGACGAAGAGTTGCAGTTGTCAAATGAACACTACGACAATATGCGCAAATTTCAAACGCCAGCACCCGTTGTGGAGGAAGTGAAGACTGCACCTTCAACCGCCAGTGAGTCGAACAATGAGACCGCCAAAAAGGTTGCCGAAACCATACTGGAACAGGCGAAGAAAACTGGTCAGAAGCCAAATCAAACCACTAGCAAGTCCAACCCCAACTTTGCCGCCAAGCCCACAACAACTAAAACCGTTGCAACAGCTACCACACCGGCAGCTCCAGCGGCGCCTGTCACGCCAGCCAACACAATGAAAGCCATGATCGCACGAGCCGAGTCCGTGGGCAAGTTTCTGAAAGAGGTGGCCAGTTCACCCTTCAAAGATGAATCGCAAGATCTGGTGCCGGTTGCCAAACTGGTAGACAATGCTACCAGCAATGCCGTTTCATTCAACAATTATTTCCGTCCCAGCGATGTAGCCAATCATATGGAACAAAGTGACGAAGAGGGACTGGTGGCCTCCGGCAGCGCCAGTGAAAGTAATCACTCTGGCACCGAAGACGTCGCTGCACCGGCCGAGCCGAAAAAGAAATCAGCCTATAGTCTGGCGCCAAACCGTGTCTCATGCCCCTACTGCCAACGCATGTTCCCCTGGTCCAGCTCGCTGCGACGCCACATACTAACGCACACCGGCCAAAAACCCTTCAAGTGTTCGCACTGTCCACTGCTCTTCACCACAAAAAGCAATTGTGATCGACATTTGTTGCGCAAGCATGGCGACGTTGAGTCCGCGGTGTCGGTCTATGTGCCAACCGAAGATGTCAGCGAGCCGATACCGGTGCCAAAATCAGTGGAGGAGATCGAACAACAGCAACGGCAACGCGAAGAAGAGGAGCGCAAACGCAAAGCTGAAGAGGCGAAATTGGAGCGTGAACGCCGTGAGAAGGAGCAGCGCTTACAGCAGGAGAAGGAACAACAAAATAAACTCTTAAAACAATTGGCTGTCGCACAACTGCAACAACAGCTCAATGTCTCAATGAGCGCCGCCGCCGCAAACGCGAACAGCAGCGCCGAGGCTGATGCACGCGCCAAAGAGAATCTCTCACAGCTCAACGCCGATTTGCCATACAAGTGTCATTTATGTGAAAACTCTTTCGCCGAGCGCTTCAACTGCCTGGAGCACATCAAGAAGCAACATGCGCCCGAATTCACCTTACTGCTAAGCAAGGGTGCCATCGTCAGCGATGCCGAAGCCAACCAGACACAACTGCTCGAAGAGGAGGAACGACGTGTGGGCGAAGAAGCGAATAACTTTGCGCTACTGCCAAAACTACCGGCCTACACAAACAGAAAAGTGATTTGCGCCTTCTGCGTGCGTCGCTTCTGGTCCACCGAAGACTTGCGCCGACACATGCGCACACATTCTGGTGAGCGGCCCTTTCAGTGCGAGATCTGCCTGCGCAAATTCACGCTGAAGCACAGCATGTTGCGACACATGAAGAAGCACACAAGTCGCGGACAAAATGGCGTCGGCGGTGGTGATGGCACCTGCGCATTGGGTAACAGTGGCTCGGACTTCTCGGATGACGAACAAATGCCAACACCAACTTCCACTTCGACGGATACCTCATCCAACGCGACTACAGCAACTACGACAACTTCGGCGCCCACAGCGACAGCTGCCGCGCAGCGTACCAACAAAATACAGGAGCTGCTGAGCAAAACCAACGAATGGCGCAGCTCAAACTTGGCTGGCGAACAAAAGGAGAATATCGGCGAAGAACAACCGAATGGGCTGCACAGCGATTTGATTGGGAATCTGTTGGGCATCAGCGATCAAGGTATACTCAATAAATTACTCTCATCTCCCGATGAAGCGGCCAAACTGTTGGGTGTGGAGAAGTAAGGCGCTATGGGTGGGACTGCTTCAGTGCAGTCGGGTTTATGGTAACATTTTCGGTTGCAAGTCAGCTGTAGCTGAGCCAACGCACGGCATTCGCTACGCTCGACTTGATCTAGTCAAAACGGTTAAACAAAATATTACAAAAAGGATGTGTATATTTTTCTTTGTAAAAAAGGAAGTCGGCTATAAACTTGGAGCCGTTAAGCAGCAAGGCAGGCAGCCTGGAAAAAGGATGTATTATTGTATTTTTCAGTAAAAGAAAAAAATTCATATAAATTTATGAAAATTATCTTCTAAAGATCTTCTGCCAGCTGTCATAAGTGGCGCTTAAAATTATTTTCTTACAAAAATGCTTGCAGAACTCGCTGCAAAGCATTTTTATTTGGAAAATATTAACGGCGCAACTACTAACGGTCAACTGGGATACGATCTTTGCCTGCAAACTACTACTGACGCTCGTAAAATTAACTGAAAAAAAATATTTATTAAATATTTTATTAAAATACAACAACGAAAATAATTATACTGCTCTGATATTCAAAGCAAATCCAACTGATTTCTATGTACTATATAATTAAATAGCAACTGCTTACAATATATACGCCACCACTGTTGCTACTAGTGAAACAAAACAAAAATATATAAGCACTGTTAGCTTTTAAGCATTATAATATAATATTTTAAAATATTAAATTTAATTATTTTATCAAATAACCCCACAAAATATATACCAAAGCTTTTCTACATAATAACATTGTAAAATATTATTCATAAAAACGAAAGCAGACATTATTTTTGCACTTACATAGTACATATACATATATACATACATCTATGTAAGTCATTAATTGTCTCAATTAATTGTAATTTTACACATTTTCATAGACTTTTGCCTAATTTTGAGGTTATGCTTGACAAAACAAAAGACTTAAATCTAAAGTATAGCATAGTTAAATACTTAAAATACATATAAACATATATTTAAGCAACGAATAACTGTAAAATGCCTTCAATACAATTGACATGTACTTAATATAATACTAAATTAAATGAATATATTATTAATTAATATAAATATAATTACTTTTTTTGTTTTTAATTATGACGAAACACTTGAATTACAATTTTGTATATTTGGGTGTGGCCTTCAAACCGCAAAGTGGCTTATAAAATAGTAGTATAGTAAACAAAAAAAAAAAAAGCAAAAACAAAAACACAAACTTAAAGTACTTAAACTAATGTTAATTAAAAGGCAATTAGCGCGCGCTAATGCTGCATGGAATGCTCTAAGGATCAATTACAATTAATATTAAATGTCGCTTTGTAGTTGTTAGTGTTAATAATATTGATGTTTTACTTTCGTTGCGATTACATGTAATTTTTATATATTTATTATAAATTAATAAGTGAGTGAAACGCAAAATATGGCCTTAAATTACTCAATAACAAGTAGAAGTCTAATTAAAGAAAAAAAGCTATATACAGCAATAACCAAAGTATTCTTTTGTCAAAATCTTATTAGAATTTACAAAAACCATATATCTGAGGTTATATACATAAATCAGAGTTTGAATAAAATATATATACTATTTATTTGTTAAGCTAAAATTAAATAATTACTTGAAATTGTAATGTACGTAAAGAAAAACTGAAATAAAGTACTTAATAAAATTATTTGAAAAGAACGAAAAAACACTTGTGGTTGAATTACTGAATTTAGTGAAGAATTTAAAATACATTCATATACATATAAACACAGAAAATTAATAAAATTTGAGAATTTGTTTTTATTTCTCAAACCAAGGAAGAAACCATAAACAACTTCCCTATATGCATTTTTTCGATCGAAAAATATTGATTTTCATAAAATAAATTTTTATAAATTTATAATATTTAATAAAAACTAAATTCGCAATCTTTTTTTCATTTTTTGTTTAATATTTTTTTGTTATAATTCAACAGAGCAGAGTATGTTAATAAAATACCATTAACATCAATTTAATGAAAATGCCATAACATTATGAACGTTTACAGTGCCAAATTTAACATATCTTATTGGATAAACAATTGGACAACTGCAATATATCATCAATATTATTGCGCAATATTATATCTGCAGAGCAGTGATTGAGCAATGCATTATTATCGATAACAAGCCATCGATGTTATGCTGTGAAATATTGCAACCAAAAAGAAATGTCAAAAATGCAGCTGTTATTAAATAAATGTAAACCACAATTAAAAGATATTTTCCAAACCACCTCCCCTAAATACATTTACCATTATACCACATCAGTATTCATTAAAAACACTTCTTTCAACAATCGATAACTCCAATGCTAATTGTTGCATTTACCATTTATTCTCATCACTAGCACGCAACAGCTGTTTTTGTTTGCCCTTGCCGGTTTTTTATTTTGCAGTGAGATCATCATCGTGTACATATTTGTATTTATTTTTTTAAGAAATTTGAGTGGAATTCGGCATACGTTGAGTTTATTTTATGCTTACCAATCTACTTAATAACACTGCGTCTTTGGTTTTTAAACGCACATTATCCAAAATGCCCCGCGGAAGAACACTGCAAAACGTCGTATCGGAGTTGGAGAAGTTTGCTCCACGCAATTTGGCAGAGAAATGGGACAATGTTGGTCTGCTGATCGAGCCTTATAAAGCAAGGTAATGTGCTTGAATGTTGTGATTTCAACTCAATATCTAATATATAAATTATTTCTGTTTTAGACCCATACGCAACATTCTTTTGACCAATGATTTGACCGAGAGTGTAATGCAAGAAGCTGTCGATCAAGGTACTGACCTAATTGTGTCTTATCATCCGCCAATATTTGCGCCACTTAAACGTATTACACAAAAGTGAGTTGACACATATTCTTTGCTTGTGTTATGTAGCCTGCAACACATTTTTTTTTTATAGAAACTGGAAGGAACGCATCGTTTCCATTTGCTTGGCTGAAGGTATTGCTTTATACTCACCGCACACTGCCTGGGATGCCGTTCCTGGTGGAGTAAACGATTGGCTTTCATCTGCATTGCCATGTGTTGACATGCAGCCAATTCAGGTAAGATAAGTTTAAAGAACGTAACATATAAAGGTTTTTTTCATATAATTAGACAAAGCTGTGTTTTCTAAAAATCTTAAAAAATCCTACTGGAGAAAGTATTTTTTTATGGAATTAAAAAAAGTGTATTCTCAAAGTCTTTATCAAGCTAATGTGAAATTTGTGAAAAATGTGTGTAATCTTAATATTGTGACTCGTTTTACAAAAATTCTTCAATTTAATGTATGTTTATTTCTGTGTATACTGCATTCTACGTGCTTTCAATTTCAATGAAGATTATACTCGTAGAAACAACAAACTTTTTAAAGCAAAATTACTCAAAATGAGCACATACTTCTTTCTCTACTCACAATGCAAAAACAAATATTGTTTTTTCACATACCGCGTTTTAATATAAATATAAATAAATGCAAAGAAATATCGCATTGCAAAATTTATCCAAAAACAATAATGCAAAACAATTTTACTACGTATGTATGTATGTACAAGCAATCGGTTGTTTATTGACACTCAAATCCCACAGATAAAACAAAAAAATAATTCAACGAGGTATTATAAAAAATAATATCAGTTTTGTTTATCAAAATTTATATGACTTAGTGAACTGATAAATAAGTTAAATGAGTGCCTTAAAATTGTCTATGTAAATTGTGCGGTAGAGAACAAGTTCTTCCCTATAAAAAGTGTAATGACTACATTTTTATATTAAGTTAACGATAATGACAATAACAACTATTTAACTTAAAAAAACTATATTGATCACAAACGACTGACGCAATTCACTGTGGATACTTCGAATTCACCTTCTCCACCCAATTCTCTATAAATGTAACTAGCTCACTTTCTTTGGCTTCCTTTGCTGCTGCCTCGGCGTCCACTGTTTTCTCGCTCTTACGGCAGAAGCACAATTTCAAGAAATAGATGAGTAGCAGTGGCAGCGGTGTCACCATCGAATTGGCCATTGGCACCGCGCTCGTCATATCGGCCTGTGGCTGTGGCAAAGTGAAGTTTAGCATAAATATTGCAATGCCAATATTCTGTATGCCCGTCTCAATGGCAATCGTGATGGCATCTTTAGGTGGCTGACGCAAAACTGTGGCAATAAGCCAGCCAATTACATATCCCAACCATGGCAAAATGCAGCTGCCGATGAGAATCTGTTTAATAATTTATACATAATATAGTTTAAAATATATATTTTTCATATAAAAACGGTAATTCGCTCACCTTCGTCGTGAACAGCTTCCACATATACGAATTGAGCACACAGCCGAAAATCGTTATCGCCAATATAAGCACCAATGATATAGGTTTAAGCAACTTGGACATCTTTTTAGTTAGCTCTGGTGCATACTTTTGCAGCATAACACCAATAGCAATCGGCACAACCAACGTGCAAGAGATTGAGGCTATCGATTTATAAGGAATCGCGAAATTACCATCATGAAATATCAAAGCGCCCAGCGTAAAGATCCACAAAGGCATCATGCCGAAAGCCGCCAGATTGCTTATGGCAGTCATAGTGATGGACAAGCTGAGATTGCCATTCAGCAGCACGGCGAATATATTCGACGAACCGCCGGCTGGTGACACCCCCAAAAAGAACAAGCCCAAACGTAATTCGATCATTTCGCGAAAGAGAAAGTAACCAATGAGAAAACTAAGCACAGGCATCACCAGAAACTGGCAAAACAAGCCGATAGCCGGTCCAACGGGACGTATAACGATGCGCTTGAGATCCTCCAAATCCAAAACGGCGCCAAAATTCACATAAATAACCATCACAAAGCAGGCAATGGCAACATTGAAAATGATATCGGCCAAATTCATGGAACGCGTCACAATAACTCTCAAAACCTCCTGAGAACGTGCCGTTTCCTGGCCAGCGCGTCTCAACTCCACATAAACGTGCGTATATCCCAAAAGCGTCGCATGCAAAGTGAAATTACCTTTGACCTTTACAACGCCATTCACATTGCTCAACACCGTCTCGACGGCGTCTAAGCGCGCGACCTCTTCGTTATCATTCAGCACATGAAATTCGTAAGTGCTACCCAAAGCCGGTTCAACGGCCGTGATAACGAACGCAACCGTTTGCGCATTCCGCATTGTCATATTTAACTGTTCATATTCAAATTGCACAGCCCAAAGTGGCGGCTGCAAGTGATCTCTATCAGCTTTATTCACCGCACCGCTGACAGCATGCGCCGCGCCGATTGCGACTAGCATTAAGTAGCGCAGCAAGTGCTGCATTTTCACTTTTCGTTTTTGTTGTTGTTGTTGCTTTCTTTAAATAATTTTGTTTTCGGCAAAAGGATTTGCAAGAGCGCACACACACAATTTCTCTGCGGTTACACCAACGCCAAGCCAAGCGCGCTGCAAGTGTTCACCGTCTCGAGATCGCTTATGGAATAACTTGTTAATTGATCAGTTCATAATATTGTGCCGTTTAAAGTGCGCACGTTTTGATTCTTGTAGTTGTAGGCAGCACACCGGCCGCAATTGCTGTGTGTATGTGTTGGTTATTTAATCATTATTGCGGCTTAACTTTAACTTTTTCCGATAACTTTAAACACTTTGCCGTCTCCCTAACCATTGGCTAACCAGTTGGCTTTTAGTTTATAAACATGCATAAATAAATTTGTATTGCACACGCACACTTTGTTTGTATTCAAATGTATTTATGGCTCACTGAAATTATTCCGCGTTATTTGAGATTACATTTATGTCATGGTGATTTTGCAAAATTGTTCTGAAAATAAGTTGTACTGAATTTTAGCACCATTTTTAATATAAAATATTTACTTTTACATATTTTAATGAAATATTAACTATTTTCCACTCAAAAACTTGTAAAGTTTTTTGTTCGCTTTGATCTAAGCTTTCGTTGCTTATAATGTTTTGTTGTCACACTCAATTACTTAAACTGCACGAGAGTCTAATCAAATAATCTCATCAATTTAGCTATATCAATAAACACCTTTCTCAAGCAATAACAACATTCAGTATTGCTTATATAGTTCAAAAATAAATTCATTAATCAACAGATAGTAATACAAACTTGTACAAAAATGGTCGAATAGCCTTCAAAAATTTCAAAGTGCCTACACTGGGGAAATCTTAACCCTGTATTATAATTATTTTTGTTAAAATTAGACTCCATAATATCTTGTTTATATATTCCATATCTTTCGAAACGATCCTACAAATATCATAAAGTAATCCCGAGAGTTTAAAAAAAACCTTATTCAAAACAAATCCCATATAAAAAAGGAACTTAAAAGAAATCAAGAACTAAAATTTATTATTATCAGAAAAAAAGCTTCGTAAAGCCGTTTGAATTTGTTTATACATTTACCTTTTAGAATCCCCTATTTTCTAAAATTCTAGTGGATTCTAGTACCCACAAAAAATATGTACAAAATATGAATCACTTTACTGGAGTAAAATCCATGAAAAGCCCTATATCTCATGTCAAGATAACCGTATGGAAGATATAACCTCAAAAAGCAGGAAAAAGGAAATGGATGATGTATTTTTGTTGTTGTAACGACAGTATAATATCTTCGTAGAATGCTGTCGTCAGTCAGTTGGTCAAAAATCAAGACCACTTCCTACTGCAATCCAAAAAGTAACTGTATCTCTAATTAGTATAACGATCACCAACAACCAACAACCAACTTATTAAAAAACTCACAATTGTTGTACCGTTATATTTTTTTATTAGGTCTACAACTTTGCTTCCGCCGTTTTCCAATAGATGTCTCTAGGGTCAAGCACTGTCGATTAAATCGATTTTTTTTATATCGATCTTGGACATTTGTGTCAACATTAACACAAAAAAATATTTGTAGAGCTCTGTTTGCATCCCAAACCTATTCTCAACTGAAAATGTCACTTTTTGAGCCGAATTCTCGACATTTGCGGGAAATTTTGCTTTTCTTTTTTAATTCCAAGAAAAGTACGGCTGAGGCTCATCGACATTTGTAACCGTTTTTATACAAAAAAAACTTAAATTTACAAAAACAAAAAAACGGCGGAAGCAAAGTTGTAGACCTAATAACATATTTTTATAAAAAAATGCCTAAAATAATTTAAGGATTAATTCAATATGTTTAAAATTTTCCGGTTATATAAATTTTGTTGTATTAATTTTAGGTTTATTTTGAACACTATTTATTACATTTCACTTTTTACTACTTGTTACTTGTTTGTATTCATTTCCACTATAAAAAAAAAACATAAAAAATCACTTCGTATAATTAATCGTAAGTTTTCGCACTCAATTCGCGCAAAAAAACTTGGGCACTTTTGTTGACAATAAATCTAAATGTATAATTTATCCAATTTGCATACAGATCTGCATCTCGGTAGTGCAGAACAAGCCGACGGTGACCGCTTTCAGTGCATTTTCGCAACTAAATATCAAACCCGTTTGTTTTCCATTTTAATAAAGTCTGTCACAAAATAAAGCTCGACATAATTTTCTCATGTGTGGATGCATGTGTGTGCATGTGAAGGTATATAAAGCTTAATAGAAATAAATATTAAAATTTATCTAATTTTTTGTTTATAATATTCCGACGTGAAATAGTAACGAATCGTTACCTAGTTGGGACCCGCTTAGACTGTTTTGAAGTGGTTAAGATATAAGCCACAAACTACAGTTTACCACTGCGCTTACATAATCTTTAAATTCGAATATATATATGTACCACTATACTTTTTTAGACAAATTTATTTAAAGTCGAACTTTGTCTTGGTTTCTTAAGTGGTTTTCTAAAATTCGTATAGGTCATATAAAAGCTGAAGACTAAAGGCACTACACTTCAAAAAGAGGCTAGTACGGGTAAAACTTCAATTTACCCACTGGGCATGTTTATTGATGCATATTTACCACATGTCTCTCGGAGATAAGCAAAACTAGCGTTTTTATAATTTAATCAAGTTTATACACCAGCTGATAATCAAGGAAAAGCTCGCAATTTTATTAGCCAAGCTTTTAATACATTTTTTTCTTTTTTTTTTCAAGTGCATATAAGAAACATATTGTTTTTGTAGAGCAAGCTGCAAAAGCTTTCAAAGAGAGCAGGGAGAGCTCAATAAATTCAAACTCATTTCATTCTCGTTTCGAATCCAAATTAAGTGCATTTTACATCATACAACTAAAAAAATGCATAAAGGAGGGACTCACGAAAGGTGTTTTTTAGTTTTTATTAACTCTAGCTTTCTGAAAGAAAATTTAGAAAAAATATCAGGTCCTATATATATTCTTCTGACCTTTGTATTATGACCGATGACTAAGAAATATAGGATGCTTTGAGATTTAAAAACTTCTGATAAACTATTTGATTTGTTGGAAGTCGTCGTTTTGTGGGTTTTCATTTAATATCGAGGGACGAATACATTTGAACAAGTAAGGAAAAGCTAAGTTCGTGTGCAACCGAACATTTTATACTCTCGCAATTTATTTAGAGATTTACCTATATTTTCGGTAAAAAATTACCCTTAGGCACTGAGTTCTTCATGTTCGATATCAGGGGCCTTGAAAAGTCATGGTTCGATTTTGACAATTTTTCCACAAGTGATGTCACAGCTCAAATACAGTATTTGTGTAATGTTTTATTCCGCTTTATCTTTATCGGTTCCTTATGTATACATTATAAAGTGAAAGAATCAGAAGGATTCAAAATTGAGTTATATGGGGAGTAGGCGTAGTTGTGAACCGGTTTCGCCCATATTCCAGCCGTGTCATCAGGGTGTCAAGAAAGTATTATATACCGAATTTCATTGAAATCGGTCGAATAGTTCTTGAGATATGGTTTTTGACCAATTAGTGGGCGACGCCACGCCCATTTTCCATTTTGTAAAAAAATCTGAGTGCAGCTTCCTTCTGCCATTTCTTATGTAAATTTGGTGTTTCTGACGTTTCTCGTTAGTGAGTTAACGCACTTTTAGTCATTTTCAACCTAACCTTTGTGTGGGAGGTGTGCGTGGTTATTATCCCATTTCTTTCATTTTTGGACTGTATAAGGAAACGGCTAAAAGAAACGACTGCAGAAAGTTTGGTTTATATAGCTGTATTGGTTTGCAAGATATATACAAAAAACCTATTTGGGGGCGGGGTCCCACGCCCACTTTTCCAAAAAAATTACATTCAAATGTGCCCCTCCCTAATGCGATCCTATGTTCCAAATTTTATTTTCATAACATTATTTATGGCTTAGTTATAGCTCATTATGTGTTTTTGGTCATCGCCATTATGTGGGCGTGCCAGTGGTCCGATTCCGCCCATCTTCGAACTTAACCTTCTTATGGTGCCAAGGAACACGTGTTCCAAGTTTCATTAAGATATCTCAATTTTTACTCAAATTACAGCTTGCACGGACGGACAGACAGACATCCGGATTTGAATTTTACTCGTCACCCTGATCACTTTGATATATATAACCCTATATCTAACTCGTTTAGTTTTAGGACTTACAAACAACCGTTATGTGGACAAAACTATAATACTCTCGTAGCAACTTTTGTTGCGAGAGTATAAAAAAGAAAAACGTTTTTTATAATCTAGATTTTGAAGTGTATGAAATTTGATCAGCCGACATATTCTTTCTAAAATAATTGATTAAGAATTCTCGATTCTATGTTTCAAATAAAGCTACGAACATTTATCATATCCCTCATTATTATTTGTTCGTATACTTTGTACTAGGGTTGCTCAATCAACTTCTGTTCTAGTTGTGTTTTTTCGATAGATTATAGGATCTTGATGTTTTCAAAATAATCTGCATATTATCTTTATGTTAAGTGTACGAGGATTTCTGGTTGTATTTCTGTTCTAAGTTTAGAAAAATTAATATTTATGATTCATATTTTTATTGTTAAAAACAAAAATTATTAAATAATCCTGAAGGCTTTTACAGTAAAACATGTCAAATTACTCAGTAATGATATAAAATAACACAGAAATTACCCACAACCACAAATATGAGCGGCAACCCACGTACATTAAAATTCATTTTGGTAGCGACAAATGTAAACAAAGACTAATTACACCGCATAAATGCATGTTAATTTGTTTCGTAGAAATTACAATTATTTTTAATGCATTTCCTTTAGTTTTTCTCATTTGAATATATGCTCTGAATTCAGGGAACTAATGTACAGAATTCACCGGATAACGGAACTAATCTAAATTTGTGTAATCTATTAACAGATATGTTTGTATATGATTTCGTTTTCTTACAAATACTCTCATGTATTGTAAATTTCACGATTAAATAGTAAAATTAAGATATCGTTAATCAATTAACACATTTTCGCCACTTCTCACATAACATAGCAACAACAGAGTTATCTGGTAGAATCAAATATAATAAAAGCCGTAATCGATTCGTCATTTCTCTGCTCATTTACTTTGAATTTTGCTATGTTGTAATTAAAATTAAGTATGCCTTATTAAAATAATATTATTTCCTCTCTCTCTCTCTCTCCCTATCTTCATTATGCCAATCTATATATTTCATTAGTCACCTGTTTGTTCGATTCGATACCTCTCCAAAATGTCCCAATCAGAGTTAACCAGTCTCTCTTTCTCTATTATGCCAGTTTATATGATTTATGCCATTTGTTTGTTCGATTCTCCACTTTCTGAAGTGTGACAAATCAAAAACAGCTAGTAATAAATAATAATGTGAGTCCAATTAATCAGTATCCACTGTATTGTTTTCATTGTTATTAACAACTGAAACAAATATTTTCTACAAAAGCGTTCTTACTACTACCAGCAGCGCCAACATGATCACACCTATTTTTGATAGTGTTCTACTGAAAACACTAAACGCTCATTTAACTATTCAGCCCGCGTATAAGATCTCAATTACTTCATTATTATTATGAATTAGCTATGTGTGTCTACATGTTATATATTTGTATTTTTTTAAATTAGCTTTATTGAATTACGCTTTGTACGTAATATATATAAACAAACCATTACAGCTAACTAATAAAATACTATAGTCTCATGGTACAATTAAGTTGAATTTTGTGTACCTAACGACGTCTTAATAGGCGAGATTGTTTGGCGGGGAAAATTAATAGATAATATCGTGGTAATAGTCCTTGTTTTGGCTTACAAACTACTCAACCGTTTTGAACCAAATTTAGTTGATAATCAAATCGACCTATATCTTTCCATAGTGCGCAGAGTACCCGGTTCTCCTTTTACCACATACATATATCGATCATTAAGTGAATTGCAGTATAATGAAAATTTACCAAAATCCTCTATCAGATGATTCAAAGAAAATTGTACGTGATCGAAAATTTGTATTGGAAAATATCAAGCGCTTCAGACAGCTCACTAATTTAGTCAATAATCACGTATGTGGTGTGTTCAAAAAATAACGGGAATTTTATCATTTTATTTTTATTTATCCTTAAGCCGTCATTTTACAAGCCTACAAGAAATCGCTGAAAGAACCGAAAGAGATTCCAAAAGTCCCGAGTTTGAGAAGTGTTTCAACGATTGAAAGAAACGCTTTCTTAAGTGCATCATATCAAATGAGAACTATTTTGAAGGCGTCAACATTAATCGTCCACATTATATAGAAATTTTTTTTTTCAAAAGAATTAAAATTCCCGTTATTTTTTTAACACATCTCGCATAAGTATTGGAAAAGCTTGCTAATTGAATCAATTAAGGTGTTTGTTGTTGTGGTTTCTCGTTCACTTTTATTTCTTTTTATAATTACAATAAATTATTTTATTTTCTAATTCTTGCCATGTCTTAAGAGTATACAGAGACTGTTTTTGCATATAAAAATCGATTATCGTTACTTAGTTGCCTATATAATTTTATAGATATTTAATAGCTATAATTGAAAAATTCGTATATATTATTTTAATCGTATAAATTGTATACCTCGAACTGTACTAAAGAGTATAGAATTACCGTTCATGAGGGTATGTCGATTATAAATTAATCAAAAATATAGCAAAAATACTTGCTTAGTATGCTGAACGGAAATCGTATCGTAAATTTTGAACCCGCAAGTGATTGCAAGCTTCGTTTGCTTAAAAAAATTTAAGAACAATAAATAATACAGTAGTTATATGGTCTAACTTTTGCCTATTAAAATACGCTTTTTCTATTGCGAAATGTTATATGTCCTATTGTGACTTCCTCCTCCTTATTATAGTCCTCGAAACTTATGAGCTCCACTTGTGACACAAAAGCATCACCATCAAGATTCTTGTTCAGACCGAACATACGACGAATGGTGTAAATGACAATCATCATGACCAACGATATCAGCGCAGCCGTAATCGGCACAATGAGCGTCAAGTCGGCGCGCACTTCGTCGAAGCAATGTTGCAACAACATAATGGGCACGGTCATATTTAGAACACTCGTCTCGATAGAGATCGTCAGCGCGTCAGCTGCGGTGCAACGCAGCAATATTGAAATACCATACGAGAGCAAATAACCGAGTATGGGCAAGAAGAGCGCCGCTAAGAAAATCTGAAAAAGAAACGAACTTATTAGACAACAATTAACTTAATGAAGTCTCAATTATTTTTACTTACCATGCCCGTTAGCTCTTTGAATGCGAACGCATTTATGCCCACCGTCATGCCAATCAGACACAAACTGAGGCACGCACAGAACGGTTTGAGGAAACGGAAAATCAACGAAGTCGTCTTCGGCAAGAAGAAGCGTAACAGCATACCCAAGGCAATGGCGCAAACTAAAGCCAAAGCGCTGCCGGCTAAATCCAGAAACGGTACGTCCAGTTCGGTATTTGTGAAGATCGTTTGTGTGAGTATAAGTATCCACAACGGGAATATCGCCAGCGACATGAGACTGTTGATGGTTGTGGTGGCAATCGAGAGATTCACATTGCCTTTGAGGAAAATCGCGCAAATATTTGCCAAACCGCCGCTGGGCGAAAGCGCCGTGAAGAAAAGCGCCAATTTGAGCTCCTGATACTGCGACAGAAAACAGTAGCCGAGCGCCAAAGCGATAAGTGGCATTAAAATGTAACTGGTAGCAAAGCCAATGGACACAGCAATTGGGCGCAAAACAATCTCTTTCAAACGTTGCAAATCCAACACGCCACCCAAATTCAAGAACATCAACAACAACAACGCCGAGGCGGTGTAAGTGAAAATCTTCTCATCCAAGCGCTCTCGGCGCGCAATGATAAGTGTTAAGTCGCTCGGTGAACGCTCCACGTTGGCGCCATCGCTCGTATGTACCGTCACATAGATATTTGTAAAACCGAAGTGATGTGTTTGTACCGGCACCGCGCCCTGCCATGAGGCTGGCGTACCCGTTAGCTCACTACGCTCGATGCGTTTCTCGATCGACGCCAATTTCGGGTTATCCGCGTGGACTTCGAAGTAGAAGTCTTTGCCGGAACTTAGATCCACATCGTATATTACTAAATCCACGTACTGTATTTCTTTCGAAATGGTTAGGAGCTGCTCGTTGCCACCACTTTGGTAGGTAATATTCCACACGCCTACGATTTGGCCATATTGTCCTTGAACTTCGCTGTTGTAACACTTCGGTATGGTCAAACAAATAATGACCATAAATATCAGCGCTGTGCTGTTGAAATTAACGTCTTGTTTCATGTTGTTTTCACTTCGAAATGAGCACTCACAGTAATCGCAGACGTTTTGTATACCTTATCGAGCGTCAAAATCCTAAGAACCATTGAACTTATTTTTATGAATGTATGCCAACTGATATTATATATGATGTGCATATGGTTACAAACTACAGGCATGTCAATAAATATCTGCAAGAGGGGCCTCAATGGCTAAATGTTCCCCGCTCTAATCGGCTGAAGATTAGCCATTTGACTGATACGCAGCGATTCCATCACGAATTTCAGCTGTATAATTGCGTGGGATTAAGTCGTAGCTTTATGATTTCCAAATAGTTTTCTCCGATGTTATGACGTCGATAAGTCGTGTGTCGTCTTGAAATGAGTCACTGTAATCTTGTTTCAAGATTTCCTATTAACTGATTTTAACACTTCTTTTACACTTTGAACGAAATCTTTGCTATCGTATCTCTCAGATTTACTCGTTTAGGTTACAAAGACGATATTTTTAGGACCGTTATCTTTACAAAATTGACTCCACGAACTTTAAGTCGTACTCTCATATAAACCAATGTCATAGGCGTTCGAATATTCTATAAATATCCAATTTTATAGTGAATCAAAATGCCCTCCACATGTAGGAGACCAGTGTATATATATCCCCAAACTTTTTACCACCAACTTTTCGATTTTTTCAACTTTCTTTTTCGAAATATTATTCAGAAAAGTCAAATTTCCTCTAACTTCTAAATCAACAAATCACCGCCCGACGCCCATGTCTAGGTCCGAAGATTACCACGTTGCTTTAAGTAGCGCGTCTTGTTGGGAAAAATAGTAAATTCCAGTAGCAGGTGTAGGCATGTCTTAGTATTCTTTGCCTATAGTACATGCATCTACTGAATTTATCGCAGAGATTAATTTTTTAAATAATTTATTGCACTATTTTATCAATTTAATAATCACGACCGATACGTATGTTCGCGTACATATAGATTTCTGCTTGTTTGTTGTGAGTAATAATCGCATTTGGGTACGGGTACGTGGGTTACTCACATGCCGCCCGCCATTCGAATTGTTTTGAAGAGTTTGTTTACAACATTTGGCGCATATTAAGCAGAATAAACTGAATCATAACAGTTATTTTCTTAGATTTCGCGAACAAACAAACAGGAAGTGTTTATTTATTGTAGTTGCGAATATCATCCGCTTCCCCGCGACTTTGAAGAGCAAAACATGCAGCGGTAGACATTTGCACTTTCCTCATTGTGCAGTATATTTATGATAATCGAGTCCATCGTGACTTGCTGTATTTATGATAATCGAGTCCTCTGAGTGCTGTTAGTCGGAATTAGTTTGGAACACTGTTTCTGCGTACGTAATCTAACCACTATTCCGCATTGGTCTGCTGGATGGAAAGAAAGCATATCAATAGATGTTTATATGTTGTTGTGCTTATTGTTGTCATTGAATTTATACAAGCATGAAAATTGATTCATTTTGAGCTGTCTACTTCCAAATCCAAACTAAAGGCGGGTGTATTATCTAAAACACAACACAAGAACAGTCGGATCTACGAAACCGGAAGGTACCTGGACAAAGACTAAAAATTCACACACATTATTTGAAACACATTTACTAACGATACAATAACAACATCATGCGGCTGGAACTACAATTAGTAGAATTATATAAATTTCACTCTTAATAAACTCAATCTAAACCACAAAAATAAAAAATGAAGAAAAGCAATTTCGAAAAGAATTACGAATTAATATTTTACAATACAAAGATGCACATATACATGCAAAGCCGTTATATCCTGTGTTGGTAAAAGTACAATCCAAATCAAAATACGTGTGGCAGCTCCAAGTGTGAATGCAACACTGTTTGAATTGTTTTGTGCAAATACAATTTTCTTACGGCTGGCAACACTATATATTTTCATTAAAGCGGTGTGTATGACAGCTCTTTCACAAAACGCCAAAAATTCGGCATATAATCGTTTATTTTTCGCTGCTTTTGCTACAATAATTTAGCAGCCATGGTAAGTTATATACAATAAACAAATTATAAATAAATGCATTTACAATATTATTAATTTGCAGACGATTGGAAAGAATAACAAAATGATCCAGCACCTTAACTATAGGGTGCGGATCATGTTGCAAGACTCGCGCACTTTTATTGGCACATTCAAAGCATTCGACAAACACATGAATTTAATACTTGGAGATTGTGAGGAATTTCGTAAAATACGTTCGAAAAACTCAAAAGTGCCAGAACGTGAAGAGAAACGAGTTTTAGGTTTTGTACTCTTGCGTGGTGATAATATAGTCTCATTGACCGTTGAAGGACCACCACCACCAGAGGAGGGATTACCGCGTGTACCCATGCCCGGTGCAGTTGCCGGACCTGGTTTAGGACGTGCTGCGGGACGTGGTGTGCCTGTGAATATTGCTTCGGCACCAGCTGGTTTACAAGGACCTGTGCGCGGTGTAGGCGGTCCGGCACAACAACATATGACACCAATGGGTAGAGGTGTACCACGCAATCCAATGATTGGTGCGCCCTTACCCGGTATGGTGCCCGGCGTGATGCCACCCATGCCCGGTGGTATGGGTCGTGGTGGGCCACCACTACGCGGACCACCACCCGGCATGATGCGCGCTCCACCACCGGGACGTGGCGGTTATTAATTTTATGCAAATATGTATTTCCAATTTAAAGCCTATTTTATCTAAAATAAATAAATATAAAAAATGAATTATGTAAACACTGTGCGTTATTGTGTTATTTTTGGTGGTGATGATGTATGGTTTCTTGAAGCTCAAATAAACAGTGGTGCTATACTCATATACTGAAATGGTTAACGAAATAATTTTTTTTATATTTTCTCTTTCCAGCCCAATCCCTTGGGTGGTGAGTTTGGTGGCGCCGGACGTACATTCACCACATCGCTGACTTTGGGTCAGGCTGTGGCCAGCGTTCAAAGGCATATTGGTCTCGATGTACATTTGTCATTGGCTACAAATCATACTTTGGAAACACCAATCACAGTGGTGGCTGTTTGTGCCGGCTCTGGTGCATCTGTGCTAAAAGGCTACGAAGCAGATCTTTACATAACTGGCGAAATGTCTCATCACGATTTACTGGATGCCAATCATCAAAACACCTCAGTGATTTTGTGCAATCACAGCAACTCGGAGCGCGGCTTCCTGCGTAAATTTGAGACCAAACTCTATGATATGCTTAAAGGTGACTGTGAAGTGACTATTTCCGAAAAGGACAAGGACCCCTTAAAGACAATCGTCAAAACTTGAATGCCGACGACAATGAATGATTCACGTATGCATTTAGATTGCATTTCTTGGTGATTTTCGAATGAAAGTTTATTTCAAATATCTAAAATTCATTTATTAAGTGTTTTATTATTATTATTGTTTATATTAATCAAAGTCTAACAGCAGCAGCCGCTGTTTTATTTACTGCCTTTAAATAAAAAAAAATTTCAAAGCTTTAGTCGAACTTTTTTTTAATGTTGTGGGAACTTCAATTAACTGAGGAAAACATTTTTTTAATATTTTGCGAAAAGGTGTTTTGGGAAAATATTTAGGCAAGCTAACAAATGAAAATATGTAATTTTACTATATAATACGTTTGTTTGTATGTATCTATGGCATTGTGTTAAAATAGTTTCAATTGACCTAAACTACTTTCAATTTTATTATTTTACTATTATTTTTACAGTGTAAATTCAATTCAAATCCACTTCAACGACTAGTTAAACCCGCTTACCATTTATTTTTTTTAGACTATTTACCAATTAGTTAATAAACAACCAATGTCCGATTAGTTTAAATAAAAATATTTCATTTTTTTTATCTTTTAAATTATAGCAACAGTGAAAATTTGTTTTCGTGCTAAGTTTGAATTGGCATACAATGGGATAGAAGTAGTAGTAAATTTTTTACAGTTTACAGTACATTTAAAAAAATGGTTTTTCTCATAGCTTACGCACACAAAAATTAAATGCATTTTTTTGTTTTTAAATTACCTTCCTACACAAAGCGTATATGTAAATATTTGTATCTTACGGCAATAGTGGCGAGCAAGTCATAGAAAAAACGAATGTTTACCATTTTATTTTAAAATAGAAAAAGAAAAGGAAAGGGATTAGAAACTCCTAAGTTAAAAGCGAGTGAGGAATAATCAATTTTATAAATACAGATTTGTTAATAATAGACTGTTTGAAAGTATTAATTATAGATAACAGTACTGTCTTGTCATTTTTTAACTTAAATATACATATATGTAGTATTACAAGTTATATAAACATAATACAAAACGCAGCTGTAGGTATAACTTGTATTGCTAACAATATTAAATTTTAGTTTTCCATAATTGTTTGTTTGTTTTTGTTTTTGGCCCTTGCTACTACTGTGTGCTCTTCGTAAGTTTCTGTAATACTTTAAGTCCTTGTTCTTGATACTCCTGCTTCGACATCCAAAAACCGTCGCGATCCTTTGTCACCTCAGCCAAAACAGCACCACCAATGAACACCATATCTTTTCGCCGTGGCGGATCCTCAATACGTATTTTGAATTTCTGCAAAAAGAAATATATTTAACTTTTATTTATTTAACTCTTTCATTTGCAATTACGTACCGCTAATTTATCTATATCATTCTTGAGCACACGTTCCAAATACAATTGCTTAATTTCACGTTCCAATCGACTAGGAAGACCTGGATACATGGTTGAACCACCAGATAGCACGATATGCTTGTACAATTCCGGGCGCATATCGATATCGGCCGCTTGTATTGTGTTAAACACTAATTCAGCAATGCCTTGCCCCTCAACGTTTATTAAATGCGGTTGGAATAGCGCCTCGGGCGCCTCAAAACGCTCACCGCCTACCTTTATCACACGACCATCGGGTAACTGAAATCCGAAAAAAGTTTATAATTATTATTGTAAGAATTATATTGGAATTGGTGTGTATTTCATACCGTATAAGTCTCAACAAGCACAGTGGTTTCCAACGCTAATCGCTGCTCCATCTCAATGTCATAGCCTATGTAGCAGAGTTTCTCTTTCATCATGCGTACAGTTTCAAAGTCAGCGGAATGATTAAACGCGTAACCACGCAGCAGCAGTAACTATAAGGAGGATGAAATAAAAATGCATTTTTTTTTAATAATTTTCTTTTCAAAATTAATATTTTTTTCAAATTTTTTTTTTCAAAAATTTTTTTTTTTCAACACTTTTTTTTTTCAAAATTATTTGATTTTTCAAAACTAATTTTTTCAAAATAAATTTTTTTTTTCAAAATTATTTTTCCTAAATCTAGTACTAAAGTATTAAACACAACTAACCTTAATCAGATAACGTGTGATGTCACGACCGGCAATGTCCAGTCGTCTGGTTAAATGTGGCAATGCGAATTCTTCGTACACCGGACAGATGTGAGTCACACCATCGCCCGAGTCGATAACCACACCCGAAATCAGACCTTGCGCGTACAGCGTTAACACCGCTTGTATTGCAATATAAGCCGAATCGAAGCCATATTTTTCAAACATTACCTGCGAAGTGAGAGTATAATATTTAAAATTGCAGAAATCACCGTCTCACAAAATAATAGAGGACTCACTTCAATCATTTTTTCGCGATTCTTCAGTGGATTCATGGGCGGTTCTGTTAGCAGTATCTTTGTATTCTTTGGATCAATATTCATTTTTTTCGGTCCGAAAGTGTAGTCCCACACGTGGCACATATCCTCCCAATTGCGTACCACACCATTCTCCATGGGATAGGACACCTCTAAGAGCGAACGCAGCTGTGACGCTTCATCACCCACCATAAGATCCTGTAAAAGTTTTGTTGTGCGACACCAATAATAGAAGCATTTAGTAAACGTAGCATGCCATACAATAAATTACGATTTATAGAACGCATAACAAATATCAATCAATCAAGGGGGAAAATGCTGAAACACTGTACAAACAATATACATACATGTATGTATGTATATAACGCGTTTAGCTAGTTTTAAGTCGCGATTTCAGCTGCGCTTATTTGCAACTACAAATATATACATTTAGAATCACTTGGCTTAAGCTAAGTAAGACTTGGAGGGAGTCTAAATATGAGAGAGCAAGATAGAACGCAAAATTTTTGTTGAAAATTTCAGTACGTACGAACTTTTATAAGTCTCCTTCAAATACTAGTTTAAGCTAGTAGCAATATGAGGTCACTTTATATTTTATATATTTAATTGAATATATTTAATAATTTAGTAGCGATATTTCAAATAACACTTTACAAAAGTTTTTAAGGTTGCCATATGATTGTTAAGGTTGCTGATCTTGTCACAAAAAAATTATAATTTAACAATTTATTTTAATTTCTATTTTATCTAATAACTCAGTTTATTAAAAAAAAATTATTTCACTTCTTTCAAACACAAGCTGCGATTGCAACAAACACTGACATGCGAAAAATTGTTAGTATTAGCAAATTTGTTAGTACGAAATTTTAAACGTCTTTGTACACCATAAAATAAAATAATTCACTTTAATGAAAACACGAAAAATATTTTGCACGAATTGAAACACAGTAACAGTAGAGATAAACAAACTAGCATAATATTAGAATCGTTGGAACATTCAGTAAACAATAAGAGATGCTTCTAGCTAACAGAGACTTTATATGCAAGGTGAACGAGTTAGTCAATAGGTAGGCTCAGCGTGTAGAAATTTGTGTAGCAAACAATTTTTTTTACAAGAGCTGCAGAGGTTTGCGTAGCGTTTACACTTAACACTTGCATATATAATACATTTCATATTTTAGTAACTAACAAGACATTTTGCAGTTATACTATATACTAAAGGCAGTTCTAAATTAAACTAAGTAATCTAATTTGTTCACATTTTATAGTTAATGGTGTCACTAAAACTAGAGACTTACATCGACATGTAAATCCTGTAAAAATATTTATAAAAAAGTCAATGAAAAGAACAGAAAAATACGTAAGAATAGTCTTTTAATATAATTGTAATAGTTGCTTAACTTTTAGTTACATTCAGTTTTTTAATGTTTAATTTATGTATGTATGTAATAAGAAAAACTATAGCGCACATACTGGATAATACTAAGTTTTTTATCAACAATTCATTTTATTTGTTATTAACAAATTGTTGATAAAAACATCACTTCTAAATATGTTAAAGACTTAATGCCGTAAATATTAAATTTTTCATACAACAATTTCAATATTACCTTCACTTCTATGTCACCAATTTTATTAACCGCGCGTATAATCGGTCTGCCAACCATGGAGGGAAATATGTGCGCAGGGAAATTGCTGCCAGCATAGCCGCATTTCACAAACTGCAAGAAATTATTAAAAATAAATTAAAAGTATAAATAAAAGATAAATAAAATATTTGAGTAATATAAAAGTACATAAATACATATGTATGCATGTAAATATATTTATGACCAGCAAAGCGAGTGTTATCAATACAAAAACTTTGGTACGTGAAAGCTTTAAATTTTTAAGAAAAATGTTATTGTGTTCGTGTTTACTTATAAAACCAATAAGCACAACAACATATTAACATAACAAAGAGCATATTTAAAATACACAACTCTATAACTTATTAATTTTATTAATATAAATAATTAATTAATATTGCGAATTGTAATGAACAATGGAATTTACATGCCTATAACGAGCGACAACAGCATGTTATTAGCCATCACTTCAGATATTTATTGAATTGTAAGCAAACCCAAAGACATAGATAATAAAAAAGCAGATAAAGAAAGTCCCATTTATGGGTGCTTTCAATAACCACTTGGCGTGACTAATGCAATATAACTGATTTCAAGCATTGTATTAGCATGATAGGTACTTGCATATGTACGCATAAAGCAAAAACAGAAAACATTTATTAACACTGCACAAGAGGCAATTTGGGGCCACACGTATCAAAGCAATTGTACAAAATTTGCTATGGGCATCTTTGCATGTCCACAGGGCCAAGTTGTCACACACAAACAACCAAACAAACACTTCAATGCAAAGTGTCACTAATGTAGGCTTAAATGTGATAAGTTTAAGTGATATTTATTTTGGCATTTTTGAAGCACTACGCGTAACAACGAAATCTGGATAGGTGTGGTCAGACCTATAAACCATAATACATACACCGGTTCCATTATCGCACACGATAACATTGCGTCCCTTGCTATCCATTTCCTCTGTTTGTAGTAATGTTGACTTGTCCACCAACGATTACTGCTTTCAATAACTTCTCTTGCAGAACCAATCACTGCGTTATTTATCTTGTTTTTATACACTATTTCACTTTCAGCTTCACAGTTAAATAGTTGAAAATAATATAATTTATATTGTCAGCCGCAAATTCGTGGACAATTGGAATTTCTTTACTTCTTTTCTGCGGCGATGACTAACGTCAAAATCCGTGGGGCCATTTCTTTTCAAGCGAACAGCACTTGTGTGCCGCAAAGGGTTGCCAATTAGTTGTTGTAAACGAATTTTGTAAAATGTGAAATAGTGTAAATTTCATTTATGTTTACACATAATGTATATATTAAATATCGAACTATTTAAAAAATGTGTGTTTCTTTTTTAGACTTTATTGTAATTGTATTTATAATATGTGGTTTCAGTTTTGTAATTTTTTTTTTTAATTTGTATAAATGCGGCAATAATATCTAATGTCCAAATTATAAGCATAGACTGAAACCAAACACAGGGTGACCTAACTACAAATATTATTATACCGAAATTATTTTACAAATTAGTTTTTAAAATCTACGGTACATATTCCTACCTAAAATAATTTTGTTTTAACGAAGAGAACGCTAACATTGTATCAATGGTATAACAGATATATTTTAATAAAACAATTTTAGTAAAATCAAGGCACCAGAAAGTGCAATTGTTGAAATCCCAATACTCGACTGAATTCCTGGCTAATTTTGTGTTGTATCGCTAAAAAAATGTTGTAGAAAGATGCCCAGGTTAATCCCTCGGTTGAATATTTCTTTAGACTACATAAGCCTGACTCTAGTGGGAACGTCCAGTAGCGGGTGTGTTACAAGTTGTTGTAACCACTCTTCACTTCATCTGGTTTATATGGGAATATTTAGAATCATTATCGTCTCATCGCCTTCCATTAACCCATACTTACGATTTCCTTTAATTAAACACAATTTGAGTTGTAATTCCATAAAATGTGAAAACACTCACATATTTATTCATATCGCGCTTACGGTTGCACTTGTTACAGATAAGAATGTTCTTTTGTTTGCATGAAAAAAATACCACATATTCAAATGTGTAATTTGTAAGTTCTTCAATAATTATGTATGTATGTATGTCACTTATCTGCGGATATGCTTGTACATTTAAGTAATTCTTCACTTTATTCCTACTACAAAAATTCTTGTTAATACTCCTTTCAATTCGTGGCTGATTTTGTTCAATAGATATTGATTGATGTGTCGTTTATTTGTTATGTAATTTATTTTAATTTTTAATTTTCAAATTTTCAATTTCTTAATCGGTTTTGTATATGTAACTATATGTTTTTTAAGACTTAATCGGTTTTGTATATGTAACTATATGTTTTTTAAGACTTAAGATTCGATGCACATGAATGAGCCCATTAAATATTTGAGTCTTCTAAATGCGTTTAGTTTATATGTATGTATGTATTGTTGTTGTTGTGTAACTATACTTTCTTAATTATGCGACAGTTTGTGGTAGATGTAAATAAAAATGCATTTTTTTTTTTTTTGGTTTTTAGATGCCGAAAAAATTTGTATGTGTTGTGTTTTAATAAAGAAAAAAAGCAATTTGTATTTATAAAATGTAAATAGTGTATGCATGTATATATGTATGAATGTAAAAAGGAGTAATTCATAAGCTTAATCCTCGTATGGAAGCAGAAACTTAATACTATCGTAAATAAAGAATACAAACTCATTAAATCAAATAAGAACAGTTGAGTCGACTTTAAAATTTGTTTTTGTTTTCGCTTTTTGCTTTTTTTGTTTTTTTGTTTTCTCATAATCTTATTGATATTAGATTATTAACAATCGGTGTCATACCAAGCGGCCAAGTTGTTGTTGTCATTTGGTGGAGTCGGCATTGCATCCAAATCAAAATTCAAGGCCCCAGCATCGATCTCACCGACATCCATATCCATAGAATATGGTGAAGTTGGTGCACCGCTTGGTGGCACACTGTTACCACCGCCGCCACCACCGCCAACTGGGCTGCTTATCTCCAAGCCTTGCATTGAATCTATTGGTAAAGTATCATATCCTGTGGGGAAAAAGAGCGGCATAGTGTGTGAGTATACAAATATTGTTAAAAAATTTACATTAAATTTAATTTCACATTTTTCTATACAAGTGGACTTGGTTTTTTGGTTACATAACAAACTCATGCAAAAATCAGGTATCATTTGCGTAAAATATAATTTGATTTCATCGTAAAAAAAATATAAAAAAAAACAAAACAAATCAGTTCAAGTATTTTCATGCAATTTTACAAAAACACTTTGGGATGAAGTCTTATTATATTTAGATCGTGTGATGAACTGTTAAAATGTATTGGAAAATATTTTCATGTACATATGTAATTATTTTTGAACTCGGAATGTTTTAATGAAAAATTTGAATTTGTTTGACAACTAGCAACAAGAATTATCACTTCATTTGGCTTGTGACTTTGAGAATAGAATAGTTGTTGTTATTGTTGTAGCAGCATAAAACATTCTCCAAATAATTTTGAGAATTGCTGCCGGTTTGACAGCCCTTGACCGAAAAGAAATCCGGGTCCGTTCCAATTACGTAGAACGAATGTCTTGCGAACGGATAATAGTGTTCTTCCCTAGTGGCTAGTGATCGGTAGTTATATAAAAAACTTAAGTATTGAATTCACATCAACACATTATTTTTTTTAATTTATAATTTAATTGCACATCCTTTTCTTAATTTACAACTTTTATTTTATGAAAACCCATTACAGTATAAAAATGGTGATGTCAATTATCGATTAATCATCAGTAATCGATTGAGCTAAAATAAATTAAAACCAAATTTATTTATTTTAATGAATTCTGTGGGTTGTTTCTATTAAATTTAAACTTCTAATCGAATACTGTTTTAGATTTCGAAAAATTCACTTTCAGTGTAGATATTTTCAAAAAAACAGCAAATAAGCTCCTCCAAGAACTAAAACGAGTGTCAAAAAGCCATGCAAAACATGAATGCACAAAAATTGCTACAATTTAAGCACTAAGGGATTAAACAAATATATAATATACTTGTGTATATATGTATATAAGTATGTACACAAATTTCATTTAAAAAATTTAACAAAAACGTGTGCAAAAGTCAAATGTACACAAAATAAGACTGCAAAAAGACTAACGAAGAACTAAAATGCTATGCTAAATCTTTAAATTCGAAATCAAAGGAGGTAAATTAAAATTCAAAAATATTCGAAATAAATCTACTGCCAACTTACTACACACTAAATTCAATTTAAATTACATACCGAAAGTCTATGAAATTGGTAAATTATAAAACGAAAGCAAAAGTATAATCTCATAACGGTACGTTTGAAAAAAAAGCACAACAAATTCATTTTTGTTTTTTAGTCACCTATGTTGGGGAATTTGTCATTGCTTGTCGCGCTAAGCGTGTGCCATTCCTAAGCTGGTTGGCTGTTTCTTTGTTGATTTGGTTTATAGATTTCGAATGAGTAATCTTAGCTTTACAGCATTCGACGGGTATGCTACAGTTGTTTTTTGTTATGTACTTTTTCTTGCTTTTGTTTTCGAAATGCAGTGTGTACTTGTGCTTGCTCGCAATGCAAAACTTGTAAATCTTACTTGACTACGAATACTTTGAGTAAGGTATACATGTATACGAGTTAATACATTTTACTTAGCTTTCTATAAATTTTATTTTTCTCAACTTTTTGACTAAAATTTTTACGACTTTTTTTTGTTTCATATTTTATCTTTAAATTAATATTTGTTAAAATAATTATGTAAATTTTTTGGTTTTGTTTCTTGCTTTAAATTCGTTTATCGTTCAGAGATTGTATTTATTTTTAGTGATGATATATGTTAGGCTGGCTTAACTGTTTCGTTTTAGTATCAGATTTAGATTTAGATTCAGATTTAGCATAATCATTAAGTATTTAATAGGCATTTTAGTTTACATTTATTAACGAGCAAGCAAGCGATCCGTTGAGAATTAGCGAGTAGAGTAAACGAGCGAGCGATCGAGAGAGAGAGAGAGAAAGAAAGAGAGAACGTTTGGTTAATTCTTCGTTACGATATTATTTGCACATTTTTTACGTCTACTTATTAGGTAATTGAATCGTTTGCTTAAAACTTTGCTTTGTTTGGATGAGTGAGTTGGTGAATGGATGGATGTTGGTTGATTGGTTGGTTTTACACTACACTACTAGCTTTGTGAGAGCGTACTTCTACATGGCAATACATGGCATGGTAAAGCATGGCATGAGTGAGCATAATTGGCATATGAATTATTATTAGTTAAACCCTTTCTAAATTATGCATACGCACTAATTGTTATATGATTATTTTAATTGTATTGATTAATAACTGAAAAAATCGTGGAAATCAACTGAAAATATAGAAATAATGGAGATAACGCATTTAACTTTGGGATGATTGAACTCGGATTTTTTGAGGGAATTGCAATACTACAACTTGCGTTGGAATTTGTAACGTGGTTTAGGATGCATGGATGGTAACAAGCTTTTATTATCATTATTATTATCATTTTTTTTTTTTCAAAATATTATTACGGGGATTAAAAAAGCACATTGAAGTGAAATATTTATGATATGAAAGCAGAACTTTACGAACTTTAAGCATATATTTTGAATTTTATATTTGATGTATACAGCGCAATAATCGTAATTTTAATATTTTAATTTTATTTATTTAATTTTTAATGACTTTTTTTTTACTTTTTATTATTATTTTTTAAGATTTTTTTTGCTAATATTATTAACTGTATTTTAAACTTTTACTATTTTTTATTTTATTTTTTATGTATTTTATTTATTTATTTATTTTTATTTTTTTTTAGATGTCTAGAGCGCAATAATCATAATTTTTATATTTTAATTTAATTTATTTAATTTTTAATGACTATTTTTTTAATTTTTATTATTATTTTTTTAAGTTTTTTTTCTAATATTATGAACTGTATTTTAAACTTTTACTATTTTTTATTTTATTATTTTACTTTATTTATTTTTTTTTTATTTTATTTATTTTTCTATTTTATTTTTTATGATTTTATTTTTTTTATTTTTATACTTATATTTTTAATATTATTTTTTTATGAATTTTATTTATTTTTTTATGTATTTTATTTATTTTTTATTTTATCTTATTTATTTTTTTAATTTCATTTTTATATGTATTTTATTTATTTATTTTTTTTTGTTTTTTATTTTAATTTTATTTTTTTAATTTAATTTTATTTTATTTTATGTATTTACATTTTTTTATTACTCTTTCTTAATACATTTCGACATTTATCTTCTTCAATGTAGGCAACAATTAATACCACTGAAAAATATCAAAATCATTGCTTATTTTTAAAATATAACTCTAAAGTAAAAATATTTCACTTCGTTGCCGAATATTCAGGATCAAAACTGTGTGTATATTCATTAGGTTTAACGCATATTTAGCAACGGGTTTGTGTGCATTATTTTATGTTACTGTGCTTTTCCCGAATTTCGGTTGATGTGAAGCAGTTTTTTCAAATATTTTTTTCTTATTTCTTTGGTATTTTGATAAAACGTCAAACAAGCTTATACTATATAAACTCCTTACAAATTGTTTATAACATTCAATTAAACGGGGTTTGATGATGATTATGGGGTAATTAGACGTTTACTGAAATCTGGCAATGTAATGTGTGTGAGTTGAAGAAAATGTAAGAAAAAAACAATTTCTTTATATATATATTTTTTTTTTGGCAGCTTTCAAACGCAGTTACGCAATTACGCTGTTAATGAATTTTGATATTTTTTAGTAATTCGTAATTCGTATTTCTTCGTGTCGTATTAGTTTGACGAACGTCATGCTGTTGTAACGAATTTTTGTTATTTACGAAAACAACCGCAATTTAACGGAAAATATTGCAACTTGTATTTTTATTTAATTTAGTTGTTGTTTTTTTTTATTTGTTTGTTTTTAGTTTAACTGGCGAGAGGGTCTGGGAACTCATCATACATACCTTGTTGGAATGCTCGACCTCCATGTGAGCTGTGCACACTCGGCGGGCCCTGCCCGTATAAACCTTCATATGCTTGTTCGGGTCCAAGCATATCCTGTGTGACATTGCGAAAATTGCAAAAAGTTGTTGTTGTTAGGATACAAATGATTTCCAAGGATGTGCAATTGGACAGGTGTTTTGGACAAGGTTGTTGTTGCAGTGGTGATATTTTTTTATTTTTTCAAATTTCATTAATTGTTTTGTAGCGATGGTAGTAGTGATTTTCGTGATTTCGTTTATGCGAATTTGTTTTGAATTTGCATCGTTTTGTTTTTAGCACAAATTTCGGTGTTTTGTCAACATAAATGCAACGGTGTGGTGGTAGTTAGGTGAACGGTTGTTTTTTGTTTTTGTGATTTGTGTATTACAAACGAAGTACATAAAAAAAGAACAAATAAGAAATTAAAATTTATAAATTAATTAATAAAAAAAGTATAATTAATTTAAAAAAATATGATTAATTAAAAACAAATTAATTTAATTAATAAAATAAAAGCTAAATAATTATTGCAAAACCAACAAATAACTACGCTATGCCAATGAAACTATAGTGGTCCTGTAAGGATATTTTTTAGTGGCTCACTGTTAACTTAAGTGCTTTGGATTAGTAATTTAGAAAGAAACCATGAGGAAGGTGTCCGGGCTTCGAACCTTAATTTTAGAAGATTAATATCTAAATATTTATCTTCTATATGCATTTTTACTAGCCAATTTTTCATATAAAAGTTAAAAAAAAAAATATTCATAAATTCACTAAAAACCGCGACAGTGAACCTCTTTGTGGACCGCCTATTACTTGCGTGGGATTTTATTTATAATTTTACTAAAATGTTTTCTATTGTTTAATGAAATAAAAATCATAATTTCCAAGCACAATCGCTTACAATATGTATATTTACAGTTTCCGCTATGCGCTAAGTAAATAAAGTTACTAAACAAAATGTATGTTGAAGTGAAATAAAGAATTGTGAACTGGGGTTATATTTATTTATGTAGGTATGTATGTACACAAGTAAACAGTTGTAATACTTTAAATACGCATACAGAGAGTTTTGAGCAGACCAATTCGTTCGAGTTTTGTTTTTGTTTTCTTTAGATAAGCTTACATAGAGATTAGCGTCTAATTTACGCTACGCTAGTTGAGGGGTTTCGATTTTTTTTCTTTTTCTTTTACACGCTAAAAACTCACAAAGGGTGCTACAGTGCACTGAGTTTACACTGACGACTCACCTGTAGATCCGGACCCATGCCTAAATCAGCATTTCCCCACATATTGTTGTCTTCGCGCAACAATGAATTGGTTAATTCAATAGAAAGACGCTTCTTGTAATCTTGTGGCTTGTCCTCGCTCATGCGGAACAGCACAGCGGCTGCATAGGTGGCAACACCTTCATTGCGCGAGTGCAATAGATCAGTGAGCGGGCCAGTGGCGCCCTCTTGCTCGATCATTTCGGCGCCCTCTTTATCGGCGGCCAACTCACAGAGTACGCCGGCGGCTACGCGCTGCAAGAGACATTAGAAATAGATAACTGTGCTCCAAATGCAATAGGCGCATTGTGGACTTACCTGTATATTTTCAATTTCGTTAAAGAGTAAACGCACAAATATCGGTATGACAGATTGTTGGCGTATCAAAGCGCGATTATGCGACTCACGTGCTAAAATGTGTAGAGCACCAACAGTGCCTTCGACGATCTCCTCCATGCGAACGCCGTCAGCGTAAGCGGTTGGCTGTTGCGAACCAGTCGTGGCAACAGATGAACGTTGCTGCAGGCAAATAAAATAAATTTTCGTTAAATTTAATATTTTCGGCAATTTCTTTGACTACTTACACGTTCAGTGTCCTGGAATGCGCGCATTAGCAAGCGCACCAAATTGTGTATGGCACCATGTTCGCGCAGTGGTGCATGATTGGCCGAGCACAAGGCCAAATTGCGTATCAAACCGATGACGGCCTTGATGAGCGGCCAACGAGATGGTGGATGCAAGAGCTTCACAATCACCGACAGTCCGTAGTTGAGACGCACGGCGTTCTGTGCCGATTCCGAGTCCACGTGACGCGAAGTCAAGTGACGCAGAGCGCAAACAGCTGGCTCGGTGATCTCTTCGCGGTCACCGGCATTTATAATGGTGCGTACGAGTGCGTCGACACCACCAACTTGACAAACGATGGCTTTGTTTCGTTGGTTATTGCAAGTTAAATTCGAAAGTATGCCAGCGGCACAAGTGACAACATTGACGTCCGTCGAGGCTAGTACCTGTACCAAGGATTGTAGTAGTGGTTCGAGTCCATCTACCTTGGTGGCTGCATCGGACAGATTACGCAATGTCCACAAACAGTTTTGCACTAAGCGTGGTGACGGGTTGGCTAAATGCATAGCCAAAGCTTGCATGCCACCAGCATCAACAATGGCTGGCTTATTGCTCGAGCATACGGAGAGTACCTTCAGCACACGCGAAGTGGTCCACAGCAACTTCTCATAGTCGTACGAACGCATTATGCGCACCAACTCATTCGGACCGCCCGAAGCCAGTATGATCAATTTGCTCTCCTGATTGCCATAGGCCAAAATTTGCAGGCAATCTGTAACTATGGCTAAGAATTTCACATTATTGCGCTGCAATAAGGTGACCATCTTCTGTAGACCGCCAGCCAGGCGTACGGCCATTTTCGAACCATCTTGATGCAACAACAAATTATGTAGCGTGGTAATGGCGTAGAAGAGCACACTCTCAACAGGTGATGAGAGCAATTTCACCAAAGCCGGTATGCCACCACTTTTGAAGATAGCCAGCAAGCCCTGACGATGATGTGACAAATTGTGTAGCGTGCCAACGGCAGCTTTGGTGCTCTCCAAATCATTACTGTTGGAAATAGCACGCACTAGAGCGGCTACCATTTGGGGACTATTCATGATGGCATGGCGCGAAGCCTCTTTCTTCGACAATTGGTGTACCATCATGGCGGCCTGTGAGACGACCACTTGATCTTCATCATTCAATAATTTTATCAATTCGGGTATGGCACGTGTGGCCAACTCGGCATCATCCTGGTAGTTGATCAGATTTACTACGGCATGCTTTAGCATTTGGGATGGCTCCGACAAGCGCTGCACTGCAGTGGGCTGTTGTGGATCGAACTGTGTCGATGGTATTTCGATGCCCTCCTCCAATGTCTCGGGGAACATGGCGGCGCGTACACGCTGCGAACGTGTTTGGCTCAACTGTTGATTCATATCATCCACCTGCTCTTGGGTGAAGTTCTGCGGAAAGCCAGTATCCAAATCGAACATAAGTGGATCTCCCTCCATTTCTTCATCCTCTTTGCCCGACAACGATGGTACTTGTGTGACCGCACCGGAATGAATACCAGAATCGCCGAGATACGAATTCTGCTGCCACATTAATGTTTGCTCCTTGGCCGAGACCATCGGCGGCAGGTCCGGAGGATTGTATTGATTGTTATGCGACACTGAAATTAGGCGGGCAAAAAGGAGAAAGATTTAAATTACAAATTTTAAAATAAATTATTAGAAAATCTATTATAATTTTCATATAATAAAAAAAAATATATATTAAAATTATACAAAAAAAAATAATAAAAAAGAAAATATGAAAAATAAAATATTAAAAAACAATTCAAATATTATTTTATTTCAAATTCTTTGTTATAAATTTAGTTAAATCCTTAATGTTATTTAAAATAATCCTATTCATGTCCTGCTTATCTCTGTCATTCTAAATTAAACAATGTCTAATTGATGTGCACGCCGAAATGTAGGCAACACTTGATTGATAAATTTAGTTTCAGAGCATCTCAAGAAATATTTCTAACGAAACTTATTTGAACATGTGATAAATAGGCAGTGAGCAGTTCGTTAGGATTAAACATGTACCTTTCGGACTTCATTTAGATCTATGCAACCGATACGGAACCGGAACAGTTTAATTGTTTGCATTTTAAGGAACATTTTACTTCGCTTAATTACTTATTATACTGCAGAATCTCGCAAAGTGAACACATTAAATTTCTAGCAAGAAAAATTAAAAGAAAAAAAATTACAACAACAATAAGGTAGAAATGTGTAGGCGCAGTCACTGACACTTCTTCAACCAAACTCACATAGGTAAAATGCGAATAGTGTGAATGAGAGCATTATTTTAAAGTAAACTAAATGACCGGAAGGGCCGACTGACTACGGATATTACGACACATTGTCACAAAATGACAACGAAAGGAACACAACCAGCATTGACATTAAAACATTACAAAGCGCGGTGACAAGAACTCGAATTACAAAGCAAAAAGAATGCAAAACAACGGTAACAGATATGTTGACAGCATTGCTACACACAGACATAAACAATTTTTTCTTAGGAAAAAGTTAAGAAAAAATATATAAAAATATGTATGTAAATATTAACGGTAGAGTACACCAAAGTGCATTGGTCAGGTTGGTTTGTATGTGTCTGTAAGTAAGTGAGCATAGCCGGCAGTCGAGTCGTCACACTTTGTTAGTATGACAACAGTTGCATTGTGCTGACAAAAGGTCTGGCAACCGCACCGCCTACTGGCAGCCCACACCCCAAACGTAACGGGGGTTGTTTGCAAGGCAAGCGAGATAAAAAAAATTAATCGAAGTAGAAGATTTGGCAGCGTGAAGCTGTGTACATTTTTAAGCGTTTAAAGTGAACAGCGCAAAATTATTGCAATGATAATGATGATGACGATGATTTTTTTTCATATTCGTTATGATGTCTCTCGCTAACCATATCCAAGGCCTTGTGATGTTCAAACACTTGTTCAGTTACATTTATACATATTGAATTGCCATCAAAAGAACAATTTTGCTGATGCAAAGCCATTTGTGCGCATATAAAGTGTTTGATGATGATATTGATGCTGTCAGACATATTGGTCTGCTGCTGTTCCAGACACTTGAAACGAAGGAAAATCTTTAAAGCCAGACAGTTTAAAATTCAACGATTCATACAAATGAATGAAACCACAACTGTAAAAAGGACGCACCGTTGTGGTGTGGTGATGTGAGTGTATATCGAGGGCATAAAAAAAATTGCGACAAAAGTATGATTTGTGTTATTGAATTTTAATGGACCCTAAAAGCTCACAAATGTTTTTTTTTTTACTTTTTAATATTCTTAAAAACACACAGAAGAGATAATGATTATTAAAGAGTAAACTTTTTTCTAATTTAAACATATTACATTTCTAATGTATTTTATAGTGCCAGGTCTAATAGTGTGTTGTAAAGTTTATCGTTGTCTCTTAACGACTTTTGAAATCTTCTGTAGAAATTTGATGTGCCAGAAATATATTAAACAAATTTCTATATGCTGTCTTTAAAACTGGTTTATTCATATCACTAGGTTGTGAAATTATTTGAATTGACTTAGTAACAAATGGCATTAATCAAAAAGACCAGGATTAATAAATATAAGAAGCATTCCATTCTACAAAAATTGGAGAGTCGGAGAATCAGATCAGCAATTAGTATAAATCCCATACAACAACAATAAAAAAGTAATTCTATTTACTAAGCTTCACTACTACTCTCTTATATTAACTCAAGCAGAATAATTTTGTTCTCAAATCTAAAGTATAAATGAATTTCTAAATTGATGTATCCAAAAGGAAGGACGGAAAATATTTGAGAATATGTTAAGTCAAATTAAAAGCATTAGCTAAACAAATTTGTCGGTTTTATTTATTTAAATGATTTTTATTTGGGGTATAAATGCTTACATACATACGATTATGTACCGGCAAAGTTTACCAGCCACCAATCAGGGTAGAAACGACAAATCAAACATGAACATACTAGATGCATGCGTATGTATGTGTAATATTCAACTCCAAAGGCGGAAAACTATGTGAATACAAAATGGGTAAAAAAAATCCTATTTATGTATGTACGTATATAGGACCACCGAAAAAAGTGGCAGCAAAAAGCAAACACTACGGCATGTCAAAAGCGCAGACATTGCAGTGTGAATGGCCAACAAGGATCTAAAGAGCGCACAATGTAATATATAGGCATAAGTTTCCTTTGTATACTCCAGTTGAGGCTGGCAATGCGCCTTCATCAAATTACTGGCATAACAAGAGCACTTCAGCTGGCTTAATGATAGCTTGGCAATAAAGAAAATTTTCCAACCGACATATGCCACCCAAAGCACTTTTAGACTCATATGCAAATATGTACGAAGATTTCAGAATTGTACGCGTGCATGCGCATGCATTTCGCTCATTGACAGTGGTTAATTTAAAATGTCTGCTGGCAAAAGTCCACATCAATTGCCTTTGAAATAAAGTATTGGCACAAATTCACATCGAACTAAAATGGGGGTGGCACGCACACATGCACTCACGTACATATGTATCCTATCCACTTCTGTGCTCGTGTCAAGTATAAACACAGTTCCACCAAACGTTGTTAAAAAAATGCGTTTGCAATATTAACAAGTAGGCGTATATATATATACATAATTTATAAGAACTCCGATATATTCCATACTGCACTTTTAGAATTTATAAGAACTGTGTGAATGTTTGAGCACTCGCGTTTTGTCGTATAAAATTTAAAATTTTCACACATATGTTGTTAGCATACACATGCATATATTTAAGTGAAATATATATGATTGGAGGAAATAGCAACACATGTTGAATACTTGCAATACTTTGAAATTAATACATTTTCTTCTTTGAAATTAATACATTTTCTTGAAATATTAAAATACAATATAAAAATTGTATATTTTATCACATGAAATAATAAATTCCAATCTTTACTGTATCTTTTATATATTTTTTGTTACATAGGTTAAAGAGAGATCTTTTAGCCCTTAAGACCATACTCAATGCGTGTTGCTGCTATTTTCATGAACGAAACTGTCCATATTGTAAACACTACAACCCTTTTTTATACTCTTCCGGAAAACAAATTGAATGTGTAATCAATTTAGTGACTTTTTACTTATAGGGATGTAATATCAGCAATTTCTAAAATTATCTTTGAAATACATATAATGTTTAAGGGAAAACCCTGTGATTGACCGCCTGAGAGATGCCAAAAAGGTAAACAATATACAAAGCAACAGGAAATTTGATTAAAATGTCTATTTTATTCTAATTGAATGCACATCTCTTTAAATGTATTTATATACGCATGTTTTAAATAACTATCACAATGTAAGTACCATATATATTTTATTAGAATTACATACACCTAATCCTAAGCCTACAGTTAGGCGTTTAAAGTTTCGATAATTTTTAACTTACTTGTACGGTTTTGCGCTGGCATGTAACTCATCTTGGTGATTTAGGAAGAGCACACCACACCTAAAAAAAAGGTAAAAATAATTTACATTTAATAACATTAAAATTAATAATTATAACCATAAATAAATACACTATAAAACCCAAAAGGAATCATCCATCCACACTTTTATATACATTGGAACTTCTATAACTCGAAGATCTCCATAACTCGAACACTTGAAGGCCATTTTCATACAAATTTCCTTCCATAAATCGAACTTTGTGGTCAGGGCATAATACAAAATTTACTATCGAAGTAGAATTTTAAAAGAGTCCCTCTATATCGTACGGAGGCGAACAAAAAATATAATATTACACTTATAGATTTCATAAATCATCTAACAAAGGCATGGGATATAGACGCCAATAGCCAAACATTAGCAAAATGCAATAAACAAAATTACAGAAAACATCTTTTAACGTATGTCCATCAAAATTGTTGCGAAGTAAATTAATAAAACTGTGTATAAATCTTATTTTACTGCTTTTTGTTTTAATGAAAATTCTATAACTCAAAGTCTCTCTAACACGAAGTTGTTTGTGAATTATGGTGCTTCAAATTAGAAAAGTTCCACTGTATTTAGGAACACGTTTCACCGAAGTAATAACTTTAATTCACTAAAGTAGCTTTAAAAGCAATACTGTCAACTAATTTCAGCACCACTAAGGTATTTCCGTTTTCACACATACTATGCTAACATACTTGCATACACTTAATTGTGTATATGTGTATCCAGATATTTATTTTGTATTTTTGTTTATTGGTTTTAGCTGTATAATAATAAAATCTAACTCACTTTTACACTAATTGAAGTTTTAGCGATATGTTTGTTTATTGATGTATACAAGCCGACAACGAACTGCAGAGTAAAACACAAAAATGCCATAGAAGCTCAAAAGGCAATCGGTCCTTGCAAGACAATGAGGCAGGCAAGAATTGTGCACAAGCGCAGGTCAGCACAACGAAAGAGTTACCACCAATACGATTATATAAAAATTTTTACATTTCTTTTCATAAGAAAATCAAAGACATGCAGAAACGAGCATTTATAAATAACTTTAACTAAATATATTTAATTGAGAAGAATGTCAAAAAGTTTGTGTTTATATTATATCTAGAGTATGACATAATATTTATGGTTCGACATTATGTATGGCAACTCTATTTAAGACGGTTCATGTTAAAGAATAGTGCATACAGTAGTCAATCCATTTCTATTGTCTTGCATGGTTTTATTTACCTGCAGGAAATAGTCTCGACTTGTGGAACGTTAGTTATCTATGAATAACCTATGTAAAGAAATATGCAATACAGAATTACATAAATAAAATGAACTTTCAATCATAGCTTCCAGTTAGATTTTTCAACTTTTAATTTATCAATTGTAAACAAAATGATAATCCTCCTTACACATAAGCTTGAACTGATTAATTTTGTTTATAAGATGGCAGCGATTACTATCTCTTGTATTTTCAAGATGGCTACTATTCAAATGCAGTAAGACTTGCCGCAGGTTAATTACTATGTGTATTGTATTTCTTCTTATACAGGTAGAAATAGGCAAAGACCGATGTGAATACTAAATTAGACGTATATTTAACAAATAATAGCTGAGAGTATATTGGTTTTAAAATGTAAATACACAAAATATATTCCAAATCCATGAACATGTGTATTTATGCGTCATTATTTCAAAAATATAATGCTATATCAGCGAACTGAACTATTTAATACGTATTGAAGAAGTTTTCTCTAAAGAACTGCTTTTGGAATGTGTAAGAAATGGTGAATGCAACGTTTTGACAAGTAAAAACAAATATATGACTACACATGTATACATACGAAGCAATGCACCAGCAGAGGCAGCAACAACATCAAGTGCGAGACTTCGTTACACCTCTTTTATGCACCACACCTCCAGCTAATACACTTCACATCCAAATACCCAACTATTTACAAATCGATACAAAACGAAAATTCATATATTGCTTATCACATTTATTAACTTACCGCTTAGTTAATATAAGAACACCCTTTTTCACACTTTTCAATTAATTTAATGCACTTATTTATTATAAAAAACAAATTTTCACGGAGGAGAAAATTTTTGAGACAATACGAGTTCACGCAAACCACACGAATGGTTTGCTGAAATATTCAACGTCGCTCGTGAAAGTGCTGAATAGGTAGAGCTGCATTTACGCTGTTTATTTTGAGTTCTTATTAATATCGATAACTATGGTGTAGAAATATCGTTTTCATACAACTTTTCAGTCAAATTATTTTTTTTATAACTAATATTAAAAGTGTCGGTAAATAATATCAAAGGCCTTACAAATTTGATTAGATCAAATCATTTGATGTTTTGTTTATATTTCAATTACTTTTCTGATTTTTTTAATCCTTTGAATTCATTGTTCATTGAATTTTGTGATTTGAATTCATTGAAGAAATCACTCACAAATTCATTATACTTTTACTTTTATTTTTTCAAATACTTTTTCAATAAACAGAACAAATTTCCAATCATACTTATAATTTAACATAAGGTTGTCAAATATCTCCCTTCCGCTTTTTTGTTTTTTGAATTTCTCGTCTATGTATAAAGCGCTACAGAGCTCGTGTCTGACAATACTATATATCTTTGAAAGGTCTTGACATCACAGACTATGCACGACGCTATGCATGATTAATTTGGATATTGCGTTCAACAGTTATAGACATGTTAACATGGAGTTCACTAACGCCGAAATTCCCGCTATTTTAAATGTTTTCCTTCGTTAAAGGCAAAACCGCTAGAGAAACGTTCCGTGAGATTAATGGTGCTTTGGGGGATGGTAGTCTATCACTTCGAACTGCGGAGGAATGGTTTCGACGATTCAGAGCGGGTGAAAACGACACCATGGGTAAGCCAGCCGACGGAAGACCTGTGACGACAAATACCGATCAAATCATGGAAAACATTTAGTTAGACCGGCATGTGGCATCTCGTGACATCGCCCAGGAGATGGGAGTTAGTCACCAAACCATTTTAAACCATCTGCAGAAAGCTGGATATACAAAAAAGTTTGATGTTTGGGTGCCGCATGATTTGACGCAAAAAAACCTTCTGGACCGAATCAACGTCTGCGATATGCTGCTGAGACGGAATGAACTCGACCCATTTTTGAAGCAGATGGTGATTGGCGAGGAAAAATGGATCCCATACGACAATATCAAGCGAAAACAGATGTGCTAGAAGGGCGGTGAATCGTCCCAAACATTGGCCAATCCGGGTTTGACGGCCAGGAAGGTTTTGCTGTGTGTTTGGTGGGATTGGAAGGGAATCATTTACTATGAGCTACTCCCATATGGCCAGACGCTTAATTCTACCATCTGCTGCGAACAACTGGACCGCTTGAAGCAGGTGATCAACCAGAAACGTTCAGAATTGGTCAACAGGAAAGATGTAGTTTTCTACCAGGACAACGCCAGATCCCACACTTCGTTTATGACTCGTCAGAAGCTACGGGAGCTCGGATGGGAGGTTTTATCGCATTCACGATATAGCCCGGACATCGCGCCAAGTGATTACCACCTGTTCCTGTCCATGTAAATCCGACTGTAACACTTTTTATAAACCATTGAATAAAAAGCAAAAAGGCAGATATTTGACAACCTAATAATTCTTTTTTAATAGTAACATTCTTTCCATTAGTTCTTTTGATTTCAAATATAATGTCATTAATGTAGTTTTATTTTATTCTATTTAATTGTTTAAAAAATAGCACTACTAGAATCAGAGATCCCAAACAACCAATTAGTAGCATTGCAATTATGGACAATATTACACCTTGAAATTAAAGAGATAAATTGAATTTTAAAATGCGGGTCAATACAAATCAGTATAGTGTAGAGTATACCTTCTAAAACTAAAAATCCGGTAAGTGTCATCAATAGAGTTGAAAGTCCAATTCCCAACATTATCAAAAATGGCAGTAAAAAAGCCAAAAATGCTGCAACTATACAAATGGCTGTATGAGGGTTTCGGACACTCCATTGCACAAGCCTATCAATCAACTGATAACCACCAAGATCAAACATTACAAATGATATTACAAGCTTTAGCTGGGCCCCTATAAGTATAACCAATATTACATACAAGTAGAAAAGATGAAAGAGCATCAATAGAAGAACATACATAATTTCCAGAAAGCATCCAAAAGCATTTTTAGCAATAATTCTGAATCTTCAGTGCTTTCAGGAGCATCAGCTGCTTCCGGAGAGGGTGGTAACGTTTGAACTTTACATTCAACTTCCTTCTGTGGTAATTTCATCTTGGACGTCTTAAAGTTTTTACTTGAAAAAGTGTAAACAATTTATTTGTTTTTGTTTAATTAAACTAATTAGTTTGCGATGGACGTCTTTACCTTTTACAGAATATTTGAATGTGCGAGCATTTACCCTACTGTTATATTATATACTGAAACTGCCGGTTTTAACAAATAGAGTAGAGAAAAAGAAAACATTGATATTCCATTTACATTCATAGAATAACAAAAATCAAAATAATATAAACAAATCCGATATTCAGAGTTGCCTACAAAATCTTAGCGCACGTCTCTACTAGCAACGGATTATTTATAGTTGACCTTTAGTATCGATATATTTTTAAATATCTTGCTAAAGGGAACACTCATTAAAGACTGCTCCAGTAACCAGTCTAAGAACAAGTGGTTATTGAACGCCATTAAATAAATCAAGGGATGAAAAATCAGAATAAGGTACTTCCTTTCTGATGTAGATAATTTTCTAGAACAATAAAAACAACTTATTTTCCAGCAGAATACATACATATATTTTTAAGTGATACAGCTAATACATATATTTTGCATTTTGGTGTAGAGATGTTTTCACATTGATGGTGCAACAACTAAAGCCTGTTCATACTATATTAGACCAAAATACTTGCTGATAGCGATATAGCGATATGCGAGATTTAAGCTCTGTCTTCGTTTGGTAGCTTCGACCATATTTTGATAAAAATTAGTCCCGTAATAAGCATTACAGCGACCACTTTTAGAATTAGTTCGCGTCAAGATCGATGTAGATCTGTAAGCGGCACATACATAACTCCCATAAGACGTGTTTCCTTTACTTTGCCATCAGCATCCTTATCGTATTGAGTCATATATTGTTCCCCACCTTCTGGACCAACGGGAACAATTAACCGCCCTCCATTTGCCAATTGATCTAAAAGAGCGGTTGGCGTTACAGCTGCAGCTGCACCGACATGGATGGCATCGTAGGGAGCGTGTTCTGGGACACCTTTACGGCCATCGCCCTCTGGATATATATTTGTTAAAGATTTTTGCTGAAAAATTTATTTAAAGCTTTCTTATACTCACCATAAATAATCAGCTTTCCAGAATCTAGCATTTTTGGATCATCAGTGTGGAGATTTCGTACACATTGCTCAACAAGTTCTGGCTGATGTTCAATGCCGACAACTTTTGTATTGGGATCATTACCTTTCTCTTCTATATATCGCAGAAAGCAAGCTGTTAAATATCCTGAACCACTGCCAACATCTAAAACACGAGCGCCAGGGCGTAGGTGGTCACGCAGATATTCTAATGCGAAAGCATGCTGATAAAAAATATAAATAAATAAACATGAATAAAAATATGCATAAAAAATTATTGTTATTATAACACATAAATTTAAACAAAATTTTTATGAATAATAGTTTTACTAATTTACCATATGAGGAGCTGAAATAGTTACACCAAATCCAATTGACTGTGGCGCATCCACATACGGATTTCGTGGAGAGTAATACTTTCTGTCTGTTTTCATCATTGCTTGAGCTACTGTTTCAGTAGCAATGATTCCAAAATCTGCAACAAGTAGAATATACATATACAATGTATGTACATCCTAATTCCATAAATTCGTATTTCAAACTACCCCTCATTTTTCTAATTAGATCTGCATTGTCTGCACCAACTGAGCGCCAAGCCATTCTTCGAATTGCTGCGCTATGTTTTTCTACAAGTTTTTTAAACGTTTTTAATTTTAATATTTCAAAAGTAATGCGAAGAAAATTTTGCTGCTTGTTTACGGAAAAAACAAAGATGTGATTGACCTCGGGCTCTTAAATATCGATTGATTTGCATTTACAGTGATGCTCTCAAACTTTAAAATTTTTTATAAAATAATTTAAACAAAATCTGTTTTCTTTATTCTAAATGTAACGAAGTTAGTTATTCACGTTAAAGTAAAGCTATCTTTTATATTTTTTTTTTTTGTAAAATAATATATTAGTTTAAGCATTTGACATTTTTTGATAATTATTTTTAAGTTAAAGCTGTATATAACTTAATTTTTAATTTAAAATTTTTTAAATTGTTTTATTTTTAAAATCATATCCATTATTATATATATGTATTTCCAAATAAACTACAAGAATTTTAAAACTTATTCAACACTAAAGTCAGCTGTAAAACGACATTTTACTCCTTCTTTGTAGTGCTTATGATATTTTTATTATGTTTCTTTTGAAGTGTTCTTAATGAAACAATAACAACATTACAGTTCGAATTTTACAATCACAAATATATGCAATTTGCTTGACATTGAATTTTTATGTTTCTACCTTTTGTCTGAGTGCAATTTATATTAAGCCGGCAGGCGAAATTTGACGTGGTTTGTAAAATTAAATATATACATATATATTACAAGTGAATAAAATATGGAAGGAAAAGTTACCGTACTGACACCAACTAATCGGAGACAAAATGTAAAAGTTACACCTAACACAACCATTCTACAGGTATATTATTTGCAATCACATTCCATAAGATCCATTGCTCAACTAAAACATTTTTAGATTTTGGAAGAGGTCTGCCAAAAACATGGGTTAGACAGTCATGAGCATTGTTTAAAACATCATAATAAAGAGGTTGGTCTTACGCAAATGTTTCGGTTCAGTGGACTACCGAACAATTGCTTATTGGAGATGTCACAAACTGAACGCAGAAGAACCGAGTCAATGGTGAACATTTGCATACAATTAGAAGATGGTTCTCGTGTACAGGGTGAGTTTAAACCAAGCAATAGCCTCTGGCAGGTTATAGAAGAGCTTGGCTCCGAGGTACTAAAAACCTATGCAAGTCCAGTCGCAATTTATATGCGTCAAGAAATTATCGGAAAAGAACGTATGGCGGAAACAACTTTGAAATCATTAGGTATTATTGAGGGACGTGCTATGGTGCGTGTAATAGATAAAACCGCTGAGGATTTGAAATCGTAAGTGTGTAACAAAATTTTAGTTGAAATAATTTATTGAGCCTTTCACTTTTCCACAGTCAAGCTAACGTTTACATACCACCTACGGTTAAGGAAAAGCCAAAGGAAGATGAAGAAAAGGCAATAACTGCACAACCAAATGCTAACAAAGATGGTGGCAGTGGTGGTGGTGGTTTCAAAATTACAAAAGATTTAGTGCAATCTTTAAAGAAATCAACTTCTGATGCAAACACTGAAAATGACGCAACACTAGTAAATACCGCAAGTACAGCGCTGGCTAAAGAGAGTGAACCAGAAAAGCCGAAATATGACTGGGGTTCAGGTATTGGTTATTCCATACAAAGTTCAAGGCATGAACAGGATTCGGCGAAGGACCTCAACAATGATAATGAAGACGATCATGCCGAAATGGATATAGAACCCGAAATAAATATTGTAAGTACTACAAAACCTCAATTTTATATCAATTTTAATTATGAATTTTGTGTATTTAGATCGGCGAACGGAATGCAGTACTATATTCGCTTGACGCTACACAAACTCAAGCTGAGGAATTGCCAGATTCATTTTTCGATCTAACAGTTGAAGATCTTAAATTGGTATTACGTGATTTAAAGAAGGCATCCAGAGGTGAAGAAGATGCACCGCTACTTACGGAACGACTACGTCAATTGGAAGGACAGAAAACCATGTTAAATAAAATTGCGCAGTACAAGAATTGTGTGATAAGAATTCAGTTCCCAGATCGACTTGTTTTACAGGGTATTTTCAAGCCCATCGATAAAGTTTCAGACGTCATGGATTTTGTGCGAAAATTTTTGCATGACGATCGATCAGATTTTCATTTGTGTGAGTGTTTGTTATGCATTATTATTACTAGTTGGTGATATGGTGGCAAATTGCTATTGTGACAACAAAATTTTGTGTAAAATTAATGTGCTAATGCTACATTATTTTTATAGTTACCATACCGCCGAAATATATCTTGCCTTTGGATAAAACGCTGTTGGAATTGGATTTCGTACCTACCGCCGTTGTGCACTTTGTCTTCCAGGATAAAGAAGACAATACTAATGCAGTTGATACAACTGTGGAGCCAAAATATCTGAAGTTGGAGTTGAGGGAGCAACTAACCACTGTGGAGGGCGCATTTTACGCGGCAAATAAAATGCGGTAAGTATGTGTGATTAATTTCGATTGCGTTGCATATCTGGTAGTATTGGCTTTTAGTATATATTTAATATGTGTAATTTTTCTATTAGTTCAACGGTTGCACGTGCTACAAAACCGTCTGCAAACGATGTAAATGATGTATCACTGCAGGAACGCCGTAATACAGACACATCATTGGGCGCCATACCAAAGAAGCAGCGAAATGATAAACTCAACAATGTAATTTGATCAATATGCAAACTAGAAACACAATTTGTTTATCGGACCAGGGTTCATACTACTTGCTTATTTTGGATTTTATTAGTAAATCGATGTAATCTTTTTTTATATACATTTTACATGCATTTTCAAAATAATCAAGTATAACTAATTTTCACACAATAATAATATATATAATACAATATGTAAAATCATGATAAATCTGGCTTATGTATGGGATTGTATGGATACATTTTCTTGTTCGGATTTACAGCAAATTGCATTACAACTACATATAAATATATTTATATTACATGTAAATGTTTTTTTTCTACTTTATTTATTAATTTTTTGTTTGTTTTGTATAAGCAATTTTTTCAAAAAATACCACATTTTCTTTATATTTGACAACACCACGCCCTCAGCATAATTTAAAGTTTTGTTTAGTTTTTGTTTTTTGTTTGTATGCGTAGAAAAAAGTACACACGGAGTTATGAGGCACTTTCTGCTTTGTTCGATTTTTTCTTAATATTTTGCGCCTAATTTTAATTTGTTTTTATTCTATAACAATATACAAATCATAAATAGAATATATTTTTGAAAGCATTTTCTTTGTTCTTCTCGTTACCAATAGTATCGCATTTGTATAAAGTTTATAAATTATAACAAATATTAAAATAATAATTGAACAGCATAATAAAATACTTTGCGGAGAATCTCAGAAATTATTTATGAAAGCATCATTAACTTTGTGTACAAATTTTTTGTGTAGCTAAAACTTACAATTAATATTTATTTACTTTTGTTTTTTATAAAAATGGGAATATACAATAAAAATTAAATAATATAGGTACAATGTAACTGGAAATTGCTTTTCAACCAATTTAGTATATGTATGTATATATATGTATTTATGTATATCATAATTTTTTAATTGGCATTGTTCATTTCAACCATTTACAAAATCTTCCTTAAGGATAAAGCTTTTATTATACGAATCTGTACAATCGTATGCATACTATAGTACATATACAGTTATATATGTATGTTTATTAATTTAGAGCGCACAACTAACACTTCCAGTCAGCAACATACCTTGCGATCGCGACGCCGTTTACACAACCATCAAATATTTTCATTAATCAATACCACACTCTGCTCCTGTGCAATCGCCGCCAACTCCTTCAGCCATTCGTCAAGTAATACCGCACATAAGGCTAGATCACGTGTGCGTTCGGTGCCGCTTGTATTCGCTATAGCGCCCATAGATGAGAGCGAGTCCAATGAGACAGGTTCCGAACCGGTGCCGCCAAGCGTTGCGACACTACTATTCGATACGAGTGTTGTATATGTTGTATGCGTATTGTGCGTGTTGTTGGACGGTGTTGTGCTGCTCGCCAATTGGCTACTGTGCGCGCCAGCGACTTCATGGGATTGTTCAGCGGATTCCGTAGTTGAGGGTATCGTTGTTAAACTTGTTTCACGCGTGCTGGAAACGCTTTGCTGTTGTGTTGTTGTGCTGCTGCCGTTATTGGAGAAAGGTGATCCCGTTGAACCGCCTAAAATAAACCGGCGGGCGTTAAAATGATAGCGATATGTATGTGGACAAAGTTTTTTTAATCACGGGTATGTGCAAAAGTGGGAGATATTCGCAATTCAAATATAGTGATTAGTTAACAAGTGCAATATGAAGGTTAGAGGTTAGGCAGTTAAGCGCTATCAAAGATATGAGCAAAATAACAACAAACAAGTATATTATAGCTATTAAATATTTAAAAACAAATTATTAATTGAGCTTCAACACCAGAAAATATTGTAATTATTTTTTTTAGTTAAAGATTTCTACAAATATTCCAATTTTTTTCTAAAAAGAAAATTTACATGAGCTCTGATAATTCTTTTAGCTCTAATTTTATCATAATTGAAAATATATAGCAATAAACTAGAAGGACATGCATTATTAAATATGTAGTTAGTTTATAGAATATATTAAAAATTAATATTTTCAAGCAAGCACTACACTATTTTGAAAATTACTTTTCAGATAGAACACAAATTGGTTTATTATAAATATTATGGCATTGTAAATCAATAAATATCCACGCTAATTATTAAAGAATTATATCTGCTAAAGCTTCTGATTAAATTAAATATTTTAATTACTTTAAATAAACACCATCACCAGCTAAGTTATTAAGGCACTTAAAAAAATAGTAAGCAGAGAAACAATAGGATATTTACATTCCCACGAATGATTAGTAAAATGTTTGTATAAAATTAAATTAGAATGGCGAATGCCAACTTTTTCCCTACAATCGAATATAAATCACTGAATTTAAATACATTTTCGTTTTTGTTTTGCTTTAGAACATTTAAATCAATCTGGATGGAGTGCACTTCAAACTGTAAAGCAAGAATTTTGCGCATTCCCGCTATGTATGACAATTTGATAGGTACTGTAGTAAAGACAAACAATTCGTTGGTTTGTTGAACTTCAAAATTCAATTGTTTAACAACGCAAGAAAAATTCACAAAAGTAAGCAATATATATATACAGCAAATCATACTTGTACTAAACACAGTCTAACAAACATACACTACAAACACGTAAGAAAGTGAAAAGTATATAAAAATAACAAAATTGCGAACGTTTTACATAGGTATGCATATATGTACAAAGATAAATCACGTAATTTGTTGTTTCTGTGAAATATTTACCGGTGAAGAATGCGTAAATTTGTGATAAGCCAGATGAAGCTAGGAATTCAGAAAATACAAGAAATAATAAAAATAAGTAACTATTTTACCACTGGTATTTTGGATGTTCAAAAGAATTTATGTGTCACATAGGTGGCTTCACAAGATTCACAGTTAAATAAATATTATTAAATTAATATTAAAAATTGTTGTATTGAGAATCTCGTCAAGTCCCCAACTCAATATTCAAAAGTGTGCAATGTGTAAAAATGCATTTAATGTAGAATAAATGGAAAATGAATGAACTAATATTAAAAGAAAACACCAAGCCATATGGTGATACATTCAGTATTTTTAAATTAATTGTAAGTGAAAAATATAATGCAAATAAAACTATACATTCGAATGATAATGGAAATGAAAATAAAAAATTATGACTGAGATCCATAACCAAAAAAAAAAAATATAAAAAAATAGTAAAATTAATAGCGGTAATATGTAAAAAAAAACAAAATAAAAAACTTTAATTCCCATTAACAAAAAGTTATTGCGCTGCTAATTAGTTCAATTGAGACGCGGACAACTTTGTGATGTGTGCTGTCTATATGTGTGGCAAATATAACGTATTGTGTGGGCGTTTACAACTTACCGTTAGCTTTGCGACTAAACATATTCGTTATGGACTTGCTGATGCTTTTACGCTTATTATCATTACGACGGAAGGGATCATACGACGAGGAGGGCGTCACTTGTACCGGCGACGCTGATGATATGTTTGCAAATGTCGTTTGCTGACCGAGTCGTTGTTGGGGATGCTGTGGTGGCAGCGTATTTTTGGCGATATGCACTGGTGAATTGTCACTGGCTTTACGTACATTTATCAAGCGGAATTCACGATCAATGAGATAAGAGCGCGCCACGTCAACAATTTCAAGTGAATCCTCACACATGGGCAGTTCCGCATCGATTTGTTGCTTCAGTATGCGCAACATTTGGTGGAAAGATGGTGTATCCGAAGTAATAACTATATCTGGACGCAATAATATGGAGTGCACGAGGGGTAGTGGATAGCAGGAGAGACGCGTTATCAAACCAGTGAGATGCAGATTTACATATAACGTATTGCTGGTGAACGTTTGCAGTTTACCCCATATCGCATTTAAGAAGGGACCTAGAGGAAATAAGTTTTATCGTTTTAAAACAATTTTTGAATTTCAAATAATATAAGTTTTCATTTTTTCATACCTAAGCTTACTGTCCCTTGCGCGAATAGATCCTCCGAAAAGTCCAAGTCAGTGAGTAGTAGTTCGTTATTATTGCTGGAGACACGCCAAACTTCTCTTCTATATTGTTTTTGTAATGTGCCCAAACTATTGCCATTGCTGCTGCTGCTACCACTGTGGTCCAACTCACCATCACCCGTAATTGTGCTTACCATTTGCATCGTAGAATTGGCAGCCGAGTCATTACATTCGCCACCATCATCTTCCACGGGACGCCATCTGAACGATTCATAACCACTGGATTCACCAATGGACTGCAGGCTATCTGGTTGTGCTGATTTTTCCACTGCACCTCTTGTGCTCATCATAGCATTCGTACTATCAAAGACATGTGTAGCATCCGACAACGCGCCCACACTAAATTCAGTGAAGAACTGTTTTACCAGCTCCAATGTTTGCGCTTGTTGTGCGCGCATATTTTTTGGCGGCCACTTCTGATACTTGTAGGCATTCGTCCATTTGGCGCAAGCGTTCTTGCATTGTGCGATGCGACAGTGCGCTTCGAACAGATACGCATGAAAGTTGGCATAGAGACTTGTGCCCGTATGCAGGCCATAGTAGTTCCAATTTGCGCCAATTGTTTTACTCATTGTCGACGTGGGTGACGGCAGCGCTGCGTGTGCCGGTTGTGTGGTCACGGTGTCGCCCAGTGATTTGTGCTTGGTCAATTCGCGTGCGCGTTTCATTACGTCCGGCGTTAGGTCTAAAAAGAATTCGACAGTATTTATATAAGGGTCGATCTTATTGATCTTGTGTCGATGGGAAATCGGTACATGCTTGCCGGGCAGTATGTACTTCAGTAACAGTTCCAGCATTAGATCCTCACAATGCAACCCGATCAATGTATCGAACAACGCCATGGTTACCATACATAAATTCGCATCCGTCGAGCCCAAACGGTCGATTAGTGTGTCTAATATGCGTTCACCATCGAATTTTTCCGTGTCCAAAAGGAATTTAACAAAAGCGCGCACTAAACCTGGTTCGGTGACGGACCTGAGTATGAGGTCCAAATAGGACATTGCCGATATTTGTGATTCTATGTTTGTCTGGAAATGTTTGCCTTTCAATGTCTGTAAAAATTATTAATGAATTGTTTCGATTTTTCGCTTGGTGTTGATTAAACTTATAAAAGTGAATAACATACATAAGATCACGGCGGAGTTAGCAAAGTAAAAAAAATTAAATGAATACAAAAAGAAAATATAAGCAATGAAATTGATGTGATTAAAAACACTTTACATTGAAATAAACATTTAGATAATAAAAATTAATTTTTGTCTTGTTTTTTCTTAGTAACTCACAATCAACATTATAAAATAAAATTTATTGCTTGACAATTTTGTTTTTAACAGGGTGAGTCACATACAAAAAATTCAGCAAATATTTTGTTACAAATTTGTACAGCAAATGTTTACATATATTTATATATTTGTATGTATATACAATCATAGGTGAATTCTGCCTTAAATATATTTACTTAGAACCAATAAGATAATAAATTGTAACACAAAGCGTTACCTAACATACATAAAAAGTAATAAAATTGTTCATGAACCAACACCACAGACAAATCGAAGACAATTCGACAAATGTGAAGATAGAACGCATATGCTTACCTGTAATATTGCCGGTCCCAGTACCGGCACAATGAAGCCCTGATATAGAAAATCGAGCAACTGATTCTTTATCATCTCATGCGCCACTTGCACCACGGCGTTGCAGAACTCCAAAGCATTCATAAACAATGTCAGTTCGGGTATTTCCGTCACATCGTCCGGCGTTATACGATGCCAATCTATAGAGGTTATCTCTATGGAGTTCGGTAGGCGTGAATACAAGCCGCCTAAGCCGGTCACCAATAGCGGGCACATGGATGAATACTGAGCAATGTAGGTGCCGACATTCGAATTTTTCTGCGACAGTGACATACACAGCAATAGTGCATCGCGCGCCTGATGACCGATGCTTCCCTCACGATGGACGTATGGTATAAGTAAGGAAAATATTATGAAACTGTAAAAAATATAGAAAAATAAAAGTTAGCACTTAAAAACAGTAAATTAATTGAATATATTTACTTCGTGCCAGAACTGCTTCTGTTTGTGCGCTGTAACTCTTCACCACTGGTTGTTTGTTTGTGCTGCTCCTGTTCCGCCGAGAAAAAGAATAAGTCCAGCAGGTGCACATTTTGCATTAATACTACACACAGTTGATTGAGCAATATTACTAAACGTTTTTCCAAATCTGGTGGAAAAATTTCACCTTGACTTGAGGCGAGTATTTTCAAAAGTGGCCTTAAGAAAGGCTCGTGACAGAGTAATTGATGTCGGGAGTGACTAACAAGTAGTTCATATAATTTCAATTGTTCCAAGCGTACTGCATTAGCATATCGTCCCGTTGTGCAGCCCCATTCATATAACTTATCCAGTAGATTTTCACTCAACATGTATTCCAAACATGGCGCAGGTGGTGGTGCTGCATCAGCGGTAGGTAATGTAACTTTGTTGCAATGATGTAGTTCCACCAGCAGCAGTGTCACCATAAAGTCTAAATGTGACACAACGCCTAATACATCATCGTGTGATGGCAGTCGTTGTCCGGGCTCTGAACGTTGTATGATTTCGTAGGCCTGCTGCCAATGTTTACAAAAACTATCGTAACATGCTCGTGGATCACAATCTGTTGCGGCGTCTATTGGTCTCTGCCTTAGCGCTGTGGCTGTGCCAGAGCCACTAGCACCATTACCATTCGCTGAAGAAAGAAATGATATACCATTTCCGTTGTTGCGTGTTAAACTCTGCCGCAGCGGGCTAGAACGTAGCCAACTCATTTAGTATGTATTTAAAAATTATAGATAATTGAACGCAGTAGTTGTCGTTGGCTTAAGATATCAACTTAGCCTCTGTTGGGAATTTCTTATCAATTTAATATTAGTCACAAATGTGAATAAAATTTTGCACTTGTGCAGTGTTTTTGTGTATTTGACGTGTTGTACATTTGAAAAAACTATTTAAATCTAAAAATAAAATGTAAATTATTAGTCCAATACTTTTAAGGAAAATTTTAAAATACACTTGTCAAGGTAGCATAAACATTTATACAAACACAGATACATACATTTACGCACAGTTATCATCCACTATTATCATTTAGTACAATGTTGATGTGGCCAGTATCGAATATGGATAGTACACCTTATTTTGATATCTATTTACAGTGTCATTACAGATATTTGCGCTTTGAAATTGTAGTTATATTTGAGCATAGCTTCATCAAGCAGCGTACTAAATCTTTATACACTGCCCCACCAGCCCCTCTTGATGTATCAAAATACTCCACCTCTATTATTCGCACTACACTGTGTTGTTTTTCTACAGCAGCATAACAATTTTTCGTTTATCTTTTCACTTGGGAAATCGCAAATATTTGTGCATTTTCGATAACGGACACGGGATTTGGTCCAAACAATATAATAATACAGTATTAAAATTTAATTAAAGTACGTTTTAAAACCATATTTATTACGAGCAAAATTTTAATCAACCATCCGAATAGAGGAAAAAGAAAGTCCGTGACTAAAGTCACTCGTTCACAATAGACTCTGCTGATTGGTTCTCGCTGGTGATGTACAAATATCAGTTATAAAGAAATTTTTTTAATTGCAATTTCCTAAGGTTATTTTGAATTATTACATTTTGTTTAAGATTTCATTTATTGTAGAAAAGCTTATCGGTTTCATAATTGCAAGTAACAGCAGGTTATTAGAACCTGAGATTGATCAATTGTCAACAAACAAATTCGATAGCAAACAAAAACAACGCATCGATATTTTCTCGATTAATACGCCAAACAGCTGATTTGCTTGTAAATTTGCAATTAAACGCCCACATACGATTGATTGTTATTTACTTCCGAATAAATGTGTTTGCCTCTATAATTTTATACGGTTAATAATTTTATAAATCAATAAGTTAAAGAACCGAACTGTGAGTTATAAAAAATGTCAAATCCTTTTGGAGAACCAGATGATGACGAATCTTGCGAAATCTTGGAAGGTTTCCTTTGCCCAATTTGTAGAGAAGATCTAAAATCAGCTGAATTCTTAACTGTGCATTTCGAAAGATCGCATGCGGAACAACAGGACGCACTTAAATCAGTTTTTAAAGACATAATTTCCAAGGCTAAAAATAAAATCCTTAATTTCGATGAAACATTTGACCTGTCCAGAAGCTTCGACAAAAATGCGACAATTAGTGGTGCCGGAAGTAGTGGCGGTACAGCAGTTAATGTTGCGACCAATGCAACATCGGGTATGGATAATAATGGGATGAAGATGAGTAATGCGCGCACACGTATGAATGTCTTCAATTTTATGGATCGCCAAGAAGTTGGTGCGGAGTATAACCATTTAGAGTATTTTCAATCGATAAGAAACCCACGACTGGAGCGATATGCAAGTGAAACGAATAAATTGATTATACGACTACATAAGTTATTAACAAATTTACCAATGGATCCAGTGCTGCGAAAACAACATGAACGGAATGTAGGAATTAATATTTAATTAGTAAATAAAGTTTATTTACTCATTATTAATTATGAATTTACAGATTGTTACATGGTTGGATGGAAGCTCAGTGAAATTATGCCCAAGTTGTGCTAAAAATTTCCACATTGCACGTCGCCAACATCACTGCCGTTTGTGCGGAAGTATTATGTGCAATGATTGCTCAAAGTTCCTTCCAATAGAAACTGCATGTAAGTAATTCATGCTCCTTGTTTTTATGCTAAAATTAATATTACGCTCATTATATAGTGCAACTGGCCAGTTTGGCTACGTCCCAAAGCGAAGCTACGAAAGAAGTGCAAAATTCAACTGAAGCTAATAAGTCAAATCCACAGCACCAAGGTATTCGTTCCTGTGATCATTGCTTGTGGCTTTTAGAAATTCGGCAAGAAATGCATGAAAGTCGTACATGCCGTCCGCTGATTTCTCAAATCTATGCCGATATACAAAAATTGCGCAAGAACGTGTTGCCCGACATAGAAATGTATTCAAAAATTGTATGCAGTCTGTACGAGGGAGAGTCAATCTTCACCATTGCCGATGCTAGTGCGTTAAGAGGGAAAATTGGACATGTAGCTGAAGCTATCGATTTGCGCAGTAAACGTATATTAGCTATACCTTGTCAAGAAGGTAGCCGAGAAGGGGCCTTAAAAAAATCAATACGTTTATCATGCAGTCAACTAATCAAAGACAAAATTCTATCGATACCACCGCTACCAGCGGAAGAAGATATACGAAAAATACAAGATCGCAAACGAATGGAGGCCGAGCAGCGTATTGAAACTGAACGGCGTCAAGCAATGGAAGCATATGAACGACAAGCGTTGGCAAACAACGCCAGTGGTACTCAAACTAGAGTAAATAACGAGAATGATTATGCTTACGGGGTAAGTTTTTGTTTTTAATTTTGTGGACTATATACTAATTGCTAATTAATTTTCGTTTGCAGTCTGATTTGCGTTCCTTAGATAATTGGTCGGCGCAACCAGTAAATATATCACAAAGTGAAGATCCGCTGATTGAACAAATAAATATTATTAAGGGCTACATAAAGCAAGCACGTCAAGAAATGAATTTCGAGGTAGTGGAGACATTAGAACTCAACTTACGAGAACTGCAACGGGAATTCTACGAAAGGCAAAGAGCTTCTAGAGAATTGCAGCAGGACGCCGCAAAAAGCAAAGAAACGACTTAATGGAGCATTGTAAAAGCATTAATTATATGTGTATAAATATCGTGACAAAAGGAGGTATCCTCAATAGGCTTACAATCATAATAGCATTGGTTATACATTAAACAACGCATATAAGGATAACGATATTGTTATTATAAAAAAGTAACTACATTTCTTTTATAATTTTATGACATAGCATGTTCACCTGAATTGGTATTTTTACACTAAAAGTGTAAAGTATTGTATTGTATTATAAGTATAAACGTGAATATGACGTGTCATTATTGAATATATTTGTCACAATTCCTTCACAACCATGAGATTTTGTCAACAATGTAATGGAATTGGCATTTATGCTGTCAATATGCTACACATTCCTCCTTCAATGAATTATTATTTTTAAATATTTTTACAATAATGTATACGTAATTTATTTTCGATAGTTGCTTTTATTATAATTTACTAAAGCATACAAAGATTTATATAAATCTACTTTCATGTTAATAAACTACAAAAAAACTTGTGCATTAAAGTGCGTGTGAAAATAGACGGCTTTTTTCTTAATGTTTGTAATGTTTGCAAAATTTAGATACCAATATATAGCAAATGCAATAATTTGTTGGTAAATGATTAAGTTGCTATTCAATAGCATGTTTTTGGTTCAAAATTTCAGTTGTATATTTGTTATTATAATATGCTTAAGCTTTCAGTCCATGAGCTTGTACTAAAGCCTTAACTTTCTCCACATAAGCATTTCTGGCGTCATCCTGGGATGTACCCTTGCGATTGTTCCATGCTTCCCACTTGGCTTTGCCCTTGAAGTCCAAGAAACCGGGTTTATCTGTATGCCACAAAAAAAAAAAGAAAAATTATTAATAGTACCACTTAAAATATAGTTTCAAATACATGCATATATATAAGAGATAAGAACCGATAATATTGCACTGAAAACTTGAGTCACGCCATATGCATTTGAGTTTAACAAATTTTAAAGGTACAGAGAAATGTATTAGAAATAACATCATAAATTAACATTATCAATTTACTAGTTTAATCGTAATAGCTTTAAAATTACTAGAACAAGATAAGAATTATAATTACTATTTACTATCAATAGTTATTGAGGCCCTGGGTTCCACCTAGGAACTTTGGGAAAATATATATGTATATGTAAATGTATAAATTGACATACCTGTATTGCAATCTCCTACTGTTGCCTGTTTATATAAACTATACAGTTCCAATAAATCATTGTCGGATGGTGTAGAGCTGAGGTTCTTTACATTCTCAGCGGCTTTATCAAAATCCTATAAAGAAAGTTACAAGGTCAAAGTTTAAACAAGTACAGGTTGTGGCTATGCAAATCAGGCCATAATTGGCCGCACCCTGTTAACCGTTAGTATATTTACCTCTTGGCTGGCCATTTTGAAGTCTGTTAAATACTTTGTAGAACTTGAACTGCAAAAAAATATTATGAATTATTAGCAACAAATAATGTATATATATTTTCACTACTTATATTCGTACACGTATAAAAAATGTACCTGCTGTGAGCTTAACGTCTGATGTATAATTGATAAGTGAATTTAGCCGGTGAGTTCTTTCCCATGTGTGTGAATTGGACAATGCAGCCAGATGAGTTTTATAAGAATTTACAAATTCTAAGCGTTAATTAAAGTAAATATATTATAACTGAATAGTAGATTCTTGTATAATATTTAAACAACTTTTGAAATTATTTCTTTACAAATAATAGTAAAATTTAACAAAAAAATAATATCTATCGAATTATGGATCTGAATTTATTTTACTGGTTAAAATGCAACACTGCAATATTCTGAGTCAGAGCGAGAGCAGTATATGACTGCGAATGAACTCGATAAGGAAATGAATGGCAGAAAAGAAAAACATTTTTTAAGGAAAAAGAAGTAAACGAGTGATTATTGAATGAAGAGTGGTGAATAGGAATGTAATCTGTATTATTAAAATAGTAAAAATAATTTGTGTCGGAATTGATTACTAAGATTGATTGTGAAGAATTATAAGATAAAATTGGAATATTTCCTTTAAAAGATAATATATTCGTAAAGAGAAGAATAACAAAAAGTGGCAGAGCAGTATTGAGTGCCAGAGATTTTGAAGTAATTATAAGTAAAGGAAAATTGCTGCAAATAATTGCTCCATAAATTGCACCTTTGTCCGGGTAGAGTTCGGTTTATAAAAACGGGGTAAACGTTCCATTTCTGCTGAAGGTTAACTGGTACCTATTGCTCTATTAGAACGCAGTTGCAACGAATTCTGTGGTACATAATCAATCCTTCACAAAAACAGTACGTGGTCCAGAAAATATACACAGCTATTGGCCAGGTGCGCATACATGTGGAATTTGTTGTATAGCTCATGTACTTCAATTTAATTAATACCTATTTTTTTAATTGCAGATTTCCAGTTCAAAGTTTAAAAAGGAAAAATTCGAATACTTTCCGATATAATTATGACCACAATAAATATAAATTCACGAAAAAGTCCAATGCTGAAAAAGCAGGGCACAGACCAGTGGGTGAAGCTAAATGTGGGTGGCACATATTTCCTTACAACAAAGACAACGCTGTCCCGTGACCCAAATTCTTTTCTATCACGTCTAATACAAGAAGATTGTGATTTAATATCAGATCGGGTAAGCAGCAAAAACAAGTGTTAAAAAAGAAAACAAACCAATTTGGCGTATAAAAAGTATAAAACTTTATTCGAAAATGCCAATATTGCTTATTGATTAAAATTGGATTCCTTGACAGTTCGAAAAACTGCACGCGACTGTTAATACCACATAGATATGCGTGCAGTTATCTGCACCTAAGCAGGTCATTATATTCAGTGCAAATAAGTAGCAGGGGTAGCTTATATGTAACAGCGCATATAAACAAAAATGCGCCCCAATTTGCTATTTAGTTCAAAGTCAAACGAACTATGCTAAAATAATGATTTTGATTATTTCTGTTTTGGTTTTTTACTTCACCTGCACACATTATATACATACATACGTGGTGATAGTGTTCATTCAATGCACCTTCACCACTGCAACAAGGCTATTTCATAAGTTCATTTCTGCTATATTTGTTTACTGTGTATTTTATCGCTTGGTCTGTTTGTAGGATGAAACAGGTGCTTACCTGATTGATAGAGACCCGAAATATTTTGCGCCAGTGTTGAACTATTTGCGACATGGTAAACTCGTTTTAGACGGTGTATCCGAGGAAGGTGTTCTGGAGGAAGCCGAATTTTATAATGTCACACAACTGATAACATTACTGAAGGAGTGTATAAATCATAGAGATCAGGTGGGAGTGTCATTAATATATTTAAATAGCAATGCAATAATACTTATTAATCACTTTAGCGTCCACAAGCCGATAAAAAGCGTGTATATCGTGTATTGCAGTGTCGTGAGCAAGAGTTAACACAGGTAAATGCCAAAGCACTATAATTAGTTATATGTTGAGTAATAAAATGTAATTAATTTTCTTGTTAAATAGATGATCTCAACATTATCGGATGGTTGGCGTTTTGAGCAATTAATTAGTGTCGGAATGCAATATACGAATTATGGACCATTCGAAAATAATGAATTTTTATGCGTAGTCTCGAAGGAATGCGGCACAACGTCGGGTCGTGAATTGGAACTGAACGATCGCGCCAAAGTGCTACAGCAGAAGGGCTCTAGAATGTAAGAATTTGCGTATTCAAATTAATAATTGATCACTGCAGTCGTATATATGTATTTATTATTAAGTAAACAAGTTTTTTTTATATAGTACATACATACATACATACGTGTTATGTGTGTGTTAATGTTTAGTCGATAAATGAAGATTATTAATTGCAACACGTATTTAGGAAAAAATCGCGACTGAAAGGTAACACTTTCAAACGTATATTTTAGTGAATTGTGCGAATTTGTATTTACTGTTATAATGACGGGTATTGGTAAGCTAAATACTGCGTAAAAAGTAGTAACCAACTGCTTATCAATTTAGATTCGCACTTCATCGCTTAAAACTTCTTCAGTTAACTTTTCACTCACTAACTATATGTCTTGTTTGAGGTTAATTTAATTACTAATTTGGAAAAACGGGTTATGTTATTAATTATTATTTTTTTATTAATTTAAAGTGTTCGTATCATTACACAAGCATTTCATTAATTTTTGTTAAAAAGCAATTATTTCATTTGTTTATTACATTGACTTTATCAAATACATAAAGTCAGTTAAATCACCTTGTTTTTGTAACACAGAAAATGTAGCCTTAGCACCCTGTTGCAATCATCGCTTTTGATATTTAAAAAAAAATGTGGACTGAAAACCAATATGCAAAAACAAAGAATAATTAAATTTTGAATACGATTAATGCCACCAAAATTAGTTCCCCACCGATGACGTGGTAAAAAAAAATTATATGTTGAAACAATTAGCAACCGTGAACATTCTAGTGTGTGTTTCTTAAATATAAATGCGTTAGGTGGGTTATTATTAAATAAGTAGGGAATTTGTGAAAAATATATAAATAAAGCTTTGTTACAAATTAAGGCAAACTCAAAAATTTAAACGCATTTGCTATGGACATAACAATAAATTCTCATACAATTTCTCATAAAAGACGTATGGCATTTAAATCCAATATAAAATGGTTGCCGCTTGAAGCTCTTCTTCTTATATTTAATAACGGTTGAATGAAATAAATGATTCTTAACGCGGGAGGAGTAGTAATTGTAGTACGCACAAATATTCCAAGTAAATGCCTCTTTTATAATAATTGTTTTCTGGAATAATTAAAAAAAATAAAAAAATTATTAAAAAAAATAAATAAATTATTAAAAAAAAAAAAATAAATTGAAATAAATAAAGCAAATATATAGGCAAATAAGTTAGGACATGTACACGTGAAAATATTCAATTTATCTATATAACAAATTAATATATACTCAACTAGAAATATGTACTCAAATATATGTATATTTAAGGCAACAAATAAAAAAATCTGTTGCATAAAATACATAATTATTAAGAGCAAGAGAGCAATTATTCAGCACTACATTGTAGTTGTCTTAGCGTTGTAGGAAATATATATATATAGGTATATATATGCAATAACTAATATACATATGTACGTGTTAAATCTGGCAACCAGCTGCTTTTATTCAGCTTTTATAGGCGATAAACGTATTAAACCCGCTTTAAAACACAAAAAGAAAGTTATTATATTTGAGCACACACTTTTATAGCAAAATGTGAAATAATTAATTTTCGTTTAAAAACTTCAAAATAATTTCCAAAAAAAGCAATAATTTGAAGACTAAATTTACGTATATTTGTATACATATATTGTATGTTGTATATATTTTATATATGTATAGCTAGTTGTGTGTGTGATTTATAGCTATTTTGTATGTTTAAGCGTATGTGTGTGTGTGTGTGGTTGAGTGACATGTATGTTTTATGCGCAATGCTAGTATGTACTCACCGCTTTTTAGTTTTAAATGCGTTAATGTTTGAGGTTTTTCTTTGAAAGTATATGTCCGGTAGGCATATGTTTGTATTGTGTTTTTTTATTATTTTAATTTTTTTTTAAATAATTGCTGAAGTGCAGATTTTTCTTTAAAATGTTAAAAATTTATTAGTGTTCAAATGATAAACCTTAACCTAACCGCAACAACTACAAATTCAATATTAAAAAAAAATGATCTCAACACAAATAAATACCTGAAGGCGCCTTGCAGCTAATAAATAATTAAAATTGATTACTAAATCAAATAAATTAATTCTCACAAAAAAAAAAAAAATAACATAAAAAAAATTCACATTCCGTTTATAAAATGAAATTAAATATCATTCTTTTCGAAATTTTCTATTTCTGTTATGCATTTTAATCAGTTCTGCAGCTGCACAACAACATCACTGCTTTTATACCGTTAGTACTCTTTTTTTTTTTCAAAATAAAAATCTTCAGCTCATCTCCCGACTTCAAAAAAGGCTTTGTCAATCGTAATATGAAAATTATTTCATTATAAATTAAACATACCTACATTGAGTCCTATCTTTAATATTAGCGCGTGTCTGCGTAGTGTAGTGAACCATTATGTGTGCGTTTGTGTATAAAATTGTAGTATTTTAGTGAACATACCATAAAATTATAAATTATTGAAATTTAATGCATTTTCTTATTTCTTATTTGTTTTTTTTTTTCTTTTGCAGTCTCGGCATTTAAAGTAGAATGAAAGCGAATTCTTACACCACCTCCAACATCCTCCCACACCACCACCACCCTAGCATCTTTGCATAGCGAAAGACTTTGCGTAATAGTGTCCCCACTCACAAACCTTATCACAAAATAAACAACAACACCAAGACCACTACCGCCCGCAAGCAAGACAACACCAATATTCAACTCATCACCTAAAACACACTCTCATTTGAAATAACCATTGAAGCATTGTCACCTTGAGTTCACCAATTCAATACACCAATTTTCAACATAACAACAGACGGCAATCACAACTAACACCAAGCCAGCATCACTAGCGTTTGTAGCGCTCTGAGTTCGCCAAGCAATGCATAGTTAACCACATGCTCAGTAGTGTCGCCCACACTTACTTACATACTTACATACATATATATATAAATATATATATATTTATATTAATATATAATAGAATAACTGCAAATTTATAAGAAGAAACGATATTATAGTGATGTAGTATATGTTTCATAATTTCACTCATACATATGCAAATAATTAGCATTAAATTGTGATTAACACTCATTCGTACATTTCAAGCGCAAATCGGCAAAAAAAAAATTCTGCGAAAAAATAGTATTTTTTTAAATAGAAAATGTATTAAGCATTGCCGGCAACAGTTTTTTTTTAAACTCATTAAATGTGAAGCTGCCGCGTGATTCAATACTTTGTTTCCTTAATAAAAAAATTAAATTACAGAAATAATAATAACAAGAAGAAAAACATAACTATTAAAAATAATACTGAAAAATCCTTACTTACAAACATACATACATATATAATGAAAATGCAAATGTAATAGTAATATCAAAGCTAGCTTCACGTTGCCGTTCGCTAACGGTAGATGCAAATCTATTTCATCAAACGTTATATATAATTTATATTCAGTGTGAAAATCGGAGAAAAAAGCAACTGAAAATAAAAATAATCAACAACTGTTATATACAATATTTTGCTATTAAAACGATATTAAATTTTTTGAATATGTATTTCTTAAGTTTATTAAACTAAACCTGTATCTTTGCGAGAATTGCGAACCAAACTTGTATGCTTTAGTTTGGTATTTAAAGAAAGAAGAAATTTATGCAATAATTATATTGAAGTTATAAACCCATATATCTACATATAAACACAAACCTACAAAAATGAAAATATGTATATTGCACAAATTTTGGAAAAATAAATATTAATTAATTTTTAGCTTGTAAACATTGCTGCTCAGTCTGCGTTTAATAATTAAAAAAAAGGAAATTTGATGAAATACAAACATACATACTTATTGGTGGAAAATATTGTTTTTTCAAATGTAGTGTTTTTTAATATAATTATATTTGTTAGATGATTTGATTTTGGTATTAAAATATTTTACGCTTGATTTCGATTATACACTCTTAAATTTTGAAGTCAAACACAAAAATGATGTTATGCGAAGAGTATTCAATTCTGACAGTCTAAGTGGTTCACAACTCATAAAAAAATTATTAAATATTATTAGTTAAAAAATTACTAAAAACAATTACTATTAAAACATATTTTTTCATGCGTTAAAAATGTTTTTATGTTGGAAAAATACAAAATCTGCAGAATAATCAAATCAATTTCTTTTCAAATAAATTACACCAATTACTATTAAAAATATTTTTTATAAGTAAAAATAATGTTTTAAAGTTAAAAAAAAAAAATAATTCTGCAAAAAAAATTTTTTTCAAACTATTTAATTTTTTTAAGAGTTACTGTTACCAAATGTTTTTTATGAAAAAAAAATTTAAGTTGTAAAAAAATACTAATCCTTCGAAAATTTTTTTTTTTCAAATTAATTACAACAATTTCAATCAAAAAATATATTTTTATGAGTAAAAGAAGGTTTTCAAATTGTTAAAAATAACAATTCTGCAAAATATTTTTTTTGATAATTACAACAATTACTAAATTAAAAAGTGGTTTTTATGCTTAAAATAGGTTTTTAAACTATAAAAAATAATAATTCTACCAAACATTTTTTTTCAACTTAATTACTATAAAAAATATTTGTTTTAAGGGTAAAAACGGTTTTTAGGTTGTAAAAATAATAATTCTGCGAACTATATTTTTTTAATATTTGTTGTATAATGCATCAAATTTTATTAAAGCTCTGTTATATACATAGATATTTATCAGCAAACTTCTTTTCTATGCAATTCAAACATTTTGTTGATAGAATGAGAGAAATTTCAAAGAGTGCCTCACCTAACCTTACGAATCTGGAAAAATATGAAATGAAAAAATGTAAATTATGAAAAAAAATTAATTGAACTGTGCTGAAAATTCAATAAAATATTTGTTCATTACAAAAAATAGCATTAACACAAATTTGCTTATTAAAAATAAATAAATTAAAATTTGAACAAAAAAAAAATTAATTTAAAGTTGAAAAAAAAAATAAATAAATTGAAATTTTGTTCATTATAAAAAAAGAATTACAAATTTTTGTTCATTAAAGAATTGCAAAAAAATAAATAAAAAGTAGTTATAAAAATTTGTTCTTTATAAAAAAGAATTACATCAAAATTTGCAAAAGTATTAGTACAAATAATGTTTTTAATAAAAAAATTAAAAAAAAAATTTAATACATATTTTGTTGTATAGTCATTATAAAAGCATACAACAAAATTTAATTAGTTAATGGTATTTGTTTTTCAATGAAATAAACATTAATTTCTTTACCTAACCTCAAATTACAAAAATAAATTTTCAATGCAAGCAATTTAATTCAAAACAAAATAGAGGATTACTATCTAAAAGTTAAATATTCAAAAACTGAGAAAGAAATAATGAAAAAAATTATAAAAAAAATATTTAAATAATGTAAATATTTTAAATAATCAGATACTGGAAGAAAATTAACTGAAAATTTTTCAAAACATTTTAGCCAAATGTCTTTTCAAATTATGTTTTCATTTTCACCATAAAATATTTACTAAAAATATAGTAATTTTGGCTGACTGTAACGGCCAACACGAAATTCGAATATTAAATTTTCATAAAATCGAAAAAATTAACTGTATAACTTTATTATAAGCATACTATTTAACTACTCGTTTGCTGAGCAGCAATGTTACATACGAAAGCACTGAGTGAAAATTAATAATATGAATATTTATGCAAAATACAAGTTATTCACCACAATGAACCGTTAGAATTAAAACCATTAACAAATATATACATACATACTTGCAAACATATATGTATAAGCAAAATAAAAAAACTGTCTGAACACATATACATACATACATAGAATTGCAAAAATTTCCGTTATGCATAGCAAACTGTAAATTTAGGCGCAAAACCATTTACGAAACACACACGCATACACACATACAATACGTACGCATATAAAATGTTGAAACACATAGAAAACGCTACGAATTGCGAATTTATTACAATAATTAAAGAAATAATTAAACTTTTATTTAAAACACAATTTTGCACACACACACACACACACACACTACGCAACGTACGTGCAACATAAGCTTTTCTTATGTTTCGTTCCGTTATGCCGCGTCTTGTATTCACTGAAGTTTTATACATACATACATACTCGTATATGCTATATGCTGTAGTCTAAATAAAGCAAATGTAGTATTTACTCGTAAATAATTCCGACTGACTTAAAACAAAAAAAAAAATTAATAAAAATAAATTAAAAATGCTGCGTCTGCCATCCTCTGACACCACACCGTTGTGGCGTCACTTTGTGTGCATTGGTTCGGCAGCGACAGCAGCAGCAGCAGCAGCGACATAAACAAATAAAAATTTTAATTAGATATGCAATGAAACAAACAAAAAAATAAGAAATAAATAATTGAAAATTATATTAAAGAAATTGTGTGAAAAGCAAATTAGCAAAGACAAAAAATGCAAAAATTGTGTTTGTTCGAATATTTAAGAACTTTTTTTTTGATTTACATACTTACATGCATGCAGACATAACATACATAAAGAAAAGAAAACAATTGCCTCTACATAAAACAACAACAGATATTTGTGTAACGTTATAAGCTGCAAGAGCTTGTATAAATGATATATATTAATTCAATAAAACAAAAATCCTTTTTTCTAAAAAAAATTGAGTTTTTTTAAATAGACTACATTATAGAATAAATTAAAATTCACGCTTCAAAATTAAAATTATCCTACAGTGCAAAATATAGAAGGTTTTAATTGTCAGTGACGGTTAGTAGTACCTTAAGACCTCAAAACTGGGTACAACAGTTCTCCATTGATACACGCTCCACGACTGCAGTGTTACTTTTAGGAACCAACCCACTATCGTATACTGCTGTGTAATTTCTGTGGACAACAGCAGCGACATCTATATCGGATGTAAAAAGTTCGTGTTCAATTAAGCAAATATGTATTAGAGATCTTCAAGGAATCGATTCTGACAAAGATCGCCTAATACAGACTGCCTTTTCTCATAGGCACAACAGCAAATGTCACCATCGTGGTGATGGATGCCCGCTTCATGAGTCCACGAAAGCAGGATGAGCTTTCCGTTCGAAGCGTTGAGACTTGCAGACACCGTTAGACCTTGACCAAATTGAAATTTACGAAACAATCATGAATCAAAAAAAAAAAAGCTGGGGTTGGGCAAGCATTGAAAACTATGGCAATATCCTAGTCAAAAAACAATTTCCCCCACATCTACAAGACTCGTCAAAAAAGCTGTGATTAAAAGCAATGCATCAAAATTAATCAAGTCTGTTAGAGTCTCTATGCATTTACCAAACTGATAGGATGTACTAGGTGCCAAGAATCTCATAAAGCTGGTAAATCTGTCTTTAGATATCTTTATTATGGAAAACTGCTCAAGTGGTCTTCATAAAATAAAACGCAAATAAAACGTTGGATCTTATCGAATCACCTTTTTTGATCACATCTGTCTGTATCGTCCTCACCGTTTGATTTTCTATAACCACTCCAAGAAAATCAAGAGTAGAAGGTCCTTGAGAACAAGCCGTTAACAATGGTCTCTTCTTTCTCTCCGCATATTTATTGGATACAATCCTTTATCGTCTAGTAAGTAATACATACAATATAGGTGTGTTCAAAAAATAACGGGCATTTTTTTTTTAATTATATATTCGTCTTAATGTTGTCACCTTCAAAATAGTTTCCACTCAATATTATACACTTTTGCAAGCGCTTTTTCAAATCGTCAAAACACTTTAACACTCAAACCGCGACCCTTTAAAGTTCTCTATATTTTTGGAAATAGGAAAAGGTCACACGGAGCCATGTGTGGCAAGTATGAATGCTGGAGCATCGTTACAGTTTTTGGCAAAGAATGCAGGAACAATGCAAAAAAATTGACAATTGGACTCTCCAAACCCGTCAAACTTTAAAATTCCCGTTATTTTTTGAACACACCTTGTATAAATATGATAAAAAAAACAGTATTAAAACTTTTATTGAACAATGTTTCCATCACTACTCACATATTTCAACTATGTAGTTGCCAAAAAGTGTAGCATAACTTGAGTGAGAAAGAGAGTAAGTCCTCCCACAACGAACTGCATACAAAATTGCAGCAGTTAGTACTACACTGAGCTTCAAACTGTCGACATACAACAGGTGCACCCAACTATTGCGCTCTCTGTATCTCACTCACGTACTCTACCACTCTCTGTCTAGTTGGCTCCCCTTTAACTACTGGAAACTCACCAGGTGAGTTGCTTTTACGTGCATGGCTTTAATTCAACTGACATTTCACCACAGTTAACATGGCCAGCCATCGAATTCGGTTTAGTTTTTAACGAATCAGCGACAATTGCGGACGTGAAAATTCGATACGCGGCGGTTGTATCAACATATAACCCACTCATAATCCAAATCCCAATTCATATTTCGTAGCATATTTATTTACAAGTGGTTTTCAAACAGAGTTACGGGCGCACTGCTCAGTGCTGAGGCGGTGTCAAATTCCACGATTGAGTCGTGTTACAGTTTCGATTCGAAAAAAGTGAACAACAACAATAAATAAATATAAATAAATTATGATTTTTGTATAAAATTCAAATACATTGTGCAACAATTCGTATGTTTAATCAAAAGCAATAACAACAACAATAACAGTTAGTTGTGTCTAACATAGCGTGGCAATAACAACAATACGTGGAAAAGAGTGCAACAACAAACAATAAATAAATATAATACACATACTCGTGTAATAATAACTGTGAACGTTTGGGAAGAGTTATTTCAACTCACCGGAAGGTAAATAAATATATATGATGTATATAGATATGTTCATACGTATATGTATGTATGCTGTGTAAATGCAGTCAACCCACTTAATTGTAGTGAAAATAGGCTGCAATTTAAATAAATCAAGTTTGATACATATATTATATGTGTGTATGTATGTATATATGTATGCAAGTAAACATACCGACATTTGTTATTTAAGGCGCGCTCGGTGCAAATAACTCAGTTGTGGGTGTGAATGGTTGATCCCCAGTGTTGTGGAATGTTGATGCTTAGACTACAACAACAACAATAAAGCAAAAAATTACTATGCGAAGAAGTGTTTGTGTTGTTCAAACTTTAAAGTTTTGAGAATAGATGTGTTGATATTTATGGGAAATTGTGTTGAAAACGCTAGAGCAAGTCTTTTTTTAAGAAAAAAATAAATAAATTGTATAGTGAAAAATGCAAACAAAAATTTAATAAAAGTAAAAATATAAATTAAAAATAATTAAACAGGTTTGATTGAAAATATTTTCATTTTTTTAATACAAAATATTATAAATATATTAATAATTAAAAAAAAAATATTTTTTTAACAATAAATACATTTTTAACAATAGAAAGTCATAAATAATACGGTTATTATTATATATAAATAACACTGTACAACCCTCGGCTGGGTATTGGATCAAACTACTTTTTTCCGGGAGATCGAGTCATAAGTAAAATAGGTGCATTCTCCGATTTTCGAAGATAGTCTCCAAAATCGAAAACTTGCCTTCGAAGTTCGAATAAGGGCTTATAAATCTTATAAATATTCAAAATATCAATATAATCTTAATTTTGTTCTTCTTTCAATTGTGTAAAACATATTTCGATCAAACTTATATGCTAGATGCCATAAGGGGTAAAAGTTGGATCTATGAAAAAAAAATTACATTTTTTTATATAAAAAATACTAAATTTTTGAAAATTACTCCTTGGTGGTTAAGGTTATTCTTTCCTATATTATTATATTATTTACTGGTACCAACCAGTTGTCATTTTGGACTCATTTGCATATATGCATAGATATATATTATTTTAGTGATGATCTTCGACCGACAGAATCTATTGGTCTACAACTTTGCTTTCGCCGTTTTTTGTAAATTTAAGGCTTTTTTTTTGTATAAAAACGGTTACAATTGTCGATGAGGCACAGCCGCACTTTTCTTCGAATTAAAAAGGAAAGGCAAAATTTCCCGCAAATGTCGAGAATTCGGTTCAAAAAGTGACATTTTCAGTTGAGAATAAGTTTGGGATGCAAACAGATCTCTACAAATATTTTGTTGGGTTAATGTTGACACAAATGTCCAAGATCGATATAAAACGATGTAATCGACCAGTGCTTGACCCTAGAGACATCTATTGGAAAACGGCGGGGGCAAAGTTGTATTATAGAAAATCGGAAGGACTTTACTTTCCGTGAAAAGGGATTGTTTTGATCGGATCTTCATTATTTTTTTTTAATGTCATTCGGATTTTGATCTCCGTTTTAGTAGAATCTATTTCCATTTTTGCTGAATTTAATTGCTCTTGAGACTTGATATCTATTTTGTAATCATAAATTCTTCTTTCTTTAATTTGTTATCAAAATATCTATTATAATTTCACAAAAAATGGAAATGATTTGGAAATTTTAGAATTACACATCATTTCATTCATGCATATGTAGACGAAATTCTCCAACAATGAATGTGAGATAAGCATTGTTGATAAGGATTACATAAATGATATTGCAAATGATAATATAGTAGAAGTGTTTATTTAATTACCGTATAAACACCACTAAAATATAAAAAATGAGTCATGCGGAAATTGTATTAATCATATATGGTCTAAATGGTATTATCAAGTGAAATACTTACCTTAAAAGGAAATTTGTGATGCCAAAGTTAATTTAATATAAAGCTGACGATTTCCTGGAGAGCTCTTCATTGAAATACATATCAAACCCCGGATCTCTTTCTGGAGAGCTTTTCATCATTAGATCACTAAGGATCGTATTAGTTCAAAAGGCTTTCATAAACTGTGACAAATTCTAAAAACCCGGGTTTGCAATAGAAGTAATCAAGGGAACACTTATAAGTCTAAGTTTCTAAATTCTTATCTGGAGAGCTTTTCATTGAAATACATATAAAATCCCAGAACTCTTTCGGAGAGCTTTTCATCATCAGATCACTAAGGACGTATTAGTTCAAAAGGCTTTCATAAACTGTGACAAATTCTAAAAACCCGGGTTTGCAATAGAAGTAATCAAGGGAACACTTATAATCACAACCCTGAGCTTCTCAGTTCTTATCTTCTCCCAGACTTTCGTTCATTTTTAACAATATAAAATACAAAATATTTTTTCTATTAAAGTGCCTCAAGTCATTTATGGAATATTTTTTATGCTCCATACTCCTACTTACAATTTGATAGAAAAACTCAACGCCTGCGGGTCATAACCGTGAAGTATCACGGCGACACTCCTATGGTGGTCACTCTAGAAATAAAAATACATATGTACCTAAATTTGTTTTTGTATATTTGTGCGAATTATTTGAGTGTTAATTTGATTCATCAGAAATTCAATGACGACACTACAAAAATATCTGAAGAAGGGTTGGCGCCTGTAGCTAACATAAATTTTTTAAGTAAACTTAATGGATTGTAGGTACAAGCAACAATACATCACAATCAACACACACACACACATACGCAGGCGCAATGATGCTTGAAAATACTTTAATGCTTTAAGAAGAAGAATTTAATCTCAAACGTAAACTTTTGCTAGTGATCTGCAGCAAGATAAAATATTTTCAAAGAAAAAAATTTTTAGTTAAATGAGCATAAAGTGTTTGACGCATCACAATTTTTATTTAAGCAAGTTCAAGGCGAATCATGCAGTAAGGGTTAAGGCATATCATATTGACACGTTTACAACAAATATTTCCTCACACGAAGCTTTCGGTTGCCGGGTATTAACTACCTGCCTATTTGAGTTGTGTCTACGTGCGTGTGTGATTTTTATTTTTTACATTTCTGCGCTTTGTTTTTGTTTTTGTATTGAATTAAAACGCCTTTATAGTTATAGGCGGGTGGGTGTGGTCCACTGCGGATGAGTAGTCCGTTCGCTTCATTTTTGTTTTGCTGTGATTTATCGCCAATACTTAATGTGAGGTGGTTGGACTCTAAATTGTTGATTGATTGTTGGGAAAAATCATTAAAATAAATTTGTATACTCGTCTCCACTATGACTAGTAGATACTCGTATCTTTATATACATACGTAATTAGTCTTTTGTGCCATTTAATGTGTTTAAACGTTCGTTTTTAATGACAATTAAAGTGATTGCGCCATTGATCTGAAGTTTATGTGCGTATTATTTACTACTTAGGAGCGATAACCGACACTATGGTTCAAGTACCTGTGTAGTTTTGTCGTGGAGATCGAAGCGACGATGCCATTCACTCGCTTATCTTATGATAAGAATACTTCATGAATGCACTTAATGGTAGACATTAGTGTTTATTTTAACTGAAGGTGGTTTAAAGTACACTTTAGTAATTGAATGTTAAATTAGAAAGGACAATCAATAGAAAATGAAAGACTAAACCGTATGATAAAATTAAAAATTTCACAAGTGTGTGTCAGCTGGCAATCCTTCACAAAAATATGTTCTTAAACCTCTATACTAGTATGATGTAAAAAATCTCTATTTAAATGGATATAAAATCTTTGCTAAATTTGAATAAAAATTATTAAACTTCTTGAATATCTTTAATTTGTTTCTTATATTGCATTAAAAATTGTATTGAATTGCAAATTTCAAATAAGTGGCAACTCTATTCAAAAAGTCTACGAAGTTTTATTATTTTTTTCTGTAACCAACTTCTTTATTCATATTTCGACAACTATGATGTTTATATTTTAATTCTAAGTTGTTAAATTTACTTTAAAAAAGTTAATCGGTGGCAATCCTTTTAAAATTATTTCTTTTTTACTCTTTAAACAGTTTTAGATTGTAGTATTTTTTTTATTTTTAAACTTTTTAACTAAAAATTTCGAAATAGGTGGCAACCTTGATTTATCATAATTACCTTAAAAATAAATTCAAATAACGTTTGATCATCAAAGTAAATTGTTTGACTTGCTGGCAGTCAGTATTAACTTTATTTCGAATATTTGTTATATGATAAGAAATTGATAACAGCAACTTTGGAGTTTATCGGCGCATTTATTTGTGAGTACTTACATTGTACGACAATCATTGCACTTATTTTTAGCGTTTTCGATATTTTTCAGCATTCCATTGACAGCCAAGTTTTGCTATACATTCTACACACACTAAACCTTTTGGCAACAAAGTTGTAGAATCTTATCTTTATTATACCAAAATTAAAAATTAAAAAAAAATTATCAGTTCTTAGCTAAGGCCATAACCTATAAAAATTCCAATTATACTCGGTTGCAAGTATTTAAAGCTTCAACAGTTGTTCGGACTTGAATTTACGAAACACAGTGCATATGTATATTATGATTATTTGTTCTTTGAGGTTATAAATATTTTAGTAATATTTCAGTCTGGGCTAGAGATGGCCGAGAACTTAAGTAAGTTTACAATCCCTCACTGTTAAATATATCGAAAAGTACAGAAATTTGTGCAAAAAATCATCATTAAGCTTTTGGAGAGGAAGTGTAAACATTTCCAACATCTGTTTTACTTACAGGGTAATAGCCAAAAAAAATGTGTAAAAAGTAATTTCTCCATTTTTCGAATTTCGATATTGAGCTAACTGTAATTTACTAAAAAAGTAAAAGTATCATCCGCATCATCCGTTTTGCTCTTATTTCAAAGGTATATAACAATTTCGGTCAAGCCTATATGACAGATGCTATCCAACTCGGAATTGTAAAAAATAAAATAAAAATTTGATAATTCAAAAATTAAATGATCTCATTAAATTCTCTAAGAGAAGCTTATGAAAATTTTCCGTAGTCAGAGGATTACGATTTACCGAGAGGCGTATAAAAAGGACATACCTTTAGATTTGTCCCCTGAAGTACGATACATTTTTCAACAAAGTGTTCATTGTTTACTTTGTCTGCAGCAGCCGCTAAGGTTAGACACGTTTTTATGTACTTCGCGATTATCGTTTGTTAAAAGCCTACACTTCGTGGCTTGTTCGGGAATTCGTAGTCAAAAACAATGTTGTAACGGAGCCGCATCCTCCATATTTCCGAGACATGACTCCGTGTGACTGTTTCCTATTTCCAAAAATAAAGAAAACCTTAAAGGGCAGTCGTTTAACAAGCAAACGAGAAATCGCTGAAAGAGCCAAAGGCTTTCCCAAATATCGAGTTTGAGAAATGTTTCGACGATTCGAAGAAGCATTGGCATAAGTGGATATTATCGAATAGGGACTATTTTGAAGGTGACAAGATTAATGTAGATGCATGAATAATTTTTTTTTCAAAAACGAAAACTACCGTTATTTTTTTAACACACCTCGTATTAGCTGAAAACTATGCAATTGTGCTCAATCAGTGGGACTATAGGGATACTAGTTATTTAAAGTGGTATAACGACAAATTATTCCAATTTTACTTGATTTATGCCATTTAATTTAGTTTATACCAGTTGTTTGTCTATTCGCCATTTTGTTCTTTTGCAATTTTAGCGATATCTAACGACTCATTATAGTAATTAATTACTTACTATCACTTATTTTAACAAATCTCTTCACTTTTTACTTTCCAGATCACCACACAAGAACAACTCAATGGCTGTTGCAGCTTAAAACATGTGTGGTAGTTGTTGTGATCTCCATTCGGAAGAAATTAACAAATTGGCAAACAAGAAAAGCCGCTAAACAACAACAACAGTGTAAAAAGTCATACGCAACACATTCGTGTTTAGACCATTTCGTGCGCGTTTCCGCGGTTCCAGTGCATGTTTTTCGGTTTTCATTTACAAGTGCGGCAGCAGCTCGTGTGTTTTCATTGCTTGATTTTGTGCAAATTTATGGAAAGTAATTAAAAATCGGTGCAAGCGTATATAAATGATTGAAAAAAATTATTAGCAATCGAAAACGAGAATTAAGTGAGTTTTCAGTGCAGAAATTAGCGAGCTAACAATTGTTTATGCATTTTTAGCGGTAAAGCAAAGAAATCTGAAAAGCGAAAAATTAAAATTGCAACTGCTGTGCAACACGCTGAAAGTGAATATTTTTTATCGCACAAACACATATACACTTTGTGTGTCAGTGTTTGAGTAGTTGTTAGAGTGTGTGAGTGCATAAATACTCGCCGCGCAACGAGGAAGACGTGAACAGGTGCGCGAGTGAGAGTGAAAAACCAACGTCCATTGCGGAACTTAGAGGTATCTGCTTTCGCACAACAACAAAAAGAAAAAACACAAGAAAATTAACAACAACAACAAGCACTCGTATTTACATGCGAATTTTTTTTGTTGTTGTTGGTTGTTTTAGTACGTTATAGCGCCAACAGAATAACATAACGGTGTTGGTAACAGCATCTTCTCCAACCGTACCGTGAGTGTACTTTAACAAACCAACAATATGGATAACACATCTTCAAGCAGCACCGCCGATACGGCCAACAGTAGCAGCGGCAGCAGCAGCAGCAAGAGCAACAGCAACAACTCAGATGCCAATTTATCTTTCAGTTTTGTACGGGTGAGTTTCACTTTTTATTAACACTCTGTAGTGTTTGCTTGTGTTTGTGTATTTGTATTTTGGGAAAAGGAATTTTTTGCTTACTGCCAATGTGTGTGTGTGTGTGTGTTGTATTTGTAATTTGTAGCTCAGTTAAATTGCAGGAAGAACAATAATCGATTAAATGGCTTTGAATTAGAAAAAGTTTTCGTAATTATCGTTCATTAATCATTATTAAAAAGTGATTGCCAACATATTTGAAAAAAGTTAATGAACAATTTATGGGAATATGTAGTAACAAAATGATTGCGAAGTGAAATAATTATGGGAAGTAAAGTAAAACTATTTTTTATAAATATTTTTTTAGACCTCTATATACTAAGTACATAGATTTAATAATTCTTTTGTGTCATTCTTTGAGAAATTCTACAACAAATACTTGTTTCACTCAATTTTAATATTATTAAGAAAAGACTAAAACTATTTAAATCTCAGCAGCTTTTTTTCTAAACTCCATTATTTGCTGTAAAAAGTGCAATTTCATTGCCGAAATTTTATAAAAGTAAGTTATAGAGGGCCGTCCGATAAGTATTTTGCCTACAAAAACGAAAAGATTTTCGATTTTATTCTCAACATAGTACCAGGATCATTACATTAGACACTTCTTTAACCATACCATGGTTCTCGTTATTTTTGGAATGAGGGTTTAAATAGGTGTCGTCCAATAATTTCATATAGCAGATCCTTGTTACCGTTTTTCTCTAGATATTCGATGTAGATCACATCTTGAGAACCCCATAAAAAGGTTCCGAACTCCATTTTTGGCTGATAGAAGAGCCTTCTTCATCTTCGGAGCAAGTGCGCCGGCTGAGATCCACAAATTTGACTGTTTTAGTATATTTCGATATACTCATGTTGCGTTAATGGTAACGTAACGACACAGAAACTTCTTTGAATAGTACTTGGAGATATTGAAACACTGTTTTGAAGTGCTCTTACGGATCCGCAGGGAGTAAACACGACATCCAACGGGCCAAAGCCATTCTTATGGACAATATTTCATGCAGATTATGATCCACACGGTTTTTGAGATGCCTACCGACTGTGAACGCTCGACGCATTATGCTTTATGTAATCGTTTATGGGGCATCTGAGCTTGACTCATTAAAACCCGACGTGACACGACTTTGTATTGCCAAAGAGACCGTTCGAAACAAATTTTGAGTTATCCCCCTCTATTAAAAATTCAGCTACGGCACTGCATGTATGCAAAATAACCATAACTTAATTTCACAAACGTTAAGAAGTTGTTTGGACATATTTTAGAATAAAATTTTTTATACACTTTCACTTACATTAAAGCTATTTGTATGTATTTACAAAGAACGCACTTGATTTCTCACTTCAAACCATTTGAAGTGCCTTGAGGCAAAATTCGCGAAAGTGCCAATTACTAGCTGCTTGTTCTAGACTCTTTTATTAACTTGCAAAGGCTAAATAAAACATTATACAACTAAAAATTAAATAAAAGAAGAAAAAACAATAACAACAATAATAATAACAATAAACGCACTTTCCCTTTCACTACACACCAATAAACGTAATACCAGGGGAATCAAGCGTTGTACACGTTCATTCAGCATTTTCAGCTCCACATTTTATGCACTTTTGGTGGCAGCAGCAGGCGATTGAAATGTTGATGTGTGCAACAACAACAACAGCAACAAAAAATGTGCCACTCACTGTTTTTCCGCCATGAACGCGTTTTGTTTTTGTTTTTATTGTTATTATTATTATTTTAAATTCATTTCAGTTTCCAATGGCGAGCAGTGGCTCTAAAAGTATTGGTTTATGCGCCATTCGGCGTGCCAGCCAGCCAGTCTGTGGGGCTTTTTATCTCTACCGAAAAAACCAGTCTTTGTGATTGTACTCCAACATTCACATATCAAGTACGAGTACGAGTACGAGTATAGTACAATGTTCATAGGTACATACATATATAATATAAGGCATGCAGGTTTATATATTCGGGGTATTTATGAGTGTGTGTTGTTGTCCATTGTTGGCTTTGTTTTTATTGTTACCTATTTTGTTTAGCAGCAAATGATTTTTGATCTGACGTATGTCTATATGTATGTAGATATAAATATATCTTTGTTTGTATGTATGTATATACGAACGATCCGAGCTTTTTGACGTTGTGGTTTTCCGTCCGTTCGGCTAACAGTCGCATGAATGAGTTTGGGTTATTTACAGATTTGATGTTCGTCAGTGCACTTTTTGTATATAAATGTGCAATTAAAATATTTTAGGTGGTTTTTGGTGGCAACTACAAACAGGTTGTGGCAGTTGATTATAAAAAACAACTCTATAAGAAAATTAAATGCATTTTATTTATTTATGTTTTTTTTGTTGCTAATCAAATAGTTTTATATAAAGTGAGACACTTTTTCAGCTATTTTAAATGTTTTTCAACTTTTTGAGAGCAAGATAATGTTATTCAAATGATTTTAAATATACTTCAGACATGTTGTTTTTAGTGCAATGTGTGTACCGATCAGCTTATAAATATGTTATATAACTAATTGTTGTACCATTTTTTTTTTCTTTTTTTAGCTGGAAAATATTTTTCAAAAATATTTATATTATTTTTTGGTTTTTCGATTTTCTGTATGAAAATATTTGTATAATAAATTTCCTTTAAATATTTTGAAAATAATTGTTTGATTTAGAAAAATCAATGAACAATTTTTTTGACGATATAAGTGAAGAAGAAAGGCAAATCTTCAAGAAAGAACTAAAAACCTTAAAAAATAAAATAATTTTTTGTATGAAGGAAACGTTAATCACAATATTTCCGAGCGCATTTGCTAAATTGAAGACATAAATGTAGGTGTTAATAGCAAATTGACACTGAAAGACTACCGATACATCTTGAGCAACTCAAATTTTGTAATTTATGTGGAAAGAATTATATTCATTTAAAGTATTTTAATGCAAGTTAGTCTTGAAACATGGTTCAATTGTCGATATTTCCTAAAAAGTTATCGATAACAATTTTAAGTTGAAGGAAGTTAGAGTCTGGAAAGAAAAATGGCAAATCGACACCAAAATGTTATCGATAAATCACGAATACCTCATATTTTCCAGTTAATGTTGAAAAATATATTTGATTTTCTTTTCGATATTTCCAAAAAAAATCGATAACAATTTTAAGCTGATCGATACCATAATTTTATCGATAAATTAACTCAAACTCTGTGATTTAAATTAAAATATATTTTCTGTCAATATATTTGAATATAACTTAGCTTTTCGATATTTCCTAAGAGGTGTCAATAACAATCTGAAGCTGAAGAAAATTAGAATTTGGTTAGTTAGTTTTAATTTTTAGAATGTAATTCATAATTATCGAGACGGCAGTTTTTAAATGTCATTTAAATATTTTTGAAATAAAAAGTGTTTAAAGATCAGTAAAATCGATATCGATTTATCGATAATTGAAAGGAATAATTAAATGATTTTATAAATCAATTAATTTTTTATATAACTATTCACATTTGAATTTTTGCTTTACAAAAAATCTCTTGTTGTTCTGTAGAAGTGATCAAGAGCTCAGACAAGACTCAAGACGATAAGAACAAAAATAATATTTATTCATCTGCTTCAATTTTTTGCAAAATATCTGCTTTATTTTTCAATTAAAATAGTTTTCCTGGAAATCTTTCAATGTCTTCGCTCTGATCTTCCCTCTTTTCATATAGCGCAAATGAACGCTTCAGCGCCAAACTCAGCCGAGCGTGAACGCGGGCAATTAAATCTAGAAAAACACTTACTAGAAATGTAGTCTGGTGTTGTTTCTGGATTTATATGTACTTATGTTACAGAACACGAAAACGTAATTATACACTCGCAAACTATTTTTACTCGTACAAGTCTCGAGTGAGAGAATATTATTAACATATATCGTAAATTACATATGATAATAACAAGTGCCGTCTGCGCATGCGCACAATGCGGTCGGTAAGGCACCACCTCGAAACTAATTATAAAGTTTTGAAATGCACATTTCTTGTTTTCTTTACCCGACTTATTTTTTCACTTATTAAGCATTTCCTTAATTTTGCGCAGCACCCGCAGCCGCTGAAGCGTAGGGACTTGCAAGTGAAAAGAATCACACCCGCAGAAAGTATGGAAAAAAAATTAAAAATGTAAATACAATACTTGTACTTGTAGGTGTCTTCCTGCTAGCGCAGCGACAGTTTTTGTGCTGGTGAAGTGCTTTCAAGTGTGGCACCTACCTGACGGCCAACGGGTAACTTCAGAACTCATTCATTCATTCATTGTCTCGGTTACGCTTGTGGGCATAAGAACAGTAGCGCAATAGCAATAACTACAACAAAAATGTCGTTGAAACAGCCGAACATCAACAACCGGCAGTCTACAGACTACCACTTTGCCTGCTGCCAAGCTCCTATAAGGGTCTTAAACACTTGTGTGCGCCGCATCGCTGCCATTAACGCAGTTGGTGTTCGTGTCGCTGTTGCTGTTTGGTATTGGTGTTGATGCCCGGCGACAAACTACATGATTCATTGACCCTTTTGTGAAAAGCCAAACTGCGTCATTATGCGTGTGCCTCTTGGCTTAAAATTTTGAAAAAAAACTAACAATAATGTGAGTCAAATTACTGGCACATTTCCCGTCCCGTTTGATGCGTCCAGAAAACAAAGTCAAGTTAAATCTATATAAATCTCGGTGGCATTTATGGTTGGTTTGGTGTTGGAGATCTACCCTGTAGGGAAATAGCCTAATTAAATAGTTTGCATAGGAATAATCTTTTTAAAAGAGGATACTTTTTTTGCTTAGTGAAAGAAGGAAATTCAAAATGGCTCATAGGTATGTGACTTGGCTAAAATGTTATATGCGCCTAAATGTAGGCAACAGTTGTTGAAAATACTTTTTCATTTAAGAAAAATAAAACATTGCTCACATATAAAAAAGGTCGGAGAGCATCCGGAAAAAAGCTACAAAAGAGTTATAAAATAGGTTTAAAGATATAAAGGTCTTAGTATTACCTTTAATGATTTGTAGGTTCAAAAAAAATAACGGGACTTTTTTTTAGAAAACTATTTGTTCATTCGTCTTAACGTTGTCGCCTTTAAAGTAGTCTCCATTCGATATTATGCACTTATGCCAGCGCTTCTTCCAATCGTCGAAACACTTCTCAAACTCTATTTTTTTAATTTTTGGAAATTTTAATGTTCCCGTTATTTTTTGAACATACTATTTCAAATATACTGATTATTAAATTAAATAATCACTGAAATTGTCTACTTGAAACTAATTCAGGAATTCTTGTAGGGTTACTTTTGCCTACAGGTCACTGCTTCAACTTAAACTTCACCTTCAAGCACATTTCACCCCCTTCTTAAGTATTATTAATGCTGAGCATCTACATTGGAGTATGTATGTATCCCGGTTATTGACACTAATTTACTTATGAGCATACCGGGTGTTTGAACATTGTCCCCTATATATTCATACTTACGCAGAGGCACAGCTGAGGGCATGTATGTGTTTTAGACACTGCGTGTATTCTCAAATTCGCCGACAATCTTTAAGCACTTCGCTGCCTTTTTTGGGAAAAAATATTGCATTGCTTTTTTATTTTCTATTGGTTTTTTTTTATTTTTTTTCTTTTTTTTTGTTCATCACTGTTGCTCCTCTGCAACGCATCACCAACTTTGAGCGACTTCGAGCGACTTCACACCGTAATTATGATAACATAAACACCGAGCAATGAACACCGAACACCGAAATTACGTGATGCCCAATTTCGTGTGTGCGTGCAGTTACCGACGCGTAGCCACAACAGCAACAACAACACATGCCACTTGGCGTATGAATTTACTTGCATTAACCACTAAGTGCGGTTGTTGTTATTGTTGTTGTTTTTGTTTTAACTTGTTGCTGGTGACTTTGGAGTTTGAGGTGACTTTTAGACCGCTGGCAGTTGTGCTGGCATTAAATCATAATTTTTGGTTTGTTGTTGTTAATTTTTTTATTCTTATTATTATTCTTTGAGTCTTAAATGTTCACTGTGTCGCTACTTTTTTCGGTAAACATTTTGTAGTTGGCCACATTTGCTTCTTTTACTATAGCATACTATATAGAATATATGAAATCTTTTTTTAGCATAATTTGCTCTTTGTTCTTTATTCGTTGTTGCGTGACAAAATTATTAACAGCAATAACGCTAAAAAATCAAAAAATAACTCTTCAAATAGCTAAAATTACTTTTTTGACATTTGCTTTTGTTTTTTTTTTTGTAATTATGATTTCCGTGCTTTAGCTCTTCAACAAAAATAACTTTATGTCTCCACAATTAATTTGCGCTGCTTTAGAACTTTCTTTCTTCTTCCACCTGCTTTGCCATTTCGTTATTTCTTTATTAACAAATTAGCCATTTGAATTAACTATAATGACATTTAACATATTTAATTGGCTTTATTTTACATATTTGCGTGCTAATAAGCAAAAGAGAAAACTGTGGGAAATAAAAAATTTTAGAAAGCATTCTGGAGTACCTACAGTAAAATATGAAAAGCTTTACGATAAAGTCTTTGTTATGCTAGATATTTTATATAGATCTTCAAATTACCTTCGAGGTACAATAGAATGTTTACTCAATACACCGAAACTCTATATATTCCGTCGAACAGATTCCGTAAGGCCAGTAACTCATTTTGGAAGCTCTCCAGAAGTCCTAAAAAAAATTGCAAACTTTCCATATCCGACAATAAACGGAGTTTGAAAGATCATTTACTTCTTTAGTAGAGTTCGACATTCTAAAACATCTACGCTATCACCTCTATACAATTTCATATTGAGCCAACACGAGGTCAAATTTAACTGAATGTGTGCTTTTATAATACAATGATCAATTATATCCTCGTTAAGACTCAGGAATATGCGTAGATTTGATCGAATACTCAAGGATCCTGCTCTATGTGGTTCGACAAAAACTTTGTCGTTAGAAATCTTATTCGAAGCTATTTCTTGGCCAACTCATTGTTGTTTGGAAACATGATGTTTGACACAACTAACGTTCTATAACAACAAAACCATTTTCAAGACGTCTGAGCCATATAATCGAAATGTACGCGGATTTCGTTCCTATTCAGTCCATGTCTATCGTCTCGACATTGTTCCTTAAAATGATTGGAAAAATGGTTTTCTGTCGCTTCACAAACAACAAAGACAAATCTGAATATCTTACCGTCTCACAGCCTTCTCAGCGAACATAGCCGATTCAACAATATTTCATTTGTAGGAATTAACCCTAAAACATCTAACCATTCATATGGCACTTCGTGTGTTCTTTTAGGGATAATGTTTCTTAAAACATCAATGATTCTAAGCAGACAGACCTCAAAATCTAATCTATCAGAACTTAACCTTAACGAAGTTTCGAATAGGCCTTCTGGAACCTCGGCGGAGATATTACAACCATTCGGCTATCAGAACTAGAGTAGACTAGATGAAAGACTACGTATGTAACTTTTATAAGAAAAATGGAAGTTCCTTGTTCTTCACTAGACATATAGTTATAGGTCCGCATTGCAATGCCATTATCTTATATAATATGTAAAAATAACGAGCGATTTCCTCAATAACTCAAAATGAAAACGAAATGTTTGGTTTTGTAATAAATGAAGATGAAACTCCGGCAGTACAATGTAGCTCTTCAAATGCATTTATGACTTCAAATTGAAAATGCAAGCTTGGGGAAATTTTTGTTTAATATTTACATATCACACATTTCCCCATTGGAATCCATACAGAAACCCAAAACACAACAAAAACAATAGCATGAAACCCTAAAAGGTGTTATCACAGTGAAAAATGTCGACAAAAGCTTGTGGAACAATAGCCGCGTCACAAACGACAACAGCCAAGCATGCTGCTGCTCGATGTTAAGCGATTTCGAAAAAGCGGCAAAACAGGCCAAGAAAAGCTTACTCTACTGGCTGTAGTACGAGTATGTGGTCCTAAGCATAAATGAGCAGCAAAACGGGTTGTGAAAAAAATGCAAATGCAAAGCGGAGGGTCGACGGCGAGTCATAAATTTATATGCAGACAAATGTTTGTCTGTTTGTATGTTTATACCATAGCTATGGTTAAGCATGGTGCGCGTATCTCGAAATACAGGTGAGATTTGCATAAGCCAGCAGCAGCGCTCGCTATGCAAAAGCATTTGCTCTGAAGTGGTGGGGAGATGGTGCGTCGCATATGCTTAAGCCGTTTTGTTTGGAAAATAATTGTTTGAAGAAATAAGCACGGTTTGCCAACAACAACAACAACAAACAAAACACACGCGAAAGAGTTTTTAAGCAATTTTTTTTGACTGTTTTGTTTGCCGCATTAAAAATGAGAAACGAAAACTTGTTGGCTAAGTTATGACATGGCAACAGAAATAAAGCACTCATATTCATCATACAAACGCATATACGGTGTGTTCAAAAAATAACGAGAATTTTTGTTTCTCGAAAAAAATATTTATTCATTCAATGTTATATTTTTTTCTAAATGGTATCCCTTCTTGGTGGTATCCTTTGACTTAACGATTTCTCGCATGCTTGTAAAACGACGGCTCTTTAAAGTTTTCTTTATATCTGGATACTAGCAGACCGCTCCGGCTTCGCACGGGTTTAAACCTTTCAAAAGACGATCGACTCTCTGGCAGGCGATTGCGATGCGAAGAAAATGACTTGCAAGACGATTTTCAGTTTCAGATTAAGATTCTCAATCACGGAGTCTTTTTGATACCCTTACCTGGTAACTGTTTCTATAAAGTTGAGATTCTAGCAATAAATGTAGCCTATGTTATTCAGGGTGAAAATCGCCGAGCCCATACATAAACACGTTTAAAAAATTGTTTGCATTTTCAACTTTTAAAATTCCCGTTATTTTTTGAACACCCTCGAACAAGCAAAAATATATTTTTATGAAAAATGATTTTAGCCACATTCAAAAAATTTCTCAGATAAGACATTTTCACTTGTTCGCGTAAAAAAAGATAAAGAAAGAGATAAGCTTATGAAATTTTAGGGCAAGTAGAGCCTACACCTGTCTTCCTGTCGCCTGACCTACCTCGATGACTGGCTTTTACATATTTTTTATGCGTGATTAATTGTGTAAATAACGTTTTATCAACAATTTTTTTCGGTCAACTCAGCTTTCTTTCTAAAGAACGACATTGTAGAATCATAGAGACATACAAATACACTTAAATAAATAAATCAAAATGGTTATCAGTCAGCAATGAACAATTAATCATCGCGATTTCATGAATGAAATTTAATTCTAAGGCGGTTAGATCTCACCTCAACAGTCATTTCTATATCATAGGCACAAGTGTCTTCAAAGACCAATTAGTATCAACAATCCATTTATACGCTTGACTATACATACAGACATTTTTAATATAAATGTATACAATTAAATTCCGCGAAATAAATAAATATTTTTTAATTATTTTTACCTTTAATGTTGGCATACTGTAACGCAAACTTGTTGTCGCCGCTTCAACATACCTACTCGTATATATGTACATTTTTTCGCCACATTGCAACTTCGCCGCTGCAACTTGTTGCATTTTGTGAAAGCTACTCACATTTGTTATAAACATTGTTTATAGCTGTTTTTAGTGCTATTTCTCGTTTTTTGTTTGCTATTTTTGCAATTTTAAGATTTGTTGTTGCCGCGTTTTGTGGCACTGTTTGCATAGCGAGTGTTTTTCACTCGCACTTTTATTGGCAATTTGCTGGCGTGTTGTTTTTGCAAAATGTTGTTAATTTGTGTGTGGTTTGTGTAGAAAAATATTTAATTGTTTAGTGTAAAATATGCCGAGAGAAAAACAATATAAAGCGTTAGGGCTGTGCATTGGCGTGACGTTGGTTAATAGCTTGAGGGGCTGTTTGGTAGTGGGAAAATGTGAACGCAGATTTTTCTGCGAAAGTATGATGAATTATAACTTTCAACACTACTCTTTAATATATAGCATTCCCTTTGGTATATTTATACTCTCGCAACCTGTTGCACAGAGTATCATAGTTTTGTTCACATAACGGTTGTTTGTATCACCAAAAAATATAAGAGTTAGATATGGGGTTATATATCCATAAATGATCAGGATGACGAGTAGATTTGAAATCCGGATGTCCGTCCGTCTGTCCGTGCAAGCGATAACTTGAGTAAAAATTAAGATATCTTAATGAAACTTGGAACACATGTTCCTTGGCACCCTGAGGAGGTTGCTTTCGAAAATGGGCAAAATCGGTCCACTGCCACGCCCACAAAATGGAGGAAACCGAAAACCTATACAGTGTCATAACTAAGCCATAAATAAAGTTATGAAAATGAAATTTGGAACATAGGATCCCATTAGGGAGGGGCACATTTGGATGTAATTTTTTTAGAAAAGTGGGCGTGACCCCGCCCCCAAATAGGTTTTTTGTATATAACTCGCAAACCAATAAAGCTATATAAGCCAAACTTTCTGCAGTCGTTTCTTTTAGCCATTTCCTTATACAGTCCAAAAATGAAAGAAATCGGATAATAACCACGCCCACCTCCCATACAAAGGTTACGTTGAAAATTACTAAAAGTGGGTTAACTCCCTAACGAAAAACGTCAGAAACACCAAATTTTACATAAGAAAAGGCAGAAGAAAGCTGCACTGAGATTTTTTTACAAAATGGAAAATGGGCGTGGCGTCGCCCACTTATGGGTCAAAAACCATATCTCAAGAACTATTCGACCGATTTCAATGAAATTCGGTACATAACACTTTCTTGACACCCTGATGACACGGGTGGAATATGGGCGAAATCGGTTCACAACTACGTCTACTTCCCATATAACCCAATTTTGAATTCCATCTGATTCGTTCACTTTATAATGTATTCATAAGGAACCAATGAAGCTAGCGGAATAAAACTTTACACAAATACTGTATTTGAGCTGTGACATCACTTGTGGAAAAATTGTCAAAATCGAACCATGACTTTTCAAGGCCCCTGATATCAAACATGAAGAACTCAGTGCCTAAGGTTAATTTTTCACCGAAAATATAGGTAAATCCCTCAGATATTTTAATGTAATTCATTCCCTCTGAATTTTTTTCTTATAACAGTTTCTCTCTGTACCTGAAATGGTAAAAATTGGGTCATAACTTCCCCCAGATCCCATATACCTAATTATAAGTAATATTAAATTAAGTGAGCGTATAGTCTTCGATACGTTGTATCTTGGTGGTGAAAACGAGTGAAATCGGCTTAGGAATTACCTCAGTCCCCATATACTATTTATGATGATTTTCGTTATTCTATTGAACTTTATGCCGAATATATGGGTCGAATTGTGTTGTCTTTATAAAATTACATCAATAAATTGCGAGAGTATAAAATGTTCGGTTACACCCGAACTTAGCCCTTCCTTACTTGTTTTAAAATGAGTACAACTACTTGGTTCCACAATAGTCTTCAGATAATAAGCTCTACTAGTAGGTGACAATTTTACAATGCTCTAATTTATATGACCTGAATTCATAAAAATCTTATAGAACTTTTGAAATAATGTTTCTCACATACGTCAGATCAACCCACATAAAGCATCTTTCTTAATAAGCGTGCTGAGTACAGAGTTGTCCTTAAACGTATTGTTTCAGTATACGACTATTTCACTATGGATTTATGAACTTTTGATCATTGTTTAAGACTCATTTAATTCTGATGATGGCCTTCTAGAACTCAATAAAGGTTAGTCATAAATAAACATTTGAGTTTTCGGAGGCTCTTCAAGTCCTATATAGGTCGATTCGATTTACGCAGCTTCCTGTTAGAACCTTTCTTCTTGGATTTAATTAATTTTAATCATTTCAATTATTAAATTTCGATAATATTATAGTATCACTATTTCCTCTGTTGAACACAAATCTCAAAAAGTCAACAAGTTTTTCTCAAGTTTTTGGTTTCTTCCACTTGATTATTTCAATTTCTATTTATTTCGGTAAATATTTTTAGGTGCGTGTCGCGGAATTCGAAACACCTGTGTACCCAGTCAAATAGGTGATTCTCACATGCACTTTAAACACACTTGAGATACGCAAACACGCATATAAACTAAAATTTCCATGTCCATACTCCGCTAGACACCTCATATTGCGTAAATTGCATTCGTAAATAGTAAATCTTGCTAGTCGATCTCAGCCTCACTATCTCGGCGTGTTGGCACTTCGACTGCGCAAAACGCAGGCACACGATGACTTTTAGATGGTTTCTCCAACGGTGTCTGGCAATTGCATTTAATTTTTCCACCATTTGCAACCACATGTGGTTGGACAATTTTTTAATTGGCGAATTAAAATTAAAAAGTAATTAGAATCTAACAGTTGGGTTGGGTTTTTACGCCATAGAATGTAACTTGCGGCTGCAATTGACGTCTGAGGCGCATATGTACATATTTCAATTAATGCAAAGAAACACTAAGATAAGCTAATGCGTAGCGGCGTAGTAGGGTTGTAGAGGAAAAACTAGTACTAGAGATTGTACTAGTGATATGGGGACTAGATTTGTAATGTATGCAATGATCATGGATTACAGTGGTAAATTGTGTGAAGCTTTTTAGGTTATGAATAAGAAAAATGTATTGTAGAATCTTCAATGGATGTAAGTTAGTCCCTGTGGGGTTTCCAGTGGATGATCATTCCTTTTCGAAATATAATTTTAACACTTAATAATAGTAATAATATGAAATTTGCTTTTAGATCCAAGGTGTTGAGAATTCTAGTTAAGTTTAAGATATTACACCGAGGGAACCTATTTTATAAAATGAAATCACGGGCTGCTCTTGGAAATTATGTGAACCTTTTTGGGACAAAAAAAAATTTATTGTAGCATGTTCAATATAATTATGATAGTTTCTGTGGGGTTTCGATCGGAAGACAATTTCTCTCAATAAAAATAAGAAATTCGCTCTTAGACTTAGGTTTCGGGAACCCAGTTAGTTTGAAGAAATCTTACTGAGAGGACCTATTTTTTGTTTGTGTTAACTAATAGGTTTGTGATAGATGAAATATTGCCATTAAAGGCATCTGTCGCTATGCTCCGAGAATTGTTTCAATTGGGTATAATCTCTAAAATATAGACAATAAATATATTGATTTTGGATAGAGACGAATTTTAGGACTCATTAATGAAGTTCCATAAAATCAGCTGAATCATAAAACTTACTACTCAATCTGCTATTCTGAACTACCAGAGATGATATACTAGAGAGGTATTTGAATTGCGTGCTGCTAATTAAAGCAGCTACCGCGCAAATGATTTGAAAGCAAATCGAGCATATCCATTACACCTGCCATTTTTAGTAATTAAAATACCCAAATCTTAAAAAATGGACCGAGCATTATGCCTATATGTATGTACATATATGTATATATATGTAAGTTTATTTCTATGTAAATATGTTCACTGAAAATAAAAATACAAGCAATGAACTATGCAAGCGACACCGAGCAAAATAGCAACAATCGATTTTATTGAAATGCACAAAAAGTCACTTTTCCGCTTGGTTGGTTGGTTGCTTGGCCGGTTGTAAATGATTTTTGGGCGTTTTGCCTGTAGGCTGTCGCTTGTCGCCGTCGCCGCGACTGTTTATCCACTGTGTCGTTATGTATGTACACAAAGGTGTGTTCATTTGTAAATAAAAACTTAAAGCCGCGCTAACTGTTGCCAGTAATGGCATAGGCGAGTAGCAAGACTTGCTAATCTATAGTCGCATTTATGGGTGAAAGTCGTCGTATTGGCGGAGATGAAAACAAGTAGCGCCGACCTAAGACGCAAGCACCTGTTTTGCTGTGTGGAAAATTGACCAAAAAAAATTCAAATTCAATTTTCGAGGAATGCGCCGCAGCCAGTGACAGAAATAGAAGTGATTATATACATAAGTGGTACGTGCTTTTTGGTGGTTGGGAAGTATGGAAAGGTGACTAAAGTTAGTTGAAGCAAAAATAAGTGGCTGAAAGTTATTTTGAAAAGGATATAAAAATATTTACTGCCAATTACTGTAATCAATTAAATTTTCTTAAAATATAAAATTAATATTTCTTGAAATCGATCGAAAACTGCACCCAAGAATTTGGTTGAAAAAATTTGGTATGGTGTATTTATAGATTAATAAAAGTATTTTCTCAAATGATACTAAGCCGGAACCCCTTTAAATGTCACCCTTTCAAACATTATTTGAACTCTAAAACTACCGTTACCTTTTTTAAGGTTCTTTTGAGGGCTTGTGATGCTTCGTAATAGTGGTGAGTTCATCTGTGTTAGATAACATGAATCCATATGTGGTGTTTTTTTTTTTTGAAATGAAATAGGTGTGGTGAATTTTGGAATGGAAATTTTTATTCAACCTCAAATTAATTGCCTCGTTTATCTAGATGTATTCTAACAATAAAGAACGTCACATTTTATAACAAGTGGGGAATAAAATAATTAAAAAATGTTTTTGCGTAAGCAAAGTCAATTCCCGATTGTGTGGCGATAGATTGGCAATTCTGCCTTCCAAAAAAGTCTATAATAAAAGGGAGTTTACACACACGTTTCATTCAAATTGTTAAAATAATATTCCAAATACTTCGCCGTCAAGAAATCCCCTCTAGCCAAAATTTGAATGACTAACTTCCTTACGCCAACATTTGTTATGCTAATGCTGTCCGTCCAGCTAACACATTTGTTTTAACCTTTGTTTCACGGCAATAACTCCCAAGTGAGATTTCACTTGTTTCGGTTGCAATGCGTCGCATGTAAGCACACTTTCGTATGACGAAACAGCAACAACAACGCATAACCCAATATCAGCTATCAATATTTTGGCATTTCTCTTAAATCAAGCGGTAGACAGCAGTGAAGCGGAGAAATGAAAACGAGAGTGCCTACGAATGAAAAAAAAAAAAACGGTGAGCCCTGCTGTCATGTTACGCAATGCATTTCGGCTGTCACCCGTCAGCAAAGGTGAGTTGCTGTTGCTATCGCTGTTGTTGTTGCTGCCTGCCACCAAAATGCCGTAAAGAGAAATTTTGTAAATTTCAAATGAAAGTTTTCGGTGTTCGGCGGCTATCGGTTGGACGCAAGATCGATATCGCTGTCATTTATGCGTAACCGGTTTACGTAAAACTAAAACAACAACACTAAGAATATTTGATTCAAGTTTTTTTAGACAATTGTTTGACTGTTGCATAGGTCGTGTGCTGTTCGGCGGTCTCTCAGTGTGCTTGAATGTAGTGAAGATGTTTGCAGGGGTGTGTACCGATTTTGACCAATTGGTGCGCGTGTACATGCGTAGTTAATTGTTAAATCTATTAAAATCGCATTTAGTCTAGCTTGACAAGCAAAACGAAATTGTTTTGTTCACATACTATAGGGATTTTGTGCGTGTTTTTTTTTATGTTTTATTATTGTTGTAGAGAATTCTATGAGTGCATTGTAGATAATGAGTTATTTCATAATCACAAACATGTTTTCCACCATTTCCCTAACCTAGTGCACATTTCATGAATTCTCTATTTTCGAAAGGTTGAAAGTGAAACTACGGAAGTTAATTTACTTAATAGGATCCGAAATGTTATCGGTAGGACGATTTTAATCTATTCCAACATCATTTTCAAATATTCAGACATTTTATGAGGTTATGTCATCCAATGTAAGAGCTTAAATTGGTCTCTAAGTGTCTTTCTATGCTTAAAACAGCAGCCACACCATTAGTGAGATCTCTCCTAGTTCGGCGAATATTTCTTAAAACAAATCATGGGGCCAACAACTGATAAAAATGTTGTCGATGTTATGAAAATTGTAATCGATAATAGTCAAATTTCAATAAATACCATGAAACTCCTCTAAGTAACTTTCGTTCCCAAGAGATTCACAGTTTAGGAACCGTTGAAATGGTTTAGTTAAACTATAACTAATTAATTCAAAATTGTGGACTTTTTTGAAGATCTCGATTATGGCGCCATCTACCGAGATGATTAAACTGTGATTCAACGACGTTGTTTCATTCAAACTGGCAACGAGTCTCATTCTTCAAATGTGGATTTTTTGAATATAGCAATTATGGCGCCAACTACCGAGATGATCCAACTGTAGATCACAATTAGTAATAAGTGTGTGTAATAAGGTCATGTAACTATTAAGATATATCTTTGGCTAACATTTGACTCAGTAAAACTTCGTGTCTCGAATTATCATTAATAATTCAAAAATATTTTAAGCTTACGAAAAGAACCATATATAATATAATTGTAGTGGTCGGCCAAAACCGACACCAGGTTGTAGTTTCAAATTGGTGATGAGTAATTGTAAGAACCGATGTGAGTGGGATAATGATAGTTCTTTAAACTATTTCTAGTAAAGTATATATATATAATATTGTCTTGTAAAAACTAATAAGAATTCCAGCTGGGTGTTTCCAGTATCCTTATAATTACAATCGCAAATAGAGTGCCATAATTTCCAAGCGCCATTTAAAGTAATGCCCTTTTTGATTAAAATGGTTGGAGTTACAGCGAAGATAATAAAAAGGGCTGTCACATGAACATATGAGGCGTTGCACTACATGCATATGTATGAGCGTAATGTATCGTATATCGGCATAAATGCGTACCGCCCATGCCGCCTTTGAAACGCTATTAGCCCCGTTTAGGCTTGGCTTTCCAGCGTTTCAACGTTTGCTACAGCGCAGCATCGCCACCATATCCGCCTCGTGCGGCACTTACAGGTACACGTTGGTGTCGTGCCATTATGATTTGCCAAGTCTGGCCATCACTGCTTTTGGTTAGCCCCACTTCCCGCTTTTGATTGCGCCCAACAATGTTGTCAAAAGCGCTCGCCATATGCATAGTTCGCCAGCGCTGACTGTCTGGCCAACGGCTGCCTCGTGCGATGCGTGCGCAAGCGTAAAAAGGAATTTCACTCAGGTTTTTCACGCCACATATGGTGCGGTGTACAAATTTTTACTAAAAGGAAAATCGCCTGACAAACAAGTCAGTTGCCTGTTGGTGGCTGCTACTCTAGCAGAGTAGTTGCTGTTGCGAATGCGTCGTGATAAAAACAAAGCAAACAAATACAAAGTATGTTGCTTATAAAGTAGGCGTAACAAGCTTAGCTAACAAGCAGAAAGCGTTTGGTGAATTTCTACGCTGTGGAGGTCTGAAAGACATTTTACATTTTTTGCAGATTTTTGTTATTGACAGTTGTTTAATAACTTGCGGCTTCGAAATGAAAGAAACATAATTTCGCAATATCGAAATGTCATTAATGTCATGTAAAACACGCTGAGCGGCATGGAGAATAGTGATTCTGATTTTATAATTGGAAATGTAGATATAAATACTAGAAAGAATATACATGAATATACATGAGTGCTTTTATGACCCCATCCACTTACTTAGAGAAACCTTATTAGACAGATTGAACCCCGTCCTATCTACGTGCTCTTATCCGTAAACAATCTTCCTCCAATTTTAAAAATTTGCCGCTTGATCTTACTAGAAAACACTATAATGGTTAGTTAGTAGTATAAGAAATTCAAGTTCGTTCTTCAGAAGATAAACTTTCCAATTAGCATCCCCAAAATATTTAGTTTTCCTAAGTTAGAAAGACTAAAAGAATGCTTTAGTATACTTGACTCGAACATTTAAATGGAATCACCATAGATATTTTCATTGTAGAAATTCTATTTTGTTTTTTATCAATGTTCCTACAAGATTACAGATCTATTATAATTTTTAAATCGCTGTTGAAATACTGAGAGATTTTATGATACATTATGATGAATGAGGACAAGACGAAATATCTCCTGTCATCAAACAAACAGTCGGCGCATTCGCGTCTTGGCTCCCACGTCACTGTTGACAGTCATAACTTCGAGGTCGTAGATAATTTCGTATACCTGGGAACCAGCATCAACAACACGAACAATGTCAGCCTCGAAATCCAGCGCAGAATAACTCTTGCCAACAGGTGCTACTTTGGACTGAGTAGGCAATTGAACAGTAAAGTCCTCTCTCGACGAACCAAAATCAAGCTCTACAAGTCGCTTATCATTCCCGTCCTGCTTTACGGTGCAGAAGCTTGGACGATGTCAACATCAGATGAGACGACACTAGGAGTTTTCGAGAGGAAAATTTTGCGCAAGATTTATGGTCCTCAGAACATTGGCAACGGCGAATACCGCAGACGATGGAACGATGAGCTGTACGAGTTATACGACGACATTGACATAGTTCAGCGAATAAAAAGACAGCGGCTACGCTGGCTAGGTCATGTTGTCCGAATGGACGAAAACACTCCAGCCCTGAAAGTGTTCGATGCAGTACCCGCCGGAGGAAGCCGAGGAAGGGGAAGGCCTCCACTCCGTTGGAGGGACCAGGTGGAGAGCGACCTGGTTACACTTGGGATCTCCAACTGGCGCCAAACTGCGAAGGAGAGAGACAGGTGGCGCACTATCGTCGATTCGGCTATAACCGGCTAAACGGTTGCAACGCCAATCACATACACATATGATTTTGTCTATCGTCTGCTAAGGAATGATCGCTTTACAAGTCTTATTTTTATTGTGGTCGGACTTGGAACTTTTTTTAAAAGCAGAGGTACATTCATTTCAACCACATCAATAGGATCTTCACCGATATTGGTTGATCTTAATTTATGATGATGTAAAGAACGTTTTGTCGGGGTTCCAATAAGTTTAGTCATATGAAAAAAGTCATCAAACTGGTATGTATTATGTAGTAGTAGGGAACTGGAGATATTGAGAACTATTGGCGTACTTTCTGGATGAGATAAACTGAAAGGATGTTTTAACGATAGACTTCTGCCAGCTGGAGGTACTCTCTTAAGTGGCTTTTTCTACGCATGAGATCTGTTTGTTTCAAGGAACCTGGTGCCCAAATATAGTTGGGTCCAACTGTATTGAATACGTTTTGCTTTATTGAAAAGCAGAGCTTTTAGAAGTCTTCGAATTTACACGATTAAACTTCCAGTATTATTATTGTAATTATTATTATAGTATTGTTGGATTTCCCAGATAACTTACATTTTAAATTGATACTTGAAAGCATGCTAAGGAGAAACTGAAATGAACTTATTAGAATTATGAATTATGAAATTTATAGAAATTGAATTGAATAAAAAAAAAACAGTGAACATATTTTTCAAAAAAACTATAAATATCTAGGTCAATGCGCCTTATCGATATTAGCAAAAATATAGTTTGGTGGCATCAATAGCGATGAAAATTTTTGTAATCTTAGTGAATAATTTTTTATCACATTATCCTTAAAAATAAGCCACAAATTCGTTATTCGTCGATATACATAATTTAAAGGAGTTGCTTATTCACAAAAAACTAGCTTAAACCACATTAATAAAGCTAGACGCTATGTGGGAAATATGCGGAAATGAATTTTTGATAACAAACGATATTAAACAACTAGGTTACATAAGCCGTTAAGGTAAACAAAATTAACAATATACATATATATATATATAAACAGCATATCTGTTGTAAACATATAACCATTGAAATGGAAAGTTTTCCTAAGCCAATTAAAGGCCATTACATATTAACATCGATAACAATTTGAGTTTGTATGAGGAAATGCTTGTAATTATCTTATCAGCATAACACCATTACAATAACAAACATTTACAAGAGTGGTACATACATACATACATTACAAGTACATACATATGTACATATGTACGCTTGTAGTTATTTTCCTATTAGCGGTCTATCAATTGTTAGCCGGCACCCTATTGCATTAACAGCCGCCGCTGACTGAGTCAATTAAATTACTAGTAAATACGGTAAATGTGTTGCAATATCTCCCTTTTATCTACAAATACGAGTTGCCTATTGTGAAATGAAGATAAAAAAATAATTTTTATGAAAAAAAAATCATAGAAATTTCGTAACAAATTTGATAAGCATTACAATGTCACTGTGTACTCGTACTTACTACAAGCTTATATGTAAGCAAACTTAGCGCTAAGTGGCTAAGTGGTTGCACACAAGAAGAGAGATTGCATCGCTATTAGCGATTTACTGAAAATATTTTGGTGTGTGGAAGAGCGAAAATATGTGATCAGTACTGTATGTATATACATATATTCACTTGCACCCATCAAAATCGAAAAAACCTGCTTGCCTACCTCAATGAGAAAAAAATCGTAGTTTCGGTTTGACAACTTTTTAGATTTGCCAATTTAGCTGCACACGCGTACATACATTTACACAAACAAATATACCCCTGGTATGTCTCTTTATTTGTTTTCTTTCGAGCACTTAAGACAACAAAGACTCCAAAAATAACTCGAAATTCGTTAATAAAGCATGAGATAAGCAAAAAATGTTCAATTCAAACAATTTTGTGCGCTTTTTATTATGTTTAATTTTGTTTTTTTTTATGTACATATGTATGTATAAATAAAATTAATTTTGATTGCGTTAAAAATGTTATTTGACGCGACCTTTGCTGGTAATTAACACGTAGATGCACATTCCATCGATTAATTGAACACTTGTGAAGTTGTGGAATGTGACATGCGCTTGTGAGTTGCGTGTGAACTTTGCCGCTCATTAAAAACAACAACGATAATAACAGAAAACAAAGCTATAAATATTGTGTTAGGTGCAAAAGTGGAGTTTACAACTTTTTCAAATAGGGTTTGGAGTAGCTCTTTCAATAGGCACTATATGCTTTTATTTATAAATTTCGGTACCCAAAAATTGTTTTAAATTTATTTAATTTATTTATTTATTAAAAAAAAAATACTTTATCAGTTATTTAAAAATTTTAAGAATATATTTATACATGTTTCAAGAATATACAGTGAAATTTTTGAAGAAAAAAATTAAATATTTATTAAGTTATAGTCGATCTCCAACGGTGCGAAAAAAAGGTCCTTCACTGCTGCAGTGATTCCGGCCTTCTCCGTGGATGAAATCGAAAAAAAAAAAAAAATTCTCGTTAAACTAGATAATATTGTCTGTACAATGACCTACGATAAAAAAAAATCAAAAATTGACAATATTGACGAATTTTACCTAAAATTTTGGTCGTTTTTGGCCTGCCAAAATTCGATTTTTTGATCAGATCAAAAATCGATAGGTCATTGTACGGAAACTATATATAGTTAGAACATGTAAAAAAATTCGATATTCATCGGATCCTTTGTTTTTGAGTAATCACTGCAGCAAATTCGAAAATGCTGTTTCGAGAAAAACGCGTTTAAAGATAAAATGATCGTTTTCACTGTTACCGAGCGGCTGCTCTTTAAATTGCTATAACTCAAAAACTATTTGAGATATCGATTTTAAATTTTAATATGTTATTTTTAAAGGTGAAATACCGAAATACGAAAATCGATTTTTTTGAAATTTCACACTAGGTGTGCCCCTTAAAACTAGACAAGATAAGCATGTTTTGATGAATCGATGCTCTTTAGTAGGCAGATAGATCTCATATTTTTAAGCGTGTTTGACTACAAAAATGCATTAGTCAATGGGTTTGGGTGATTACGGAGTTTAGATATATATTTTTTCTGCTGTGCCCTACTTTTTTCCTTACCATTGGGATACCAAGATCTTCGTGGATATTTTCATTACGAATGTATCTTCATGGTGAGCACGTGATTGCTCTAAGCTTTTTCGATTGGATGCTCTGTATTATATCAATATTAGTTGTACAGGTCGTATTCAACTGGTATACGTAATCGACTTTATGACCGCATTGTATAACAGGTTCAATTGTTTTGCCATCCGGTACGAGTTCGAATTTATGGCAACATTAATATAAAGCGTTCTTGTACTCGAAAAAATACTAAGAGAGCTCATTTGAGCGAATAAATGAGAACCTTTCTCTCTTTATAAAATTTTATAAATTTTAGTTCGAAGAATTTCTGAAAAGTTCTGATAAATCTGAGAACTTTATAGTTCTAGTGTCTTTAACAGATGAAATAAATTATAATAAATACAATTTTTGGTAGTTTGAAGTATCTGAAGAATTAATAAAAAGTATTTTTATTCTTTCCTGCTGAGTAAAAACTCGTTTTTAGATAGTTTTGACAGTTTGATAAGTTCGGGATCACAACTCACTATATGTTCCAAATTTATACACTTGTACTTGAATAAAGCATATACTTGAAAATAATATCTGAGGATGTGACAACTGGTGGGGTTGTTAATTAGTTTCCCAGTACATTTTTAAAAACGAAAAATAATAAAAAAATATTATAATAAAATTGACATTCTGATATAAACATTTTCGTTAAATATGAGTTCTTGAGACATTTTATTTATGTTTAATATAAAAATTTAATTTTTACAATATTAATATTTATTACAGAACATTAATTTAATTTTAATTTTTTTTATTTACCCAATTTCACATCTCAGCTTATTCAAAACTACCAAGCACGTATTCACGCATTGCAATAATTACTTTTTGTAAATTATTATAATACTTACTTGTAAATACTTTGTTCATAAATTTAAGTGTGCTAAAGTTGAAGATCGCTTACAAGATCTTAAATTTGCGATCCCAACCTTCACTTATCTGGTCTGGTGACTTTTCGGGTACAAGTACAAGTATTATTTATAAGAGTATGCAAGTAGATTGCCGAATAAAGGGCAGACAAGCTAATTGAGCAGACGCACTTACAAGAGCATTACATGTGCAACACAACTCACCTCGATATATACATATATATACCAACTGAAAATATATATACATGTATATAAAGTATATTAAATATGTGTACAGCTGTTTAAATAAATATGCTTGTGGAACTTGAATTTTCGTCGTTGCGGCATTTTTGTAATAACTCATTTCGAAAGAAAAGCTAGTATAGATGTCAAGTTCACTACGCTGGCTGCTTGCTTTTTGGAGCGAACAATTAAATTATAAAAATTTTGTTAAAACAACTACAAACAGACACATACTCAAGAGCGAGTGCAGTAAAAGTTCACTAGCACTTGAGTATGTATATATGCTTGCTGTGATTTACTGACTGGAAAATCGCTAGCTTCACTGCTTGAGAATGAAATAAAAAAATGTAAAAAATAAAAATAAACGTAAAATACCAAATAGATAACAAAACGTGGTCGAGGCGCCGAAATATTTGCATTACAGCAGTAAATATGAAAAAAAAAGAATTACGACACACCGTCACCAGCTGACTAGTATTCGTGTGTTTATCTATATAGTATAATATATAAGTATTATATATAATATAAATGAGTATAAAGGTAAGTCGGTCTGTAAATAAACACACACTGCATTTAAGTAAATACCTCAGTGTACTCATGCCACAACGATTTTATCAACAACTGTCAATTGCGTTTCAGGGACTTTGCACGTTTTAAGGGCATTTAAATATATGTTTTAATTTCGTATTTTTAACAAAAAAAGTCATAATAGTGATAAAAGGCGCAGTTAATTATATTGTTCGCTTGTAGATATTAGCAGTTCAAGGTTGCCGGGTGATTTGTGAATTATTTACTTTCATGTAAGAAGTAAGAATTCGTAACTGATTTCGAGTGAAAGTATGGTTGTTTTTATGAAAATTTTTTTGGCGCTTTAACCTGAATTCGCTCTCTGAGAAGACATAAAGTAATAGTTTATTGGAGAACACAAGAGAGCTCGGTACAACTCTCATATAAGATGAACCAAAAATTAATAAAAAACAAGAAAAAACGTTAACTTCGGCTGGACCGAAGCTAATATACCCTTCACAGGTGCATTTCTTTTAGTAACTATGTGTTTAAGCAAATCTAAAGACGGAAGAAAAAGTAAGTAAAACAAGTAAGGAAGGGCTAAGTTCGGGTGTAACCGAACATTTTATACTCTCGCAATTTATTTATTTAACTTTATTTATATTATATAATACACACTTTGACCCACATATTCGTCATATATATTGTATAAAGTTCATTGAAAGTTGGAAACCATAATATTAGACTAGAAGCACCGAGGCCCTCGTGTTCGATATATGGGGCCTTAAAAACCTATGGTCCGATTTCGGCGATTTTTAGAATGGGGCTGCCACACTATTAACATAGTATTTGTGCAAAGTTCTGCACCGATATCTTCACTAGTACTTACTTTATATATTGTAAAGTAAACGATTCAGATCGTCTTCAAAGTTCTGGTGTATAGGAAGTAGGCGTGGTTGTAAAGCGATTTGGCCTATTTTCACAACATATTATTGGGATGTAAGGAAACTATTACAAACCAAGTTTCATTGAAATCGGTCGAGTAGTTCCTGAGATATGGTTTTTGACCCATAAGTGGACGACGCCACGCCCATTTTCCATTTTGTAAAAAAAATCTGAGTGCAGCTTCCATCTGCCAATTCTTATGTGAAATTTAGTGTTTCTGACGTTATTCGTTGGTGAGTTAACCCACTTTTAGTACTTTTCAACCGAACCTTTGTATGGGAGGTGGGCGTGGTTATTATCAGATTTCTTTCATTTTTGGACTGTATTAAGAAGTGACTAAAAAAAAGACTGCAGAAAAGTTTGGTTTATATAGCTGTATTGGTTTCCGAGATATGTACAAAAAACCTATTTGGGGGCAGGGCCACGCCCACCTCCCCAAACAAATATGCCCCTTCATAGTGTGATCCTTCATACCAAATTTTATTTCCATAGCTTTATTTATGGCTTAGTTATGGCACTTTATGTGTTTTCGGTTTTCGCCATTTTGTGGGCGTGGCAGTGGTCCGATTTTGCTCATTTTCAACCTTCCTATGGTGCCAAGAAATAATTGTTCCAAGTTTCATTAAGATATCTTAATTTTTACTCAAGTTACAGCTTGCACAGACGGACGGACGGACGGACGGACAGACGGACATCCGGATTTGAACTCCACTCTTCACCCTGATCACTTTGGTATATATAACCCTATATCTAGCTCGTTTAGTTTTGGGTGTTACAAACAACCGTTATGTGAACAAAACTATAATACTCTCTTAGCAACTTTGTTGCGAGAGTATACAAACTGAAGGACTAGTTCATATATATACAGACAGACAGACGGACGGATATGGCTAAATCGACTCAGTTCAACATACTGATTTATATATATACTTTATAGGGCCTCTGACGCTTCCTTCTGGGTGTTACAAACTTCGTGACAAACTTAATATACCCTGTTCAGGGTATAAAAATGAAAAAAATTAACTTCTAAAGTACTTAATGCTTCTGATAAATGATTCTATGATCTAGTTGGAAGTTCTCTGAGAGTCTAATAAACCTACTAGGGTGTGAAGTGCAATCTATTGCAGTCTATGTATATTGTAAACATTTTAACTCCACTCTTTTACTTCAACAGCAATTTCATATTTTTTCTCTGAGCAGATATCTTATCGGAATATATTCATTTTGAAGTCGGGTTCAATAGAGATAAAAGGTAGAAGTCTACGAATTTGTTATGATATATTAGTAAGAAACTTCCGATATATAAAATTTTTACAAAAACACTAGGTCTAAAATCGTAGAATATTCCAATCGAACTTAATATCGACTTTAATACTAGCTTTATGACATCGACATTTTTTAATGCACTTAATGTTTAGAGAGTGGTGAAAAGAACAAACCATAACTCTACTCTTTGGCTTAGTATTCAACTTAACCATTTTTTTTTGATCTCTCATGTAATTTTTTTTTATTAAAAAGTAGAGCTCACAGCAGTAAGCAAAGTAGTGGCGAATCATATACAGCTCATATATGTCATAAATAATTTTTCCCCAATGCTTCAAAACTCTAAAAATAAATACCCATAAACAATCAATCAGATTTTATTTACTACAGCTATTTATAAATAGACCACTTAATATTAGTTTTTCGTAATTGTGATTAATTGTTGTCACAGCCAAGCGCCAAGCGCCAAGCACCAATCTAATTATGCAAACAAACTCCGTTTGACATTACTCACTATTGTCAATAGCCTTTTAAGGCCTTAGCTGCTGCTGCTCATTCTCATTGCCATTAATGCCCTTAAATATTTGGCGCCATTCGATGCCATCTACGTAAGCGTTGACGTCGTTGTGACTTGACTCGGAGCAATGCTAATTCCTTACTTGTGACTTTGCGAATATTTATGTAAATTTTATTTTTAGATTTTTTTTATTTTTGCGGTTTGTTTGCTTTATTTTGAGACACATACTCGATTCGAGGGTATTTATTGATTTTCGTTCGAGGTGTAATTTTAATTGGGCGAGAATTGGGGAAATTTTCCCTTTTTTTAAATGTTATAATTCATTTTCTAATTCATACGCTTTTAAATATATTGAATTTTTCTAAAACAAAACACATTAGAATAGACAGAACCCATAAAGAACCAGTAGACCTTTTCTTAATCATACTTAGTGCTTTAGCACCATTCATTTTCGCCTTACCTACATATATATTTTTTATTGGCCGACTGACCATAAAATACTATCATACTCAATGTCACTAATTGTGGGAAGCTATATCTCTGGGTCTGCAATAATAAATAACCCGCTAACAAAATGCTTCGACAGCATTTATTCTATATATGTATGTTATAAGTGTATGTTTCATTGTATGTGTGTTCATATATATATCTGTCTGTAAACGTGCAAACACTAACGGTGCATATCTCTTAACTGCCAGTTAAACATACGTATACATAACGGTTAACATTTTATTATATATGTCTTCCTTCCGCTTTTGTTGTTGCTTTTATTCTTAATGTTCGTTTTTATTGCTTTGCCATTGTGTGCTTTTCTAACCAGACCATCTATGTATCTAGAAATCTTTGTGCGTGCGTGTGCGTGTGTGTCAATCTGTACGTGACCGTACAAACTAAATTAACTTGTTCTACAGTGATAATAACAACTACAACAAGTATATTATTATGAATGTTGTGTGTTGACACTGAAGTGCAAAATGGTGTGATAAGCTTTTGCATTATACTAAATATTTGCTTTTAAAATGTTTCAATTTAAAGAAAAAACATTATTTTTTATTTAAAAATAATAAAATACTGAGATTTAAAAAAAATGAATGTGAATAAAAATTTAAAACAAAACAATCATATAATACATCATAAGATTAATTATGAAAATTAAAATAAAATAAAATAAAATAAATAAAAAATTGGAAAATCGAGTTCCAAAAATTAAGTTTCAAAGAAATTAAAAAAAACTCATTCTTCGTGAATGTTAAGAAAAAAAATTAAAAATTCGAAACTCTAATTCAAAAGTTGAAAATTCAAATTAATGTAAAAAAATCGTACTTTATGAAAGTTAAGTTAATTAAAGAAAATTAAGAAAACAATAAAAAAATTCGAAAATTGAGAGTAAAAAAAAATATAAATTCGAATTCGCAAAAATGAAAATTCAAAAAATAAAATGAAAAACAAGTAAGGAAGGGCTAAGTTCGGGTGTAACCGAACATTTTATACTCTCGTAATTTATTTATTTAACTTTATTTATATTATATAATAAACAATTTGACCCACATATTCGTCATATATATTGTATAAAGTCCATTGAAAGTTGGAAACCATAATATTAGGTTAGAAGCACCGAGGTCCTTGTGTTCGATATATGGGGCCTTGAAAACCTATGGTCCGATTTCGGCGATTTTTAGAATGGGGCTGCCACACTATTAACATAGTATTTGTGCAAAGTTCTGCACCGATATCTTCACTAATACTTACTTTATATATTGTAAAGTAAACGATTCAGATTGTCTTCAAAGTTCTGGTATATAGGAAGTAGGCGTGGTTGTGAAGCGATTTGGCCTATTTTCACAACATATCATTGGGATGTAAGGAAACTATTACAAACCAAGTTTCATTGAAATCGGTCGAGTAGTTCTTGAGATATGGTTTTTGACCCATAAGTGTCACGCCCACTTTTCCAAAAAAATTACATCCAAATGTGCCCCTCCCTAATGGGATCCTATGTTCCAAATTTCATTTTCATAACTTTATTTATGGCTTAGTTATGACACTGTATAGGTTTTCGGTTTCCTCCATTTTGTGGGCGTGGCAGTGGACCGATTTTGCCCATTTTCGAAAGCAACCTCCTCAGGGTGCCAAGGAACATGTGTTCCAAGTTTCATTAAGATATCTTAATTTTTACTCAAGTTATCGCTTGCACGGATAGACGGACAGACGGACGGACAGACATCCGGATTTCAAATCTACTCGTCATCCTGATCATTTATGTATATATAACCCCATATCTAACTCTTATATTTCTTGGTGACACAAACAACCGTTATGTGAACAAAACTATGATACTCTGTGCAACAGGTTGCGAGAGTATAAATATAAATTCGAATTCGCAAAAATGAAAATTCAAAAAAATAAAATGAAAAAAAAAACAGGCTTTACTTACATGATAATTAAGAAAGGTAAAAAATAAAATGAAAAATCCGAATTTCATAGAAGTTAATAAAAAATTATTTAAATTCAAAATTATTAAAATTTTTTAACAATTAATGAATTTTTTAAACTATAATGGTACAAATTAAAAAAAAAATTATATTTTACATTGTTGAAATAAAAAAAAAATTATTTAAAATTCATGAAATTTAAAAAAAGTTTTAAAAATCGTAATAATAATTGTCACAAAATTCATAAAGAAAAAATAAAAAAAATATATATACTACAAAAGCTGAAACCAAAAAATATAAATAATATTTTTATATGTATTCATGCTTAAAAGTCGAAAAATCGGTTTTATTTTTCTTTTCATATTTTACTTCACCATTTTTGTACGCTTGATCGCGTTTCCGGTTCGCAGTAGTCAAAGCGTCGCGTCGCGGCACTTCATCGAAAAACCTGTCAATTATATGCGTTTCGCTGTTTTTCCAACACGCATACTCGTATTTGAATATTGCATCTCACATTGAAGTTTCGATTTCTGTAATATTTATAGTTTGCCAATCAATTCACTTGACAAGTATTGTTTTGATTCAGCGAACCTTTACAGAGGCGAGGCGAGGCACAACATGCGGTAATGGCGGGTGTTGGTTTAAGGGGTTTACAAAATTTTAGTATTTGAAAGCTTTGGTGGAATTATTAAATATATGGAGTCATATCCGCATATTGAAAGTGTTTTTCAAACCGTTGAGAATGGTAGATCGGGGTATAGAGGTCAATTTAATTCGGTAGTTGACACCCTACCGAGAAAAAGACATGTTTTTGTTAAACAGGCGGGTAAAAAATTTGCCGAGATCTTTATATAAACTTACCTACCGAGGAGGTAGGTGAGTCACTCCTGAGAAGTTCTCTCTTACACTTTATATTTTTCAGTCTCCGATGTCTATAATATCAGTTATTTTTGAATTATAAGACGAGTCAAGTAGTTGTTCCAAGTTTGACCTATTAAACTTAAAAAATCAACAAACAGTTTACTACATAATTAAGAGAGTATTAGCATATGTTTCCAACCAAAATTATTGTTTCTATTTCAATCAAGTCTATTTGTAATATGTATCAGCAATAAAATATTGAAAGCACACTTTTATTGCCACATAAAATTAACATCAAATCACAACCCACTAGCATGCCCCACATATAACTAGTAGCTTCTATACATGAGAAGTATATACACATAAACACACGCAAAATCTCGAACTCGTTCAATAATCATAAATTGCTGCAGAAAAACACGAGTAATTTAAGCGCAAAACTCTTGCGGTTATAGGCTTATCATTGACTGCTGCAGTAGCGCAAAGAAACCTCTATTTTTTTCCGCCAATGTAGCGCAGAGTATTTATTATGTGCCACATTCCACAGCAAACAGCTAACATTTGGTGCATTGTCACTGGGCGATTTTGCGGTGCACCGTAATCATAATCAGCAGCACTACCACCATAGCCATCATCATCATCATAATCATCAGCGTGAGCGTCAATGGTAGATTGCACGATCCAATCGCTCTTAATTGAACTAACCAGTTCACTGACTACAAACAACTTGCCACTCAGGCTGACACTCCTCTTTCATCAACCACATGAACGCCGCCAACATGATTGCGATTGCATACCATTCGAGGAGGGGAGTTTGGGGCTAAATATTTATGCATATTGAGAGTGTTATTTAACGAAATATGTGGAACAGTTTTAGTTTCTCTAGTGTTAGACTTAATTGATGAGATTTAGTTTGGATTGAACTTATGTCTGTCAATACCGAATCAGTAGAGATTTTGTGGTATGTTCGAATTAATTGTTGAGAGAGAGACAATGGAAGAGAGAATGAGACCAATTAACATATTTTACCGTTATTTTTTCTCTTGACTAGCAGAAGATCTATTTGATTTAGAAATATAGCCCAAATTTGACGATTTATTTGTAGACTTAAATAATTTTTTCAAATGAAAAATCCAATTTAATTTTTTTCGAATTCACCTTCTCTGCAAACTCTGCAAACTCTGTTAAATATGTGTTACTGCTCGAATTTTTTATTCATAACTCCAGCTACTATGCGCTTCTTCGTCTATTGCATATTCCGCTCATTTCCTATAGCTTCCACGCGTCATGGTTCAATGCAATTTATTTCAAAAGTTTGTTTGTCGGCTTTGTTGTTGTTCGTAAGGGGAATGAAAATGCAAATCTGCAAATGTAAAGAGATTCAAATGAGGTATACATTCCTTTATTATGTTGTAATAATTTACAAGAAATTTCTGAAGTTAAAATAGTGTTGATTATGCTCAAATTGTAAACTGTAAATGTGGTGAAATATTTTTTTACTTAAAGTGGAGAGTTTGTCAAAATCGAAGTTTAGTAATTTAACCTCAAATAAATCTGTTTGAATATAGCGCCACCTAGGGTGTTAACCTAACACCTAGGTAGGTAGGTATAGTGGATGTCGCATGACGCACTTAGGCCCATTGGGACTCCACCCTGACTAGAATCCCTTCACACTACCATGTCCTTACTGAACCATCCTGTGGTCTTGATAAAGTTGTTCAAATTAACAATTTTTATAAATGCAATCTGGGAGACATCGTCAAGAAAATCACCTAAGGTAATACAATATTTTTTTGTAAAAAAGTGAGCGAAGACAGCATGAGTTGTCAGGATCGCTAAGAGAGAGAGTGATAGACACATTAAATAGCCAGAAATGTAAATAAGACAAGTGAAGTCATACGGATAATAATACCATTTCCAAGTTCTCTACTGATTTGTTACCAACTAATAGTTGAAAAACAGTTTCTTCCCTTTTCCTTGAAAACTTATAGACCTTACAAAGGATATATAAAAAAGTTAAATTCAAATCTACTGACTAATTAATTAAGTATATAACCACACCCTTAGTCTAGTTATCTTCTATAACAAGTGTCTTGCAATTCGTCTCCCTCTCAACACGGAAACCATAAAGTAATCCGTCAAGCGTTCAATTGCCAACAAGAAAAGGGACTCGCTTCAAATTTATGCTAATTGATACCGAACCCTTCAGCCAATAAACTGTAACTCGCTTCAAGCGCTCTCGTTCAAGACGTACAATAACAATATTTCATTGAGTGTGAATTGGTCTCGCAAAAAACACCAGACAGTAGTGGAGGGTTGTGGAGTTGAAAAAATGTTTCGAAAAAAGTGTGGTGGAAAAACGTGCATACATTTATATAGTTGATAAGTATACAATGTGACTAAAGTTATGGCAATGCAATCCTAGTTAATTTCACTGTTTGTGGCACAACAGGTTTCTTGTGCGTCCCCAACTACATATTTCTGGTTTCCTGTGACAAGTGGGAAACAGTGTGGTACCTAAATACAGCGCATTTACTAGGCAGCGCCATAAATATAGAGCAACACACATATACAATTAACTTACATATGTATATGAAAAGTATGTCTACATAGTGTGTGCTATTGTATATAGCTTGTAATATATCATTTTTATCAAATTACTTTTCCTCCATTGTTCTCATTTCCACGGCGTCATTTGTGGAATCAGGTCGCTACGTTTACGAAAGTTAGCTGTGAGTGTGTTTGTACGTTTATAGTTTATTTAGTTCACTATAAATATATATTACTATATAGTATATAAGCTGTTGTTATATAGACCTCAATTTAAGCTAATCATTTGTATTTCTAGGCGTTTCTGCATATCCTACATCTCTTATTTTACAACTTTATATAGTATAAGGATATTGTCAGTTTGTAGTAGAAAAGCTGAAAATGTTTCCGCTACTACGCTTGGGTATTTAGCAGTAAATTGTAAAGCTATATAACCCAATGTATATGTACTTTTACCTAAATAAATATGTACTTTACATATACTTATATGTATGTATAAAGGTACACGTTATTACACCTGTTTGTTTGTGTTGTTGCTTTTATTTAACACATTTTTTACATGCTTGTAACCTCGTTAGCGTTTGGTTATTGAACTGTTGACGCTATAATTTCCCACTTTTTCGCACTTACACTTTCCGTTCGCCATAATTACCGGAACTTATTTATATATGATTAGCATAAATGAGTCCATATACAATTGTACAAAGGTTGCTTTACTAAAGGCTAATAACTTGTAGGGATCTATCGTATTTAAAGTAATTAACGTTGCCACAAGTTTGAGTAAGGCTTTTTGAACCACAAAAAATCCGTTACGTATATTTTGTGACCAACAAAACTCTTTCATACAATAATCAAAACTGTTAAACCTTCAGTTATGAAAAAAATGGTTTCGCTAATCGTTTCTCTTCTAACTGCGACTTTTTTAACAGCTGCAAAAGCTTATTTATTGAACTTAAGAGTGAAAGCTCTCAATATTATTATAACTCAAAGCGGTTTCAAAAGCTCTTTGTTTGAACTTAAGGATGAAAGCTTCAAATTTTGTTATAATTTAGGCAGTAGAACTTTTCTAATTGTTTTATAGAGAAAAGCTCTAAAAATTCGGCATATTACTCCATTTAAGATTTGTGAAAGCTTCAAAATTTGTTAAATCTTAGGTCAGCTATGCTTTTCAAATTGATTTAATGAATTTGATAAGTGAAAGCTCACCTTTTGCATACTAAAAACTACTAAATTTCACAACTTTTATTTTTAATTTTTCACATCTGAGTGATTATATTCAGTATAAATAAATATTTATAGGTGAAAAAACTTCCAATATAAAGTTTAGAGTGATACGACTAAAATATGTATACGGTTTCACGTTGGAAAAGATAAAATGATTACCAGCCATTCATCCAATATTAATATCACGTTCGACTAATTTGCTTGCAACTCAAATTATCCGACTTCTATTAGGCATAAAACATGAAATATTGAATTTCCTTGCTTTATGTACCTTATATTGTAAAACGGTTTAAAAAAAGCCCTTTGAAAAAATGTTCACTTATATGCATAATCACACCCATAAGCTCCGCACAGCACAATAAATCATAAGTGATTGGCATTACGTATGTTTCAAATTACATTCTTATAAGTATTGCGCAAGTCTTCATAATCAAATATTCAACACATGTGTTAGCTTGAGCTCAAAAGGCGCGTAAAAAGCTTCTTAAGAAAAAACCAACCCTCTACATAGCTGCTTATTTTGCTGGTCTGAAGCCCTACAACTGCCCTTTCAATTCTCATTATATTATTCACGGCATAATATGGTCGTCTTAAAATATAACTGAGACATTCTAAATTGCACATGACTGTTTATATTTGCATGCATTTGCATATACTTTGCGAAATACTGTCTTCAATGACTGACGCTAAGAAGTCTAACAACCTGTCACCTTTTACCTTTGCATTGACAAGCCTGAGTGAATGGCAAGCAATGAGGGAAGGGTGGATAGTAAAAATAATAGGGTTCTTAACAAAAATGAATATTTAGCTCATTTATGAAATGAGGAAACTTGAAGTACAATTTTATATGGTAGCAACAACTAGGTACAATAAAAGCCACATGATTTGTTAATTAGCTTAATGGTGAAAGCTCTGAAAATTATAAAAGCTTGTTTTTTTTTATTATTTCTTTAATATTAAAGCTGCAAAGGTTATTGAAAAAAAATTAAAATGATTAAAGCTTCGATTTTTTATTTAACTTTAGATCAAAGCTTCAAATTGGATTATTGTACAAAAGCTCTGAAAATTATTGAAGCTTTTAAAAGGCTTTAAATTTATTAAGTAATTGTTTTCTTCACATTATTTTAATGAATTATTATAGTGAAAGCTCACTTATTGTGCTTGAAAGCTCATTCTATACACTTCCTGACAAATCATATTTCTTTCAATAGAGACTTTGGTCTCTACAATCGTTTGAAATGCGTTCCAATCATTTTTAAAATGTTCTTTGGGCTTAATCCATTTAGTTCACATGTGTATTTCCTAATGATATCATTATATCCCCGGAAATCACTTCATTACCTACAACTATGAAAGCTCATAGAAAAAAGGGTTCTAACATTTCATAATAAATATTTACAAAAAAAAATAATTTTAATTATGATTACAATAATCTTTGCATATTTAGTCGTGTAATTATTTTATTTGCCTCCAATGGAACTTAATGTGCGATTAAGAAAATAGGAAAATAGTATAGAAATTGCAAAAAAATAAACGATTACGAATTCCTATAAAAATATTACATAAATATATAGATAGCAGTACTAGTATATATAGAAATTTGCATTACACAGTTACGGTCAGTTGTACGTTGACGTAAGCTTGTATTAAAATTATTAGATAAGCGTCATTAAGCTTTGATAGTATCAAGCGGAAATGTTTATTTCGCATTTTATGTTACTCCATACACTTGACAACAACAAAATAATTGCGACTAATTGTTAATTAATGTGTTTTTTCGTAAAAGTTTTTAAGTCATATTTTGTTGCAACTTTTTTTTGCACATTCCGAAGCTTTCTTAAGTAATTATGAGCTAATAGTCACGAAATTCTACTTATATATGTTCTCTTTACTTAAGTAATTATTTTTACTCATTTACTAGTCATCATAAATTCATTGCTTATAATTATACATTTACCAGTTTTTATCAATCTTAATATATTTATAATTTATCTTAGTTGTCTACTCTATTTACTTGATTTTTTTATCACTGAAATATTTTTACTAATTTTATTATTTTTTTTTTCTAGGTAAGCATCACAATGACATAACTCAATAACAAAGATTTCCTAAATGGAAAAATATTTTACAGTAAGTAGAAAAATTTATTTACGGTTTTAAAGAAATCAGCACTGAACTCAGCTGCCCTAAAAATAATATTAGTAATATTCTATACGCATTTCAGGACGAATAAAATTAGAAAAAATGTTTCTCACAACTGTCAAAAATCTGTCGAATTGTGACAGCTTTGAAGTTGCAAAGCTGTTAATATGACATTTACCCCACATCTGTCAAAAAAATTATAAAATCACATTCACGATCCAAACTAGTGCAGTTCAGTAAGAACAGCATCTCATATAGTTCCAATGGAATACTAATTGGTACGGGATAGTATTATAGTTTTTGTTTTTATTTTAAACAGCGCTACATGTATTTATTGCCATTAATGTTTATGGTGTTTATAATGTCTATAGGTAAGCTAGTTTTCCTTGAGTCATTACAGGTTTTCATTTCGAGCACATATCAATAAGTATTTGTGCAGCTTCACTGGGCAAATGAAAACGAAGACAATAAAATCGCTGTAAATTTGATACATTAGAAGCTGGGCTACATGGTGAACTACACGGTTATACCGTTAATAATTAATTACATATGTACATGTGTGTGTATGTCTTAAGAGCTCACGTAGTATATGTAAATGCTAATAAGTTTGTTTAATACACCGTAGATAGTTTGCTAATGCATCAATTAATTCAGTCAACACATTAAAGTGTGGACCAACTTTCCACAGAGGAATTTATAACAACAGATAATAGGAACAACAATAAAATCAAAGATTAAAAAAAAATAAAAATAATAATAAAAACTAAATAAATAAAAGAGTCAAAACTTCAAAAGACAATCGTAGCTCAGAAATTTTGGCATAGTGTTAATTTAATGGCCTTCAAATTGCTTATAAAAATTCAAATATTAAGACTAATATGCGTACTCGTATATAAACATATATAATAGTATGCATGTGGCAATTCAAAAAGCTGAAGAAATGAAAGCAATCGAGCAGAAGATGAAGCAAGAAGAAAAAATTATGATAACAAAACAAAATTGGTGACCGAAATCTTAATAAAAAGCATATATCAACTAAAGTCCAACAACAATATTTGTTGATGTATGCAAATTAGTAAAAAACCAACAACAAATATAAATACAACTACACTTAGCAGTAGATAGGCTCAGCGTGTGAGCGAAATTGGGCACAACTTCTACTGGGAAGCGCGCATGCTGCCCAGCAGCTTTGTTGAAAACCACCAATTATATTCATCTCTAATTATATACACACGTATATTAATTCATTTGAGTTTATTATAATTTAGTATGCACCCCATTTCGTATTTAATCAAGCTGCTTATTTATGCACAGCCGTGTCTTTGTGCATCTCTACGGACCGCTTGGACCTGTTTTCAGATTTTTAGGTGTTTATTATGCTTTCCATTTGATTAATTACAACTGCTAATTGCAATGAAAAAAACATAATTAATTCTAAATGATTGCGTTGTGTGAGCAATTCGATATGCTTTCAAGGAAATGTCTACTTTCTTTGTAGATTTGATTTGTTTTTTACGCTTTTTCATAATAAAAGCGAAGAGATATTAATTGTTTTTTATTGTTGTTGTAGAGTTTAGTTTGATTTTATACAACTGGCGAAGAGAATGTACCGTAAATTAAATTAATAATTTTAGAATTGATTTGAATGTACCGTAAATTAAATTAATAACTTTAGAATTGATTTTATTCAACACAAATAACACATAACCTCAAAATTCCTTTTTTTGTACATTCATAATGCGAAAACTAATAAGTAACTTTCGGCACCCTGTAGTAAAAGTTAAATTTTTGTTTTAATAATTTCATTATTTGATCTTTGTTTTCTATGAAGAGTATATTGTTGATAGACCAAATCCGGCTATAAAAGCTATTACCCTACCTTATTAAAACTGAACACTAATTTTTTTATATTTTATGGCAACTCAGTTTGCAAGAATACCGGCATACAGCTTTCTCAAAGGAAAATTTTTTTACGAAAAGTGCCAATTTTTTTTTTACTATATAGCAACTCTTTTCGAAATCATTCTACGTTCTCATAAAAGCTATTTTCGAAGTTCAAAAAACTTTTTTCCACATTTGGAAGTGAAGATTGACATTTAACTTATATTTGAAGTATATCTTTAGGCTTTGTAGCATACCTTTAGGCTGAGATAGAGGTTTTCATAAGAAGTAAATATTCTTCAACTCAACCAACTGCTATCAAAAAAGAATTTTATAAATTAATAATTCCGATGGCAACTCTAACAAAAAAAAAATTTAAATACTTAGGAGAAATAAAATAAGTTTTCAATTTAAAATGTTTTTTCAAAGAGGTGACAACCATGCTCACCACTAAAACTAGGAGTTTTGCAATATTTTGTTAAAATATTTTTTCTGCTTGATTTTTGATATACTTTTTATATTTTTTTGTACTTTTTGGAATGCCAGTCTAAACTATTTATATTTTCATATAATAAGGTATTAATTGGTATAAGCTCGAAAAATGCAACGCAGTTCGTTTGAGTCCTAAAACGGTCCATGTTCTCATACAGTTATCATAGTTTGATTTCTCAGGCTTCTGCCTTAGTAACCGCCTCCGTAGGTTTCTCCGCGCCATCGCCTTTGTTGTCCTTCACCGCCAAATAGGCCAAACGGTAATTGCCGGACGGATCGTAAATCTGCTCCAAACGTGCCCAATCCTCCGGACGATTGTCGATCAAAAAGTGTGTCACCTTCGCTGAGCCAAGCTTCTGCTTCTCCGAGCATTTGGCGCAATCGGTTGATATAGCGTCGGGGAGTATCTCTGAAATTGGCGAAACCTCAAAATATACATATGTATGTATAATAAGAAGAAGATTACAGTTATGTGTTGCATACCCTTCAACATTTTAGAATCGGGCGTACAAGGACCGGTATTCTCCAAGCACTTGATGTAGTTCCGCAGCAAACGCTCCTGATTCAAGACCTCATCCAGATCGATGTTATCGAATTTCGTGTCATAGGCTGGTTGATTGCCCACCAGCGGCGCTGCTGTAGTTGGTGGATGCGGTGCAGCACTTGTAGTTGCCACATGATAAACAGCGCAAATGAGCGCCGTTGCGGCTATGAAGCGCAACATGCTTTTGAAGTCTATTGTTTTACCGTTGATGAGTGTTTTCAAGTGTCACTTGTATACTGATTTTAGGTACACTGTGTGGTCCATCCATCGCAACTGCAGTTTTTATACACAGTTTGTGGATTTCGACCGTTATATTAGATAATATTGCGTGCAGTGCTTGCAATTGTTCTAAATTGAGCATGATGAGGCTCTCAAATTGCAAATCGATTATTTTGTGGCATTTAGCAAATTTACCGTAATTGTTTTAATGCAAGTTTTGTTATTGTTTTAAAGCAACCTTCAGGAAGGGAAGTTGAAATTGTAAAAAAAAAAATTAGCTAATGGAGCTTACTTCATATTTCCGTGAGTTTCCCTAATTTTTGAAATTACGTCAAATTATTTTTCACTTATTGAGCATCAACATGTGATAAGTTTCCACTTTAATTATAAAAACTTACAGTAGGATCCCAATATAAGTTTCTTCGAAATAATATGGTAAGGTTTTGGATAGATCTTTTATTAAAATCTTCAAACTCTTCAAAATCTTCACAATGTTAACTTTTGTTAATATATCTTTGAAATATAGGGTTTTTAATTAATATTTGCCTAGATTTTCTTTTAAACATCTTCTATGAGAGTTTATCACAGTTTATATTACACTTTTATTGTCAATATATTGCAATAAAATGTTTTTATACTCTTCTAGATTTGTAACTTAATTATTTATATAGTCTACCTCCTTTTTGAACCCATTTTTCAATTAATTTGCACTCCGAAATGTATACAACGTTTTTAGAATTTTTTGTCTACCCTAAATGTAGGCAATGGCTGTTTCTTTCATGTTTGAACTTCCCTAACACGAATCACCATAATCCACAAAAAAACTTCGAGCTAGAAAGACTTCAAGTTATGGAAGGTAATTTGTTTGAAATTTTACTTTTGTTGCCAATTCCAGAGTACGAGTTATGAAGAACTTCGTGTTATAGAATTATGGAAGTTCAACTGTAATATTGAAATTGTTATTGGAGAGTGCGATACCCAATATGTCTGAGATATTTTTTCTTTAAGTGCAAAATCACCGTTAAGAGTGAAGTAGATATAATAATTTTAAGGTTAGAGCCTTACTTTTCCTTATTTGTTCGTTAAATGTATTTTTCTTTATACAGACAAATAACAAAAAAAAATTTATTCCATAACATTCCATCGTTAATTATAGATTCCGTCTTGATAATGATAAAAAATGTCGCACGATATATATTATATAAAAAATTACATGATATGTTTTATAATTTTTTTTCATAAAAAAAAATTAAAAAAAAAATTACTAGCAATTTTTGAAAATATACTTCAGTTTGAGAAGATTAAGCAGATAATCAAAAAAAAAATTCGCGTGATATTTATAAAAATTCATTCTGTTAGCAATTTCTTAGGCAAAGTCATGCATAAAATAACCACAAACGAAATACTTTATCTCTGATAGGAATTAACGATATTTAATATTCAAAATAATTTAAATTATGCAAAAATTTGATAGCTTAATGTATGCGTAGAGTAAACTATGAAGCTAAAATTACAATTACAAAATCATTTTAATGCCAACAGTTGATGTAATGAAAGAGCACTTAAACCACTCTAATATCTGTCAAGTATCTTTATAATTTATGTAGCGTGAGTATAGAATTTAACTCCGGCTCAGCTCAATTTCATTTAATGGTACTTAAATACAACACCTCAATTGCTCAGAAATAGCAGTCAAATTTGCAAAAGTATATGAGTTTTTATTATAAATATTTACATTCATATGTATGTATGCATAAATACTCTTTCAAATTACATATGAGCACGCAAGTGAAGTTTATGCAAAATCCGCTCATTCGCCGCGCATCAAAGTCACTTTACTCACAGCTACAACTCAACTCGAAATCTCATTAGGAAATATTTATGTCAAGCAATAAATTTAATTTACACTTAAGCGATATTATTTGTGATATTTTAAATAGCGCTTTGTATGTCATAAATATTTGCTTGGCATAAGGGAAATATTGCACATACTACAAATCATAAATGTGCGAATAAAGAGCACAAAAACAACAATAGTAATAAATAAAAGTCGCATACAAACTGCAAAACAAAAACAAATTCAAATAAATGTGAAGTGAAGAGAGCATAAAGTTTTCAAATATTTGTAGATGCAGAAGGTGATGAAGAGAAAAATGTTAAGTAGACATATGAGAAATTAAATGGCTCAAACAAAGATATATTACAAAGCATATATGTAGTCAAATCAAATATTTCGTTTAAAAATAAGTATGTATGTATGTGTTGTAAGTGATTTGTCTGCAAGCGCGTTGTCTCGCATTCATGTCTTTTTATTTGGCACTCAGTTAGAGATATGTATGTGTGGCTTGCTAATTTTGTTTGCAGCGTAAAAATATAACGTCGCCAACATAAATTCACACAAGCGACTGCAAATGTTTATGCGTCTGGTAATTTGGCGCATTTAGGCCGCACGCACCACTGGTCCACACAGAGACTCATACATAAACATACAGTGTGGTGTTGCACGGTGTAATGAAATGGAAATGTGCGTAAGAAAATTAGAGTGGGAGGGAGTTTTAGGTGGTAGTAGTATGAGAAATTATATGATTCGTTCTATTGGCCACAATTTTGAGAGTGGTGAATCTAATAAACAGATGGAGTAATGAAATTAAAAGGAAGAAAGTGGTTAGTGCAAGAGGTATCCTTGTGACAAGAGAGGAGAGCTTAAATAAAAAAAAATAATATTTAATATTATAAAAAGAGGAGTAAAGACGGTTTGAAAACGTCTAATGTCACAAGAAAGAAGATTCAAAATTCAGTTGGTGACAAATGAACGCAGTAACTTCATAATTTATCTCCCTCATCTCTCTCCCTAATAGCTCTATAATCTCTCTAAAATCTTTATAAAATAAAATATTTAAAGTTATTATTTTTCCAAATGTTTTAGAATTCTTTTCGTTTCAATATGGACTCTAAAATATTAAAAAAAAATCATAAATCTTCTATGGTCACTGCCCACTGTAAAATAGCTACACATGTGTTTTTAAATGTAAATAAAAAACATTTCACGCATCTAACGACCTGCCAGTTTGCTTAGTTTGCCTTTTCCACTTCTCCTTTCAAAGCAATGTAAAAGATATTTATGCGAAACGCGACTGCAGATCATTAACAGTGCTTTAACTTTCTGCATGCGTTGCTTGTACACAGCACTATGCGCAGCTGTAGATGTGTCTGTGCACGCAACAAATTATGCTGATGTACGGTGGCGGCCTGTTTACGATGCGTTAATTTGCCGCATAAACTCAATTTGAGATTTTATTTCTACATTTCTTTGGGAGCGTCAACAGACAGCGAAACTTGGGTGAAGACGCTGGGGAGTTGGTAGCTGCTTTGTAGACAAATGTATGTATGTAAGTATATATGTTGCCAAAAATTGAATTTTATGCTCTGATTACATTAAACTTGTGTGATTAACTGGTTTTTTGACTTTTGTACTCAAAATTTTAGGGCGTTGCGAAATATGCATCTTTTCAAGGTGTGAAGTAAAATCCAACAACTATTTGGTAATATTTTTCATTTTCTATATTTTCCTCTTACTTGAGAGAAGAGTGTATATTTGGGGATCCCGAAATCTCAATTCCGAAATTTCGGGCTTTCTTATATTTCGCAATTTAACAGATTTTATATAAAATTGTAATCAATTTTATTAGAATTCCAATAATCATTTGCGGCATATATCACGAATGAATGAATTAAAACACAATTCTTATGAATCGCTAAAAATTAAATTATTTCGGGATCCCGAAATGACAATAGGATTCACATATATTTTTAAAATTTTTCAGTTTTTTCATAATATTGTAACCGATTATATTAGTTATAATAATTTTTTGATTCAACTATTAATAATGAAGTCGATGAATATGATTTTATGTACAACTTGCTAAAAGTACATTTCTGGATCACAACTTCTCTTATTCTATTCTTCTCTAAATCTTAATTATTTGTACCAAATACCATTTCCCCAAATTTTATATCTTCATTGACTTAATAACCAATATTTTATAGACATAAATTTCCAAAAAATTAACACGTTGGCATATTATATATAAATTTAATTTGCATATTCCCCTAACTACTTACACACTATCAACATATTAGAGAAGCTTGCTTCTCACATCTGTTCACTATTTTCTCACCAACTCCCTAGAGGCTAAGAATCTGTGCCACAAAATTATCAAAAGCATAATTTACTAGCATGATTTATGAGCAGAAGTTGAAATAGAAGTAGAAATATGCTAATGTGCCTCGAATAGGGAGTGCGCAACAGCAGACACAAGTAGAATACGACCTAAAAGCCATTAAAGACTAAAGACTTAAGCAGCAAACTCGATGTGTGAAAGCTGGATGGATTTAAAATACGGACGAAAGAGCTACAGCGACGTGTGAACCATTGAATTTAATAACAGGCAATAAAATTTATCGTTTTTCGTCAATGTAAATTTGTTCTTTTTTTATAATCTGAATATTTACATTAACATTTGTTGGTGATTGTGTTCTTATGTGAAATCTGCTGAAAGCGCTTTGCTCGATTAGTAGTAGGATGAGCGATGAGATTTGGAAAAAAAATTATAAACTTATTTTTTCTATCTTGTAAGTTTCTTAATTTTTTATAACAATTTTTCTTTTAGTTAGCGGTAGAAGTTTACGCTGTGTATTTTACATTTATAGTTTTACAGGCTTTAGTAATTTTTGTAGAAAAAATGTTCTCGCAAATAATGATAACAAAATATTTTAAATCAAGTGGCAACGCCATACTTTTTTAATTGATAATTTTTAATAATAATGTTTTAATAAACTTTTTTTTTATCGTTTTCTACAGGTTTGCTTAAGTGGCAACCTCGCTCCTATTTATATTAAAAATCAAACCTTTGTAAATCATTTAGGCAAGCTTTGTTTTATGTCTTATGTCATATTTTAATACTCTTAAAAAATACGACACTTGTGAGCACCCTTAACTGTTGTATGCCATATTTTGTCATATTTCTACACTTATAGCATTTTCTTTTCTCAATGAAAATGCTGCCTTTTTATATTTCAACATTATACAAATGCTGTACTACCTTTTTGAATGTTTTCCATTTTTTACGTGATAAAAGAACAGAGAAATGTCTTCCTATTATGCTAGTCAACTTTCATCCACAATTTGAAAATCCGAATACAGGGCAGTATAAATGTTACATTTTTTTGAGAAAAGAAAACGCTATTAATCAGCTGGTAGTGAAAAATTAAGAAGACAGAAATGCTATATATCCGCGATCCGCGATAAAAAATCATCAATATATATATGCGATCAGCCGATTTTGGCTGAGGCCAGAACCAGATATATGTCCGTATTTTCCAGATATATACAATGTGCGGTATAAATCGGTTGAGAAGTGTTCCGGCAGAAGGGCACGAGCAAAACCGACCACTGACCGACCCAAAAAAACCGGTTCTTCACAGAAAACCGACTACCCACTCGTCGAAATTTTGTCCCAAAACGCCCCAAAGCCCCACCCACCGACCGCCCACACTACCACGAGTGTGTCCCAAAAAAACCGGTTCCAAAAAGTAACCGGTTACTGCAATACTAGGCATATGCCGCAAAAAACCGAAAAAATTCGGCAGCAAGTGGGTAGGGGTATAGAATAGCGAACTCAAGAAACATACCACGCAGTGTTGTATAAGTCATATTTTAATTTTGCATGTGAAACAACAACAGTGTTGGTATGACAGTCATAAAAAAATATGACAATATGACGATATGACACAATATGACACCTTGTGAATACCCTAATTATAATATCATCTCACATTATTTTGAAAATGATAATATTTTGCTTTTTACACTTTCAAAAAATTTTAATTTGAAATCGGCTGGCAACTCTAAAAATTGAGTTTTCCAATAAAACATTATTTTCATTAAATATCTTTTTTTTTAATTTTTTGTGAATATACAGTGGAACTTCCATAACTCGAACTTCTATAACTCGAAGTTCTCCATAACTCGAACTCTTGAAGTGGCAATAGAAGGCAACTTTCATACAAATTTTCTTCCATAAATTGAACTTTTTGGTCAAAGCATAATACAAAATTTAAAATTTTACTATCGAGGCAGAGTTTTAAAAGAAACCCTCTATTTCGTATGGAGGAGTACAAAAAATATGATATTACACTTATGGATTGCATAAAACATCTAACAAAGGCATGGGATATAGACGCCAAGAGCCAAACAATTGTAAAACACAATAAACAAAATTACAGGAAACATCTTTTAACGTATGTCCATCAAAATTTTTGCCAAGTAAATAAATAAAACAGTGTCTAAATCTTATTTTACAGCTTTTTGAAAAATTATATGTTTCAATGAAAATTTTATAACTCGAAGTCTCTCTAACTCGAAGTTTTTTTATGGATTGTGGTGATTCGAGTTGGAGAAGTTATAATATGTATATTAAATATAAAATTTAACCACATTACAAAATTTAAGTAATGTGGCAACCACGCTCCAATTTACGGGTAAATTTAAGTTTTGTGAAATACTTAAAATTTTCTACCGACGTACATAGTATGATATATATTTCAATTAATTTTTAATATACTTTGAAAAAGTTTTAATTTCATACCAGCTGGCAACACTATAAACTAGTATTTTTGCAATAAACTTTCTTAATTATTTTTACAAAAAAGTATTAATTTTAACGATTTCGCATTTTTTTAATAAAAAAATTTAAAATAAAACTATTATGAAAAATTTACTTTTTGTTATAATTTTTACTAAAAACAAAGAAAAATACAATTTTACCGTTAATGCGTAACCAATGCCACGATGATATTGCATTACTCAAATGACCTCAAATCATCTTCATGAAGTTAAACAATCGGCTCATTTGCTCTTCTTGTTGTTTTCTGTACATGTCAGAATTGTTATTGTTGTTGTTGTACAAATAAGTTGTCCAAATTAAATGTTTTTCACTATTTACTTTTCATAATTGTTCTTTTGTGCTGCAATGTTGCATTACTTCAGCAAAGAACAGCCACACCTCTAATGCAATGTCATCACTAACGCCACAAACAACATGCCAAACATGCCACACTAAATATGGCTCCAGCAAAAAACAAAAAAAAAATCAAAAACAACAACAATAAGAAATAAACAGCATTTATGCACACTCATAAACAGACGTGTATGTATATGTTCATACGAAAAATGCTGTAATAACAATAATAATAAAACATAAAATAAATGCCGGCATGAAACTGCAGGTATTACTGGTACTAATGTACTTCTATTGTAGATATGTTTGTGTGTGTGGTTGTACATATGTATTATCTAAATATGTATGTATGATTCTAAGTTTCTATGTATATATGTATATAAGTATGTATGTCTGCTTGCACTTCTTCTTACAAGAACCGGAAAACGCATGCAACGGTGCTGCTCACTACTTGGTGAAATGCATACACTATATTATAAACATTGCAACAAAAGCCACGCGCCCGCGTTGCCACATGATGTAAGCCTAAACGCTGGGAAACTGGGAAATCAGGCAACTATTAAAAGGCCTTAAATGACAGTCCGCCGCGCACTGCTGCTGCCGTCGCGCCGCCAACGCTGCCACTCAACGATAATTACTTCTTTAGCGCCGATTTAAGAGTGTAGCAGGCCGGCCCACCTGTTTCTCGCCACACTCTTCATCGATTTGGTCGGCGTCCGCACTGCTTTTGTGCTTATCCACGCTTTGTGTTTGCATTTGAAGAAAATAGGAGACCAACAAGTGTTGAAGAGTGTTTGGAGAAATGAGCAACACAAAAGAGGTAAATGAAGATGATATGTGTATAAACAAAGCGGCGAGCATCGAAATTAATAAGCAAGCGTTTGAGGAAGAAAGAAAAGAAATAAGCGCAAGCCAACGGTCCATTGATAACTTTCTTCGATGCTCAACAAAGCCTAGAGAGATTCATACAGAATTTCATATGTATATGTGTGTGTGTGTTTATTAGACACACATGCATTCCCATTTCCCGTTCTTCCCGTGTCTGCTGCAGGTTCTTATTATACACGCTGCTCTGGCGCTCTTGACTCAGCTTAGCGCGCTAACTCTGGTTTGCTGGCCACACTCAGCCAGCATTAGGCTGGTCCAAGAATGATTCTCAATTCGCCGCTTGAGCCGACTGGACGTAACGTTTGTGCTGTGCGCATCATATTTTGCATAAAAAAATATTTAAAAAAGAAGTGCCTAAGCAAACGAACGCGCTGTGTCTGTTAATAAGCGCCTAAATAAAAAAATAAATAAAATCAGTGCGCCGTGTTTACTTTGAAAATTAGCACCTTCCTTATCTGTTTGTCTGTTTGCCTTTTTTGCGAAATTAACTGTATTTAAGTGGCAGTTGCAACGTAATGCAATTGCCCGGTTAAATCGGAGTGTAAGTGACCGCAGTGTCCGCTTGCAACGGAAACAACGTCGACGGCGGTTGTGATGTCAGTAACTTTGTTGCAACTCAGTTGAGCAGAGTTCATGCTTAAATGCAACAATATTATTGTACAATAATACAAAATGAGTGTGGTGATTTTATAGCGCATGTTGCGTATATATCTCTCTGTGTGTGTGTGCATATAACGGTTTTGTCACAACGGCTGTGGACTCTGTAGAAAAGTGATTTCTTTGCAATCAAGTTCGTTTCTTAAGTCTTTTGTTATTAGTTTCATCAGTTGTGGTGTTTTATTAGTATAAAAGCAAAATTTTTTGTTTGTTGTTGCAATACTAGCTCTTGCTGTTTTTTTTTTGTTGCAAAACAGTGTTATTTGAAATATTTTGTAAAAAGTGTTTTGATGATAAATTTCTGAAGATGAATAAGGATTACATACAAAAACTGGAGCAAATGGTAAGCGCAAATTGATTTATAATCATTAATTTATAATATTAGTGCTCTTCTTGCTTATAAACAGTGTATTAGAACAATTAAATTAGCTATATTTGAACACTCAGTAGTGCTTATAATCTTGCTATTAAGCTCTTCGCTTGATCGTTTATACCGAATTATTCTTTACTGAAGCTTGATATATTATTAAATAAATATGCCAGAAATGATTTGAATAGTAATATTTTTAATTTTTTCATAAACAATAGTTTTCCGAAATAACGAATATTCGTTTTAACGAAAACCGCTTATAACGAACAAGCAAATTTGTTACATTGAGTACCGTAAATAACGAACATCGGGGATTTGTAAGTACTCGGTTTAACGAACAACATAAAGAAGACATATGAAGTATGAGAAAAAAATAAAATAACATTGGACCAGAATTAAAAATAAAACTTGAAAAAATTCAAAAGAAATGTGCAAATTGAAAAAATGTTGAATTTTATAAAAAAGCTTAAAATTTTTGATCAGCACCAAATTGAAGTATAAGTGTCAAAATTGGTCCATTTTAGAAGAATTTATCTCATTTGAATTATTTTGTTTTGGTTTTTCATTTTTTAACAAATAATTAATAAAACATTTTATGAAACTCCCATTGTACGGATATTTAACTAATTTTTATTGAAAAACATACCTCTAAGTTAGTGCTCGAATTAACGAAAAATCGGTTCCAGACTAAGAATAGATGCTAAACGGCAAACGTATACTTTAAAATTAGTAAAAGAAAGCTGTTTAATTGACTAGAAGTACTACTAAAGAAGTGTTCAAGAGACTAAGTGCAACAACATATTCACTTTCCAGATTAACATTGTGTGGCTTATTTTATGTATTATGCCAAGATTGCATGAGTTTACCATCTGAATGCTCATTTTGCCTTGTGATTGATTCATTGTTGTATTCTGTACATGCAATATAAAATGTGCAGCCCAATATTTTGCCTCAGCTACGATCGATTCCTTAGAATTCCGGTAGTTACTATGAAAAGTTCCGATAATTATATATCGGTATTCAGAACTGCGCAAAATAAGACTATAATATTCTTCAGGTGATTATATTGTAGGTTTAGAAGCTCATTCATCAGGCCTCTTATGGAGAAAAGAGCTAAAAATGTATACTGAGGCCCTTGGTCTATTGTAGCCTTGATATATTACTGGAGTAGCTCTTTTGCTTGTTATTTATGGCATAGTAATTTGAGAAAATTGTATTGATATGAAAATCATTTGTATGAGATATAAGAGGTTAATAAAATATAAAAGCCAGTGTTGCCATCCTCTCCTTTAAGAGCCTTCAAACTAATACTGCTTACTTATTAGAATCGTATTAGTAGCAAAGTTACTCTCAATTTTTCTGTCCATTTGAAGAGTTATTATCAATAAATCAACATTATTCCCAGCATCCTCTGCAATCAAGATGCTTTGAATTATTATGTTTATAAAATGCAGACAATTCTATAGAATTAAACTCAACTTACAGCATTACTACATTATTAGAAGAGTTTTAGAGATTTTACTAAAAATTTAATCAACAAAATATCGCTTCTCGCTGTGTATATCCTCTCAAATGAGTCAAAATATTATTTTTTATTCAAAAATATGTCTTCAACCTGAAATATGTATGAACATTTCTATTATAATATTTAATAGTAAAATAAAAAATCAGTTTCTCTTCAAATTCATTTGAATCACCTTTTACCACATATGATAGTTCGTTCTACTATCCTACTGTAGCAAATTTTCAAAAATTGTTTATGAGAAAACTGATATTAAAGTAATCTATAAAAAAAATTGCTTTGACCTCGTCTTCGAAAAATTGCGCAGAAATCATTTAAATTTTGTTTTCTGTGCCACAGCTGACATTTAAATGGAAACGCTTAAGAAAAATGAATATAATCATTAATGAAAATTGCTCAGTACATTGTTTTGCAAAAGAAAATTACGCTGAAAATTCTTAGGAACGCCAATTATAGTCACGCTGTCAACGCAACTAACAACAGGTCATTAGATACAGCAGACAATTGTCAAAATAACCCACACAAAAAAGAACTAAAATAGAAACAGAAACAGAAACAGAACTGACATTTTCTTTTCTTTTTTTCGTTGATAAAATGCCTATTGAGTTAATGAAAGACGACGAACGTTTTGTTTTTCTAGAAGTACATACAGCATAAGCAAATAAGCGCTGAGTAATCAAAAGTACAACGCAATTTTGCGCATGCGCACAGGTGTACACTCGCACAAGCAAATAGAATGCGGCAAAACGCTTGTGTTTCTGCTACTGCATATGTATGTGTGTGTATGCAATTATGTGTGGGAAGTGGTTCTTTTGTTTCTTTTCAGCTCAAATATTTCATTCAAATTCTTAATTCTTGGCTGTGCAAATATTTGTGTTGGCGTTGTTGGCTCTAATTGTTTAAAAAGCGTTAATTTTGCGTTTCATTGAGTAAGTAGCAGTGAGTCGAGAGACTCGGCGGCTGACGTATATGGATAATCAATGGATTTACACTTCATTTGCAAACTCATTGCGCCAAACAAGTTGATTTTCAAGTATTTATTTTATTTTTATTTCTGTTTTTAATTTCTACAGTAAAAATATTTGCGTCCAAGTCGAATTTTGAGTTGATTATGTCTAGTTGTATCCATATAAACTGTCTGAGATTTTTTATTGGTTTACAATAACAAAAATGCTGCCCCAAAATCTAATTTATGTCAGCAATGTGGTTTAATTGATATTTTGGGCAATAAAATAAACTCGTTTCAATTAATTGAAATTTTGTTTTTTCCAATTGTATAAAATTTTAGTACAGAAAAAGATAAAAAGAATCGACAGACAAAAAAAAAATTTTTAAATACATGAATACCGTTTAAAAAAAGTTTTAAATTTATTGTTGTTGATTTAAATGGTTTTTTTTTATATATTTCTTATTTTTAACACCATTTTTGCAAAAAAAAAATATCTAAATTTTTTTATATTTTTTATAAATTTAAATTTTTTTGAAAAATAGTAATAACTGAGTTTGTTGACTTTTTAATTAATTTTTTTTTTCATAGGAACTCCAAAATTTTTTGCTTAAATATTAAATTGATGATGAAACACCCTAACTTGTGGAAGTCTCTGTCTCACGGAGAATTATATCATTTTAAAAAATAAAATTTCCCAACTTATCACTACATAATTGTTTAGAATTGAAAATTAAGCTGTCTCAAGGTATGAGGGCTGAGACAGTTACTACAAAATTAATTATAAATATTTTACTTTTTCTTCGCAAATATCTACAGTAATATCAAATATTTCCCACTTTCCTTGTATAATAAAAATGTAGAACATGTGGCAACCTTTACAAAAAAATTTAAATATTTTTAAATAATTTTAATTTGATATCCTATTTTAAATTATTAGCACTTTAATTTGACAAAATATTGAGTATTATTTAATGCAGGTGGCAACTCTTCAAAAAAATATTTCCAACTTTTTTCAGTTTGTTGTGTTAGATTATTTTCTAATTTTCTTTACTTAACAATTTAAAACGATTGACAATGTTTGGACTCTGAAAATTACACTAAAAAATAATACAATAAAAATCAATATCCATAATCTGCCGATAAGCTTATGACTTACTTCCATACCTCTTTTTTGAACAAAAATTAATTAACCTTACATTTTACAACAAAAACTATACAATTTCCGAGCAATTCAATTCTATAAATCTATATTAATGGTTTTTTGTTGTTGCACCAACAAATATTCATTTCAGTGCACAGTAGCTTCAAACTGACATCCATATATCAAAATCGAGTTCGTCGCTTAAGTCTTTCGTTTGCTTAGCAACGCTTTCAGTGGCTCCAAGTTGTACCAGCTATACAGCTGATATGCAAATGCGCTTTGTTTTTGTTTTTGTTTTTGTTATTCTATTCAATAGCCATAGACATTTAAATAATTCCACCCAAATAGTTTACCGTTGCGCCACCACACAACTACAAATTCCACACGAATAATGCACACGAAGAAGGTGCCAAAGCGGGAAAACAAACGCAAAGCAACAAATGAATACAAATATACAAAATCGACTTGGCAACAATATGTTCGTTAGAGTTTCGTGTACAAATGACGCTGCCACATTTTGTGGCAACATGCGTTAGTGCTACTAGATATTTCCATTGTTGTTGTTGTTATTGCTGTATAGCATACAACATTGCAGCAAATATTCTTATTCAGTTGCGATAAGTCGACACACAAAAAAGTGTTACCTACAAACACACATACACATTCAAACACTTAAATATATATACATCTGTATATAAACATAAGGTGTGTTGCTTATATTATGTGCGATTGCGCTGTGCGCCAGCATTTTGCCGCTATGTGCTTATTTAGCTTTGCAGCTGCGTGTGTGCTTTTGTGTTGGCAACTCTGTCGTTACATGCCGGTTGAGTTGAGTTGCCGCCATTGCATTACGGCCTCACTGTTGCTGATAAAATAGCGCGACAGCGGTAGCACTAACAACAACAACAACAGCTACAACTGCAGCAAACGCTTAGCGTCAGCCACTTGGAAGTGGCATCCAACTGACCCACATAATTTTCTAAACCGAATGTCAGCAATGAATTTCGCTAAATAAATACTTTACGACAAGTTAGGCATGCGCACACAACATACATATACGGGTGTATATAAAGACATACATATACATAGAGACATGTGTAGATATATTTAAAATTTATTTTAGTGTTATTTGGTAAACAAGCTGGCATTTCATGAGTTGGTCTCTTGTGGATTTTTCTCAAATTTTTGCTGCTGAATTACAGTGCTGCGGCGCATTATGACGAAACTGTTTGCTGTAGCAATACAAATTTAATGTTTTGAAAGTGATTTTAAATGATTTTTGTTTATAGACTACATATTAGGCTGTAGAAAGCACTGTATATATTTTAGTCAAAGGAAACTATAGATATAAGAGTTTTATAATATTAAAAAAACTTTTTCAATACAAAAAGGTGGCAATCATGCCTAAAATATTTTTTAAAGCATATGTGATTAAAAATAAATTGAAATAGGAAGGCATACATCAGTACACTTGGTTCTAAATATTTTTAAGCAGAGTTGCCACATCAATAAAATATAAAATATGGAAATTATTCCCTAAAATATATTATTTCAGTCAAATATTGTACTACAGTTCTCAAAAAAAGTATTTCAGAAATATTTAGACACAAAAGTTTTGAAACAGAGTTGCCACTTATTTCAAAAAATATTATATGCGGTAAATTATGCCACGATTGAGTGTTTTCATGAAGTCCAATAACTATAGGTGGTCAAAATTTATACCAAAAATTAACTTTATGGTGCAAATTGATTAATACTCCATTTTTTACTGATGGTAAAAACCAATAAAAAATTAAAAAATAAATATTTTGAAATTTTTAATTTATTATTTTTTATTTTTTTATTATTTTATATAATAAAACGGCCAAACTACTTGTAAATAATATTCAAAAAGCCTTCCATAAATAAAAACAACAACAATATTTATTTAACTAAATATTCCAAACTCTTATCTACCCAATTTGTTTGCACACTCAAAATGCAATATAAGTGCTCAGAAAATACTCATAAATAATATATTTATACATGCACACATAACTCAAATATGCATGAGAAAATCGGCACTTATTTTCCTCTCAAATAACAGTTAACAAATTGTACCCACTTCCTACAACAGCTATCTGCTGCTAAAGCGGCCTCTGTTGTGCCGCCGTTTGCAGTAGCAACATCAACTGTTGCTCACTTGTGCATTGACAATTTCCAGTGTTGTGAAGTGCTTGCAAATTATTTTTCTTTTTTTTTTTGGTTTGTCATTCCACTTTTATTTGCATATTCCAAGCGTTATTAGCCAACCGCAAGTATGCGAGTAGAAATATTTTAGTTTGCATTTTGCAATTGCTATGGCTCTTCGTCCGGACACTTCGTTTGGCAACAACACATTTCGTTACTTAGAAGACTGGAAAATCGAGTATTTCAAACTGAAATGTTTCTAGGAAATTTGCTGTATTTGGAGAAGAAGAACAAATAGAAGGAATGGTATAGAGAATTGCTCTTTAGTACCCAACTGTTGAGAGGAGAGTTGTGGTTTCAATGTCAAGACTTAAGACTAGGTTCAAGATAAGGCTTGCTTGGATGATGTTTCAAAACCTTTGAATTATTTTTTGAGCTTTAAGAACTGCTCATAAGAATCTACAAAGCAGATGAATAAAGCTTTTCATCTATTAATATTTCTATTGTAACTGAAAAATCTCTTTGGTAATTAGCCGAATTTAATTGGGTCGAATATGTGTAATAAGATTCGTATTTTCCTACAGGGTATTCGTCCAACAAGCTTTCCTGTATACTATTTGTTGCTGTATTTTTTTATTTTAAGTCAAGTTTTCTAGTTTCCCAAAGCCAAGCGGCGACGGCTGAGCAAAACATTTATTCTTGATAGTGTAAGTGGGTCACACAGGCACTATGGCAAATTTGAGCCGCAATTTTTTTTGTTTATAAAAGCATGTTTACATATATAACACTCTCATATAATATATATGTAAATACATACATATAAACTTCCTAGCATGAATTTTAGTTATGTCAGCGACATGGCATGAACAGGTATTTCGGCTAACTAACTTATGATACACATACATATATACTTTAAAGTACTCACCTGCCTATTAAATGGGTCCAAATATATTTTACATAAATTCTAAATATCGGCTGTTTGATTTATAAGAGCATCATAAAGATTTTTCGTTGAAAAAATACCAGTTTTTAGCCGCAAAATTCGCAGTAGTTGCTAGACTAGTTTTGGTGATTTAGGAATTTTCAGTTAAATATACATACAAATTTATAAAGTGTTTACATATAAACAATTACAACTACTTGATATACATACATATATTTACATTAAAGCGCATGTAATGGTAGTGCTGTTTCGGTCACTAGGAGTCACGACCGGTATTCTTCTTCTTAACTGGCGTAGAAACCGCTTACGCGGTTATAGCCGAGTCCACAACAGTGCGCCACGCATCTCTGCTTTTGGCGGTTTGGCGCCAATTGGTAATACCAAGTGAAGACAGGTCCTTCTCCACCTGGTCCTTCCACCGGAGTGGAGGTCTCCCTCTTCCTCGGCTTCCACCAGCGGGTACTGCATCGAAAACTTTCAGAGCTGGGGCACTTTCATCCATTCGAACAACATGACCCAGCCAGCGTAGCCGCTGTCTTTTTATTCACTGGACTATGTCTATGTCGTCGAACAACACATACAGCTCATCATTCCATCTTCTGCGGTATTCGCCGTTGCCAATGTTTAAGGGACCGTAAATCTTCCGCAAAACCTTTCTCTCGAAAACTCCTAGTGCCGTCTCATCGGATGTTGACACCGTCCACGCTTCTGCACCATAAAGTAGGACGGGAATGATGAGGGACTTGTAGAGTTTAGTTTTTGTTCGTCGAGAGAGGACTTTACTTTTCAATTGCCTACTCAGTCCATAGTAGCACCTGTTGGCAAGAGTGATTCTGCGTTGGATTTCAAGGCTGACATTATTATCGGTGTTAATGTTGGTTCCTAGGTATACGAAATTATCTACAACTTCAAAGTTATGACTGTCAACAGTGACGTGGGAGCCAAGACGCGAATGCGCTGACTGTTTGTTTGATGACAGGAGGCCGTGGTCGTCATCAAAAGGGGGGTTTCTCATCCGAGGCCTGTGTTTCTTATTCACTGGTTATTCGTTTTTATGTGGTGGGTCCCAAGCCCTACGCACAACCGCATAAGCGGGATTCGCCTTCTCACTTTAGCTCGCTTCCAGACGGATGTCTGTTGGCTACCCAGAGGATACTTGGTCTAAGACCGGAAGTTGTGAGCTGCTTGAGCCACATGTAAAAGAATCGTTCCTGGCCACTCCCAAGTGAATGGCAGTCAGAAACTTTCCTCACTTACGTGAACTTCTACATATGACTCCATCCTCCTACCGGTATTAGAGTGGGCAAATGAGAAATAGAACTACTTGCTATGATAAATTTGCTCGTATTTGCTCTGATATTTAGATGTATGTATATATGTGTAGAAACTGGTAATTGCGCAATTCGGTAGTTGGGTTTTTTACCATAAATATTCATGACAACATTTATATATACATACACATATAATAAAGTAGATACTACATATATAATGTGTATATAGTCAAAATTAGTTAGCAAGTTAGTTAGCACTGTTGATGCCCGCCTTTTCTTGCCAGTAAATCATTATTTATAGCATTTTACATTTTTAGAGCAGTTTTCATACTATTTACACTGAAAAAAATTGCTGAAAAATTAATGAGTTTTACATTGATCTTGAGTAAAAGACATCAGTGCGTTGCCTAATATTGAATAAGAAGAGGTGAAGATTAATTATGTCATACTTCCAAATTGGTAGGTTAGATTAGAGGAAATATCCATTATAACACTACTTACACTGAAAAAAATTATTGTAAATTTAATGATATTTACATTGATCTTAAGTAAATGACTTCAATGGATTGTTAAATATGAATGAACTAATGTGAATAAGCAGATATTCAGACGGCTTAAGTGTGACTTGAAAGTTGCTATTTTAGATTCGAGAAGAAGTCTTCTGTTAGCAGCACTTCATCCGTCACAGTTCTAGATTTTGTATGGTTCTTAAATGGTTCTTCTTTAGACATGCACTTTTCAATAGCACTAATTGTTGACTCCTATGATACTGAAAGTTGAAACTCAATGATCCTTCTAGTGATAAAAAAATATTCAACTCGAATAAAACTTCATTAACGCCACTGTTACCCCACTTACAATAATATTATGTACAAGACTTAAGAGTAACAGCTCTTGGATAAGCTAAATGTCTCGATAATCATCAGAAAACTGATTCAACCTTCTCAAATCAGTAATTAAAAAATTTAACGGAAAAATTTTAAAAATAAATTAAAAAATTTTATTCGAACTTTTTCTATTTTGAAACTTAGCTACTCAATTCTTCTATAAAGGCTGATATAATAATCGAAGGTCTTCATAAACTCGAGTTTATAGACCATTTCGGAGTTTACCATACAAAAAACATTTTTTAACTCTTCTCAAGCAACATCACTTTTCTAGTGTCCATGGAAACATAACTCGAATTGAAATGAGAACACTTAGCAGTTTTTTAGACACAAAACCTTAAACTCAATATTAGTATTTTAACATGTATTTTCAATTAGCGAGTATTCTTATGTATATTAATACATATATATGTATTATACAATTAATACATAAATATACTATAGGACATTTATAGCATATTTTTCTACTTTATTAGCCGATTTCAATATTGAGATGCTCAAATACAGGTCAAATTAATAATTTAGTCATTTAACATAAATATATTTCGGTTTAGACCTCTTTTTGCTTTAACAAGCAGCTGGGCAATAGGTCAACTTTTCAGCTTTTGTTTCAAATTTCGCTACATTCAAATTGATGCTAATGAGTTTCGAGGCTACCTTTTCACTGCGCCACAATATTGAAGCTTTTTAAGCCATTTGACGTCTGCCGTTTAATTTGTAAAAAAAATTATGTCTTCATTTCACATATGACTGTGCGCTATGCTAGTGTGTGTTGCCCCATTAGAAACGCATAACTTTCTACTTCTTTTCCATAAGTCTGCAGAACTTTACATGATGCCCAGCAGCAGAAAAAAATAGAAAAAGAAGGGAAAAACAAAAACAATGCAGCTATGAATGCATTAAACAAAAACCAATGAACAACGGCAGTGACAAAACTAAAACAAAGCACGAAATAGACAAAACCGCAAAACAAAAAGCTAGAAGATAATATGTAAGCATGTATATATGTTTTTTTGTAAACAAAGCGAAGTCAAAAGCCACACTCATTGATGCTGTGAATATGCTAAATAATTGCGAACGCTTTAAAAAATTACTTTCACCCATTTCATTTTCGCATTTTTAAATACCCACGTGTAGTTGTTGTGTGTGTGTATAATTAGTATGTATCCGAGTGTGTAAAGTTGTTGTGACTGCAGATAAAAGCGACAAGTGGCAATTAATGTCAACCCATTGTGCTTTACTAACTTATTTTCTTTCATATTTTGCGTTGACAATGGTTATAATGTATATTTTTTGGTAAATAGAAGTTTCTTCAATGGCATTGAAATGTTCTTTTGGAATTTGTGTTCACAAATGAGTTTTGGTATTTAACGGAAATTAATTATTTGTGCTGTAACCTCAATTTTTATTAAAATCATAAATATTTTTCTATATTAACGTAGATATTTATGGTTAATATTCGCTGATTGGAATTTGTTATTTTGCTATATGGAAAAAAAACTGAAAAAGTCACCTATTTGGAAGAGTTTAACATTAAATATATTTTAATAATAGTTTTGAATATAGAAGCTATTCGATAAGTAAACTAATTTCCACTAACTCGTCTGTTTAACATGGTGTTTAATAGTTATACTAATAAAATTAAATGATAAATTTTAGTTTTTCATTGAATATTATCTTATAAACTGAGCTTAATATTTTGTATTTAATAAAAAGGGTGTAGATTGTTCCCTATTTTTTTAATCACTTTGAAAAAAAAATAATAATTTGGGGGAGTTTAAAGTAAAATGTTTTGAAATAATACATAGATTTGGATACATAAGCTGTGCTATAAATAAATTATTTTTCATTAACTCGTTTGTTTAACATGGAGTTTAATAGTTATAAAATTAAAATGATATTATGTGTTTTAGTTTTTCATTGAATATTGTCTTATAAACTGAGCTTATTATTTTCTATTTAATAAAAAAAGGTGTAGATTGTTCACTATTTTTTTAATCACTTTGAAAAAAATAATAATTTTGAAGAGTTTAAAGTAAAATGTTTTGGAATAATAGTTTTGGATACATAAGGTATGCTATAAATAAATTATTTTTCATTAACTCGTTTGTTTACCATGGAGTTTAATAATTATAATATTAAAATAATATTATGAGTTTTAGCTTTTTCATTGAATATTGTCTAAACTGACTTTACTAACTGAGCTTATTATTCACTGTTTACTAAAAAGTGGGAATTGTTCAATTTTTTTAATTAATTTGAGCGAAGAACTTATTTGAAGGAGTTTAGCGTAGAATGTTTTAAAATAATAGTTTTGTATAAATAAGCTATGCTATAAGTAAACTAATTTCCCTCAACTCGTTTTCCCTTCAGTCAATTCAAACTCAATTCCATCACTTTCTGTCTTCAATTTGCCAGTGTAGCGCTCAATTCTATACTTTCCCTTCGCCAGCTGCTTAGTTCTCAGTGAACATTTAATGATGAAATATATGTATTGACTACTGCGCTCTCAAAATATTGGTCATCCACACGCCAATCACTGCCAACTAATGCGTTTTTAATGACTTCTGTATCGTTTCGTATATTTTTGCACTCATTTTGGAAGTGGAAGGAGCAGAGAAATTATTTCTGGCAATATAAAATCGCTCAGTTGTGGTAAAAATTAGCACAAATTGCATTTCGGTTTTATTTGTACGACATTTTTGCTAACAAAAATACTCGGCAATAATAGAAAGTTCTATTAGTTTTGTGCAAAATGCTTAATGCGCTTATCATTTATTTCAATTGATGGAAATGTAATAACAATAATTGCTAATACAACGAAATGATGAAATTGTATTTTTTTTCTTTTTATTTTATTTTTTGGTATAATTGCCATTACTGTCCAAAATGATTTGTAATTTGACAGAGAGTAATTCATTTTTAATATAAGTAGTGCAAACTTTGTATATTAGTCATAGAATTCCTATGGAAACTCAATGCAATTGTCAGTGTTGCCTGAAGTTAAGAAATAAAGCAATTTAATATTATCAAAAAAATTCGTTTTGAGGTGAAGTGAAGCGATGAAAATCAATTGTAATGAAAATAATCTTTCTTTTTAATAATTTTTGTGTTTAAGATTAAACTGTACTCATAAAGACGGAGGTTACCAAATACAGTTTTTTTTTTATTTTTTAACTAAATCGCCTTGAATACAACGCTTTTGTTATAGGATTACAGCTCTATGTGGAAAGATTTTGATCTCAATTTAAAAATGTGGCAACACTGTAAATTGTTTTACCAGTTTATCATAGTATGAATATATAAACTCTAAGTTTATCAAACACAGCAATGAAACAGTTGAGAATTCTACATAAACACCTATTCTTAAACTCGAGTTAGAGACCCAGTTTGCTAAATTATAAGGAAAAATCTCTTTTGCATATCAGATTTCGACAATTCTAACATTAAATATTTATATCGAAGAAAAAACTAAGACTCCCAGGAAGCCCTGCTTTATTTCAAGCTTAAAATTCATACTCTAAATAACAGCATATACATATACCACTCGCAGCAATAAATAGGTTTACAAAATGAAATTTAAGCTGTTCAACTGCGAGATTTGCAATTTCTTCGCAAGAAACATGCAAAAATCCGCTTATATAATTTATACGAGTATATCTGCCTGTCAGTATGGTATAAATTACAATAATTTTCTTTCCCATAGCGCTAATAACTGTTGCCAAAGAAAAACCGTAGCAAATAGGGCATGTTTTTTGTTGTGTATTTTTCTATCCATGCAAATGGAATATGGAAAAGTTTCGTTTCATTTTAGCAACCAAAGCGGATTTGGAAACCCGCCAAATGCTTTCTTTTATACGCTCACTCCCTTTAAGTGTTTTCCCTTGCATTTTTGCATAAATGCGGCCAACTTGTTGCAATAACTATGAAGAAAAGTGAGAAAGAAGGAAAAAAATTAAATTTGCTTTGTAAAAGCTGCCGCCGACAAACAGCTTGAGCACTGCGAGCGTTTGCTGCTGTTTCGGTGGCGTTCGCAGCTTAAATATATTGCCCGGTCCATGTCTATTGTGGTGTGTGATGTGATCGGGTTAAATGGTTAAAAAACTACGAATGATTTGAGGCATTATTTGACAACAACGCCAACACTTCACGGCCAAACGGCGACAAATTGCAGCAACAAAACAGCAAACAACAGTTATTGTATGGCATACACGCTCGCGACACACGCGCCTTGCAAAATCTCGGCTTTTGTCGCAGTAACTTTGAAAGATGGTCTATGCAAATGGTTTACCAACTACTGGAATAACGAATAAACAACATTTCAGCTAAATAATAAGCAAACATTTGTGGGTTAATGTTTTACGCATTTTTTCACACAATTTTTTCGCGCTTGAATTGTGAGTTGAGGTCGGTGAGTTTGAATGATTTTTTGGCAGTTTTTTGCTACTATTATTGGACACAATCATGAGTAAATAATTGATTTGCTCAATTTCTTCATACAACTTCATTTTACAAATATTTCTGTTCAAATTGTTTTTGCAATTTTATTATATTCAAGCACCTCGCTTGGAAAAACCAATCATCCTAATTTCGTTTAACGGTTTTTTTCGTTATTTCACTGCAACTTTACTTTGCATTACCTTACCGATAATTGTTTAATTTAGCCGCAATGACTGCAAGACATCCGGCTGTAAAATTAGTTGTCGTTGATAGTCGCTGTGGTCAATGCACTCGTTGTTGGTTTTATTAATCATTTATAATTTTTTTTGGATTTAAATTTTTTTCGTATTTTACATCAAATTTGTTATTGTTTTTGTCACGCTTGCTGAAATTTTATTTTTTTTTTATACCCAGGAGATCGGCTTTCTCAGGTTTTTCAACTACATATTTTTTTTAAATTTGCATCTTTGTTTCGAAAATTTAACGATCTTTTTGATAATTCATAATCTAAAAATTTAAAAGTATTATAATATGATCTGAAAAATGGGTTTTGGGCAGCCTACTTACTGATACGAGCTGTGTTCAAAAAATAACGGGAATTTAAAAATTTCTAATTTTGCATAATTTATTTATTTTTATTATTTAGATATAAACAACATTAATGTAAATCATATTTTCAAAAAACCAAAATTCCCGTTATTTTTTGAACACACCTCTTATATGTACATGTTTGATTTGGAAATCAAGTACTTTGTAGACACCAATCAACTCAGGGGTTACTAGGGGAATAGTTTAATATATAATAAATACTAGGGAGTTAAAAATTTGTTAGCAACCGCAGCCAATATAACTCAGAACAATGACAACAGTCATAGTGTTGAAGATATTTAACGGATGATGGCTTTATACAATCTATATTTTTACAGTCTATATTTTACGCCCATGTGAAGTCACAAGCAGTAAAATCTGAAGAAATTAAACCGGAATATTTCAAAAATTTCTCAATTTTGAGGCGAAATTTCACGCACATTAACCTAACCTCACTTTTCAAAGCAACTACATAAATAACTTAGCATAGAATGCCACCTCAACCAAATTTCGAAGTCCCCTACTTTTGCTGTAATTTATGCACATTGCACTTCATCTGCATATTTGCAGCAGCCCAATCGCTCGTGTTTCCACTACACAATGCGGTCTAACGATGCACGGCATGATGCCAGACTGTGGCTGCTGCTGCTGCAAGTGTTTGCCAGAAAGGGTCCATTTCACCAGCAAACGAGCCATAAATATTCAAATTTGCATTTTGCTTACATTCATTTCGCGCTTTTTGCCCGCTTTTTTGTGAATTTTCTATTTTGGCATGGCTAATTGGCGGTGTTGAAAAATTTGTGACTCGTGATGGCTGTAGTGTAGAAGAAAGTGCACTGAATTATTAAGTATATACCATAAATTTAAGATATATGAGTATGTATGGTTGTCGTGAGACGTTCAAGTGACGGTGGACTTAGTGCAGTTATCGTGCATTAAAGGCCAATGTAATGTGCTGTTGGCGCCGCCTCTCTATAAATGGAAAGCTGTTAGACGTCGTTGAACGTTTTTGCATATAATTTTCACTGCTTCATTTACACCGCTAATAAAAATTTATTTAGTGTAACATAATGTTGCTATTATGAGTATGCATATTTCGGAATAGATAAGCGGTGAGATTTTATGCATTTATTATTGTTTAACGGTTCAACACATTTAAACATGATTGTTAAGAAAACAATCGAGATTTTAATGGATTTTAATGAATTTTAATATAATTTTCGTAGCTTGAGTGGTTAAATGTAATTACAACCAACAATTAATAGAATATTTCATGCATACTCCGGTGGGAATAATCCTTAGTTCTCCCCGTCAAATATGAACGATAACTCTTATTTGCCTTTCGAGGCCATATCTTATTATATATTATATGTTTATCTATTCTAACACGACGATTTTCAAGCACACGTTCTTTCACTATTCCCTATATACATAGGTAAAACAGTTGAAAGAAAGACTCGCTTGGGCCAAGTCGGTTGCATCCTATTCAAAACCTAACGATCTTCTAACGGACCAACCTAGGTATAACTCGAGGACCCAATCGATAAGTTTATCGAACAAGTTTGATGGAACAGCAAATAAGAGCAAATGAACTTTAGGTCTAGCTTCCCTGAAGTTGTGATTGGACAGTACAGAAGACTATTCATTATCTTAACCTTATTATACCCAACGATCTAGAAATCATCAAAAATCGTCGATATAACTAAACTTGGTAGAATAAAGAACGGTTGTCGGAGTACTGAAGCGATTATGTTCAAAGACTGGTATTCTACTTACCTAGATTCGACCTAAAACTTATCTTGCACACAATTAAAACTAATAAAAGGTGGTTAAAGTCACCTCCCATCATACATTCGCAAGTCTATTAATCTAGGGTTACCACTTTTTAATCTTATTCGACGCTGGTTTGGTGGAATGATTTCAAACTGACTTCGCCCCTGTAACGAGCAACCTTTAGATATCCACATGCGTAGATTAAAACAAGGTCTTCAATTATGACATTTTACCCATTCAGAAACTATCTTCTTCATTATCTCCAATCATTCACCGGTCCCTTCCAAGAAATAATATTGAAATGCCGACCTTTTTTAAGAAAAAAAAACAGAACAGAATAAATCATATTGAGAACTTCTTCATAAGCGACTCTTCCGGTTCTTTTGGCATTTAGGGCTTATTCAGCTTAATAGAATGATAACTGAATAAAGCGGTGACAACGGTGTCTGTAGAATCTCACCTAAAGTTCCATCTTCCTGTTTCATCATATTTTAAACAAATTTATTACCGGCGAATATTAATATACCGTGGTATACATTTACTTCCGAAGGCACAAGTCAAAAGTGCTTATCGCGAAAATAACCTTAGCAAACCTTTAGGGTGAAAGCCATAATCATTTTATGAAAGTAACTATTGAGAAATCAATGAAAGTGAGTTTGACATATTTTTTCACTTTTCTTCCTGGCGAGGTCATTGCAGCCAGTTTGCCAATTACCTTCGCAGTTGCATATAATTTTCTTTTGTGGCCAAGCCAATCATTAATTTTGTTAATTCCTATTTTAGTTTTCATTTTTCTTTTCACGTTTTTTCACCTTTTTTGCTTTTGTTGTGGTTTTTGGCGTTGACAGCGGCACTTTTTGTTTTGCTACGAAACGCTTCGTGTTGGTCAACAACTTTATCGCATCTAATCAATATGGCTGACAGCAACGACGGGCAATGACATGCATTATAATTTTAGTCAATTTGTAACTTGTCTTACTAAATTTTAAAGTCTCCAAAGTTAAATCACAAATACAGCACGTGTTGTGTGTACAGATGTGTCTATTTATGAAAGCAAGCAGTTGTGATGGGGGCGAGTGCATATGGAATTATATTATACATATAACTATGTGTGGTATAATATGAGGGTGGCTACCGAATTTTTTGTTGTGGAGTTTGGACTTGGAATGATTATAATGAGAGGAGAATATGTAATATATTATTTGACTTTTGAATTTCAGGAACTGGAAAGGCATGAGTAACTGTTGCTGAGACATTCTGATACTCGAAAGGTTTAGGTTAACTTTTTTCTAATCTTTTGAAGCATATACATGTTTTTGAAGCACACTGTAGTTTTGATAGTAGAAAAGTACCACCCAGGCTTCAAAAATTTATATCTAATATTTAAAAAAAAAAATTATTAATCTCGAAACAAATTTAGTAACCCTTGTAAAATATACAAAGTAACCTCTCATTTCAATTCAAGCACCCATTTCTACAAAGTGAGTGATTTCTATTTATTTCACATTCGACGGCATACAAAATACCTGCATAAATATAGCACTAGTATTATCTGCTAACTCAGATTACTTCATACAAATTTATAGCATTTTCTCCACTCCGAGTGCCAACAAAAAAAAGACAACCGCCTAATAAGCGCCCATTCCACGCAGGCGCCCAAATTTATTTGCTATTCAGCGCCGACTACTATCGGCAAAAAAGCGGCGAAAAAGCAGAAAAGCCTTCGGTAAAACAGTTTCGATTTCAATGGAATTTCGACTGATGAGCCACAGTCACACATACATACAGATTTATGTATTACTGATCACGTTTAGTATGGAATGCTAAGTAGCTGATTTGCCGCGATTTCATAACTCAATGAACGACACGAGCATTTTTGCAAGGTAATTGGCATTTTTGAGGAGCTACTGGAACTTCTTTATTCACAGGGTTGAAATTAAATTTTAGTACAAATTTAATGGATTTTTTTGGAAGAATTGATAGCAATTTAAATATTCTGACCGAATTTAGAGTTTACTTAAATGATTTAGTACGATTTTCCATCGCCAAATCCAGCCCAAAGCAACTTTTAGATAATAAATTCTCAGCAATTTTGTTTAATTACGGTTTGTGAATTTATCTTCTCCATATTTCTTATGCCCGAATGCGCATTTAACCTTTTCGGAAAAGGCCACATTAAAATCGTTTGTAAATAATGTTCATCGGTTTTTAAGCCACCTTAAGGTTAATTTCGTAATTAAATATGCTTGATTGTTTCGTAAGCTTTTTTTCCCATCACTGCGTAATATTCCATTATTTATTAATTTGAATTTTCATTACTTTTGCCCGTGGATTTACATTTATTACTTGCGTAGAATCGCATTTAAAGTGAAAAAATTATTATTTTTATACATTCTTTCTAATTGACTTTTAATATCTTCGTATTGAATTTAATGCGATTTATTTTCATTCACTTCAAGTACTTGGCAATTACCCTCGACGACTGCTGTGAGTTCCGGTTCTCTGGCGTTGTTTTATTATTCAAATAACAAATTGTGCATATAAAAAATTATAATTAAACAATTGTAATAAAAAAGTGGAATTTTTAATCAAATCGACAATAAAGATGAGTTCAAGCACAGTGGGGCAGTTCTACCACTTATAGACATTTTCTATGAATATGAATGAAAGTAGTTTCAATGATATTTATTTCACATCAAATATTCTTCAAAAAATTATATTTTTTCTTAAAAAATACTTAATTTTTTTAAACAAACAGTCATAGTAGTTCCTTAACCTACTATCTAATATCTTATTAGCAGTGTTCGATTCGCTACTTCTCAGCATGCTATCTTTGAGCGGTGCTCTTTTGTCAAAAAGTTTATATTTTCACTTAACTTCTCACAAATATAGGTTCATTTTGTTATTTAGGGTCTAAAAATAAGGATAACAGAACAGATTTTGAAAATACCAAGCTCCGTAAAGATAGTAGACGCTTATTTGAAATAGGTAATACTTGAAATAAACCACAGTACATGAGTACTAAACAATCATAGTATAAGTACAGAAATATAAGAAACTTGCTTAGCTCATCACTTCGTCAATAGACGACCACCAATTTCATGCCGCATTCCGCGCCACAACACGTGCACACCGCCGCACTCCAGCAGTGTAGGTGTGTCCGGCCTGTTCTATTCACTACATTTAATTTATTTTGTAGTGCCACATAAACAACACTCATGCGCATAAATCTCTACATGCTGTGACGTGGTAATCGCCTTTGACTGTATCAAGTATCAACTCCTTCTGCGTAATCGAGAGTTGTCTACCGAGTATGCTGTTATTTTTAACTTGCTCCGCGCTTCTTTTTTGCTGCTTCCTTTATTGTTTCTTCTTTTAAATAGGAATTTATTGTTTCTTAATTTAACATAATTTGTGTGTTTTAATTACATATTTATATGAGTGTAGACAGGTTGGCTACAGCTAGGAAATATTGTATTAAAAGTGAAGAAATAAGCAATTAAATAATTGTAAAAAAAAGAAAGACCTTCAAAGCAGTGATGTTTGTTATTATTAGTAAGCAAAAATTGATTGATGACGCACTAAAAGTACGAGTATATGTGTGATTCTTCTTTAAACTCGAGGTATGAATTTTGTGTAATAAATGTTGTCTACATTTCAGCGCGAAGCTTAAATAACAAGATGAGTACAAGCTTGAATCGAATATCTTAAAAAATGAGGCTGATTCAAAAATCAAAAAAAGCAAAGATAAAATAAAAAATCAAAGCTTAGTTCAATTTAATTTAATTGCCAATATGAATTTGTGGACCCACATTTAAATCACACATCTGAGCTTCTTTACTTCCCAAAGCATTAGTTTTCTCAGTAAAATCAACTTAATACCATAAATTATATGAAATTTCTTTACCCTACTTAAAATTATCTCAAAAGATTACTTATTTATTTATGAGCAGTGAGAGTTTTCAAATTTGTTCCTCAGTTTCTCAACGCGCATGTGCGTATACTTCATATAATTACAAGTCTTCTCATGATCAAAAGTTCTCATAACAAATTGAATGGAAAGAAAGGTTGTCTTGTTGTAAATTAATATATGCAGATTGAGTCAATGCAGTTAGCCAGCTGAAAGAAAATTCTAACCTCTAGATAGAGGCACAGGCGCATATACAAGTGCATTCAAGTAAAAGGGTGGCATGTTAAAATGCTAATTTAATTATGGTATGCCATACATTATTTATTATTAAATTAATTTAGCTGTGGCTACACCCCAGTTCTTAAGCTTTCATTTTAATTGACTACAACAACAAAAACATTGTGTTGAAATTTTTGAAATTTTCGAAGCCTGCTGGGTGAGCTTGTCAACTGAATTCTGCTGACAACCTTCTTCCGATACGAGTATAGACGAGCCACTCAGTTCCCCTTGCGATGGTGACGTAGACCACCTTGCAGTCTGAGTATACGAAAATATTAGAGAAAGAATATATAGTAAGGATTATACCCTCAATAAGTGTTCTTAATTGGTAAATCTGATGTAAATTTTTGAGAAGTGCTTAAATGCGTTAAATATAATGAATATAATTAAAAGGGTTGCCACCTGTTGGCAACACTAAATTCAAAAGAATATTGTTGAAACAACGCGATAGAAATAATAAAACTTTAAAAACCTGAAAATTAAAAATATTTTTGAGAAGAGTTGCCACTTGTTCAAAAAATTTATTTCTACAAAATTTATATAACAAACTAATTTTTGCAATATGGGTATTAATAGAAGTATAAGAAGGTATTCCGTTGAATTTATTTTAGTGAAGAGTTGCCAGCTGGTCCAAAAAATAAATAATTCTACAAAATTTAACAAACGAATTTTTGAAATATGGGTATTACTAGAAGTTTAAGAAGTTAAAATTAATTTTGTGCAGAGTTGCCACCTGTACAAAAATTAAAAATAAATAATATCAATCATATAAGTTAAAGTTATTAAAGAAGGCTTACAGTTGTAAATAATTTGTGAAAGTTTTGAAAATTATATTCTGAAAAAATTTATTCTAATTTTTTCTTCAAATTTCACAACTAAAATCGATGCATGGGGTATAATAAATATCCAAGTCTAAAAAGTTAAACAGAAGACCACACACATATCCAACGAAAGTCGGAAAATATTGATTGTGCCTGACAAGCGTACAATCGTTGTTGTTGTTGCGTATGCGATTCGCCAGCGAAGCGATGTGGCATTCTGTTGCAACATTGGCGCTGTTTATACGCCCTTTTCAGCAATATTGCAATATTGTGTTGAACACACACATATATTCCATATTACCTAGCGTTCTTTGCGATATTTTACCGTAGAATGCCAACACAATCACGTGTCTGAGCGAATTGTTTCCGCTTCAGCAACATGGCACTAGCAACAACACATGGATACAAACGTATATTTCTGGTATGTAGGTATCAGCGCTCAGCGCCCAGCAGCCAATATTTGTAACGCCGCGTTGCGCCTGTCGACTTGTGTATTCTTCGCTTATCGCATTGTTTGCAATTGTTGCAAATTTACTTGACTTTGTAAGCCACTGTTGTTTTGTATGCATACGCTGTTGTTGCTGTTATTCTCTATGCCTACGCGGTAGGTTGTTCTTGTTGCTGTTGTCGTTGTAGCTGTTGTTCATATTGTTGCTGTTGTTGCTGCTGGAAATGAAGCAATCGTCGTTTATCGCACCGTTCACTATCGCGTCCGCATTTCGCTTAAAGCCTCAGCGATAAGTCGAGCATTCGCAAGAGATTAAGATACGCCTATCAACTCGCGTTTCATTTTTAGTTTATTTGCAGTTAAATAAATATTTTTAATGCAGTTGAACTATATTTGTATTTTATATGTGGAGTATATAGAGGCTTATGCGATTTTGTATAGTGACTTGTTTTTTTGTACCTTACTGCATATATTATGTTAACTCATGAGCTCATATGAAGTGTTATCTTTTTGAATGTATTATTTACACTAAAAATATATTAAAATTAAATAATAGCAAGTCATGCTGTTCCGTCACTCTGGCGAATCTTTAATAGTTGCATATCTTTTATTTTAGCTAAAACTAGATTATTAGTATTAATAACTGCTTTCAAATAAACTCGTACTATTTTACAAAGAAAGAGATTAGAAGGAATTAACCCTTGTGGTTGTATAAAGGCATTAAGCACCTAAATTGCAAACTCTTGACCATAGTTGAGGGTTGAGGGCATCTTGGTTATACCCCTGACAGACGGCGGCGTTAACTCGGAATAACTGCTTTAATCGGGGTTAATTCGAGAGTTATCTCAGTTAACTCCGTTTACTAACTCCCATTTAATTCTCAAAATTTTAGAGAGTTAGTGGGAGTTCGTGGCATTTTCGTTGGCAACATTGTTAAACATGGCCACTTTTTATCTATTGTGAATGAATTTATGCAATACTGACATATGTTTTTCAAATAAATGTAAACAAAAACATACGCATTCTAATTTTGTTCTATAATGGAAGTAATAATAATAACATATTTATATCTCTTTTTTTAATGATTAGTGATTTTGTACTATTTGTGCGGCTAACAACCGCAATAATTGCTTTCTATCCAATTTTATTTCACCAAAATGGAAATATTATTGCCAATTAGCTGTTATGCGAGTTTATAACTCGCTTTGCTGCCGTCTGTCACCCACAAAATTGGAACTGATTAAAAGCGCAGTTAATCGGGGATAACTTTGCCGTCTGTCTAGCGTATTAGCATAAAAAATTATTTAATCTAGATTAGGTTAGGTTTAGTAGTTGTCTGTCGACGCACCAAAGCCTTTGGGAATCCCATTGTAAAACCACCAGAACTGGAACTCTCTCACAGTGTTATGTCTTATCTGAGCCACCCAGTGGGATTGAAAAAATTAAATAACATACAAACTTTAATATGTACAACTTCCGCCAAATCGTCGAGGAAACCGTGTCCGATAGTTGCTTTTTCTATGGAGAGCCTTACATCCGAATAGAAGATTTGTTATAGTTTCTTCTTCTACTACTAGTCTGCGTGCGTGTCTTTTAATCAGATAGTGACCTGTTAACACCCCTACTAGGGGGGTGATGAGAATTTCCATAATGTATGACAGCTGTTGACATTGTCATTTTAACACATATCTATGTACTCAAAATGGTCGTCATACTACTTTGTTATAGTTAAAGCACTTTATGATGATTACTACGATTAGAAGTGTAGTTTTTCCAACAGCTGTGTGAACATTCTTCTTATTCTCACTACGCCTTCAAATCAGTGCAAATAATTACAGAATGGATATCGTAGAATAATAAAGTAGAGTAGTGTTGACAAGTGCTTATTAAATATTGTCTATAAAATTGTGGTTGAGTTACTTTGAAAATTACTGAGAAAAAATGTTTCCTGAATGTTGACGATTGCTTGCGTCTCAGATATAAAATCATAAGAAAACGTTTATATACTAATGATATCGATATCATTTCCCTAAAAAACGATGCTGCCGCTTTCTCTAATTGATTAGAATACAATATTCGAATACAACAGGTCTATCTATCAACAAAAAATTTAATATTATAGTGAATTTTTTTAAGATTTTTATGATTATCCAAAGTTCACAGATCGGTCATAAAAGACTATAATCAACCTTTTTTTGCCTTAAGCATTAATAAGAGACATTCGTTTTGTCTTTATAATAGGTTAATTGAAGCAAAAATGCACTGCCGCTATCGAAATTTCGGATTTCAAGAACTCTAATTTCTATAAAATATTATATTTTAAAAGTATGATTTCATTTTATTATAAACTAGCAGACCCGGCCACACGTTTTTGTGGCTAAGGTATACATTAAATTAAGTTGGTCCAATCTTGGCGACGATATTGATTACTCGAGGTTTATTTATGTTACGCAGCATGATGACAACTCACACTACTTTTAATTGCAAAGTGAGTGGTGATAGTTCAGGCAATTTTAAACAGTTTGGGATAATTGACTACGTCATACTGGTTTGTAGCTGTGTCAACCCTCTTGGACCGAAATTCTAAATTGTCGCATTAAGGTCATCGATATATTTGTTTTACCACCAATATAGGTCATTCAATCAGTCATTTATGGTTATCATATTGAGGTTTCATGTCAGGAAAACTTCTCTTTCGAGGCCATGAAGTGACAGACAGAAACCCGTTAAAAATGTTATTAATCCATCGAGGTGTCAACTGCGTCGCTACCACTTTCAACTATTTCTACAATCGCAGTATGATATTGTTGGAAAAACACTCGTATGTTATTAGTTAATAGGCGATTCTTTATGTGTCGCCACAAATTAAATGATTTTAGGAATGTGATTAGTTCGTCAGCAACAGTTGATCCAGGAATAGTCTGGCGAAAATCACCTGCCAACAGAATCATGGCTTCAACAAAAATATTTTCATTGTCGCGTAAATCTTTTAAAGTCCTGTGCAGTGCCTCCAGCGACTTGAATATCTACATAATCTTCTTTATAGCTCTTTTTTTGGCGATTTTGCAGGCCGGTGTTTCGTTGATTTGCAATTTATGAGTAATTTCAAGGCCGAATTGCCGTTTGTCTGTCTACTAACAGGTGCCAAGTTGCACCTATTCCCATTATAACTGGGCGTTGAAAATGAGTGAAATCGGTTCAGGAATTACCTCAACCCTCATGTACTACATATGCTGATTTTCGTTATTCTATTGGACTTTATTTCAAATTGTGTGTAATAAAATTACATCAATAAATTGCGAGAGTATAAAATGTTCGGTTGCCTTTCCCTACTTGTTACAAATTGTTTTGGGCTATCGACACAGCCTTATACAATTGAACAATGATACAAATATTTTAACAAAGCAGCAATGACAACTTTCAAAATATTATTATTTTTTGTTTTGTGTATTTTTTTTTATAATTTTGTTGTCAATTCAAATAAAATCATCTTCTTGTTATCTTCCTCATAATTTTTCGATACATACTTACTTTCTAATCCTTCCCTGGCCTTCAATAAATATTTCAAAACTAAAATTAGCCAGATCGGTATGGCCCTTCTCGACTTTTTTCGAAACTAACGACACAAATTGTTTGTATGGGTGATTAGAAAATTGTGGATTTAAGACTTTTTCAGGAAAATTTTCTAATTTTTCTCTCCGTAAGAACCCGACCATGAAGAAATTCGAATAGCAATTACCCGCTTGAAGAACAACAAAGCGGCGGGGGCCGATGGATTACCGGCCGAGCTATTCAAATACGGCGGCGAAGAACTGATAAGGTGCATGCATCAGCTTCTTTGTAGAATATGGTCGGAAGAAAGCATGCCTGACGATTGGAATCTTAGTGTGCTCTGCCCAATCCATAAGAAGGGAGACCCCACAATCTGCGCCAACTACCGTGGTATAAGTCTCCTCAATATCGCATATAAGGTTTTGTCGAGCGTATTGTGTGAAAGACTAAAGCCCACCGTCAACGAACTGATTGGACCTTATCAGTGTGGCTTTAGACCTGGAAAATCTACAATGGACCAGATATTCACCATGCGCCAAATCTTGGAAAAGACCCGAGAGAGAAGAATCGATACCCACCATCTTTTTATCGATTTTAAAGCTGCCTTCGATAGCACGAAAAGGAGCTGCCTTTATGCCGCGATGTCTGAATTTGGTATCCCTGCAAAACTAATACGGCTATGTAAGCTGACGTTGAGCAACACCAAAAGCTCCGTCAGGATCGGGAAGGACCTCTCCGAGCCGTTCGATACCAAACGAGGCTTCAGACAGGGTGACTCACTATCGTGAGACTTCTTCAATCTATTGCTGGAAAAAATAATACGAGCTGCAGAACTAAATAGAGAGGGTACAATCTTCTACAAGAGTGTACAGCTCCTGGCGTATGCCGATGATATTGATATCATCGGAAGCAACAACCGCGCCGTTTGTTCTGCGTTTTCCAGACTAGATAAAGAAGCGAAGCGTATGGGTCTGGTGGTGAATGAGGACAAGACGAAATATCTCCTGTCATCAAACAAACAGTCAGCGCACTCGCGTCTTGGCTCCCACGTCACTGTTGACAGTCATAACTTTGAAGTTGTAGATAATTTCGTTTATCTGGGAACCAGCATTAACAACACCAACAATGTCAGCCTTGAAATCCAACGCAGAATCACTCTTGCCAACAGGTGCTACTTTGGACTGAGTAGGCAATTGAAAAGTAAAGTCCTCTCTCGACGAACCAAAATCAAACTCTATAAGTCGCTCATTATTCCCGTCCTGATGTATGGCGCTGAAGCGTGGACGATGACAACATCCGATGAGACGACTCTTGGGGTTTTCGAGAGAAAGGTTTTGCGCAAGATTTATGGTCCTCTAAACATTGGCAACGGCGAATACCGCAGACGATGGAACGATGAGCTGTACGATTTATACGACGACATTGACATAGTTCAGCGAATAAAAAGACAGCGGCTACGCTGGCTAGGTCATGTTGTACGGATGGAAGAAAACACTCCAGCTCTGAAAGTATTCGATGCAGTACCCGCTGGAGGAAGCCGCGGAAGAGGACGACCTCCACTCCGGTGGAAAGACCAAGTGCAAAGTGACCTGGCTTCACTTGGTGTTTCCAGTTGGCGCCAGAAAGCAAAAAGGAGGAATGAGTGGCGCGCTCTGGTGGATTCGGCTATAATCGCTTAAAACGGTTCCTACGCCAAATATATATATATATAAGAACCATCCCGAGACCTCTAAAATAATTCTAAACAAAAAATTTGCGAAATCGGTTGAGCGGTTCTCGAGTTATGCGCTTAGCAACACATTTTGCGATTCATTTTTATATTATAGAAGATAAATAAACTTAAAAAATATTTAAATTAAAAAAAACACTTTCCCAAGAAATTTAATTTTTTGTAATCTAAAATTCAAAAATTAACTTAGAAATATAAATCTGCCTTCTCCAATTAATACAAAAAGTTGTTTATATAAATAAATTTGTTCTAATTGACAACTAACGCATGCGTCTTAATTATGACTCACGTTTTGTGGAAGACGTTGCAAGTCGTCACGAAGTTACACGCAACTTCAAATGCTTCACGCTACCATTAAATATTCTAAACGGACTGCGCACGCCAGCGACAGGAAAGCGGAAAAGTCTGTTCTTCACACCAAACATTAATTAAATCTAACTATTTCCGCAATTAAATGCAACTGACAATGTTATAAAATTGGAGAAGCTTATCGTGAGCGCATGTATTTAGAGAAAAACAAACTCCAATGCGCTACCACCATAGCATATACGCGTATATGCACTATGCATCACATTGTTGGGGGCGATGTAGAAGCTACGCGCTCCTGCCTACACAAAGCATGCTAAAACAGTACAAGCCACCGCCAACAAAAAGCAAAACAAAAGCAACATTAAATGCTTCCACCATTTCGATCGCATGAAATGCGGCAATAAGTGCTGGGTGAACCATAAAGTAAATATGTGAGTGCTGGTGTATGTGTTTGTGTAGAATACACAAATCTAGCTTGAAAAGATAGACAAATGCATAGTGCAACACTTTGCTTGCAACACAGAAAAATAAATGGCCACAAAGCGATCAACACAACAGATGACCGAACGACGATCAACCGTCCGTCACAACAACTAACCGTACAACCGACCGACCGACCAAACTCCATGAGTTCTTGGCCACCACAAACGAGTGCATTGACAGCTCAGGCGGTCGCTGTCGGTGGGGTGCACTCACCGTTTGGCGTTCGATAGTGCTGGCGATGACACTGTTGGTCATGACGTTGACGTTGGCGGCATAGCGTCCAACACCAGCGTTGGCTTGCAACAATGGCGCATTGAGTTCTGGGTACGTGACATTTGCGGTAAGCACGTATTGGCGGCCGTCGACGGCCACGACGATGATGATGGCGCGCATACAGTCGCCGTTTCCATTCAAGCCAGTGAGTGACACTGCCGCAACTTTTGTGGCGGCAACTGGCCTCGCTTTCGGACTGATTTCTTGTTCTTTGTTCGCTTCTCTTTTGCTTTGCTTTTTATTGCAAAAGCAGTTTGTTTGTAGCTTTTCATTTCACATTTTCCATTTCTAACTTCTAACTATGTGGCACAAGCGCTGATGGCGATTTTGTTTACAGCGCTCTTTTCAAGCTCCTAGGTCAATATCTGGGGGTTTTATGTAAATGTGATTTATGCTTACATATACACAAATGTATATATTTACAAATTTCATACGAGTATATGTAACTTCTAAACCCTGGAAGAACTTTTTATCAAAATCATTTTTAAAGGTTACTATTTGTCCTGGATTCAATAATAGTATTAACTTAGTTTGTATGAACTATTATAGACATAATAATGTTGTTCCTAGACATTTATAAAGCGTTCCATAAGTTCATTAATGTTTATATATCACTATCAATGAACGAACCGGTCTTACTAATGTGGATTTCAAAAAGGAAAGTCCAAATTTAAAGATACCATTCTTTACTTCCATACTTTAAGTTTTGACAAATCGTCCAGAGAATTGGAAAAACACTTCCAATATAACCAATAGACCTGTGTTTAACTCTTCCTGCCTGAATTCGGTATACGAGGGCTGCTATATATATTTCTGGCCTAATAATGAAAATAGGAATATTTATCAACGAAAATGGTTTTATTGCTTTTTAAAATATTCTCCATCAAGATTTATACACTTTTGCATGCGCTCAAACCAATTTTCGAAGCACTTTTTTTGAGCCTTTTTTGAGCGATTGTCAAATTGTGCGAGATCCAACGAGAACAAACCTTTTTTACGGCCAGGTGTTCATGCAATATCGAATGTATGCTGGTGGGAGAAATGCATAGGCATGCCTCTATCTGAAGTTATGTTACATGACGGTCTTGCATTATCAGTTCACGTACGGCATGGATGTTTTCTGGCACAACGGCTGTTTTTGGACGACCTTCACGGAATTCGTCTTTGAGCGAGCGTCGGCCATGATTGAATTCGTTGTACCAGTTTTTCACAGTGCTATAGGATGGCCATACAAAGATTTTAGTTCATCGATGCACTCTTGTCGCGATAATCCACGTCGAAAGTTGTGAAAAATGATCGCACGAAAATGACAAAACGTTCTGAGTGATGTTATGCTAAAAAATGTCAAACTTTCCAATGGAAATGCCAGATTGCACCTGGCAACACTTAGTGTTGCCTAGGTCAGAAATATATATAGCAGCCCTCGTACCTGATCTTCATAGATTTCTCAGTTTTCCGACGATTTTGCAGAAGTTTCGACAATAATAAATTCACAGGCGGTAATTCTTAATTTGTTTTAGAGAAATACTCTGCCTAAAAATAGGTGGATTGATGGTTGCTTAGAACACAGCAGTTATACAAGCTAGAACATCACGTCCGAATGGCTGTCGAGCATTTTATTGGGAAGAATTCAATGAAATGTCAGCTGATAGCAACAGAGGAAGAGGAATGTCCTCACTGTGATGGAAGGGTCCCATGTTGTAGATGATTGGCATCAATAATGAAGAGATAGAGTTTAGAAGCAATTTTTTTATTTCGAAAATTTTGATTTTTGACTTTCGAAAATAGGTGCTTTGATTGCGGATTTTATAATTTTCGGCTTTGTGTGTTTTGATTTCAAAAATAAGTGCTTGAATTTTGAAAATTTTAATTTTCGAATTTCGAAAATGAGTGCTTTGACTTCGAAAATAAGGAGGATTTTTGTCTTTCGATTTGATTTCGATTATGAAATTATGATTTCCGATTTTTTAAAATAGATACCTTGAAATATATATTTATATAATATATTTTATTTGCTCAATTTTTTTTTCCATATTCATTATTGAGGCTATAGACAATATACTAGTATCTATACTGTATTGTGGTTATCGCCATTCCTCTGCCGAGCGCCTTGTTTGCTATTTGTTATATTGCCATATTGTTTGCTAAAGAAATTATTATTGCGCTTGGAGCTTACAGCTTTAGCAAATATGTGTTATGTACCTAGCTACATACTTACAAACGACATTGTGGGTGCTTCGAACACAATAATCTATGTTCCCCACTTAGATATCTACACAAGCATACATGCATTTATATAACATGAATTTATAGAAATTTATGAATAAACACACACATTTCTGTTTGTATGTCAATAATTGCCGCTTTTACAGCATTTTTCGCCAACAACAACAACAACAACAACATGCATGTAAATAGTGTCAACAACCTTTTTTGTGTTCTTAACTGTGTTTGCTTGATGTCTTGACGCCAATTTAATTTTTTTTTCAACTCTTTAACAAACTGCCAGCCACCAGTAATACAAATGGGTGTAACAGAAAGCAAATAGACAACACAAAAACACACACTCATACATACATATGTTTGTATGTATATATGTTTGCTGGTACTTGCGGTTACACTTTGTTTGACGCGCTGTTCAACTACTTGCATACCACAGTACCACAGTTGTTGCTATTGTTGTTCTATTTACATTTTACGCTTTACCAATCCGACATTGTGATTTTCATGGTTCGCTGTAAACAATTGTCGGCAGTTTGCTTGTGCGGTTGACTTGCTCTTGGTTTCTGGTGTGTAGCGTTGTTGTTTTTGTTTTATAGCACATCGCTTTTGTTGTCAGTGTCGCCTCCGTTGTCAGTGTCTTTGATTGCCATTTGCATGCGATGACATTCGTCAGTCAGTTGGTGGCTCTCAGTTGTGTTGTTGTTGTTGCTATTACCACTTTTCTGCTTCTTCCTACTGTCTGCAGACATACATGAATACCTTTATACAAACATACACATTTACATATGAAGCTTATGCACCTATTTTTTCAGCATTTGTTGTCCATCATTTTTGGCAGTTGACATTTCTGTCCATCCGCAAGCACGCTTACATGCCATAATACGTTATGTGGATATACTAGATACATAAAATGTAAGTTTGTGAGTGTTTACTCTAATATGGTTATGCCATTCAACTTTGTTATGTGGGCCAAAAGTTGAGTTTTGTTCGCCATAATTTTACATTTAAACTAATTCTGCATTAATTGGCCGCTTTTGGAGACTCACTTTATATGGGACAGCATTAATTGGGCTGTGATATATATTTATAAGTGAGTATATAAGTAAATTAATTACAACGTAAAGCTTTAATATTGAATTGAATAAAATATTATAATTTTACTAAAACATTTGCTTTTATGTTATTATTATACCTTGTAAAAGAAAATTGCAAAAAAATACTTAAAATTTTATGCAAAAAAATATATTCTTTATATATTTAACAGTTTCATAGACACATTTTTTTCTTATACTTCGAATAGAAATACTTTTTTTTTTTTGTTACATCTTATACATTATATTTATATTTTTATTTATTTATATTTATATCTTCATGTCTTCACCTATGTTAGAAGTCAAAATTGCCATATATGTAGTACCAGCACACTTGAAGAGACTCCTCAGACCAAATCGCTTTGATATAGTTGCACGCCGAATTCATTATCATTTGCAGGCTTATCAATCGTGGCTTTTCGATACCAATATCCAATATGAAGGGCATGAGGACTTAATTGTTCCAGTGGGGTGATGCACCAAGCCATACAACGGTCTCTCTATTAGAATAATTTTCCGTGAACAAGTCATATTAAGAAAAAAATTGTTCGGTGATCATATAGTAATATGATCTGACTATGTTTCTTCTGTTAAGCCAATGATATTTATTTACAGTCAGTAAAAAATTAACATTCGGACGTTATTCGTGAACTATGTTATGGTACAAAATTGGTCTTCATAATACGTATGAGACTGTTAATGCCACGCTAACTGTGGGCAATAGCTTTATGTGATGAAGACATTTATTTTTGTCATGCCATACTTTTACACTTCTATAACTATATTTAATATTAAATTTAGATTAATCTGCTAATATTACATGTCTCCAAAATCGAAAATCTTTATTTTTGTGCATTCTAGTAATTTGTAAACGTTTCATTAGGTTGCCCACCACAGCACGGTGGAGGTTCCGTCATATTTTGGGAATGTTTTGCTGAAGCTGGAGTAGGAAAACTTATCCCAATCACTGGAATAATGAGTGCCAAGAAATACATTGATATTCTAAGAAAAAATGTCAACCAAAGTGCAGATAAACTTGGATTGAGGGGTCGATATTTGTTTCACCAACTCTGGATATTCGTCTTTGGATTTCTACTACTGTCCATTCTACCTAAAGACAACACCTCAAAGTCCAGATATAAACCAAATTGAAAGTTTATGGTCTATCGTTAAAAATGGGTTGAAAATTTACAATATTAGGGACGGAAACAACTTTGTGAAAAAAGTGCCAAAAGTGCCCCAAAACTTACAGTTGAGGAAATCAATGCAAAGGCGATTGTACGAAGTTATTAAACAAAAATTATATCTCACTAAGTACTAATTTGAATTTAAACTATTGATTACAGGTGTCAGTTGGGGGTGTACGAATACGAATTTTGCGTTTTTGTGGAAATATTATTAACTTTTATATAAAAATCAATACATTTGACATTCTGCAGTAAATTTTCATCCAAATCTAGTTTTTGTTATCAAAATTGGTTTGAAAATGTTTATTTTCGCTGAAAACATTGGGTGTTTTTTTGCATACTGTATCTAAAAAAAATTCCTTTAGAATAATATAGCGTGTAAAATAAGAAAAAACAAGTAAGGAAGGGCTAAGTTCGGGTGTAACCGAACATTTTATACTCTCGCAATTTATTGATGTAATTTTATAAAGATAACACAAGTCGACCCATATATTTGGTATAAAGTTCAATAGAATAACGAAAATCATCATAAATAGTATATGGGGACTGAGGTAATTCCTAAACCGATTTCACTCGTTTTCACCACCAAGATACAATGTATCGAAGACTATACGCTCACTTAATTTAATATTACTTATAATTAGGTATATGGGATCTGAGGGAAGTTATGACCCGATTTTTACCATTTCAGGTACAGAGAGAAACTGTTATAAGAAAAAAATTCAGAGGGAATGAATTACATTAAAATATCTGAGGGATTTACCTATATTTTCGGTGAAAAATTAACCTTAGGCACTGAGTTCTTCATGTTCGATATCAGGGGCCTTGAAAAGTCATGGTCCGATTTTGACAATTTTTCCACAAGTGATGTCACAGCTCAAATACAGTATTTGTGTAAAGTTTTATTCCGCTAGCTTCATTGATTCCTTATGAATACATTATAAAGTGAACGAATCAGATGGAATTCAAAATTGAGTTATATGGGAAGTAGACGTAGTTGTGAACCGATTTCGCCCATATTCCACCCGTGTCATCAGGGTGTCATAAAAGAGTTATATACCGAATTTCATTGAAATCGGTCGAATAATTCTTGAGATATGGTTTTTGACCCATAAGTGTCACGCCAACTTTTCCAAAAAAATTACATCCAAATGTGCCCCTCCCTAATGGGATCCTATGTTCTAAATTTCATTTTCATAACTTTATGTATGGCTTAGTTATGACATTGTATAGGTTTTCGGTTTCCACCATTTTGTGGGCGTGGCAGTGGACCGATTTTGCCCATTTTCGAAAGCAACCTTCTCAGGGTGCCAAGGAACATGTGTTCCAAGTTTCATTAAGATATCTTAATTTTTACTCAAGTTATCGCTTGCACGGACAGACGGACAGACGGACGGACAGACATCCGGATTTCAAATCCACTCGTCATCCTGATCATTTATGTATATATAACCCCATATCTAACTCTTATATTTCTTGGTGACACAAACAACCGTTATGTGAACAAAACTATGATACTCTGAGCAACAGGGTGCGAGAGTATAAAAATTGAAACGATTTTTTTATGGTAGAACAATGGCTAGCTACAAATTTATTTAAATTGCTTAAGTATTTTGCTGTACATTTTTTGTCATATAATCATGCATATGATGACATACCATTGCTCTTAAATATGAATTGTGGAAAGCAACATAAATCTGACTTATATATTATATATACATTCCAATTTCCCACCGATTGTACTATTTCTACTGTAACTATTTCAGCTGAGTCATCAGGCGAATTATTTTCACCAAAATTCAGATTAACTTTATATGATGCAATTAAGTATTTATCCAGCAAGTCCAATTAGTATGTTTGAGAACCCAGAACATAATGTATAATTGAATGTGTGTATGTATGTATATCTAATCTGCCATAAGATGTTGAATTTTTATTATGCTACATTTTCGCGTATTCATTTAATTGTATGACTCATTGCTGTGCTACAAATATATAAAATAATAAAATATCTTGAAATTCCTTCTTCTAAAAATCAGTTGACTAATCATTAATTCTTCTTAATTTTTTCCTCTCTTCAGGGCTCCGATCCGCGTGCGGCCACATGCCGTGGAAAATTACAGAATCGTCGCTGCAAATTGAATCAGGAAATCAATAAGGAGCTGCGACTGCGCGCAGGCGCTGAAAACCTATTTAAAGTGAGTAATCTTATTTTTGTATATGGATATGTATTTTCGCATGTATTAAGCAGAATTTAGTAATCCTCTACTTTATTTATTTATTTGTATTTGTAGGCCACCACAAATCGCAAGCTGCGCGACACAGTTGCCCTCGAGCTGAGCTTTGTCAATTCCAATTTACAGTTGCTGAAAGAACAATTGGCTGAGTTAAATTCTTCGGTTGAAATCTATCAGAGTGATAGGTGAGTACGGGTGAAATAAGTATATGTATACACACGTATAGAAATTTAAATATTCGCTTGTCACGCCAAGAATTTTATTTATAGTCACATTGTTTGGCATACATTCCAGGAAGTGTTTCATTGAGATTGCAAAAATTTATTACTACAACTATTTTATTATCTATAAATGGCATTTTATGTTCGTATCAATTTCAAAACAATACGGCTCACGTGAATCAAATAAATTCCACAACAGACTAATAGAACAAAATGGTATTTAAAACTCACCTAGTTATTTGTATGAGAATGGCTGGAATTTTTTTTGTAATTTGCTTCAATTTTTTGCGCCAATCACCAAAACGTGTTAATATGCGATTATACTATAGTGTAGTGTCGTAATAAGTTTAACCCATAGCCAAAGCCATGTAATTAGCTGTTGACTTTAAGACGAGGAATTTGCTGTGCAAAAATAATAAATGTACACGTTTATTACAACGATTGTTGTTGTAAGCCATAGCGCGTGCTAAATGCGAATATTTCCAAAGTACCGTAAATAATAATGACTCATAAAAATATTCTCGTTTTTACTGTACTTCTATGCATAACTTGTGGTTGACTTAATGTGAATAAATGTTTGACTATAATACGGAAAAATAAATTTGTGGTTTATAAAATGTAATAGACAACGGTAATTTTAAGAGTTATGAAGCATAAAATATTTTTTGCATAAAATTAAAATAAACTTAAAAATAAAACAAATAAATTTTTTCCGTAAAATTTTGTTTGTAAAAAAACTGAATATAGAAAAATAAATTTTTCTCGTAAATAAAATAAATTTAAAATACATTTTTTCCGTAAATTTATTTATCCATTAAATTAAAATAAATTGCAAAAATATATATAAAAAAGTAAATTTTTTCCGTAAATTTTTTTTTCATAAAATTTTGTTTGTAAAAAAACTGAATATAGAAAAATAAATTTTTCTCGTAAATAAAATAAATTTAAAATACATTTTTTCCGTAAATTTATTTATCCATAAAATTAAAATAAATTGAAAAATATATATAAAAAAGTAAATCTTTTCCGGAAAATTTTTTTTTCATAAAATTTTGTTTGTAAAAAAACTGAATATAAAAAAATAAATTTTTCTCGTAAAAAAATAAATTGAAAACAAGTAAGGAAGGGCTAAGTTCGGGTGTAACCGAACATTTTATACTCTCGCAATTTATTTATTTAACTTTATTTATATTATATAATACACAATTTGACCCACATATTCGATATATGGGGCCTTAAAAACCTATGGTCCGATTTCGGCGATTTTTAGAATGGGGCTGGCACACTATTAACATAGTATTTGTGCAAAGTTCTGCACCGATATCTTCACTAGTGCTTACTTTATATATTGTAAAGTAAAGGATTCAGATCGTCTTCAAAGTTCTGGTATATAGGAAGTAGGCGTGGTTGTGAAGCGACACAACATATCATTGGGATGTAAGGAAACTATTACAAACCAAGTTTCATTAAAATCGGTCGAGTAGTTCCTGAGATATGGTTTTTGCCCCATAAGTGGGCGACGCCACGCCCATTTTCCATTTTGTAAAAAAAACTGAGTGCAGCTTTCATCTGCCATTTCTTATGTGAAATTTAGTGTTTCTGACGTTTTCCGTTAATGAGTTAACCCACTTTTAGTAATTTTCAACCTAACTTTTGTATGGGAGGTGGGCGTGGTTATTATCCGACTTCTTTCATTTTTGGACTGTATTAGGAAGTGGCTAAAAAAACGACTGCAGAAAGTTTGGTTTATATAGCTCTATTGGTTTGCGAGATATGTACAAAAAACTTAGTAGGGGGCGGGGCCACGCCCACTTCCCCAAAAAAATTACATCCAAATATGGCCTTCGATCCTACGATCCTTCATACCAAATTTTATTTCCATAGCTTTATTTATGGCTTAGTTATGGCACTTTATGTGTTTTTGGTTTTCGCCATTTTGTGGGCGTGGCAGTGGTCCGTTGCTCATTTTCGAAAGCAACCTTCCTATGGTGCCAAGAAATAAGTGTGCCAAGTTTCATCAAGATATCTTAATTTTTACTCAAGTTACAGCTTGCACAGACGGACGGACGGACGGACGGACGGACAGACAGACATTCGGATTTGAACTCCACTCTTCACCCTGATCACTTTGGTATATAACCCTATATCTAACTCGTTTAGTTTTGGGTGTTACAAACAACCGTTATGTGAACAAAACTATAATACTCTCTTTAGCAACATTTGTTGCGAGAGTATAAAAAAATATATATAAAAAAAACCAAATTTTTTCCGAAATTTTTTTTTCATAAAACTTTGTTTTCCGCAAAAATTCTCCATAAAAACTTTTTTCCATAACATATTTTTTTATAAATTTTTTTTCGTTTATTTTTCAAAGTCATTAAAATATATTTGATTTGAAAAAAGAGGCGAAATATAGTAAAATAATATATTAGACAGCTGATTTAATAAATTCTCGAGCTCTATTCATCTATAAACTCTTGCTGTTCACTTTATAACAACAACAAAAGCATATTATTTTGTGTAATTGTTCTAATTCTATCGATTTATTTCATAATTGCTCATATAAATTGCTGATATTTTTGCTTTCGTTATTTCAATTACACTTAATTGTGGTAATTATCATTAAAAAAAGTTATTGTTCACTACCTTATATTTTATAACAGTTATACATATATATGTATCAAAACGAGGAAATGCCTATACTGATTGTTTATAAATGAGGAAATTCTAGAGACCACTGCCATTTTTTACCTAATTATTTACACATGAATCCTGAAGGGTTAAGAAAGTCACTCATACGCAGTGTACTCCTTCAACACAAATTTACTTTCCTAGCAAACCATAATTATATATTTAATCATTCACAACTAAATTTTTCGCACTGTCTCCTCTGCATACTCCTATCTACATTTATTTCGCATTTTTCTCATTTGCGTCGTAATTTCTGGTCAAGCGCGTTTTCGCTCAACCATGCGGAACTTCCAAAAAGCTGCCAACCGTTGCTATTTAAAATATTTTTTTTTGCTATTTTATATAATTTGTTGTTATTTTATATATTTTGTTGTTGTTATTTTAATTTTTCTTCTGTTTATTTTTCATTGCGCCTGCTAATATTTGTGCTGTTGCTGATTATAACAAGTGCTTTTTGTTGTTTTTTTATTGTTATTGGAATCTCGAATTTAAATGTTTGCGCGAAATTTCTCTCATTTCTTGTGTGTGTATGTGTGTTTATAAGGAACAAATACCGGCATGCCGGCACACCTGCATAAATATATTTGCGTCAATGCTTGTACTTTGTGTGGCGTTTATTAGAAGTAAAGGCTTATTGGCGATAATTTGCATGTACGAGTATTTATATATTTATAGCATGAGATAAGTTTATTCAATATATTATAAATAGCCGTCTCGGTGAACTTGGTACATGAGTAAAATAAATTATTGACTTTGTCATTCAACAAAAAAATATTTATTTTTCATAATTAGTTTGTTAACGGTACTTTTTTTTACAAAAATTTTTTTTTTCTATTTTCTCTTTGTATTCATTTATATTTATTTTTGTCCATAACGATAAAAATAATTGTTTAAGTAAAGGGTGTTTTCTTGGCATGGGGCTCTCAGATATATAATTTAATTTTATGGCCAATAATATTACTTTATTATTAAAAAAAAAATAATTTTATATTAAAATTGATTTCGGGCAAGTGACTGGCTCGAATAAATAAATTTCGCCGAGAGTATTAATTTTTGACCACTTTTTGTCAGCATAAACATTGAAATGACAAACTAAACTGAGTATAAATCATGTAACAGCCGTCAAAAAGACCAACTCCGAAAAAAATTGAAAAACTACACGTCTGAAAAAAACACTCTTTATATAAATTTTTTAGAAATAAAAACAGTTTTTTTTATTAGTTTTTCTTAAATTAATTTATTGGAATTAATATATATTTTTCAAATCAAAGATTTCTACAACAAAAATTAAATATAAATTCTTATACTAAACATTTTTTAGTTTATTACTAATACTCAAATACTTCATTTATTTCATAAGCTTAAATTTACTAAAAAAATTGAAATGTCTGGCAACACCTCTAATAAAATATTTTACCTAAAAGTTTCTTAAATTTATTTAATTTTAATAAATTTTTTGATTAAGATTTCAAACAGGTGGCAACCCTTTTCTTCTTACTTATCAATTCCTTCAGTACAATTTATAACTAAGTATTTCCTCTAACCGCTTAAAACGTTCTCAAGTTATTTTTGAAGGATTAAAAAACACGTTTTGGTTGTTGGCGTAGCGGAATACAACTCCATAATTATTTAAAATACAGTTAAACATATTGTATTTTTGAATAGAAGTGTCATATTAATTTATCTTCTTACATAATTCACCACTTATTTCAACCTTTTTCGAATAACATTTGGCAATTCAAGTTTTAAATTTTCCGTTCTTAAAAAAACTGTAGAATCCAAAATAGTCTATTTGTCCATATTTCATATGTAACATGTGCACCAACTCATAATTTGAAATTAATAATTAATATTAAAAAAAAACTAATGGAAATTTTTGCTTTTCACAATAAAAAATGGGTTGAAAATTTTCAAAAACTTTAATTTTTTAGACCAATTTTTTCAATATTCGCATTTTGCAACGGTTAATGACATAACAAAATATTTATTTTTAATTATATTTTCTAACAAATTAAAGATTACATTTTTTTATAGTTATAGTTATTATTTTTTTTATAGTTTAGAAATATGCCAAAAATTGCTCACCAGCAAAAAAAAAAAAAAGAGTTCGAAATCTCACATTTAAACGCTTTTGCAGCATGAAAAATTAATTTCCGTTATCTTTTTGCATTGTTTTCACTTAATCTGTCTGATCTCTTACGTGCATATCTTTTTTAATTAGGAATTTTTTTCAACGTTTTCTTTTTTCGCATTTTCCACATTTTTGTTTATCTAAGTTTTATCGCTTAACCGCAAAGTGCGCGGAGCTTGCGTGTTTCATAGGCTTTGTCGGTTTTTTTCATGGCAGAGAGATATATATATAAACGTTTTTCGTTTTTGGCGCTCGTTGCGTAGCGCTTTAATTGCTTAAGCGTTGTTGCTTTTTGTTTTTGTTTTTGTTTCTTTTTAGCTTTTTAAGCAACTATTATTATTGTGATTACATGCTTGACTTGCAAACCGCTTGACACGCGCTGGTGTTTTAGATTTTTCTAACATTTTCAATTTGTTGTTGTTGATGTTTAGCATTTTTTTCATTTTCTAGCTATTTCAACTATTTTTTCTATTTTAATTTAATTTTTGTTTTTTATTTTTTCCATATTAAGGTGCTGCTTGTTTATTGCTGCAGCTCCAAGTTGTTGCTTTTGTTGTTAGTTATTGTTTAGCAGCGTGCCACTGCAGTTGTGATTACTTAACAGCATTTGCAACAACAACTACAATTACATTTACTAATAATATTGTTGTATAAACAATCGCACATTTGCAATTATAATTACACTCATAAATACTTTGCTGCTCGTGAAACAATTTTTTTCTTCACATTTTCTAAATTCATTTGTCGATATTGTTTTCGCATATTCATTGCGGTATTTTTCAATTCTATTTTTTTTTTTAATTTATCACTGCAATTATTTTTTCACTTTTTTTTGTTATTATACAATCAAGTAGTAGCCAATAAATGCATTACAGAATCAATATGAACGGTCAATGAGGTGATTTAAGCAAAACTGTTTACCACACAAGTGGTTAAATTATGGTTTATTTTGACTTGCCGTTATTGCATTTCAACTTGTTTGGTATTTAAACAGTAGCATGATCTCATATAATATAAAAAATAAAATTATTGTTTTATAATAGCTTACAGTTATGTTAAGCGTAATATTTTAAAGAAAAATAAATATTTTTATAAGACATCAACACTCGAGAATGATACGCGATTGATTTATAGCGATCAAAATAGGTTCTAGTCACGAGGTTTACTTCCAGTGAGGATTCTCTTGAGATCTAAGGACAGTAAAAACGTGTTGAAACCAGTTTTAAAAAATACGGTGAACCCGGGTCCAAATCGAAGTTCGATTTTTGCTATTTTGATATCACCTGTGGTTTCCTGACGTTTTGTCCTTAAACGGTTCCAATAGCTTTATATAAAATAGTCCATTTCAAAACAGTCGATGCAAATTCTGCCATGCGCATACCAAAATGGCAAAGCTACCATATGTCAGCTAACTGTTGCGTCAACTCAAAATTTGTATTTGGTTCATCCAAGTAGTTCATTCGAATAACAGACACCAGTTCCATCAGTTGTCACATATCGATTCCAAAATCCTATTTTATTTCGATTAAACAGCTCCAAGCACTGTTCAGAATCTTCAATTCATACAGCATCCAGCTTATCCAGAAAATTCCTATATCCACATTTTCACTATATACCCATGATGGTAAGATGGATTCTTCACTTTAACTTCATCAATTTCAACTTCATTATACCTACAATAATCTAGAAAGATATTTTCGTCTCTCTTTTGACATTAATTGTCTTCATTTAAATATGATCTATATGGAAAATATCAAACCGCTAAAGAATGTATGTTTCGCCTGGTACAGAGCCCGGAGTCACTTCAAGCCACTTTTTAGTGGTAATTAACCCACTAAATTTCTTATTATAAAATATTTCTTATAATAAAACCACTTACGTCTATCAAAATGATATATCTTACTTATAAGTAATCTGACATTGAATACTCTATGTTTTTTGAAGGCTTGTTCTAACTTCAGAACATATGGAATCAATTATAGCATGTTCTCCTTACGTGATTCCTAAAATACTTAGACTGTATTAAACATCCTTCGTAGTCAACAGGTTGGCTGCGACCGGAAGAGAGTTGAGTTGAGTTGTTTTGTTTTTGTTTTTAAAATACACCATGACAAATTTATAAATATATTTCTGTTATTCAAAAATGTCTTAAAAATCCAGTAGAAAAAAGTTCATAGACCTCTTAAGACTTTCAGAACCCTACATATGGAGGTTAATAAATATATAAAAGCTTTAAAACATCTTCTTTCAAAATATTAATTCCATTGTTGCCTTTGTAAGTGCATCTCTCTTAATTATCGCCATAATCAAATCAATGCCGCGCAATTTCAAGGTGTGTTACACGCTCAGCGGATGTGTGTCAGTTGTCACCGTTATTAATCACAACTTCAACAAAACAGCAGCTTAAAATCTGACAACAACAGCATATAACACAACAAAAGAGGTGTGCCCAAGATGCCTAATAGGTGCGAATAAAATGCTTCAACGCTGAGCTTTGTCTCCTCACAGCCTAATTTAATGAAGCTTCTTCTCTACAGCAAAGAAAGAGTACTTCATACAAAACTAAAAGAATGCGACTTTATTTAGGAGCAGAACAAATGGGAAATGTATGTCATGCGCAATATTATTTATTTGCGATTGTGACAATTGGGTGCTGTCACAATTTTGGCAGCGCGCATGCTTGTATGTGGAGTAGCACAGCTTCATTTAGAGAATTCGGCAAATCATTGCTTTAAGAATTTTTTTTTTTGATATTTTGTATTATCAGTTGAGTTGTTCATAAAAAGCGTGTCACGACTGTCCGACAGTTTGCGGACATATATGTGTATATATACAGACAGGCGGTAATTGCGCGCCGCAAACAACAACATAAAACCACAATTCTGCATTAGCTCTCCGGTGTACTCACTAAATTGCCTGCCGCGGCGAGAGAAAATCTCGCAGATTACATTCGCATTATGTTTCGTCTTATGGCATTAAAGCTTTGCGCCTTTTGTTGCTTTTGTTCTGTTTGGCTAATGCGCCTCAGAACATTTGCGGCCGGCGAAATTTGTATGGACTGTGTCGTTGGCCCAAATAACTGCAGGCGATTGGGGTCAAAGTGCCAAATGGCACTTGATTGCTGTTATGGAATAAAAACTAAATAAAAAATTAAAGAATAAAGGAAAAAAATAAAAAATAAAATAAAAAATTAATGAAAAATCCACACAAAGCCAATGAAGAAGAAGAAGAAACAGATTTTATGTTTATATTCTCCTTTCTTTAAGTTCTTAGAAACCAACAAATTTCTTGCGCTAAATAATCTCCTTTTATTCATTTCATTTACAGCCATGAAAATTTCATGCCAATGATACCGCTTGGCTTGAAGGAAACAAAAGAGATCAGTTTTATGGAACCCTTCTCCGATTTAATTTTGGAACATTATAGCGAGGAGCCATCGCTATACTTGGATGCCATCGCCGACATCACAGACACCAGACAGGTAAATTACTTAGTCCACATACATTGCAGTCAAACCAAAGACTTAAGCAACGAACTTGTTTGCATGAACTATATTTTTCTCATATTTATACTCTCCAGGCTTCCAGAACACCATCACGCGATGCACAAGGCGTTGCACTTCTCTTCCGTTACTACAATTTACTGTACTATGTTGAGCGGAGATTCTTTCCGCCAGATCGGAATTTGGGCGTTTACTTTGAGTGGTACGATTCGTTAACTGGTGAGTAACCAATAATTTATACAATATTTATGTATAATATTTGGGAAAATATAGGTTAGGGGAACTCATGAACCAACTTCTTCTATTTCTGTCAATAAATCAAATTTTACCTAAAATAAAATGTTTGCTTAATGTCATAGAGTCAATATGAGGCGCGAAAATCATTATAGTAGATATATAAGAAACTTGACCCAGGTCTTGACCAATCTCATCCATTTTAGATTCAAAATCACATTGTGGAAAAGGAAATATGTCAAATGAATCGCATTAAAATTATATACACAAAAAAAAACGTTCAGCATAAAGTCAATCCGAGACCGTTAAAGTCAACCAGAAGGTCCAAAATTATTATATTAGGTATATGCGGTTCAGGTCATACTCATATTACATATTGACCGATATTTTCTGTATAAAAACAACTATAAGCTAAATCCTGAGATTCGGAATCTGAGGGTCTTGAAAATGTAAAGTCTAAATACGACCATTTTTTAGGTGAGAATTGGCATTTATTCCGATTTATTAATTGATCAGGGATCGGATGAAATTTAGTATTATGTTATAGGGAAAGTAAGCGTGGTCTTAGTGCGATTTATAACTGTAATCTAAGGATGTTAAGAAAATAATATGAACTAAATTGGCTCAAATTGGTCGATGAGTTGCTCAAATACGGAAGTTCTGGTAAAAGTGGGCGGTACAATCATAATTAAGCATAGATTTGTTAATCGACTCAATTAAGGATTTGCCTCTAATGAGTTTTATTTCACTTGTATGCTTTCCCAACCACAGGTGTACCCTCCTGTCAGCGCACCATTGCCTTCGAGAAGGCCTGCACGCTTTTCAATTTGGGCGCCATTTACACACAAATCGGTGCACGCCATGATCGCACCACCGAGAAGGGTTTGGATGCGGCTGTGGACAGTTTTCTGCGCGCCGCCGGCATTTTCCGACACATCTACGACACATTCACCAATGCGCCCTCTATGGATCTGAAACCGCAGGTGCTCGACGTGCTCGTCTCGCTGATGTTGTCACAGGCACGCGAGTGTCTCTTCGAGAAGTTGCAGCTGCAAATCGAGGCGCTCGGTCTCACCGAGTCCAGTCATGTAAGTGCCGAGACACCAGTGTTGCTAATGCACCGATTGATTATTTTGCATTATATTTACAGCTCTTCAAAGACTTGGCAGGTGAGGCAGCGCAGCTGACGCTCGAATACAATGAAATGCACAAAAATATACAGATGAATGACACACACACATACTTGCCGGAGTGCTGGGCTGGGCTGGTGCCGCTCAAAGCGGAGTTCTATAAAGGTAAGCAATTGTTGTTGGTGTTGGTGTTGTTGTGGCACTTGCCGTTTTTGCAGCTGAGAATGTTGTTGTGTTGCTGTGGCGTGCTTGGAATGCGACTGGCTTACCTTGCGCGCACACACTTACATCAGAGATGTATGGCGCACGTGTTCACGCAGCGCTGCACATTTCAATAATAATCATAATCATAAGCTTTACTAATCGTTCGTCACCTTCTTTATTTATTCACGCTTCTCTCTCTTCTCTGCTTTTATTTGCGCTGCAGCTCTAGCCCACCATTACGAGGCGTGCAGCGTTGACATGGCCGCCGATAAGTCGTCACTAAGCACCAAGAAGAGTCAGGCCACCTCACATGGCGGCACCGCCAACGAGTCATTTATCGGTAATGCGCGGGAGGCGTTACGCGCCGCCGCCGCTGCCATTGAAGAGAGCGAGGAGGATGCGGCGAGCGCGACGGCGCTGAAACGCGCCCATCTCAAGGAGGCGCTGGCTAGTCATGAAGAAACGCAACGCCTGCAGCGCATGTGCCGTTTCTTGAAGGTGAGTCTTAGATTATACATATGTATATATAAATATTATATAAAATCACTGTTGTGCTGCTAATTGCGCATTGCTTTCAATTCACAAAGTGCTGCCATATTCAGCATTGTTGTTGACATTTGACATTAGTTAATCACCACATAACACAGCATGTCTGTTGATGGCACACCACAAAACGCCCACCAACGTTTGATGCGCGCGCATCGCTGTGCATTGCCAAGTTTGTAGAGGCGCAAGTAATTTATTGAAATATGCTGTTGTGGAGTCTATTTTATCGTTTGGCCTTGATTGTTTATGAGAAATTGTAAATCTTTTGAGAAAGAATGCGCGCGCTTTGTAGTAAAATTTATGCAGATGCGCGGACTTGATTATTTACGCTTAATAAATAGTTGCAGTTGATTTTTCTGTAAAAAAATGTTTTCTTCGAAATTTTTCGAATTCGAATTCTCATAAAAGTTTGAATTTCGAAATAAAAACTTGTATATACTAATTTCGAATCCGATTATTTACGATTAATAAATTTATAAAAAAAAAATTCGAAAAAAATTTGTTCTTCGAAAATTATCGAATTCTATAAAATTTCGAATTTCTAAATTAAATAAAATTTCGAAATAAAAATTTAAGTATTTCGTATTGGACTATTAACGGTTAATCAATATATTAGTCTTTTTTCAAAAATAAATTATTCTTTGAAAATTTTCAAATTCGAATTCTCTAAAATTTGGAAATAAAAATTTATGTATATTCATTTTAAATTTGATTATTTTCGGTTAATAAATTTATACGTTTTTTTCGAAAATAAATTATACTTCGAAATTTTTCGAATTCGAATTGTCCAAATTTTCTAATTTCGAAATTCAAATTTATGTATACATACTAATTTCGAAATTGCGAAGTATGGGCATTTTAGAATTTCTAGAACCTATAGTGGTTAGTGGTCATGCGGTATCGTATTTGCCGATTCCATATTTTTAGTCGTAAACCAGAACCATGTGGATGGATTGGTTTCCGCAACCTGCACTAGATGCTACCAGTGGTTGTTTAATGCTAAATTGAGCCCTCGGTGTCAACATTTCGGAGCTAAGCTAGGGATTCGTAAAGTAAAGACGGTCACAGGTCCTACGAAGAGTCGCGAAAAGCCTCGAATAAGACCGTATCATTTCTAGTACCAAACAATGCGGTCATTTTAATAATTATTATTTGAAAGAATTTTTTGATGGTAAAAATGCTACTGACCGAGTGCTTTAGCTAACATTAGTTAGACCAAAACTAGTGCTAGTAGAATAAAATCTATCTGAAATAGAGAGCTCCAAATCCTTTTTAAGACTTACTAAATAAAAACTCAAATCACTATTCCTATTTTAAGATGCGTACATACAGTATTCATACACTTTTATTCTATTGTTTTGGAAACCCTTAGTAGATTCTATGTGTAAGAAAAACGTTCCAAAATTTATTACAAGTTTTCATAACTTTTTCTTATTTTCCCAGAACAAACTAAGTCTGACGCAGGTTCTTAAAGAAGCCCACTACAAAACACAAGACGAATATGAGAAATTTTTGGAAGAAGCGCCACAGAATGACATACAAGACGATTTTCACGTGATAGATGCTGTAACAGAAGGTACGTTTTTCGAAAAGTTTGATATAAAAAACTTTAAAAAAGTTTGGTCTAACTAAAAACATAATCTAAAACTGCTGGATTTTTTAAATGTAGAATTTAGTAATTTTTTGAGTAATTTTCTACAATTAATTTTTACTTTCCACTTCATAGCCTGTTCGAAATTCACACTCTCCCTAACCGGCCCCGATTTCACATCATACAAAGTGGAGGACCCCTTCAAGCGCCTTGGACCGATAGCGATTTTCTCGGCACGTCGTCACTGGACTGCGCCACGCTGTGTGCGTCTGCAGAAAGGCTCGTCCATCTATCATGAGAGCGCGCACGCACACTATCGCTGTCATTGTCCAACGCCGAATGAGGGCCATGAAGTTGGCTGCAGTCAATACAAAGAGGATGTGGAGAGTTTTGGTTTTCATGTGCGTGGCGATGCGCCGGTCATAATAGCGCATGTCGAAATCAATTCGTTAGCTGATGTAAGTCTTTGTTGTTAAATATTTTTATGAAGAATGATTTTTAATTATCATTTTTTAACAGTTGGGCGGCATTAAAGAGGGTGATTTCATAGTGGAAATTGCCGGTATCGATGTGAAATGGTATTCACACCAACAGGTAGTGCGCCTAATACAATCCTGTGGCAGTACGCTGGAGCTGAAAGTCATTACGCCAATGGATAGGAATTATCTGAAGGTGAGGTCTAAACACAATATTTTTTTTAACTTTTTTATATAAAATTTATTTTTTTATTTTCAACACACAGCCACTTTCGTCTAAAGGCTCCATATCCACGCTCTCTGCTGCCAGCTCATCCGGCGTTTCGTCCGGTTCATCAAGTCCAACGGGCACCACAACAAAACCAAAACCACGTTTCAAGACCACATCGCCGAAGAGTCGTCTCGGCAGTCTGTCATCGAGTTCATGGAATCCCTTCAGACGCACGCCGAGCTTAGCGAAGATCTTCTGAAGCACAACAAAAGCAAGCAGCAAATAAAAAAACTCCATTGGTGGCCATTTTGTGCGTTTGGCGTGAAATCCTTCCGCATTCACATACAATATTCATTTAACTAAATAGACAATATATTATTATTATGTTTTTTACTATATTTGTTTGTGTGTTTATTTCTTTGTTTTTCTTTTATTGTCAGAAAGGAAACAAAAGAATTTTCAGTTGAAATTGAATTTTTTTTTGCGATTTTTTCTTAACAGTTTTTTATTTAAGTTTGCATGCCGCAATAATTTCGTTTATTTTCTGGGTTATGGAAAATATTTGTTAACTGTAAATTATATGCAAAAAATTTAAAAAATATTTTTCTATATCAATATTAAAATGTAAATTGATAAAAGTTATTTGGGGGAAAATAAAGTTTAGTTAAGACAAAGCGCTTTCAAAACAACTGAAGGAACTTAAAAAAAAATTAATTAAAATATATGAATACTACAAAAATTACTGTTATATGGTATATAAGTATTTTTGAAATATAAAAATATGTTTGTAAAGCAATCGACGAATCCATATATTTACACCATAAGTTTGTTTTTTTTTTTTTATATATATACCAGTAAATATTTATGTAATATATAGTACTTATAGCTTTTGAGAAGCTTAAAATATTATTTTATATGTATGTATGTATATTTTAATGCCATTATGTAAATAATAATGTGGCGTATGTTTATAGTTGTATGTTAAATATGCACAAAATAATTACGTTTTATAATGTACATATATAATAACATACATATATACTATATATGTATGAGGGTATGTTTATATACAAATATACGCATTTATTGTATCATATATATATCTACATATATTATTTGTAAAAAAAAATAAAGTATATTCGTTTAATAAATAAATAATATAACGGTCTAATTTTTTGATACGGAAAAAATGTCTGAGGTTCAACTGACCTTTTTATTTATTTCTTTTTTTTTAAATTTCTAATTAAATGAAACGCTTTACCTTCCAAAGATTGCTGAAACAGGGCGCACCAAAAATGCGTTTGCATTCCAAACCGTAGCTTCGTCGGCGTTGTACGAAATGTGTTCAAAAAATAACGGGAATTTCAAAATATCGCGCTTTTGTAATTTTTTTTGTTATATTGATATACATCCATATCAATAATCAACTTTATCAGTAGCTTCGAACTACTTTGCAAACCGACTTGTGTGGGTACCCGGTCACCGCGGAAACACTTGAAACTGCAAAGCGGGCCAGTTTGCAAAAGAGTGTACCGTGGTAACATTGTTGTCGGAGTGGAAGCGGGTAGTTAGTTCGTAGTCAACTTGCTCTAGAGTGCTGGATATACTGGCTTCGTATGAGCTCATCAAACGCTGGACAACAGCCAACACCTGTGCAGTAGCGGTATCCTTCTGGCCCGCGGTGGACCGAAAACGTTGCTTCCAGCTGCTGTTGCTTAGGAAGACTCATCTCGCTGCAATCAATAATGGTGCGCTTACCGGTCACTGTCCAATAGATAGACACACATGCGGTGCTATTAGGAATCAAGCCAGACACTAGTTGCTAAAGTTGAGTAAGATGAAGGCGAAAAAGAATCGTCCAAGCACTTCTTCCTTCAATGACCAGCATTCGGCAGACTAAAGTTAAAAAACCGAAGTGACTGGAACCGACGCGGACTCGAAGCTGGGTAATAATGTCAAATTGAAAGGCTTTCAAACTGGTGATACGAAAAAAGGTGCTTCGACAGGCTTAGCACTAATTTTATCGACGTTGGAAAGGTCTTGTACTGCGGCTCATTAGATAGTATGCATATTAATACCATTTCATTAATTGCATGTTGATTCGGACAGTTTTTTAAGCTAACCGTCTCAAAAAATATATAAGTAAGTCTGAGATCAGTTTGAGATTTTCCAAAAGTCGTTTTTTGGCCTAAAGTACTCCTTAGGACCAAAAAACATTATTCAATAAACAAAATAGTGAAAGAAAAATATTCGTCGTTTAAGGTTCCATTTTTTTATTTCATTTCAGATAGCACGAGTTCCTAGAATCACTCGCCGGTGGTCCCTCTCCCGAAAACAGGGATTCCGAATTGCGCAGCCATTTTGTTTCAATAAAATCAATATAATTCTGCATGAATGAGAGAAATGCTAGTCATTTTCCGAATAAATTAACAATTTAAATCTTGTTGGAGTATTCTAGAACGGCCTAACCCCTCAATGAAGTGATCCAACGTTCATCCACATAAAATTTAACAACCACATCAAATCGCAACTTAGAAAGTATTCTGTACAGAAAACAATATGAATTTGTATGAAAATTTATCAAAATAAAATTTGATTAAATTTGTATACCCCCCATCTAGAACTCCACCACAATATCAGTAAATGCATAGCAATAAATAAAGCGAAACATTTGATTTTCACTACATTTAAAATTTTTCATTAATGACGATTTCATTTATTCATTCAATAATATTATCATATATATGTGTGTGTATTTATTTCAATAAGTTTTTCAATGTTTTATCGCATTCATCATTCATTTATTTATTTATTTATATAATTATCATTATATTTTTAATTATCTTACCGTTTGTTGTGTCAGCTTTACTTTGTTATTTTCTTTCATTAATTATGCTTGTGTATTTCGTTTAAATATATTTGGAAATATCATTACACATATCAACATTACTCTGTTGTTGTAATGCACTCAATAATAATTACATATAAAAAATCAAATAATACGCATAAACGCAATAATCACCATAATTATTACATACATATTTATCAACTCTATTTCCATAGACAATCGTTAGAATTCTTCAACTGTCTACTTATTTAGCATCACAATTGGTAATCAGAAATATTTGCTTCATTCATAATAGTAATACATAAGAATTATAATTAATAATCGTAACTAACTTAGACAGTAAGTAATGGTAAAAGATAGCTTAGAATTTCATTTTTCATTATTTAGTAGTTAATTTATTATTATTAATTTCTCTCACTTGGTTTATTTGTTTGTTATATCGAATTTTCTTTTCTTTTTTGTTTTGTTTAATAAATACTTTATTTTTTCACATTCACATTGGAAAATTATTTACTAAGTTTGAATGATGCGATAATATCACGACCAATGACATTGACTAATATATACATATATATATATATATATATATATATGTTTACAGTTTTTTGTTGTTGCTTTTGCTGAGTGTTACGAATTATTGTTTTCAATTTGTTTTTATTTGACGCAAAACATTGTACGCGCATGCAATGCATCACAGTTTTTGGTACAACGAATAAATAATTCGAAAGAATGGAAATCTAAAAAAAATGGAAAAAAAGTTTTATATAACAAACAATAATAAAAAAATGTTTAAAAAACTTAAAAAAGAAATTCAAAATATAATTCCAGAACTTAAGAGAATCTCATTATCTTCTTATAAAAGGTATTTCTTGTGGAACTAAATAATTTTAATTGAATTGGAAAATAAACTCAATCCTTATGTTATGAGTCTATTACAAAACATCAAACTTTTTTTTTTAATTTTTTCTGCACCTTTTCTCTTTAAAATATCACCGATTTGAATTCATAGCAATTTTAAATCGAATACGCTCTTCTATAGATTAATTTTGTGTTCTTAAAGGCTTTCCAAACCTCTCTAAATCGTATATTTAAATAATCAACGAAAGTGGGAGCAATATAAAACTATAAGAACTCCTCGATTTCTTTTGGACAAAAGATTAGGTATACCTAACCTCAGTTTTGTCATTACTTAACAATCTTCTGAACCTGTTCGAGGATGATCTAATATCTAAAGCGTCTAAGTTGACTAGAAAATCAAAAAAGGAAATAAGTTTTTCTAGAATATAATGTTCATTACAACTCAAAAAATAATTATAACAAAAAAAAAATCTGATAGAATTTACTATCCAACAATCTAAAGATCAATCGTGAATAATGCTGAATATAAATATTCAATTTAGTGACTCAAGGGATTTTTTTTACTGACTAGCCAATAAAACTCCTTAAACAGTGTGCCTATATATTAGATATTCCATCAGATAATTGAAGAGAGCACAACCATGTTCGACTGTGAAGCTTTGGAGAATGGATAGTACAGTATTAAATTTTCTATGTTTGTTGAGAAAACGATTTAGGCCGAACACATAGTGTAGTTGAGGTTAAAGCAAAAAGGAAACGAACCAGGAATCTATGAAGAAGTAATGCTTGATATACATATTTCATATGAGGCTCTCAGTTTTTACTAAAAGGGGTTATAAATTTCACCGATTATACAGAATCCTAAGATAAACCTTCCTAGAAGACTATGATCTAATGTCATAAGTAGTGATGTAAACATTGGGATTTCCAATTGGCACTAAACTACAAGGAAGGACGAGTGGAATGTAACCTCGTCTACGCCAATTAAGGAGAAGAAATTATGAGAAACGGATTAAAAATTCGAATTGTTCTATTAATCGGTTCAAACGCTATTTGTGCTTAGGGCTAGTTCGTCATAGCAATGGTTTGCTGTCTGACCGGGTTAGGTGTTCAGCTCGATTATTCGGTATAAATAAATAATACAACATGTATACTTGAATGTAGATTCTAACTAGTCTTCTAGAGAGAACAAAAGATAATGAGTCTAATTATTGAATCCGCAGCGAATTCGATTTCGATACGATAGAGATTTTCGATCGAAAATGTGCATGCAATCATTGATTCCGTCGATAAACTGCTTTACCACAAAGTGAGAACGTAAGCTGTTTTATCGACCTTTAGCGACAAATTTGATAAAGTGTCTGTGCTTTTTGCTTTGTTAAAAAAAAAATTAAAACTGACAATTAACTATTGTGAAATTTCTTCCATAAAAATATTTAATTCGCCTGAGGCTCTTTAAGAAAAATTCTTTCGCTATTTCGAGTGGGCAACTTTATATCGCTTTTAAACATCTTTAATTTATTATTGTTAGCCCGTTTTTGTCTCTAGTCTCTAAAATACCCATTTAAAACATGATTTAGTCCGTCATGAGTAATTATTTAGATAAAAGCTTCCAAATTGTTTATTTCTTTCACATTTCCGCAACTCATTCACCAACGGATAGATTTCGAATTTCAAAATTTTCGATTTTGCGGATTCAATGATTTCGCAGTTAGCGACATTTATTTTTACGACATTTAGTAATTTTACGAGTCGGTAAGTGAGTTCAATGTGATCGTAAATTTTATTTTCGAAACGGATTCAATGATTAGGCCCAATAATTGGCTTGGATTTCTATACGATTCTTTCCGAGTCCTCTTAAAATGTCATTACTCTCCTCAAAATATAACACTATACGGCAAAATCGACATTTTTTTGGGTATTGGACCAAACTAAATTCTTTCAGGAGATTAAGTCGTAACCTTATAACACTTGTCATATAATTTTGTCGAACGATTTTTATATACCATTGAATTAAGAAAAAAATTTAGATTTCATCTTTTTTTTGTGCAAATGTAAACCATATAATTTTGGAGTTACCAGATCAGAAAAAAATAATATTAATTATTAAAAAATTTAGTAATGGAATATATATTTTTTTAAATAAAATTAAGGGTATTTAACAAAATAATAAAGACAAACCCCATTTTCAAATTGAAACTTGTTCACTTTAATCAAAAATACAACGCATAAACTGGTACAAGTGAAATGACAATAAAAACCATATACATGTACATACATATATATTATATAATAAATCATATAACTAAATAATAATGCATAAGAAAAACTTAAATACATTAAATTAAATAAAAAAACATAAAAATATATTTTTATATATATACACAATAAAATAAATTTTTGTATGAATAATGAATGTTTGTTTTTGTTTGTTTAAATGGTGCACCTTGCGCCTGCGCACTTGAGCGCTCACTGGAGACATGTGTCTTCCGGTAGGACTGTTGCCACGCATGTACATATATATAAAGATGTATGTTTGTATGCGCGTACATTGTTTTTTGTTGTTGCGTATTACATGTACAATACTACAATTCTGCCAATAATTTTTTTATGCACGCCACTCAACGCTCACAACAATGATGTACGCATGCAAATATATATATATATTTTTGTTTTATTTTTTATTTATTTATATTTATGATTTATCATATATTATTTTAATGTTAATGCGAGAAACTTAATAGCTAAAAAACATACAGACATCCATTTTATTCACATACTTTTTTTTTGCATAGATTTTTCTTTGTTGTTAAATAAGTTGTATTTTTTGTTTTTATGTTTTTCTCGAAAAATCTATTTTCTTTTGTTTTTTATTTTTTAAGTTTTATAGACAAAGTTTTTGTGTTAAAAAATGCTTCTAAAAAGGTTTTTAATATATGTATATATATTTTTGTGTTTTTTTTTTGTTTTTGTTGTTGTAGAATTTTATTTTGTTTGACTGGCTTGATTGGTTAGTTTTTATGCTTAGCGCTTATTACGCAATATGCTTTTATTGTTGTTATGCAGTTGACACGTGTTTTGCTGCAATGCATGAGATTTCTTTTTTGTTGTATTGTGTGTTTTTTTTTCTTTTAATAATTTTTTTTTTACTTCACATATTTGCTTTTTAATTATTTTTTTTATTAATTTTTGATATTTTTTTGTTTGCTTTTTATACATTTTCATAATACTGAAAATACGACTAGACATTTATATGTATGTATATATGCTTGTATATTAATTATAACTATATATGTACCAATATATTGTATGTATAAATAATTTCTCTTATATATTTTGTTTTATTTATTTATTTCATTACCGGGTGGTTAGTGTTTTCACTTCATATCTTTTCAATTACATTATTTTCACATTGAATATTCGTTTTTGTGAGTGATCATTTCTATATTTTGCGTTGATTTCAATATTTTTTTTAAATGTGTTTCGAAAAATTTGGGAGAAAAATTTTCGAAAATTAAAAAAATTATATTCACAAAAAAAAAACACTAACTATGCATAGTTCTTTGAGTTTTCTAATTAGAACACGCAAATACACCGAACATTTTTAATATTCGAAATTTTCTTTTTTGAAAAACGGAAATATTGAATTTTCAAAATACAAATATCAATTTTTCTAAACAAAATTTAAAATGTCTGTGCAATGTAGCAGATAATTGCGAACTATTATAAAGTGTAAAGCTTTTATTTTAATAAAAAGTAATATTCGAAATTCGATTCGAATTTTTTCGAACATTTTCGAAAAGTAAACATTTTTCGAACACTCTTTTAAATGCTATTTTCAGAATTTTGTTGTTCTCAGAAACTTGATAATGGATTTTTTAAATTTAAACGTATTGCGAAACCTTTTTCAGATTTTCGAAAATTTTTTTATATAATAAATTTTAATGAGAAACTAAACTTGAAAATATATATATTAAAAGTTCGAATAAAATATTTTTCGAGAAATAAGTCAATTTTGCAGTTTGAAAAGAAAAAAATTTTTTTACAAAATTAGTGTTGCCACACTTATGAAATTTTTTTTTTTTCATAATTAACTCCGTTTGAAGAACACAATTCACTTCAAAAAAATATTGAAATCTCTACTCAAAAATATCTCCTCACTCACTGTTTTCTAAGTTTAAATTTGCTAATTTGCGAATTTGCTTTTCAAAAATTTTTTCATGGCTTATATTTTGATCTACAATTATTGTTATGACATATTGCTATTGTAGCTTAATATTCCTACACTTTTTACACACACGATAGATAATAATATAATAATCATAATATTGAAAAAATAAAATAAAATTATATTAGTATTTTAAAAAATAATGTACAAAAATGGTTAATATTAAAAAATAATAATAATAATATACAAAAATTGTTAATAAACTTAAAAATAATTACGTGTAAATTATACAATTATTTTTTTATCGAAACAGGAAAGCAATTGCCGCTTAAAAAATATACCTTTATACAGGTAAACAGTTGTTATTGTAAATAATTATTTAAAAATGTACATTTTTATGTATGAAATAAATTTCTTTTTAGTACAAAAAATAACAAAAAACAAATCACCGCTATTTTAAATTTAAAAATAATTATAAAAAATTAAAAAAAATGAAAAATTAAAAAAAAAATAAAAAATTAAAAAAAAAAAATAAAAAATTAAAAAAAAAAATAAAAAATTAAAAAAATGTAGAAGTTAAAAAAAATAAAAAAAAAATAAAAATATTGAAAAAATTAAAAAAAAAAATAAAAATATGGAAAAATTAAAAAAAAAAAATTAAAATATGGAAAAATTAAAAATTATAAAAAAATTAAAAAAACTATAAAAAGTAAAAAAAGAATATAATAAATAAAAATAAAAAATAAAATAAATTAAAATAATAAAATAAATTCAAACAAAAAATTTATAAAAATACAAGTGGCTTCAAATATTAATATTAAAATAAATATCTCGTTAACCCACTATTTAAGATTTTGGCATACATATATTTTAATATTTTTTTAATTACATTGTAATTTTGTTTTTCTGTTATTGTTATGTTTTATTTATTTTATAACTCAGCACAAGTTTTCAAAATTGCAATCAACCGAATTGGATATAAACAATAAATGTGTTTGTATGTATGTACAATAAATGCAAAATGGAACTTAATACTTTTTGTGTTTTTGCACAAAATATAAAATTATTAAGTTTGATTTTTGCAAGTAAATAATTTAAGTTTAAAAAAATGTTAATAAAATTAGTAAATATTAATTTAAATTAAAAAAATATATATGTATGTATGCATTACAATAATATCAATTTATATTATAATACACACAAACATTGTAAATATGTATGTGTGTTATACATTTTTCACATATATTGTATTTTGTTTTTTTTTTTTTGCAACAAACAATTATGCTAAGCTTATATAACAACAACATATTATTCATATGTAGTAAATACAATGTAATGCAAATTTTATTTTACACACATACAATTGATTGTGCCACCACGACAATTAATACAAATTATTTAAATGCTAACTTAAACGTTTCTTTCTTTAAAAAATCATATACAAAATAATTGTTTGTATGTATGTGCATATATAAATAAATAAATTTGTATGTTTAGATGTATATATATTTTAATTTTTGTTTTTTTTTTTTTAATTTACACACACTTTTTCGCTAATTTGACTGTATTTTGTGCTTTGCAGCTTTTTCCATTTTTTTTTTAGTTTTAGTTTTGTTGTTGTTGCACACAACAACATACAGTTACATACAATATAATGCATTTCATATTTATGCATATTCCTTTTTAAACACATATATATACTATATATTCGATTTACATACACATAAGGGTATTACAACTACAGCAACTATCGACACGCACATACACACAGTACACAAGAAATCTACATTTGTATTTATTGTTTGTTAGTGTTGTTATTAGTTTACTCTCTTTTTTTATATAATTATTAAATTATTTTCTTGCTGCTTTTGCAGCTTAATTTTTTTTAAGTATAAATTGAAAAGTCATCAATATTAAATATTTTTGTTTGTATGTATGTATACACATTCATTGCTACTTTTCATTATTTTTTCCATTTTTCATTTATATTTATTCATTTATTATATTACTATTGACGCTTTTTCTGCTTTTTCTGCACGCAATTACGCTAATTAATATTTCATATATTTATTCATTAATTTATTTTTCATAGATTTTTTGTTTTTGTTTTTTTTTTTTGTTTTCATTTAGTTTTAGGTACATTTAAAAAAGATTATTACAAGTAATTGTTAGAAATGTCCAGCTATGCAACAACTATCTCTTCATACATATTTGCCGTGTGCTTTCTGCTCTCCTTTCTTCTTCTCAGCTATGACTTTCAGTGATAACTCTGCGCACAAATTTCATGTGTGTGTGTTTTTTGTTATTGTTAGTTTCATTTTACATTTTGTAGTTGTTGTTATAAAAGTTACTAAAAAACTTGCTAATTACATTTTTAGTTGTTGCTGGTTGTTATTGTAAGTGTTTAGTATCAGCTTATAATTGTATGACATTTTCATTTTTTTGTTATTTTTGTTTTTGTTTTTTTTTTTGCACGTTTAGTAGAAATAGCAGACATTTATAAATTACAGTATAAATATTGTTGTTGTTGTTAGTTTCTCTTGAATTTCCTCTTAAACAGTGTAAAATTCGAAAATAAATACAAAATCTCCATTTCGACTCGTCCTCTCTAGTCGTTAGATTTGTGTTATCACTACTACACATTTACAGTCAGATAATATTATTATAGTTGTAAGTAAAAAAGTGAAATAAGTGTTAAAAGCATAGTCGTGTATTGCAGTCCTCTTTGAAGCAGAGTTTCTATATATATTTATATATTTAAATGTAAGTATGTATGACTTTCGAATGTACATATTTTTTGGCTTTCAGATTTTCATTGGTGGAGTTGGAAAAAAAAATTTGACGTTGGCAAGTTGGTTGGGTGTACTCTTGAAATGTTTAAATATTATTTTTAAAAAATTATAGAAACAAAAATAAAAACAAATTAAAAAATTTAAAAAAAAAATTAAAAAAAAAAATAAAAAATTAAAAAAATAAATAAAAAATAAAAAAAAAATAAAAAATTAAAAAAATAAATAAAATATAAAAAAAAAAATAAATATAAAAAAAGTAAATAAAAAAATAAATAAAATATAGAAAAAAAAAATAAAATATAAAAAAAACAAAATAAAAAAAATAAAATATAAAAAAAATAAATAAAAAATAAATAAAATATAAAAAAAAATTTAAAAAAAAAATTAAAAAAATAAAATATTTAAAAAAATAAAATAAAATAATATATAAAAAAAATATAAAAAAAATAAAAGAATATAAAAAAAAATAAAAAAAAAAATAAAATATAAAAAATAAATAAAATATAAAAAACAAATAAAATATAAAAAAAATAAATAAAACATAAATAAAATATAAAAAGAAACTAAAAAAATAAAATATATAAAAAAAAAATAAAATAAAAAATATATAAAAAAAAAAATTAAAAAATTAAAAAATTAAAAAAAAATATAAAAAAAAATGAAAATATAAAAAAATAAAAATATAATAAAATATTAAAATTAAATAAAATAAAAAAAAAATTAAAATATAAAAAACTTAAAAAAATGAAAAAATATTAAAAGAATTAAATAAAATTAAAAAATATATAAAATATTTAAAAAAATCTTCGAATGCCAATTTAATATCAGCCTAAATGTAGGCAACAGTGTTTGAAGTAAACCAAACAAATGTTAAGAAATTTAACGTTTTACATTGCCTACAATCAGGCGCATTCTAAAATAATTTTGAAAAATTCGAAATTCAGTGATAAAACAAAAAAAAAAATTATTTTAAATAAAATTATAATTAACTAAAAATAATAATTTTCAAAATTTTTAAACATCGCCTTCGCTGCCACATTTCTTATATGAGTGCTAAAAGCTTACTTCATTTAAAATCTGTCTCCTCGTCAACAATAATAATACCTGATTTTACGCGGCGTATAGAAAAAATTATGCATTTTATCACAAGATCAGAGGAAAGAGTGCCACTAGACTATAAAAGCTTTCAAAAATTGTTTCAAAATCAAGAATTATGTTAATAAGTTCCATAAAGCTTAAAAGCTTAACTATATGAAGCATTCATTCAAGATTAAGTTGTGAAAAAATAAAATAAAATATAAAAATAAGCTTAAATATTTCATAATGCAATAGAACAATAGAATATTATGCTCTTATGGTGGACGAAAAAATGCAATAACGGAAATCAACTTTTAAGCTTGTCCTCTTTAGCTTTTGACTAAATGATTTTTAAGAGCTGATATATTTTAAGAAGCTATCGCCACCCAATTTTCTTATAAAATCCCTAACCAAATTTTTAAAACTTCAAAGAATATTAGAGCTTTGACAACAACAATTCGGCTTAGCATATACGAATATATCACCTAGTACTACGCGCCTAAAAGTTGTACAGAGAACAAAATAAATACTTTGCGACTGATTCATTGCTAGTTAAAGCATAACTTTTAGCGATTTTAGAATTTAAAAATTTTGAAATATTTGCGATATATTTTGTAATAAAAAATAGAAAAAAAATTTGAAGTTAAAAAATTATATTTTTTTTAATTATTTAAAAGATTTTAGCATATTTAAATGCAATAGAAAATTGTGAGTATATAATGCGCCTAAAAATATGCAAGCAAAAATCTCAACAACTTGCAAAAGTTGCATACTTTCAGGCGCAAAGCAATTTCCATGAATGAAATTTCTGCCAAAGCTGACGCTCCACCGCTGCAACGAGTGATTGGGATTGTTTCGAAACAATGCAAGTTGAAGTTCAAAAAATATTGTACAACTACAATACGGATATGTTTAAAAGACAGTTGTTAGATTATATAAATATGTATAAAAATTATTAATATCAAATAAATGTTTGCTTATATACAATTTATAATTTTTTTCTTCAGTTTTTTTTTGTTTTTGTTTGTTTTGATTTGTTAATAATACATGATGAGTGCGTTTAAAAAGTATGGATTGACATTGTTTTTGTGAAATATTTTTCTTTTTATAAATAGCATTTATGCGTTCAATATTACAGCTTTAGTTGCAAGTGGTTTTGTACAGTAAAGCCTAGATATACATATACAAAAAAATTATTAGTAAAATACAATAAAAAAGGCAAATAGCAAATTAAAGTATGTAAAAAAATAAAATTATTATAGCTTAAATAAATATGTATGTTTGTGCGCATACAGAGTACAAAACAGTAATGTTAACGAACATTTCGTATCTTTGGTTTAGGTGTGAACATAATAACATAGGTAAAAAGCAAAAAGCCGGCGATAAAACAAATGAAGCATCAACTTATTCGATCAAAGTACGGAAGTCAGAGTTGTGTTTAAGGTTAAGATTAATAAATTTTAAGAAAAAAATATTAAAGAAAAATATTTTTTAATTAAAATTAAAGAAAAAATATAGAAAAATATTTTGATTTGAAAAGCAAGAAAGAAAATTAAAAAAAAAAAATTTATTAGAATTACAGAATTTTTTTTTTAGAAAATTATTTAATTTTAATAAAAAAATATATGTACAATTATTTAAACTTATTAAATACAAATGTAACACCTTTTGAGAGTTGAAAAAATAAAAATTTGTGGAATTATTTTTGTGTAACATATTAGTAAGAAAAAAATATATACAATTTTTTAAACAAAAAATTATTTGATTGCAAAATTTTTTTATTAAAAAATATATGAATTTTTTAATTTAAAAATTTTTTAAATAATTTTTTTTATATAGTTTTTAAATAAATTTTTTTTATATACATTTTTTAAATGAAATTAAGATTTTAAAATCAAATAAATAGCAACCTTTTGTTAATTTGTATTGCGCATTCACATTTACTTTTATTATTTTGTCTGCTTTTTTGTTTTCGTCGACAAATGTTTCGTTAAAAACTTTGCTTTTGTTTCTGTTGTTGCTAAATGAATACAGGCAGCATAAAAACGAGTGCGAAATGTAAGCGATTTTCTAACAATCATGATATCGAAGAAACGCGTTTCATTTGACATTATAAAAAAATTTTACACTTTTTTCTAATTTGTTTTTTAAATAATTTAAATTAAATTTTTTTTAACGAAAGTGCAATAAAATAATGGAATGCACTGTTAAGAGGAATTAATTCGTAAATTCGAGGAAATAAAATTCGAAATTCGTGCAATTTATTGGTTTATGTAACTGATTTGAAGGATATTGGACTCTTAAGTCACTGTGGGGTAGAATTAGTAACCTTTAAAATGATTTAGTACCGTTATGCTAACTTTTGGAATTATTTTCCTCCTCTTTTATCTTTATTTTTTACTAATTTTACTACATTTAATTTATTATAGTATTTTGTTCAATATACGCATGCTTGCAACTAATACTAATGAAAAATTAAACATGCGCGAATGTGTATGTGTGTGTGTTTGTGCAAATGTTGCACAAAATTTCACTAAATTCATTTTTATTTTCAAGTATGCCCGCATGTATATTTTCAATATACAATATTATTATTTTTTTTAGTTTATTTTTTTTTTACCAATAATTATTAATGATTTTTGCTTCAAGGGATAGCAAGAGCAACACACAATATTTTTTTTTAATTTTTAGTTTTCACGAAATTTGCTTGAATTTCAGAATTTTTTTCATGCTCAGACAAATATATAACATGTTTTGATAGTTTTTTGTTTGTAATTTGTTGCTGTTTTAAAAGATTTTGAAATATGTTTAAATACACAACATGCAGCATGCGAAAATAATGCTTAAACAATTTTTGAAAATACTAAAAGCTTTGAAATCTTAGTAAAAATATTTAAATATGAACTAAAGAACGAAAAAAAAGTTTTTTTCGAAAATTTCAAATTTCGAAAATTTAGATTTCAAAAATATTTGAAATATTTCTGCGGCAAGTGAAGTCAAAATTAATGCAATAATCGCATAAAGCTTGAAACAAAAGTTTTTTTTTCGAAAATTTCAAATTTCGAAAATTTAAATTTCAAAAATATTTGAAAATGTGCCGCTGCAACAAGTGAAGTCAAAATTAATGCAAAAACTGTGCAAAATAAACTGTTTAGAATTTTCGAAAATCCGTTCGGCGCAGAAAAGTAGGCAACCAAATTTTTTTTACAATTTTTTTTTTTTTTTTAGTTTTTATTGCTTGTTTTTTCTTCGCCGGAAACGCTGTATAGCATCATGTTTTTTCTATAATGCATGCATTCATTAGGCAACAACCCAGAAACAAATCTAAATGCCGACAACAACATCAATAAAAGTATAGATTTTGTTTTCGAAAATGTTAGCAACTTTTTTTTTTTGTTAAAATTTTACACTTACACTTTTTACGCACAACACAACACACAAATTGAAATCGAATCGAACAACTTCAAACGAAATAAATTAGTAAAATATTAATGGAAAAAATAATAATTACTTTGCAATAATAATATTTACACACATTTAAATTGCGTTAATTAGAGCATCATTAATTACTTATACACTTATTAGCTAGATTTTTTTTAAATATGTTTTATATGTACGCTTGTTGCTTGCTTTCAATTAACACTAAAAACTAAAAATCATTTGTGCTAGCCAAAAAACAGTTTGAGTTAGAGCGAGAGCGAAAGAGAGAGAGAGAGAGAGAGTGTGTGTGTATTAGAAAGAGAGATAGTGTGTTTTTTGTTTTTTGAGATTGCGAAACAAGTGTCATGGAAGAAGCCACTTCCTGCAGCAGTTCCTTACGGTCAGTCAAGTACGCGCTGGTGAGCAATTATACAAACACACACACAGACACAACTACTCATATCCAGATACATATATGTAAGTGTGTATATATGTAATATTATTATAACTACTGATTGCATTGCCTACATTTGCGCGCGTATTCACTACTACGAATTTGTTTTGCTTTTGTTTTGGTTACTTTCGAATTATTTAACATCCAATTGGGTTTTTTTAGTGTTGGTTAACACTAAAATAACAATATTTTCCATTACATTGAGTGTTTTTGTTTTTGTTTTTTAGGGGGGTTTAAGAATTTCTAGCTTAATTTCGTTTAACAATACAGACAGAAAAAAAATACTTGCTAATATTGGCATTTGTTGTACGCAACATTTTTCATTGCTTCCTTCTGGTCGGCACTCGTATCAATTTATATATTTATATATATATATATATATGTTTGTGTAATTTTTCGATTTGCATATGCATCCATAATATGTACGCGGTGCACTCACAATCTCACTTCGTTTCATGCTGATAATCACACTACTGCTCACTCAGCTGCTCAAATGTGACGCTGCTGCTCCTGTTCAGTCGTAAATGAAATTCGCCGAGTCACAGAGCGCATCGCTATCATCACCGAACTTGCCGTTCATCGTGTAACTGGAACCAGCGCCGTACACCCATTCCTTCTTAATAAAATCACCATCGGTGGTGGACGACGACGTCTGATGCAACGGTCCCAATGAGCTGTGATCCAGCCGGAAATCATCATCATCGTCCGGATACAATTGCACTGGAATGGTATCGGGTATGGAATGCGGGTCAAAGAGATTTCCATATGGCGGCAGCGTGTGATTCAAATCGACATGTTGATCCAAATCACTATCGAAATTCGACATGCGAAATTTCGAACTTGGCGGCGAGTGTGGCGAATGATGTGCCGAATCCTCGAACATCACCTCTTCCTTAATGAGCATTTCATTTGAATTGTCACCCGAACCGGATGAATACAGATTCGGTTCGACTTTGATAATGGCCGCTGTGGCCAAGGACGGGGAGGATTTCTCATCGTCGTCGTCATCATCAAAATGCTGACCATTCACACGCAACGACGACGTACGATGATGCGAATGTGTCGAATCGACAAAATCATCCAAATCGTCATCGTCATCATCGTCCAAATGGGTTGGATGTCGACGCCGGTGGTTGTTGTTGTTATTATGATTTCGGTGGTTATTATTGCGCTGTAACGCACGGTGGTGGTGCTGACTGCTCGACGAAGTTAGCGACGAATTGAATGGCGACAAGTGATTGCGTGTACTGCGTATGGTGGAGGTGCCAATGGCGGTGGAGGCGAGCGAAAGTGGTGCACCAGATTTCGAGACAACCACTGACGAGGAACATGATGTCGACGAGGAGGAGGGCGATGGCGAGGGAGAGGTGCCTGGCAGATTGAAACGAAAAATAATAAAATATTAGTTAACGGTAAATTAGAATATTTAATACATAAAAATAAAATTTCAATAACATAAGCAGTTACAACAACAACACTAATAACAGTTAAAAATAAACAACTTTCACTTACCGATTTGCTGCACCACGCTCGCCAAAGCGGAGGAGAGCGTACCAGCGCCACCTGTAGAATGTATGATGGGCGTTTTACGCAGCAATTGTTGTTGCAGCGTACTACTGCCACTTTGGTTATTACTCTGTATGACATTAGTTTGATGTTGCGATTGTGGCTGTGCCAGTCCCACACTCTGCTCATTCTGCATGTAGTTCTTGATGACAATGGTGCGTGTGGGTGTGACCAGCAGTGGTTGTTGTCGCAATTGTTGTTGTTTTAGTTCGTGCGATGCATTCGAAGATTCATTTGAGGAATCCTCAGCTGTGGTTGTTTGCATATTATGTGCGCCAACACCAACAGTGCTCAAAGACGATGTGGATACAATACGACTGATATTGCCAACGCCTTGCATGCTATCACTCATTCCCGAGTTGTCATCGTCCATATCTTCAAGCAGCTGCTTTTGCAAGTGACGTTGCATGCCACTGGTGCTGGGTCCATCATCCTTCGGCTGTGACTCCAGCTTTACAATTGTAGCAGTCGTCGCTGCTGATGTCGACGCTGTGGAGTTGGACGCCGCATTTTTTTCGTTTTTGCCCGTGTTGGTGGCTTGCGAGTTCTGATCGCGTTGATGCACTTGCATATGTGTTTGTAGGGAAGATTGTGTGTGCAATTTCTTCTTGCACACTTTGCACTCGAACGGAAAGTCGCCGGTGTGTGTGCGTGCGTGTATTTTCAAATTGTAGCGCTGACCGAAACCTTTGCCACACACATCACATCTGAAAATGAAATTTAAAAATGAAATAGTATGCAATACCTTAAAAAAAACCGTTGATTCACTCACTTGTGCAATTTGACGCCCGAATGCAATTTGGAGTGGCCACGCAGTGACGCCAACGCACTAAATACTTTACCACAAATCTCACAAGTCAAATTCACATTCTCATTGTGTATCTTTTTGTGCACCTTGAAATATTCGAAACTCATGAATTCCTTGTGACAAACGTCGCATTTGTATTTGTGCCGTTCGGATTGCTGACCCGTGTGCACACGCATGTGTTTAATGAAATTCGGCCGGAAACGCACAACACGTCCACATATCTGACACTCGTACGGCTTGCAGCGTAAACAATGTTTCTCGTAGTTTTTGAGTGACTTTAGCACCATATTGCATATAGCGCATTTCATGTTGTTGGCGTGGCCTGAGCAATGTATGTCGTACAGTTCTTTGGATTCGAACTCTTCCACACAGGAGAAACATTGATAATTTCCGGTTGTGGTGCCACTGGAAGTCGAGTTGGTATTCGCGCTACCATTTGTGGTGGCTTGTGTTGTTGTACTACTCTTGGCCGCTGACGATGTCGTCGCAGCAGCAGCAGCAGTAGTGGCTACCACTGTGGAAGACGCAACATGACCAGAAGACGATAATGGCGATGATGATGCAGTCGATGGGGATATAGATTGTGTTGGTGTTGCTGTTAGGGCCGGCATTATTGTTGGCGGTGTGGAAGTGACTGCAACTGCTTCTGTGATTCCAGTCGATACTGGTGGTAATGTGGGCATAGTGTTTGCTGCCGATGGACTAGATGTGACCACCGTCATTTGTGTGCCTGTGTTGGATACCGGTGTCGCCTGTAGGATAAGCTGTGTTGGTCCGCTACCGGGTACACCCTGTTGTACTACATTTAACACAGTCATTGGACTGCGACTTATCACAGCTGGCATGCGTACGAATGTAGCGCCAGTCATGCCGCCCATGGCATTACTTATATATACCGGTCGACGTTGCAGTTGAGCCAATGCCTCGGAAACTGGCACTGTCAAAGTGCGCCCAGTCGTTGTTGTGCCGACTATTGAGCCGGCCGGCAAAACTATTTGTTGTGGTTGTGCGCCATGCAGCTGAGTATGGTGTGCAGTTATCGTGGGCGTACTTATATAATTTATACCAGTTCTAATAAATTCTTGTTCGACATTATCATCTTGCTCCATTTTGATATCTGAATGCTGGAGTTGCATTTGATTTTCTTCAGCTTCAGCAGCTTGTTCCTCTTCTTCAATATCTTGTAAATTTTCATCGTTTAATTCTGGATCCGCTTCCTCCTCTTTAATCATATTTGAAGTTTGTGTAGTTTGTATTATGATCCGACGACCATTCAATAAATGATGTTGCGCCATTGCTTGTGTTGCTGCAATCGTCGCCGCACCGTCACTGGTCACATGTGCTCTTGGGAACTCGGAAGCGCTTGTTACTATTATATTCGGTGGGTTTTGTAGTTTAATGGTAGGGTTAGAGTTAACGCTGCTGACTGTTTCTATATTCGCAGATCTTTCATTATCTAAATGATCATTAATATCATTGTCGTCATGCTCCATGGGAGCTTCTTGCAGTATAAATTCGATTTGTTGTGAAAGTGCGCTATCGTTCATAGCAATTAGACCATCTAAATCCTTGCTATTAACTAATGAGCTACCGCCATTGTGATCACTGACAAAGAGAGATGGCAAAGTATTGCCCACGACACCACTGTGAGAAGTTGTGCTGCCAGACCCATTTGCGGCGCTGCTGGCCATTTCCATCCTTTGTTAAATTGGAATTTCTTTTTTACTACCGTTTAACTATTAAACTACAATGCAAATAAAATCAACCTTTTTTTCGTTATTTGTTTTCTAATTATTTATGCAAACTACTTTTACAATCACTGGCAAGACAATCATATATTTCTCCAATTCGTCTGTCTCTTGATTTTCTTGTCAATCAGTCGAGAGTTGCTTGCAGTTCTCAGCCTCCACGCTGAAATTTTTTAATGTCCCGCATTTTCACATCATTTTATTACGATTCATTTTTTCTTTCCGACTTTCGCGCACTCAATTCACCTTCACCTTTTCCTTTGCTTCTTCTTTTAAATTCCACTTCCACTTGTGCTTCTACTACGGTCCGCTTCTTGCCTTCTTGCGTTTATTGATTTCCTTTTTGTTTGAGATTTTGTGCGGTATCCGCGTGTGTGTGCGTTTGGTTGTGTGCGCGTGTGGGAAATTTTTTTTAGCAAGTTAGTTTTTCATACAAAATTTATAAAATTCTTTCGTACTTCAATAATTCACAACGTAGTTTTTAATTAGTTTGCACTTGGTACACTTTATCACTTGTATTGCCTTATTTTTAATGAGCAGTTTTTTTATGAATTGAAAATTTTCCGTGCGCTTTACTTTTCACTGCGTTTTTTCGTCCTCCTTGCATTGTTCTGTCCGAATTTTCGCTGCGCCCCCTCAACGAGTTTGATTTTCTCTTTACGTTTGCTTATTCTATTTTGCCTGCTCCATTCGTAGAAAACAGGTCTGCATTTTTAAGTACTTCAATAAAGATTTTAAATAAATTTAAGAACCTATAAATATATTCGTAGTACAATTTATAAAAATACCTTTAATATTAAATGCAATGCAAAAATAAATGTTTCTAATCACAGTGGCTAAAAACGAGATATGTTTGATTTCTTCTTGTGGATCGGAATAAGAAATTTGTAGTAAATCGTAAAATATAGTTTGTATAATTAGAACAATATTTACTTAATTACAATTAAGAATATCTGTCAATTAGTATTTATGTCTACTTTCTTCAGTAATTGAAGGTTGTCATCAAATATATAAATCATCTATACATCAAAATTATAGTATTGCACCCAATATTTTTTTTTACAAATCTGTAACCCTCTTTGCATATTTTATTACTAATCTAATAAATCAACCTGCTTTTGCAACCCGTTTCTAATTTTCATATTTTTCTTTTCGCATTTCGCGTCTACGGTCTATTTTAGCTTTGTTCGTTCGTTTTGTATGCCATTTGCTTTATTCACATTCCTCTTATCCTATCCAACTCCACACTATTCGCTTTATTAGCGCTTCTTTTCGACCACCTTTTATTGACACATTCTTTCAACCCTTACTTCCCACACTCCTCTTAAACAATCATTTTACAATTTCTTTTTCTACTTTACTATTCCTGTGGTCCTTTTGCGTTTTCCGCAATAGCCAACCATTAATCACTTTTTCATTTGCATTTTTCAAGCAAGCAACTGACTTCTGGACGCCTTTTATACATTGCACACTTTAATACTGTTATATACTTTATATTATTTCATAGTTTTAATACAAATTATCACTAGAAAATTTATTTACAATAAAAGTTTTTCACAACGAACACAATTTTACCATTCACTACCGTTCCTTGTCCGACGTGCACACAATGTTGCCACAGCGATTAAAGTTGTGAGCAAATTAAATGAATTTGTTTGTGAACGCAATTAATTTATTAGTTGCATTCTAAATCGTAGAAACAATGAATTTGATTAAATGCTATTTTTAATGCATATATTACTCTCACATTGCGTGATATACTAAATAATTTATTTAAAAATAAATCAATGTATTTCTTGAATTGCAAGCTGCCAATCGGTAGATGGCGCTGAAAACGTTAACGTATTTGCAGAAATTAATTTTTTATAAAATCTTTTATTTGAAAAATGCGTTTTTCTAAATAATTATCCATTAAATATATATTATTTATTAATATTATTTAAGTTCGTACTATCAAATTCGCAGGGATGTTCAAAACAAAAATAGTAAGCCATTTTTTCCAATATTATATGAAATATGCATATCTATAGAAATAAATTCATCAAAAATTTAATTTTTATATGATTATCTCTCATATTCATTTAAAACATTATCGAATTATAGGTTATATTTCGAAAAATTACTATTTAAAGAAAATATTTATAGATAAAAACGATTACTAACACTCCGATAAGTGTTTACAACTGACACCCAGCTGTGCAATCGATAAATGATTTGGTACTTTTCTTGCAACCTGACAAATGATATTTGGCTCTGCTGGTTACATTGGTCGCCTGCAAATTGCCCAGCACACACATTGTTTTGTTGTTGTGGTGAGCGGTTGGTTAGCTTGTACGCAAGTTCGCAAGTTCGCATTTGTAACGTTGATGACGGCGGTGAAAAGCAACGTTTGGCTCTGACTTTTTCGCATTAAAGTTTTGTAATGTGTTTGAGTGGAAAGTCGCGCATGAAAGCCTAGAAAAAGTTTTCCCAAAAATAATTGCAATACACAGAAAAATTAAAAATAAAATCGACCATTTCAATTCAAAACTGTGTTTTGTGCGTGTGTGTGCTCAACGTAAAAAAGAACAACATTTTGTTGTTGTGTGCTGCACAAAGCTGCAGTGTTTATTGGTCGAGTGTGCGATTTTTATTGCGAGAGCTCGGGGAAATTTGTGTAAATCGATTCATATAGGAGAAAATTGTAGAGAAAGGATTTTAAGTAAATACAAAACGTGAAATTCTTTCTCTGCGAAAAACAAGTGAAAAATATACACAATATAAGTACAACTTTATTTTGTGCTAATTGGAAAAATATGCACTAATAAGAAAGTTATGTTGCTGAAAGTGAAGTAAAGAAACAAATTGCTCATTGTGTCTTGCTTATGTTGTTGCTACAATTGCGACGCAACGTTGTTTTCGCTGCCAACAACTTTTAATTCTCTACACTAAATGAAAAATTGCCTTTTGGATGGTAAATATCTGCAAAGGTGAGATAAGCAAAGAAAACCTAAAAGTAGCAAAATAACGTGAAAAAATAAGTTTGAGGAGTGTATGAAAATCAATTGTGTGTATAAGCGTGTGCGTATAAAAAATTAGAAATATTTTTATATGCCACAAGAAAATTTATTGCGAATTTCTAAAGAAAAGTAGCAAAAAGCAGGTTATTGTAATAAATATTTTTTAAAGTGTATGTCAACTCTTAAAAAATATTAAATAAAGTTGTTAAATGTTGTGTCTCTTGAAAGAAAAAAAGTAATAATAACACAAATCGTGTAGTGAATTTGTTTAGAGAAAAATAAGTGAAGGAAAATATAAATCAAGAGTAGAGAGCATAAGCAGTGAGAGCGCACAAAAGCAGCGCTGAGAGCGCACTTCCACTGCTGTTGCTGCATGTACGAATGTGTGTTTATTGTTGCACTATTGTAAAACAACCGAAGAAGTCCAAATGAATAATAATAATAATAAATAATTTGTACAAGCACAATATAAAAATTTTTTACTTAATTTTTGTAAAAGCTGTTTATTATTTCAATATTTAGTTGTTTGTGCGTCTTTTAATTATTATTATTAAAGCGTGAAAATCAGTGTATGCTTCTTTCAAGGTGTAAAAAAATACACTGGTCAGCATAGCCGCCCACACCCAATATGAAATTAGCTTTCATATGGATACATACAAACATAGTATATGTTTACATGTTCAATTCTCTGCCTAAAGCATTCTAAATTCTTTTATTTATTTACAACGGAGGCTAAGGTCTACCACATCAGCGCCGAGGACGCAGACGTCATTGGTGCGTTGTTGCGGCTCATTGCCATATTACATATGAACATATTGATGTACACATGTGCATACATACATATTACACAATAAAAAATTAAAAATATTTTATTTTATCGCGAAATTGCTAGGAAGTATTGCTTAAGTAGATTTTCCATTTGGTCAATTTTATTTCATTGATTTTTCGTTGAAGGCTTTGCTGACCAGTACTAATAAAATAGCAATAATTTAAAGTGCAGACATATTAAATAATTTAGTGTTTTTAATTTTATGAACGCTCTAAATTAGTGCTCTTATTTTTTATTATTTTGTGTTTCTTAAATAATTTGTGTATACAATCACTAAATTTGTGTGTTTCGCTCAAGGTTAATAACACCATAAAACACAAATTTTGCCGAAATAAAGAAATAAAAATAAAAAACGAAAACGAAAACATAAAAACGCGTTTTTGGTGACATTCTCTTTGGCGGTACACAGTAACAGCGATAATGTCGACAACTTCGTCTATTGAAACACCCACATCGCCGAGTGCACCATTGCCAACCCATCAATCACACCATAACCACAACCATCACCGGCATCAACATCAACCGCAACAACATCAATACCAACATCAGCATCATCCGCACCAGCACACGACCACGGCGATTGTTGTCAGCGCTGGCGCTGGCACTGGCCATCATCACACCAATACGGCCAATAATTTCACTCACTTCAGCCGTCATCGCACCCACTCGTCCTCATCTTCATCGAATAATTCTTTTAGTGGCGTCACTGGTGTTGCCACCAACTCCATGAAGTCTGGCGCGGCAGTAGGTAACACCAATAATGGCAATGGCAATGCTAATGGCAACGGCAACGGTAATAACTATAAACCAAATAACAGCAATGACGGTAGTGGTGGTAGTAGCTCCAGTGGTGGCAATGCGGGCAACATACACAATCAGTCGACACACTCACTACTGACCCCGTCATCGTCAACATCCTCGTCACCTTCAGTATCGGCCTCGGCCTCCACTTCGGCTGCTGTGCATCACTCACATCCGTACCAACAACATCCCCAATTGCAACAGCAACAACAGCAGCAGCAGCAGCAACAACAACAATACACTTCATATACACAACGCGGCGTTGCAAGGCCATCAACGTCATTCTCGACCCCGGACGGCACTGTAACCGCTGTGGCCGTCACCACCACCATCTCGACGAACACACCGGGCAGCATGAAGCGCCATCACACCGACGTATCGGTGTGCTCGTCCGGTTCATCGTCGTCTTGCTGCTCTAGCACCGGTTCGGTTTCGGCAGTCGGAGTCATGGGCGCCGCTGGCTCTACAGTGAATGCTGCCATCGTAACTACACCGTCGGTGGTAAGCAGCAATGGCGGTGCAGTGATTACGCAGAAATTGAGCAGGACAATTCCATCAGATAAGGTGAGTTGAGTGAGTGAGTGAGTGATGAATTTGACCAACAACTAATCGATAAATATGTAAATTTATAAAGAGAGTAAATCAACTATATGAGCGTATTGGAGCACAAGCATTTACACAAATATATAAGGGTGCGTGTGCAGTTTGTAGGCCGAAAGCCAATTAATTTCCAGCTGAGCTGAATTTCGAAATTCTATCAAATTAATGGGCAACAATAATCTGCTTTTAGGCGCACAGCTGTGTCCCTTGTTTTGTATGTTGTTTTCTTTTTTTCATTAATCTTGTTTTTTGTTTTTGTTTTTACTTATTTTCACATTTACCTTGTCCTGTTTGTCCGCCCAGTGCTCATATTGATTTTTATTTCTCCTTGCAATGAGAGCATGTTTCAATGTTAACGCTGCGCTGTGTGAGATTTTAGGCGCATGAAGAAATAAATTCAGGGCCAACAGCGCAGCGCGTATTGGCCTTCGAAAAATGTTTGCTAGTAACAAGCTGTGGGCGCTGCTATATATGCTATAGGTGGGTGCAATACCGTTTGAGTTGTCTATGTGACACATACACGAAACACTTATTTACTTGTTGTATGTGTATTTTTTTCAATTGAATGACAGTTGCCAGTCTTTATGAGGGATATTTATTTTTTTTTTGTGATTATATGCAAATTTCATGTGTTAACTCAACTAGCTTTGACCTTTTAGAATAATTCTACAACAACAAAAATTTATATATTTCAATTTGTTATTGTTGTTGTAGAAAACATTCACCAAATAATTCTTATCGGAATATTGGCTAGTTCACAGTCCTTGGTTCTGTGTTCGTTGCAGTTACGTGGACCCGATTATCGTGTGAACTGATATTTCAAGGTCTGCGGAGTATTTTCATTTCATTCGACGATTGTTAGAATTCCTTTAAATGAGTATAAATTATGGGTTTTGATTAGGCTTCGCGAATTTCCGAATGTATGCAGCTACGCCTGACCTGAGAACCATTTAGCTTCGGATGATGACTTACCGATCCAAAAGAATTAAGTCGCCAAAATAACAGCCCTTGGCCGGATAAAACCCTATTCAATTCTTATATCGCAGGACCGGCTGTTGTGGGAATTGCTTCGGATGTCGACTTTATTGTTCGGCGGCATTCGGAATGTCAATTCCTTTAAATAAATGAATTTTCGCAACAACCGAAAAGTTAACTTACATCATTTATGAGGCTTAAGAAAGATGTTGGTGGGCGTGAAATTTTGGATCCGGGTTTGTCCTTTTGAAACCCTCGGTAAAATCTTTTGGTTTCGCCTGCTACACGGGAATTAGTGTTGAGAGACTCTTGTAATTCGTGGCTCATTAGCATTCTTAGCACCGTTAGAGCTCGAGTTGTGGTGCACACAATCTTTTTTTTTCTATATTTTTCCCCTTCACCTCAAATATATTCAGATCGTCTGTCAATAACTCAGCTAAGCTAGTCTTAATCTCAATTACCGCAGTCAAAAAAGCTTTGAGTTTTGAATTGCTGCCGACCTTTGTGCACCAACCGCCGCCTTTGCCAAGCAACACATTCCACATTGAAGACAAGACTTCTTCTTTCATTTGTGCCGTTTCTCCGTGCAAGTTGGAGTCATAAAGCACAAACAACACCAAAGCCAACTTACAAGCACTATCACCACAATTAACAACAACAACAACAAACAAACAAACAACTATACATCATGCCTTGCACTGAACTGAAGATGCTGTAAAAAGGTGGAAAAACGCTGAAAAAGTGGAAAAAGCGACAAAAAGCAAATGCGATGTATGTCTGTGTGTGTGTTTGTACAAAAATATGTTGCTCCACTTAACTCAATACCTGCGGCTGCCACAACCAGCTGCTTTGGCTGGCTGACTACAGCTAGGCAACCCTGAAGGAGTGCTGTAGCCCAGCACTAGAGTGGTAGTCAGCAAATTAGTGCACAGCTGGTGCGGCAGCGGCTGAGGATTTACTCTACTCATAGCGTTGCACTCATTTCGTCAGCGGCGCTGGCAAAACAGCAGCATTGTGCGAAGGATCAGCAAGGATAAGCCTGCTTTGCTGCTTCGCTGCGGTGCGGTGCAACGAAATGCGAAGCAATTTTTCATTGTTCACACAACCAACGTGCGCTTTGTTGTTGTTGTTCGCTGGTGCTTGTTTTCGCCTTTTGTTATGGTTGTTGTTGTTGTTGTTGTGTTTAAGATGCTCCGCTTTGACAGAGCGAGCGCAAAAATGGAGATGCCAAGGAATGTCGCTGGCAGGGCACAGACTCGCTGACATGAACAAGACCTGGCAGGGGCACAAACGGCACATCAAAAGTCCAGTTTATATATAAAGATTGAGGTGCATAGAAGAAGAGTTAAGTAGCGTGTGGAGTGACTCTGTTTGTTGGTGGGAAAACAGCGCGACGTTGAATCCATTAAGCGTGCATCCGCGACTAAAAATTCTCCTTCAAAATATGTGTGTATGTATGTATGTATGTGCGTGTGCGCAAAGGAATATAAATTGAAAGACTTCAATTCAAAAAAAATAAAAGGAATAAATAATCATGTGTGTTCTCTTATCCGCATCCACTTACTTAACTTTACCTCGTGGTGCCTCGTTCTGTGCCGGGGAGCACATTTTTCGCAAAGCGCAAGCCGGAGAAATTCCCTTTTTTGTGCCGTCCTCGTCATCGTCGTCGGCATTGAAACAAAAGCGCCGCGTTTAACTATGTTCTTTTGCTCTGGTTTCTGTTTGGTATCTAAAAGGCAATTTTCGCTGCTCTTTAAAATGCAGGTAGCATACAATTCGTTTTCGTCACGCACACGCACGCACAAACACAAAGCGGCGGCAATATTTTGATTGATTATTATCAAAATTAGCCATTTGGAATAACTTATCTTTGTTTTTGACTTTATGATGTTGAGGAATTCGCAAACCCTTTTTTCATATTCAGTTTTGTTTGTTTGTGTGAAGAATTTTAGACATAATTTTGGATTTGTATAAAAATTTTCATAAGTTTTACACAGAATTGAAAATGCCTCTATTTAGAACCAGTTACAAAATTCTAATTATATATTTGAAAAAATCTTGTTTTGAATTTAATATTGGTTTGTAGGGTTATAATCTCAATCAAAAAAGGTATTCTTTCCGGTTTTAGGTCATCTGAAATAGAAAAAATTTTTGAGAAAGTCCCAAGTTTTCTTATTTTATATTATTTAGTCAAAAATCGAACATTTTAATGAACGACAAAATTGATTTATAAAAACTTTAAACTTTTATGGTTTGGATTTCTGGTAAAAATTTAATTAAAAAACTATTTAATATAAAAAAATTGTATATCGGAAATATTAATACTATGGTCGCTGTATAATAATATATACTTGAATCATATTGATGGAGTCGTTTTGGAGGTATCGCAAATATACTCAAGGAAAAGTGTTTAAATCTTTGAAGATGTTGTTCCAAATATTGAAACAACTTCGAAAACTCCGTCGGCCTGCCGGGCACAACTCTTAACTTGCTGCTTTATTCAGCTCCTATTGTTTTAAACTAGATTCTCCTCAAACAGAGAATAAATTATTAAGGGGGGAGCCTGCTTTATAGGCTTCAAAAAATCTATATTATCAAGGATTTTTTTTGGAAAGGAAAGAAATGTCTGATTGAAATGAAACTTTTAGGATTTATTCTTATATATTTGAAGAGTCTTCTCAAATTTTTTTAATTATTATACATGAGATATTCTTCATGTTTGAAGAAGTTTACGTAGGCGCCTCGAGTGTGCAATTTCTGTGTGGCGGGCAAGATGCAGGTCGCAATTTTCATCTGAAACAAAAGAAATTTTTAATTTTCAATAGCGTAATTCCTAGGTGAACCAAGAAATTCAACAAAAAGTGAAAAATTCAACAATTTTTTGCAGATTAAAAAAAAATGCATTTAAAAATTTATTTTATATCGTTTAAAAACCGGATTAATGTTAGCTTTTTTAAGGTATTTTTGGTTCACCTGGAAGAGAATTTAATTCCAAATACAACCCATTTTGATTCGTTTCGATATGACGTTTACTTTTTTTCCTATCTTGCCCGCCAATTTGAAAAAAAAAATCAAAAATGGAAATCCGAGAAATCGCGACCATATTAGTTCGACCTAAGAGTTCCTTCTGACTCTTCAAAAAATTGGTTTTCGGCCAATTGCTCGCAAAAAAAAATCGATTTTTTGAAGCCTTAATGATAATTCACGATGGTTTCCTGTCATCTCAACATTTTAATTTAGCCAGTTCCAAGATACTTTATCATTTACTAAACTTGATGTTGCCAATGATGATGCTAGAAATGAGCTAGAAAGGCTTCCTCAATACATTACATTACCGACACATTTATCGAGTACATTTCGATTGATGCAATTCAATCGACTACGGTGATTCAAACTATTTTTAGCAATTATGGTGGCTTGAGTGAGGTTAATTCAAATCAGAAATAAACAAAGTTGTTTTTGAAATTTTCGAAAGAGTTTTAAAAATAAAATTTCTTGTCATTTTAACAAAATGAGCAAAAAAATAATGTTTTTGTTATTTATAAATAACTTGAAGATATTTTTGGAAGATTTTGAAAAATAAAAATTTTAATGTGAAAAAGAATGCTATTTACTTATTCAATTTATTTAAGTGCAAACGCACTTTAAAAGCGGTCATTATCATACCATTTTTGTTTCATATCCGCAGTGAATGTACTTTTTCAAAAAAAGCGAACAAAAAATAAAAGAATAAAAATTAAAAAAAAAATAAAAAAAATTAAAAAAGCCCAACTCAACGGCCGCTTGGGTCAATGTTTGCTGCTTATTTCCTGTGGCTGTACGGCATCCGACTTTAAAGTTTCTGAACGCTGGTACATACACACACATATCCATATGTATTATATGCGTTTACCTGTGTGGTGTGTGCTTAAAATGTATACTTAAAATAAAAATGTATTTATTTGTGCTTTTACCTGTTTATTTACAATCACAAAATTCCTAAAGCGTCTTGCATTTTTCGTTCGCTTTTTTTATTTATTTTTTTCCTCATCTGCTGCTGCTTCTACTTCTTTCTCATTTTTTTTTCGAATGTTTGTTGTCCAAAAGTGGAAACTGGTTCGACTGGTTTACGTCACGCTTCTCAGCCACTCTGCCACACGGCACTCTTCTTCTTCTACGCTTGCCCAGCATCCATCCGCTGCTAATTTTCGGTGAATGCAAAGTGTCTCATGTGTGCGCTTGGGTGTATCTGGTTCGTGGCATTGTCGAATTAGATGCATCGCTTGTGTGTATGTTTTTTGTTATTTTTGTTGTTGTTGGTCTGTTGGTAACTGACAGGTTACCTAACATTGTTATCTGAATTTATTTGGCGCTTGCTTTGTTTTCGCTCGTTTAAAGCGTTTTTTGTTTTCTTTTTTTGTTGCTATTGCTATTATTGTTGTGCATATATGCATTTGCATACTTATGAGCAGTAAATTTGTAGTTATTGTTGGGCTTTTGCCTTTCTCAATGTTTTGTAAAAAGGAAAGCACACGAGCTAATACTCAAATATTTGTGTTTTTTTTGATTTTGTTGGAAAAAATTTACTGACGTAAGGTAGCTATGGAAGCATTAAAAATATTAGTACATTTATTAAATTTGTAAAATTCCTAACCAAATATGAAATTTTGTGCCTTTGTTGCATGATTTATCAGATTCAAATGTAAATGTAAAAATTAAAAACAAAAATTGCCTTTTAGAGAATTCGAAATTTAAAAATTCCCGTTATTTTTTGAACACATCTAGTATAATGTTATTTAAGATCCACTATCCTTCTATAATACTGAAAATATTATTTTTTCACCTATAATATTTCATTTGCTTCGTTTTAACTGAATTGAATTAAACACACAGAAATAAGGAATGTAGAATTGCTCATTAGTTGCTTTCGATTTCATAGATTTGATAACATTTTTTACAAGAGGGTTTCATTTTCGTAGCAGGATCTTTAACGTGTCAGCGAAACCTGACTAAAGTTATGATCTCCTTCCTTGATTTTAAATATGGGTTAAAACATAAATTTCTGTATACTTACCGGATCCCGTTAAGGAACTAGAAATATATGTGACTTTTTAGAGGTTGGAAACAACTCATCCCTTTCCCAGTCAAGTTTTCTTGATCGGACATCAGTAGTATCAAGGTATCGAGTTCATAGCTCGAGTAAAATTTTTCTGGAAGAGCTTCCGATATTCATTGCAGGTCATTTAAAATATCAGTTACGTCGGACTAAAACTTTGAGTCTGGTCCTTTGAGTCTTTTTTTCATATTAATTCGGATCAAAAAATAATTGTCTGGATGTATACCGAATCACATTATTTGACTCTGAACACATGTGACTCTTTAATGTTTTGGAAACAACTTATTTCTTTCCAACAGAGAAGAGTGGATCGAAGGTACAATCATCATGCGTATCGACAGTTCGATCGAAACCGTTTCCAAAACAGTTCTTTCAATGCTACAAGAAGGGATTATAATTCATAAATAACATATATAAACTATCTTATACTCTTTTACATCCTTACGACTACTACAACAACATCAGAAAACCAAATTGAATTCACCAATTCAAATAATATACAGATCATCCTCGGCTTCAAGGAAAAATTACTTTCATCACTGAAGAGTTTAATAGGACATTGCCTAAACGCGGTCATATATGAGGTACAAAAACAAAGATAACCTTAAAGGGTCGTCGTTTTACAACCATACTAGAAATGGCTGAAAGAGCCAAAGGCTAAACCAAACACTAAGTTTGAGAAGTTTGAAAGAAGCGCTGAAATAAGTGCTTAATATGGACTTAAATAAAATTCCCGTTATTTTTTGAACGCACCTCTTTTAATACAGATATCTCATTTTGATAACCAAACTTTAAAAATTTGTTTATTATAACAAATTGATATGCTGCTAATACTGTAAATTACAAACAAATTCCGTGCTAATTTGCCGAAGAAAAATATAGCTTTTAACCCAAGAAAAGTATATGTATGTGAAAAAATCGCTATGAATCACCACACATTGATAGACTTTTTTACATTTTTTTTAAGTTTATTTTAGAAGACAAACATCCGTCTGGCAAACCCATCCAAAAAATAAACAGACAGACATATTTCTCTACACATACCAACCAAAGAACCAATTAAAAGCAACAACAACAAAAATGTGTCTAATCTCGCCGCTCGCCTGAATATTTTCATTTATCTGCGTTTGCGAACGTACACTTGCGGCAGTCTCTACGAACATACCTTCTTAGACATACAGACAGAGAGATAAGCGATCTCTGTGTGTTTGTGTGTGTGTGTTCGACGCTGTGAATGCGATTGATTGCAGTCAGTCACCTGCAATTGAACCTGATAATTGCCTTGTAGGCTTATCAATTTACACTCCGATAATTTTAGCGATAACAATATTGGAACAACAACAACAACAGAACTCAATACCACGATATTTTCTCAGCCGTTTTTACCGTCATTTGTGTAATGAGTAATACGCGCTGACAGCGGTGAACGGTGCGTGGTGAGAGCGAGGTGCGGAGAGTGGTGAGCGCTTGAGTATTTTGCAGTGGCGTTTGCTTGGGAAATTGGCTGGTGATGGGTGCAGCTGTTGGCGTAATTTTGCAGCGGACACACACATATATACATATATGTATAAATATATATATATATATACATAGAAGTCCAAACACACACTTGACTTTTTGACTGACTTAAGTGACTCTCGTAACTTTCCTTTTCGATGTGTTCAATGAATGTGCGCCAAACAGTCAGCCAAACGAGAGATAACAAAGTGGATGCAATGAAACATACACACATATATAAACATACATATGTATATGAGAGTATACAGACCAAGCCTTGCGTCAAACGGAGGTCGTTGATAATGTTTTTTTAAATTTTTCTTTTGTTGTTGTTGTTTGTCTAAAGTAGATATCCACTTATAGGCGCTGTTATGTCAACAAAAAAAGTCACAAAAAATCTACTCGTTGCCATATTTCTCGTAGACCGTGCGATAATTTGCGTTGCAACAAAAGACAACATTAAACGTTGTGTAAAAACAAAAACAACAATAATAGCAAAGGCAAAAAAATAAAAAATTGTGCGCGATAAGACAAGCAGGCGCATTTGCTTTCAATGCATGTAATTTCAAAATTTGTTTAAGTACTTTTATATTATTTATATATGTAAAAGTGCAGCCACAATGTTGCAAGTTACATATGTGTGCCTTGCTTTACATATACACACCCATACATACATATGCATATTAGAGATTTTTTTCTATCTTCACTTAAATTGTGGCTGATATCAATGCCAAGTCGAGGAGTGTACCGTTCATTGTTTGCCTACAAACCCTATATATATGTATATGTATGTATATCTATATACAAATGTAATTTTTTATATATTTCTATAAAAAAAAAATAAATTTATTCCTCGCCTATTATTGTGAGTGTGTCTTATCGGCTTCGCCCATTCTAAATACACATAAAATACTTACAAAGCTATTAACAATTTGTATTCAAGATAATTTATGCAAACACACACACTGCATTCACATACATATTTACAATCATATAATATTTTATATGCATATTATGTACATACATACGTATTTATGTGGAGGCACGAATTTATTCCACGGTCATGGTTAATGGCGAGAGAAATTGGTATTTGTTCAGGGAGCATGTCTCACTCTCTGCATTTGGCCTTTAACGCGTGTTTCTCGGTGTGTTAAACTACGTGGAGTGCGTCTTAAATAAATTTACTTTTGAACAAAGATCATTTAGAAAGTGGCTCAATATTATTGTAGATTCGCTGAGAAATTACGTTACAGTTATGCTTTTATATTCACTCACCTTTTTAAGCTTTACTTAGTCCTAGAAAAGAGTAAGGGACCAAAAATTCAGCGGCTTTCAGTTTCGATCCCGAAATTTTACGAATTCATTCTCAAAAGTTTCGTTTTAATATAATAAGAAAATGTATTTGATTTTGGAACTTTAATTGGAAAAGGTTTTTTTCTACATCCAAAGAAGTATCCGAATATACTCCATTCCAACCAAATTGATGTTAGTACCGTGGGTTGCAACGGTACCTGTACTGACTTTCGACAATCTAGAGGTGCTATTGAAACCTTCCTCGTGTTGGAGTTGCCTCGCGAAACTTGAATGACTCTCGCGTAAATTCGTTTGGGATACTGTGGTACATTAAACTCCTCTCTATCTAGACTGAACCCAGACATACTCAAAATATATCCTGCATACAAAGAGTACCCGCATAACACTAGCTACCTCTTTGCATGCCCCCTAAACACCACTCATCTAATAAAACTTTCCCTTTGTCCGACCCTGTCGAAACAGCTCGCTTCCTGGCCCTCCCGTTAGATGACTTCGATGACAATTGACTAATGCTTACCGTTTCAGGCAGGTTTACGTGACGGCTAAAACAACAACGTTTCTTTACTCTTTATCGATCTATACACCAAATATTACAAAATATTATAACTCTGATAGAAAATCTGAAGCATAATGCCCCCAGAAAGATCGGGTATTTGTATAAATATACTTAACTGCTTTTCGACTTTGAATATTACACCTTGGCTTTAAGAAATTTGGGTACAAATTTCGGCTAGCGGATATTTTTCTTCTGTGTATTTCGATTCACTTTGGACTACATTAATATAAATATTATTCGGGGAAGTGCCTCAGGGACTCGATATCATCACACTCATAAGATGAAGCAGAGAAGAAATAGTAATAGTAGAAATAGTTAGAATCGCAAAGAGTCGGGTTAGTCTTCGATAAATTAAAAGCCTTCGATGTCTCAAGGTACTTAAATATATTCAGTTGGGGAGGGATCTGGTCTCTGATTTGGTTATAACAAAATAAAAAGTAGAGAAAAAAATCAAGTTCAAAATACCGTACCCCAATTCTCTTAAATATTCAACACAATTTCATTCACAGCATACATATTCATTTGCTGAACGCACTTTGCCAACTCTCACACTTTTTCTTTAACGGAAAATATCGTACAAAGTTTGCTACACAAAAACCTTTGAGCAGGGTAAATGCGTATGCATATGTATGCCGTCCGGGTAGTTGATGAGTTACAGTTAAATGTTGAAAGCTAACAATTTAATGTCTGCCATTCAGCCTATTTATTACCTGCAGTTATCACTCACCCATTCAATGCATACAATACTGAGTGGCACATCAATCAAAAAGTTTTGTAGCATCTTCTGGAAATTAAATTACAAAGTTTTAGATTTTCGCTACGTTCATAACTTTTTTTCCCCTCCACACACACTCACATTTACGCATACAAACTTACGGGGACTTCAGCATAAATAAAATACCTTTTCTAATAGACTACAGCGCTGAGAGAGAGAGTAACGGTACAATGGCTTTAATAAATTGAAAATGGAACGAAGGTTAGGTACACAAACTCAAGTAGATGCATACATATACATATATACATAGAAAGGTGTGTATATAAATATTTATAAGTGTATGAGTTTAATTGAAAAATATTCTTTAAACTTTGTTGTATAGAGTAGTAGACTTAGGCGATAGAGTATATGCTAAAAAAGTATTTTTTGGTCAATAGACGTATTGTACATCATGTTTGATAAAATTAAAAGGTTTCAAACTAAATTTAATTTTTTTTTTTTAATTTTTGATATGTATTACAAGTACTTGCTACTAAAGACATGTGTTTAATATTAATTTTACACTTTTTAACTCTCATTGTACCTAATTTAAGAATAGACAAAGTAATGGACCCTTCGGCCTAGTAAATTGTAATCAATATGACCCTAGGCGAGAGTAATGTATTTCCTATCTAATATTTAGTACAATCTTACTTTGTGGTAAAAAAGCTCGCTTGATTCCAGTTTTGAAAGGAAAAAAGTTTGAAACCCTTTCGTTTTCAGGGTCTATATGTTCATATGTAGTTTGAATAGCAATAGTCTAGTTTAGAGTCAATATTAGAAGTTGATCAGTAGTTCCATAAAATTCCTTTTCTATGACTTTAATTTATTTATACTTGCCAAGAGAACATGCACCCTATAATATCGTTCCCCTTCTGTTTGCGATCTCCTTTATGCAAAAAAAAAATCAGAACTCTTGTCTAAAATATTTACAAAATATATTCAGTAAATTAAAAATAAATATTAAGGTCATATGTTATGTCTCTAAGAGCAATACTACAATTTTGGAGCTCAAATTCCTTCATTTTGTCCTTTTCCATAACTGAAATGGAAGGTTTGCTTTAGGAAATTTTTATACCGTCTCACAATCCTTAATCAATGTCTTAAGCTTAATTTTAATAATTTTTTGATTGCCTTGCTTGCTCGCATCCCAAAGAAAACTATTTTTATACAAGAGTCCAATTATTGCGATTTTCTATCAAATTGATTTTTTTAATATTATCTGCAACTTTTTTAAATGATTTTCAATAACATTTCGTTCGTTAAGCACTCGGAACTACAATTCTGAGCAGGCTTATATAAAAAATTACTAATAATATAAAACAGCTTTTCTTACGATACCTATAGTTTAGCCTTTGCTTCTTAGTACTGGATCTTCGATTCACATTCTTCAAGATCACTTTTACAGCGACCGGCTACAAGTTCGGACTAAAGGCTGTACGAGTATAAAATTCCAGATGACTTTAGGCAACAATTAAATTAGATAATTTGGCTTCATAACATTAGTTATTGCCTTCATTAAAATATTTTTATGAACTTCGTTGTTATTCGTAATGTCTCAACATCCCCAAATTAATTCGATAACATCTTCATCGGTATTGTTAAATAATTTTAATAATTTTTTGATTGCCTTGCTTGCTCGCAACCCAAAGAAAACTATTTTTATACAAGAGTCCAAGGCTAACACTACCAGAAAGCAGTTAATTAAATAATCACACAAATTATCGTTTCACCAGCAACCGGCCAACTGTCGTTTGCAGCTTCGGGCAGGATAAAAAACAGTATAAATTATGTTTCACTGCTTATTGTTGTTGTAAAAAATTAATTTTAGTTTTTTAACCTCTGTAACTTAACAAATGCATTTGTTTTTTATTAATTCGAATTGCAATTCAATGACCTCCACCGTATGCTATTTATGAAAGTCGTAATCCCCAGTGCTTATAATTTTAGACACATAACAACGCTTTACTGTCTGACTGTCTACTTTTGCTATTTTGCATCACCTTTCTATGCGCACATACATACTTATTTACATACTGTTGCTTTCTTTAGGTGTAATGATTTTATGTTAATCGCCTCAACTGTTGTTTCTCTCTATTTTTTTATTTTTTATTTTTTATTTTTTTATTATTTAATTTAATCGCCGCCGCTTGGCTTAGTCATTGCGCATTGTATTATTGCTGGCATTCGTCTTTTATTTTATTTATGCGCTTTGTGTTGCTTCATGAGCATAATGTATCTACTATTTAGATCTCTCTGTAGTGTCTATGCGTCTTACAACAGTTAACAGCAGTCATCAGCAGCGTTTGTGTGCATTATAGCGCTGCGCATTCGCTGTGTTACCTTAATTATATGCTGTTGTTTTGATGTTTGTGTATCTAGCTACACGTAAGTAGTTGTTAAAATACCGTTAACTTTATCACTTAACAGTCGTTGATCAACGTTACAACACCGTTACACAAATGACTGCAGACGCTTATTATTTTTAAGTTTCATTCCATTTTGAGTTTTAAAATCGGATCGTAGGTCTATTTTTTTGGTTTTTTTTGCTTTTAATAGAGTTGCTGAGGTGACATATCGTCTGTGGAAATGAAGAAAACTGTAATGCTTTATAATTAGTTTAAATGAAGCGCTGAATGGTTTTAGACAATGTAATTCTTTATTTCTTGCTAGTGATAGATTTTAATCTAGATTGCCTACTTTTTTCTTATTTCCTTCGTTCATTAACTAGATTTATTCATGTACTATCGACATATTTTTGGTTGACTGATTTTATATAAACCAATAATGAGTTGTGTTGTCCATGGCAAGACCTTTTTTTGAGATCTCAAGAAAGATGAGGCTGAGTTTTCGGAATTTTTGAATTCAAATATCACAAAATACGGTTTATATATGTATCTTTGATATGCTGAAGTGTTAAAATGAACTATATGATTGTAAATATTAAAAATTTAAAATGCCCTTGTTTTCAACTTCTGAAACTCACCTAACCTCTTACAAGTTTGGCGAACATATAAAGACATTACCTATTTTAATTATTAAAGCTTTTAATATTTCCTCATCAATTCCACTTCGAAGATCCATTTTTCTGTCGATTTAATTAATTTAAAATAAATAAATCTATGAGTTTAGCGACTCTTAGAGTATTCTAGATTTTACGGCATATTGGGAGATATTTTGTGGGCGCCGAAATGTAGGCAACAAATTTTATGCTACCTTCGATTGTAGCAAAATTTTGTGAACACAAACCATTTTTCGGTAGAAACTATGCAGAATATAATTTAGAGAAATACTATTATTAGTTTCTGAAACTGAGTTAGAAATGTTAAAAGTATACATTTTGAGCTTTTCTTGCAAAATCACTGGCGAGCAGATAAAATTTGGTCCAATGAAGGGAAAAGGAAGTCTACAGAAAAGTGAGAATACTTCCGTTCGCTGATATCTGGAGGCATTAAGGGGTTAGGGGTAGTCAGAGACACGAAAAAATGAAATGTGTGGACCCAGTTTAAAAAAGATCCTTGCGGTGACAATCATAAGTCCTTGAAGATTAATCTAAAATGAACGGATAAAAAAATAGTTTTATAAATAGATAATCCTGGGCCTGATACGAAGCTATTTTTTTTCAAAAATTAAAAAAAGGCGGCCTCAGGAAATTTTTTTTTTAGATTTTCGGGAAAAAATCAACAGTTAATTTGTTTTAAAAAATCGAAATTAAAAAAAAAAAATAATCCTTCGAATCAGGCCTGAGATTATTATGTATTCTAAAAGCTGTATGAATTTCATTATAATCTAATGAGCGGTTATCGAGTTACAGTAGTCACCAATGCAAAAAAACATTGTTTTGAGATAAACGCATTTAAAGTTTGACAATAGTGTGTTGGAGTGCCTGAGCGCTCTTTCTTAATTGTCTAATAACTCGAAAAGTAATTATCGGATCAACTTCAAATTTTCAGAGAATATTTTTAAGATATTACTCTTAACGAAAATGCAATTGATTTTTTGAAAATTCTGACTACCCCTAACCCCCTAACTGGCAATAGACGAACAACTGAAACATCAGTAAAAATTTGTCCTTTAGTATCTTTGGTTTGTCTGATAATAGTATTGGAAAACTTAAAGATCCCTATGGAGCAACTTGACATCATTAAAAACGTTGCACAATTCTCTCCATAGTGACATTGTAATATATTAATTAACATTTGAGAGTATTCTGTTCTGATAATTACCTGCCAATAGGTTTGTGATGGTCTATGTATGACATATTGTTTTGGCATAACATAACCTCAAATCTTATTTTTATTAATTTTTCTAAAATTGTCGAATTTTTTTTTTAATTTTTATAAATTATTTCAATAATATTTCCAATAATTCATTTACTCATATCAGTTTCCTCCTGATTTGTTTTCATCTAGGCACGCTATATTTTCTTTAAAGTATATTAAATAATTGCTGCCTAGGGAAAAACTTGCTTTAATTAACCGCAATTTAACGGAACTTGAATTGTTGTAAATATTAAATTTCATTGCCTCATAGTCTATGAGATTCAATTAACGGCTCGAATAGAGCCAACAGCTCCCCAGCTAGCAAGCCATAATCTGCCATGAACGCACACACGACAGCAAATATTTACAACATTGAAAAATTATGATCTTCTATAAGCAAATTCATAAGCGCTCTGCATTCATGCGCTGCGTTCCACATTCTTGCTTCATTCTTTCTTTTTATTGTTTTTGTTTTACAAACTATGAAAATACTGAAAATACAGTTACAACGTTGACCAACGGGTTGTCGTTGAGCGCGCCTGTCATTAGTCGCCTGTCTAGCCCCCACGGCTGACATAAATTCTTGGATGCGTTTATTAGGATTGTGCACAGCGTCTATTCTACGAAAGAAAGGCAGGCGGCATATATGTTGAAGAAACGCCGAGTAAAAGAGAAACACAAATTATACGCTTAAAAGTCAGTAAGGTAAAGCTTGTAAGATATGTATGTTTGTAGGTAAGTAGTCTGATTTAAGTGGTTAAGAAAGTGAGAAAGAGAGAGGTCGAATAATGTCGAAAAAAACGCCACCCAGACATAATAATAATCATAATTTTTTCAAAGTGCTTTAGAGCTTTACTCAAACTCTTACAGACACCCATACAGACAGAACTAAATAGTTACAAATTTTCGTCTGTAGTTCACGTTTTGAAATCATTAAAGAGATTTTTTTCTTTTTTAACTTTTTGCTCAGCATGCTTATTAAGATACATCAACCTAGTTATTTTTTGATTTTCTATGCGTCTTCTAGCACGTCTTTTTCGTCGAATTGAAAATAATTGGAGCAAAGTGTTGTTGCTATTGTTGTGGGTTTGGCGATCGTTGGGCGCTTGTTAATTTAACTGGCTTATTTATGAGCGTGAAAATTTTGCTCCAGTAACCTTAAATGCTACATAATTGCGGTTTACGGAGACGTTCGCCGTCTTTTCTTTAAACTGTTTCTGGGTTCTTTAGAGTCGCTATTGTTGTTGGCTTTGTTTGAATGAAGTTATAAAAAATGTTTAGCTACATTTGATTTGTTGTTAAGTTGTTTCGTTTTATGCTAAATATCGCTCATTAACTAACTGTAATTCCGTTAGTTTATTATTCAAGTGGATAGCGGTAGTCTCTTCAAGCTATTATATAAAAGGGACTTTCACTGAAGACATTAACATTAATTATCAAGTTTGTTTTTATTTCACGTTGTATGTCACCTAGTGGTTCCACGTTCCACGGAAACTATTAAAGTTTTTTAGTATTTCTATTATTAGCTTAAAAGTAGTTTTATTAATGTGTCCAGCGTCATCTAGCGAAAATATTATTAATTATTATTATAGATTTATTATCTATTAAAATATATATTTTCTACTTCCTATCTTCTCTTCTCCTAAATCTTTCTTAAAAGGCCTCATTCGTTCTTCTGTTCTTCTTTGGGTCCTTTTAAAGCGATATCTAGTCAACAAAACGGTTCGATTTCATTGTCAATGTAATCGGTCATTGAGGCACATGTGGGAATTTTATCATATTTATGAATGCCAATGAGATTATCTTGTCTTTCTCTAGGGTTATAACAGACCCGAAAGCTGTTTTGTTCGAAAATGGTTAGTTAGTAGTTCAAGAAACACCTTCAGACCTTTATTTCGAATTCAAAAGCAACTAGACCATCTAAACTGTTGTCACATAGGATCTAACATGCAATTATACTGGACAGATTGGCAATCTATTGTTTTTGGATTTTTATTTCGAATGTTGGACGCGGCTAAGCCTCAGATGATCCATCCGTTGAGTCTAATTTACGATAACTCGTTCGAGCATTTCGACTGCTAACTTGCGAATGACACACATGAAATTATGCTCCAAGGCCTGAGTCGAATCGGGTTTGAGTCCGCATAGACTTTGGACTTTACATATCCCCACGGTGTGATATCACACTATCTTGGTGGCCAATCGACCGGCCCAAAACGTGTAATTATTTGCACATCGAAGTGTTCTCTCAACAAATCCATTGATTGATGCAATGTGTGGGAAATGTCACCGCCTTGTTCAAATCAAATGTCGCCGAGAATACGAGTTTCAATTTCAGGCATTAATAAATCTGTTATCATTGACAGTTATGTGCTGATCGGCATCGTTTTTGAAAAAAGAAGACGTGAATTTTCAGAATAAAGTTCAACAATTTGTGAACGTTGTTCAGGCGTAAGGTTTTCCATGATGAAATGCCAAACAATACCGAACAATAATAACATGACAGCTTGACACGACTCCCGCGTGATCTGTCAAAAAAAGGCTATTGAAAAAAGTACCTCTGCTTGGAACACCCGGTATATCAATCAGATAGATTCCAAATTATTATGACAGATCTCATAGCTAAAATACAGTCATTTTTGTCAGCCAGGCTAATCAAAAATACACATCCTTACACCCTTACATTCTCAAAAAAGTCGTTTTTTTGGAATTCATAAATATTTTTAAAAGGCGTTATATGAGAGCTTTTTGCTTATATCGGTACTTTATTTTTTTATAAGGAGTATAATCCCCTCCAATTCTACCAGCATTAATAATATGGAATTTTGAAATTAAAGCTTAATTTTTTAATTGTATTTTCCATAATACCTTTCTTTATTCCTTTTAGCTGCTGTTCTCATAATTACACACGTACATTGAAATTCCTTTCAGCCACAATCACACACACATACGCACATACACGCATACAGACGCATAAGAATGCCTTTAGACGATATACCTTGGTGTCATGCCGATTTGCTTATTAAGTGAAAGAACACGCACGCGCAGTATAAATGAGGCAACACCTTGATTGCAATGCCAGCACATCACAGCACACCACACCACCGCAGCCCACCCACTCATGCTTTAAACAATCCGTTTCAGCCACCAAGCCAACCATTTAGTGAGGCGTCATTTGACAATACGGCCGCATTTGCGCCTTCAATTGGGGCAGCAAACGTAATTCAAGTAAATCCATTTCTTCAAATCACACATGTGATTCGCGTTAATTCACACACTACCACGTTTGTATGTTTCTATGTGTGTATGTGTGTAAGTGTGTGTGCTCGTACGGAAGTTTTATTTTCGTTGTGCGACACAAATAATGCGCTGCGCTGTGGAAAATAGTGGAATTGATTTAAAAAACTGCAATTTGAAAATTTGTTACAACAATCAGCGTTTGACACGTTTTTCCGCATAAGCGAAAAATATACACACTCACATATGTACATTTGTAGGTAATGAGAAGTATTAAATGTGCAGCCAAGAAAAACGGTGACTCTGCATTATGTACATATTGTGACATTAGGGTGGCTTTATTAATAATAATATTTTTTTTTTGCTGAGTAATGAAGAAAGACTCGCTCAAGATGTTTAATCAAAATCCCTATAAATCCAATATTGAATAGTAATAAACTGTTGGCTTATAGTCGCCTGTACCATAAAAAATTAAAGACAATTTCGAAATTCTTTGTATGATTTTAATTGATATGAAATCGCATAATAGTTATGCCTAACCAATTCCTAAGCACTTGAACGAATTTAATATTACCGCAATTATCATCCATTTCATTATTAACAAATACTATTTTCGGTTCTTTCATTATGAGTTGGTCACTCTATGACTGTTCCCTGAGGAAAACACACTTAGACTATGTGGGACAGTCCTTTGTGAAGTCAGAATCACCGTCTTGACTAAGATTCGACAATCCTACTACAAATCTATACATATTTTCACTTCTTTATCCGCTAGTTCCCGTGGTTGTTCAAAAAAAAAGGGAGTTCCAAGAAATCTTTGTATTGATCTCGCGAGATATTCCAGAAGAATGTTATAGTATGATTCCATCTCATCTTCTTCAGCTATCAATCTCTAATATTTTTAACCTAACAGCATGGATCCTGATGGAACAATGACAGTCAGAATCTCTACGACTAAGGAGAGATGAGCTTTGCTAAGCATGAAGAGCTCCGTAAGTCAATTTAGGTCAGTAGGATCTGGCAACTGTGCAAGTTCTGGTGACTTACCAGTGCTTGCCCTGTTTAGTCGGAGTCAACCTGTACAGTCCGAAATCCTATGCTACTGTGGGTGAGACTGACAAACATATGTACCAAACTTTGCAAAGCTCATCAGCCTTACTGTCAATTATTAATTTCAATAAGAATTATGTCAGCAAGTAATTGAGTCTAAGACCTTCAATATAAGTTTTCTAAGAACAGTTTTTTTTTCTATTTATATATGTATCTACATATTTTAAACTTTTTGCTGTGTAAGTCTTGAATGTTTTTAGGAAAATCAATAAAAATAAGGACCCTAGTTTTATTAACTTTATTTATTATTTGTTATTAATTTTACAGGGCAATTAGCACAGTTTTAGCTCAACCCATATCAATAAAGTATATGCAGAATTATTTACTGGGGTCTCTATAGCCAAAAACGGTTCATACATTAAATTAAAATATAACAAAAATAATTCTTTGGAATGCCAGAAATCATTTTCATTTAATTTCTTCCAAATGTACTTCATTAGTATTAATAATTATATGTCTATTAACTCTAAAAAGTTGCCTACCTTTAGGAGTTACTTCAATTGACAACGTTGCCTACATTTTGGATTTGAAAAAACGGGAAAAAAGTTTAAAATTTTAGATATTCTATTTTGCACATGTAAGGCTCTTAATACTTTTGGAGCATTCTATTCATATATCAATTTTTTTTAATTTCAAATAGTTACCCACCCTAGTAGTTAGAAGTAATTATGTATGTATGCACTGCAGTTGTGGGTCCTTACCGTTTGCCACACTCATTTTCTGCACATTAAAAGTTTTTTACGTTTGCATGTTTTTCATTTTCATTTACATTTTATAAATATACATACATACAATATATAACGGTAAGTTGGGCGCTGGCAGCAAATGAATTTGTTACGAAAACAGACGTTAACACATTGGCGTCCTTATTCGCCACTCTTCTATTTTTTTCGCCAGTAGCAGTTAGTATTGTTGCTTTTATTGCCTGCCTTTGTAGTGCTGATTGCAACAGCACCAGCAACAACAGTGGCAACGCTATGTCATGTGCGCGCACAACAAACAGCAGCAAGCAACAAACGTGTTATCAACGTGTCGCCAGCCACAAATCGTCAGTCATTTTGGGCTGATGCCGTGTGCCGTGGAGGCTCCACATTCGCTGCTCTTGCGCGGCCTTTGCGTGTCTACGTGGCAAAAGCGTTATTACTGTCATTTAGAGTGGTGAATAAAATTTTAGAGCGGTGCACAGGGGTGAGGCGGGGAAGGAGTGCTACTAACTCCGCTTTTGCTGTTTCACTTCCATACACCATTTGGTGCCTGAAATAAAGGTTGTAATCACATGTGAGCAATGTAAATTAATTTTGTGGCATGCAGCAAGCGGCGGCGGCTACGGACATGCAAACCCACAGTTTTCGACAGATAAATAATACATTTCGTGTTAAATAATATAAAGCGCAATTCTTGTTTTTTCAACCATATGTAGAGTTAAGTTGTAGAGATTTGTATTCATACACGCGAATATAACAGAGCTTTGTGTGGATATGTAAATGCGCCTTCAAGTGGTAAAACATGCAAAAATGCTGAGATTTCCTCATAATGGAGACAGTTCTGTATGTTTTGTTGTTTAGAGTTCATAATAGAGTTTATTTTTCATAATATGTATTATTCGGACTCGACTCGGATGGATCATGTTCGGTTCTACGGTTGATCCCCAAGTTGGAAATCACATTTGGATTGCGAAAAACGGTCACTTGTAAAGACAGGAAGTTGGAACTAATGTATCGACGAAGCGAGTTCTAACGTTGACAAACCTGCTTTTTTAGTTCTCCATCTGAAGGGCTATGGGACTTTCAATGAAGACTGATTCTTTGGCTAGCCCATCTGAACGGCTATGTTTTTGGTATTGATCTCGTAAAGGCGAAACAGTCAATGAAGTTTTATTATACTTTCTTTTCTTCCATATAACCGCCAGGACTCTGATTGCCTAGAGACTAGTTCAATTCCCTACAACCAGAGGAAGCGAAGAGCTCACTGGTCCAGAAGTATCTTCCGACTGTACAAGTGATAGTAGTTCATCAGGTCTGGTCAAGTTCACGTGAAGGTGCATTCAGAGCTTCCTTTGGCTTTCTTTTATGCGATCTCGCTGTAACAGGAAGTAACTTGATACCATTGATCGTTGGGATGGGCCTCTCTTTACTAATCGCCTGTGCATGATCAGTGTTAGCTCGAGGCAAGAATCGCCGCCCAGCGATCAGACTGAACTTTTGTCTGAAGTTGATCGCGCTCAGAGCTATGGATCTACCTCTACCTTAATGGCAGTAATCTATCTCTGTTGGCAATTCGAATGGACCAAATGTTTATAAGTCCGAATTTATTAGAATTTCGGTTGTATTTCTTAGATAGAGAAGATCATCACTTTCAATTTCTATCGGATTTAATATTTTCAGCGTTCTAGACTCCGCATTCATTCAAACAAGGTGTCTTAAGCATAACTTCAGACATTTAGTTCGTTGAACTACATTTATGGAGTTCCAGATATCATAGAACCCTTTCTCCGATCAGAACATTCTAAGGCTCAGATCATTCAATATTTTTTTGAATATTAGAGAGTTTAAAATCAAAGATTTTTGGAAAATTGCTGTCATGCATATTAAAAACTGAATTTATCTAAAATCTCAACTATTATTTATTCTAATCTTCATTGCTTCAGATCCATGATTATATATGTAGCTAAGCCCTACCGACCACACCATCATAGTAATCCTCATAATTCAAATGTCGGGGGAAAATGCTAAATAAAGTACACCCAAGTACCCCAAGTCGTATATCCATCGCTTTTCTTCAGAAATCTTCAACATTAACGCCATTCGCCAGCGCAAAACAGTGGCTTTTGCAACAACAATAGGAACTCAGTGTGTGTGCGAACTTGGAGGTCAATTGCACCGGAACGCGCGAGTTCAACTCTTCATTACGCAGCAATTTACGCTGTATTGTTGTTATTATTGTACGAGTGAGTGTGCTTTATTTTTGCATTGCCAACTTCATTTCATTTCAATTCAACGAAAACAAATTGCAGTTCAAAGGTTATTAACGCTACTGCTAATCAACCGTTAGTTGCTACTGTAAATGTTGTGTATGAGTGTGTGTGTGTGTCTTATTTGCATTACGCTCACACGCTCCCCTCCTGTTAACCTCCCGTCCAGCTAACGGTCGCCGTTTTGCTTTATAATCTTCACTTTGGTTTATTACTTCTTTCATGCGCTCATGTTGGTGTTATTGTTATTGTTATTTGCATGGTTATTGCTAGTTTTGTATTTGAATTGGCTTAAGTATTTCCTATTTGTAGCTGCAAGAACTCATCTTCAGCTCTTCAACTCTAGTTCTCGAGTAAGTACTTTCTGCTTGCAAGTAATTTTTTATTTTATTTTTTTCTGCTTTTCTTTTATCACTTTTCGTTGCATCATCACTCCCCCTCCGCTGTGCGCCATTAAATCGTTCATTTGGCGTTGTTCGCAATTAATTTTTATTACTCCAAATGAAAGCAAATTGTGAGAGCAATGCAGTGTTAAACTAAGAACTCAAACAACAACAACGAAGGGCTTTTACATTTGGCGTCTCTGGCTCTGTGACTGAATACTTTTATTTTTATTGTCATTATATTGATTATTGTTGTTGTTGTTTTTTCTGTTTTGTTGTGCTGTCTGTCTGTCTTGTAATTGCAACAATTAACTGTTGAACGTACAATAGATAGCGTAAACAGATCGTTAGTTCGGGTAAAGAAACGGACAGACCACAATTAGTGGTCAACCAACTGACTGACCGTACATTCGCCGAATGGCATGGCGTCAGCGCAGCAACACCGCCCACGCTGCGTTCACAAATGTTTCTATGGAGTGTTATGCATTCGTTTGCATTGGAGTTTTCTGTAGTTCGCTTTCTGCGCAATTCTTTATCTTTACAATATTAGTTAGGCTTTCTCTTTAATTTTCGATATAATGGATATGTATGATCAATTCAGATTTCTTAGAATTATTTTTTCAAATTCTTATGCTTTCTGGAAATCGTTATATTAGATATAAAAAACATTTCAACTTTTTCCAATAGGCGGCAACTCTATTTTAAAATATATTTAAAAAATATTTTAATTTTTTCCAACAATTTTCAATGAGAAATTTTTAATTTTTCAAAATTTTTACTCAGTGTTAATTTTATCGATAGGTGGCAATACCATTTCAAACATTTTTATTTCCTTGAAGACTTGGTTATATTTCAAAATCGTCTCTTGTACACATTAACTTAGAAATATTTTCTGTTTTAATTTTCTCACTATTCTATTCCAAAAATACATCTTTATATACCTCAAGTCTCCCTTATATTCCAAAATCATCTCTTGATCACATGTACTTATTTCGAAATATTTCCAGTTTTAATTTTCTAACAAGATAGCATCTCTATCACAAAAACGTATGTATATTTGAATTTAAGGGATCTTAAATGATTCTTAGCTATTTTTTTTAAATTATTTGTTATATTAAAAAATGTGTCAATATTTTGTGTCACAACAACAACAACACCAAGACCTCGCAGTTAATTGGTTTTGTTCGGGTTTGGGTGTCAGTGAAACCTCATTTTACAATAAATGCCTATAAAGTCTCTTATGTCTTGTATCAGTTTCATAAGTCCTGTCGCGTGGAGAGCAGAGGTAGACGCGGCGTATGAGTAACATTTTTCGCCTTCCAAATTCTCAAAAACTTTGCGATCGATGTGTAAAAATCTACAAAAGTCTCAAAGCAATGCTTGTAAACACTGCTTACAACTAGTTTAAACAACCACTTCAAGCAATTAAAATTAAAATTGTATTTAAATTATTTCTTATTTACCATCAAGGACATCATGCCATTCGTAATGACGGGCTTTGTAAATAACCGTAATCACTCGCGCTTTTGCCTTGCTTAATAACTACAAGCTTTCTTTTAATTGCATTAATTGGTTTTGCGCGACGACAAAGGCACTTCTACAGAGATAAAAACAACAACAAAAGCAAGCACAGCAAAAATTAAAATCAAGCAATCTATCCATTAACTGCGAGTGGCTTTACTCTTGTCAAAACAATTTTATTTATGTACTTCTGTAGCTACTTCTATGTAAATGTAAATGTAAGTCACGCCGCTGACAAACATAATAGACACCACTGTGGTGACTTATGAATTTATGTGCCATTTACATGCGTGTGTTTGTATGTTTGTATGTGCAAAGTACGCGCTTTTTGTGAGCGAGCGACCAACAGCTCCAAAAGTAAGAACGACAAAGTGAATGGATGCATAAATATAATTTATGTTAAGCTTCTTTAATTCCTGTCTGCTCCACAATGAGTAGCGGTGCGCGCAACAGACGCGCCATTACTATTTACATGCTACTACTTTTTTCAGAGTGTCAAGCATTATGTTGTTGTAGTAGTTAACTGAGTGCGTTACATTACTGCTGTTTCCTCTTTCTTTTTTAAATTGCTTATTTCTTCTCTTTTATTGTTCGCTTTTTCTTACTTCATGGTGAGTTGTAGGTGGAAAAAAATGCGTAATGAAACTCTTACGAGTCAAAGCAGATTGCTTTAATGAATCAGCTTCTAAAATGAGGATTTACGAGTGTGTATATGCGTGTGTTTGTTGGGGAAAAAATATGGATAGTGAGAGCGAGAATCTACTTAAAGCATTTTTTTGAACTTTTTTTGCAACCCTGTGACACTGCGAAAGCCTGCTGTAGTTTGTTGTTGGATTTTAAGGATTAACTGTAATTTTCATTTGTTATTAAAAGCATCTATTTTAATGAGCGCAAATTGGATTTGTTGCAAACATTTTTAAATGCATTAGGCATACAGCTGAATTTCTTGGTGGCCATTTTGAATTTTAATGGATTTTCCATTACCTTTGGGAGGATAATGGGATGGAAGTGTATAGCAGGATATAGTATTTACATAATTTTTGTGTTAATACATTTTTATGAAAATAATTAGTTTACACTAGAGTAAATGTTTTTTTTATTAATTATCTTATATTTATTTCAATATTTTTATGTGTTTTTTTACCGTTTATATGATAATAATTTTTTTATCACATCACTTAATTTTTGTATCATATATTTTATTTATATTTTTATGATTTTTTTTTATAAAGTTTTTTTTTTTATAAAGTTTTTATTTTTTTTATGAAAGTAAAATTTTTTTATTGTTTTTTTTTTACAGTTTATCTGAAAATAATTTATTTATTAATTCAGTTAAACTTTTTAAATTAAATTTTTTATAGTTTTTTTTTATATATTTATTTATAATATTTAGTTTTTTCATGTTAGTAGAGTTTTTATATTATTATCAATTTTTTATGAATTTAATTATCATATGAAATTTTTTCTTTATTACGTCTTATTATTTTTACCTATTTTTTTAAATTTTTTTTTTTAATTTTTGTTTTATAAATATTTTTTTCATAAAAGTATTTTAACATAATTTTTTTTAATGTTAGCTTTTCGTTTTTATTTATTTATTATTTCTGTTTATTATTGTTGTATTCTTAAAATCTTCCCCAGCTTTCTAAAACACACTAATAAATTGTGAAAAATAAATTCTCCCCCCAAGCATATAATCTTATCACTCTGACATCGCGGTTTTCGTATTTACATACACACACACACACACACACCTACTCATAACGGTTTCTGGGCGCCATGTTTTCCATTTTAATAAGTAAATATGCTTGCTGCATTTAATGATTTTTGCTTTGAAAGTCGTCTCCGCTGCCTATACAATGTAAACTCTCCACTTTTGAAGAGCCCTTTGGGTATACGAAGCCTCGTTTCGCTACACTCAACTCCCCCAGTACACTGTCGCCAGTATACATATCTACATATGTGTATACACCGATTTATGTTATAAGACTAGTCTTGTTTGTGGCAACATAAGAAATTATGCATACAAGTAATTTTGCTTTTAATTTGTACCAATGCGCCAGGCATGCCTACACACAACATCCACTTGATGGCGGCGGTGCACAGGTGTGTTCGTATATATGAGGCACGAGGCAGGTGAGTGTGTGTTGTGTGTCTATGTGCCACCTCAAGTGGTCTAACCCCTTCGCCAATATGGGTTTTGTGTCGCAATGTTAGATTTACTCGTTACACACACAGTTTTCTTCGTCTACATTTTGATTATATATTTATTTAGCGAAAAAATATAGTACATAAATTCTTGCTTTGGTTGGTTCCATGATTTCCATTTTTTTTATATAAACGCACAGTGATTATTTTCAGGCAAAAACGTAGCAGTTTTCCGAATCGTTTGCTATTAAGCTCAGAACTCCACTTTAAGAGGTCACATAAAGGTCATAGGACCTTATAGCATAGCTCTCATAAATTCTTAGCGCCAAAACGCCTTAAAGACCCTGTGGTTTTGACTGCTGCTAAAAGAATCTGTCTTAGCCGGTTGATCTTCCTTTATGAAGTTCAATTTAGTAATATTCCTAGATCAGAAATTTAACACTGCATCACATTAACTACATCGTTAAAAAAGTCCATAACACATTGCTGTACTGTTATACTGTACTGTTATAAACATACATTTCAGCGCATAAACCGTTAAGATTCTCTCAAACATTTGCCGACGCCGCTGGCAACAGCACAGCACTCTTGTGCAACATGCATTTGGTGACCCTTGTCACCAGCCGGTGCACTTATGTACTTATCTAGAATTGCAACAAATTCGCAAACAACAACAACAGAAATAACAAGAAGAACATGCCACAATTTATGCAATGAACACAAATGCAAAAGTCGTTTTCCAATTGTTGTTTCTTACAAATATATTCATCTTAAATATATATTATGTAGAAACCCTATTGGAAATTTTCCATGTGTCAAAAAAGTTCGCTTTTGAGATCTTGTTGAAAAGTAAGAGGAGATTTTCACATCTTACCCACATAAAAAAACCCAGGAAGTACCAAGTGAAACCTTCGGCATGTCTTCTACGTAGTTCAGAGCTAGTACGAAGTGGTCGAACAAACCGTTAAACAACGTAGAGTGTCGAAGTATAATAAATTAGGTTATGTGGTTCGGTTTAGAGAATTAGTCGAGAGTTTACGAAATGGTTCGTCACTTATAATGCCATTCTAACCTATTACTTTCGAAATATGAAGTTTTTTCTTGAACCAAAATCGGTTTACACTAGTTTGAGATTCCGGAAATTAGTTATCATCTTCTCAGCTCAGAGACCACGTTTTTACATAAAATACGAGATTAACGTCAACTAGTTTAAATTTAAAGAAATTACGGAAAATGGTCCTAGTCCAGACTAAATTTGGACCATTTTCCGATGGTTACCATAAACATTTGCCGGTTGGCGGTTTTGTCTTTTGTTCTTGTTTCAGAATTTTCTCTACAGACCTTCTACAAGCTTATGCAACTAAGCTCGCCATATTTATGCGCTTAAGTGAAGAGTGCAAATGTTCTACTTGCAAGTGGAGGAGAGCGTCTATGACATGCTTTCCCCAAGGCTGACTGGCTGATGACGCTTGGCTGACTTGGCTTCTAAGTGGAGGACACTCCCACAAACATGTTGAGCTATATATAATTTAATTATGGGTCTTGCATAGGGCAATGCTTACAATTTTATTTTTCTGCTTTTAAATAAACCAATGAATAGGTTAAAAAAATGCCATAACATTGCATACATTTAGGATAAAGGCTAAAATGGTCACCGAAAATTATAATCGTTTTTTTTTTTTAATAAATGAAATTCTTAGCATACTTTTACATGACATTACATAACATTGCCTACCTTTAGGATGCGTGAATATTAAAAGTTCAAATGGACAACAGACATTTTTGTAAAGCAAGTTTTAATTAATTTTTTTTTTTTGTAAATATTACAAAGGAATGCTTAAAATTTTAAATAACATTGCATACTTTCAGGCTATGTCTATAAAAAAGACACCAAAAATTGTTGCAAGAAAGTTATAATTGAAATGTGTTTCTTCAACATCAAACAATTTAGCTTGATTGCTTCATTTTAAGCCACCTTCGAACACTTTAAAACAGTTTAAACTGCCTACCATTTAAACCGTAACGGTAATGAGCTTATCTGTTGGCTCATAAAAAAAAGCCACACTTTAACCCACAAAAATGATATCGAAGTGAAGTGAGCCCCACGTACGTGTGTGTACGTGCGCCAGAGCCCCAATTACGTAAGCAATGAAGTGGGTAAATATTATATTTGCATAGCACACAGACAAGTTTTAGTCTATATCACACACATATTAATACTCGCACATATTTATGTTCACATGCACCTTTATTTAAATTGCACACCGAGGACATTTTGTGTGCCACACTGCCAACACGGAAAGCAAGAAAAACAAGAACTTTCGTGATGAGGGCGAGCGAAATACTTTATTTGAGCGTTCTAACGGTTTATTTAGCCTCAATGTCTATTGTCTATTCACTTTACCGCTTGATTCAGATTATACGCTTATTGTGTGTGCTGAACACAAGTACAAACATATATTCGAATACACTCGAAACTTGGCGCACAGTGTTAGAATATTGTTCAAACGCCCGAAAGTATGCTTTCACACAATTGTGCTTTGTAACATTTTACTTATTAACAAATGACTGTGTTTACTTGGTTTACGTGAGTTTCCTTGATATTATGTGCCAGTGAAATTAGTCTAATTGCTTTGCACCTTCATACATACACATATGCTCATATACATATATACAGTGCTATCAACACTACAAGACTCATATATAATATGTATATAGAGTGAAAAATATATAACGCCAACAACCCTTTCACCACCTGTACTCACACACACACACGAATATCCTTCTCTAATATGTATATTTATTGCCACTTGGAGGCCTAAATACATACAAGTAATTCCAATTCATTTTGCATATACGATACATACATACATACATACATTTAGGCGCACCACATGTTATTGTCCACCCTTACACGTGCCGTTAGCCTCTATTTGTGCTTGTTTGCTGTGTATATGTACATATTTTGCCATTGGGAATCCCAAAGTCGAGTGTTTTGTGAGCCGCTGAGCGCTTGTTCGAAGCACACATACATACATACATATATACATTTGTAGCATACATTTAGGCGCTGAAGCGTGTTTATACTTTAGCTGTGCTGTATACGCTTTTTAAAGTGGCGGCACGCACATATGTGGGTTTTCAGAATTAGCTACATTTAATGTAATGGCAGTCTCATCAGTAAATCACATCACGTGCTTTCACAAAAGTGTGTGTATACAAATATATATACATTTATCATATATATACATACATTATATAGTACACATGTGTTTGGGAGCATTTTGAGGTGGATTATGTAGTTTTGAGCGCTTGCAATTGCTTGCAACGATTTTTGTTGAGCACCACCAAGTGCTTATAACTCAAAAGTAAGCATTCGAAAGTTTCCATTCAACTCACATAAAGCTAATAATACTTTGAAGTTTAAGAAATTATATGAATTTGTAATGTAAATGAAGGTTGCAGGAATTAATTCTAGGGTATTAGCTTGGTTATTTATTTAAAATTTACTTGTTTAATAATTTTTAATTCTGGATGTATCAATTTTGTTGTAATCCAAGCTGAAATGAAGTCGCCTTTTAAGTGTAAAAACTTGGAGTTTAGTGGTACGGACAAAGGAAAGTACCAAAGAAAGACGAATAATAATTATTTGAAGAGATTTTGTGGGTCTTCGGGATATATAGTTATATGTTTATTAATTGGTTTGGATCACTACTTTATGTTATAGTTGTCCATTTAACGCTAAGATCTTGAACTTACGAAACATAAGCATGTATTAGGTCTACAACTTTTTTTCCGCCGTTTGCCTCAGCCGCACTTTTCTTGGAAGAAAAGCAAAATTTCCCGCAAATGTCGAGAATTCGGCTCAAAAAGTGCCATTTTTAGTTGAGAATAAGTTTGGGATGCAAACAGATCTCTACAAATATTTTGTTGGGTTAATGTTGACACAAATGTCCAAGATCGATATAAAACGATTTAATCGACCAGTGCTTGACCCTAGAGACATCTATTGGAAAACGGCGGATGCAAAGTTGTAGAATATCATTCGTATAATTGTGTTTATATATTATTATTGTATAATATCTCTTATTTCTTAACTAAAATTATATAAAATACAGAAAATTTACTAAAAATATTTTTTTTCTCTTCCAGGTAAGCAAATGACACCGTTTACTTCTATGTTATGACCGCCGTAAGTTAATACCAAGTTTATATATTTTTCTAAACTGAAGTATTATAACTCTTCTTGTGTTGGCTGAAAACGTGCCAATCACCTAGTTTGTTCGCCAAAAGCGTATTTATATAATATGTAATAAGTATAATCGTGTAAAGTACAAATTTCCTAACTAAATTTCTGAAAACCTCCGCATAATTAGAGATTACTATAATAATCATCCTCACTATACCTTGATAAACCTCTATAAAACGTCTCTGAGGACGTAATCCCAAATTACAAGCAATGAAGAATATTTACCTTTAGTTTCACATCTCTCTCTCTCTCTCTCTCGAACACTTTGCGGTGCCACTGGAGACCAGGTCCAAAGAATGTTTTTGATGTGAATGCAATTTGAAGTTCAATTAAAAATATATTGTGTGTTTAACACTCTTCTTTGGTGTCAATTATCTCGATCAAGGTCGTTCTACAGTCATTAAAAATTAAGAATTCAAAAAACCACTTATGAGTGATGGTTTCGTCTCTTTCAAAGACCAGAAAAAAGTGAGTCAGCATTTTTTCAGGAGAATATAACATTTCATAGATCCTCGAATACCCAAATATTAAATGAAATTTCCGTCTCTCAAAATACCTTATCTCAAATGGCTGGGGTTTTATATACATGTCTTTGAAAGGTTATGTCCACCCACTAAACGTATAGATAATAATGGTCTCAGAACCTTGCACTTAATTCATTATAGAAAGAAAGCGAAAATAACATCGCGACTCTAATTGCAATAGTTGTCTTTTATTTTCATATAATATATATAAGTATATAAACTTCGAACTCTGCAGAATATTAAGAGTAACTTTTACAATTGTATAGAACTCGTTGCTTCCTACATAGAATAACCAAAACCCTTACAAAAATATTTCTCTATGAAGTATGAAGATCCTGGTCTGGCTTTGGTTTCACGTTTAATTAAATAAATACTACCAGACTTATGAATGCATATTTAATACTTTTTAAATTTGTAGGTTATGACTACGTAAATTAGTCACTTCTGTGGCGCTTTAAGCGTGTCAATCACCAACTTTGCTTTTAAAATTGCTGAAGTCATTAAACAAATATTTAAATGACTGCATATTCTTAATTATATAACAGTTATGAAAAAGTCATTTTGTGTGAGAATTCCTTTTGTTGCGTTAAACACGTTTTATTTCTTTGCAAGCATTTTTCATTATTGCATAATAATAAAATGGCAATTATTGAACGCTTTAATTGAGTCATTGTTTCGGCATGAAGAGCACGTTGTTGATTTATTTATAGCACAAAGCAGACAATAATTAATGAAACAACAAAAATGCCAAAGAGTTAAAACACGAAAACAATGAGTGTACGTGAATTATGCCCGCATAACATGTGTGTTTTCCTTCATACAATTTATTTTATTGTTTTTTTTAAAGATTAATGTACTTTACCTTTTATTTACTATAATTGCCTTTTTGAGGGAGTAGAATGATCGGGGTTGAAAATTATTAAAGTGTTGAGATTTATTTATGGCTTCTTTCAAATTTTTATTGTGGGAACATTTTTTATAAGATTTCCTTTTTGGTCTTTAATATAGTTTAAACTGTTTGGTACATTTCTTTAAGCAATATTCATTATTTTCCCTTGAAATCTTGAATGTTGGTGAATCGAACAAACAATACTGGTATAAATGAAAAAGACCGGTATAATTTAATATTTTTTTGTCAAGAAAATAGAACTCGAAGATCCCATGTTGGATAGTGTCGCACCAAATATTCCTATGTTCATAGAAACAAAGGATTTGCAAGCTTTAGTGCTGTGAGTTCTGACTACTATAAAACTGTTAATCTAGAAGGTGGTGTCGTGTATCTCCTAGAATGAATAATTGAAATCACATAATGTCTACCAAATTGCCTGGTCTTTCCATTACCCAACTTACTACCCAACCTGTGCCTCAGGAAGCATGCGGCTTCAATGATATGATCCAATGATTCAAGTTCTGGTGGCAGGTTCGTTCTGTTCGAGGTTTAAAAAAATTATTTGGTGAAGTAAATTTATGGTTTCAGTAATGACAAGGACATGTTTGGTAGAAGTTGATAGAAAGCAGGCAGTAAGGAGCTACGTAGTTGTGATGCCGGTCACGAGTGGTGAGAAGTTGTAAGTTTTTTTCGGAAGTAGAAAAGGTCTTCCCAGTGGGTGCTTGTACATATCATTTATAAAACATTCAGATCCGGATGATATGACGGATGTTATATGTTAAGCATTTGTGGATGTGTTCTTGTCGAAGAACTGGGTTGAATTTATGGAATACATTTGATACTCTGGCGAAAAAGTATGTTTAGGTAGGAAGGTTATGTTTTGCGCTATAGTTTCCCGAGTTGATCTGTAAGAGATCCGGCAAAAAGAAAAGCGCTTCGCAGGAGATGTCAATGATTGTATCTTTGCATTCTGAAGTATCATCCTCAACTGAGGCCAAACTCCAGCAGGAAATAGGTATTTTTTTCTGTCATTAATTTTTGAACCATTTTATAATCGACACAATTACTGCGAATTCCAACTAAATCCAGCTACGAGCAACACCTTACATAAACAAAATAACTTTGAAGACACCCGTGTGTCTTGGCATGTGGACTGTTTACAGAAATGTAAATACTTGCTACTTGCGCAATAAAGTAAGTGATTTGTTGTTATTGTTGTTGAGCAGCATGTGCAGCGAATCGAGCGCATATTAGCGCAGCTGTTGACTAGCAGCTAACGCCTTTGTTATGTGGTTTGCTATTATATATATATGTAGCTGCTGGTTACATACTTATACGATACGATATGTATATATGTAAGTATACCACTTTTAATGCATGCACATGAAATGCGTGCGATTTGCGCTGTTATTATGTAGCCAAGTGGAGTTGTGCATCGTCTCACTGCCGCATGTGGTTGGATGATAGACAGTGGCTATGTAACACAGGCGACTTCAGCGGTACACTTGATGTGCTTCTTGGGCTTGGGAGTCTATAAAGTACACATATAAGTATATTTACATATATATATATTGGAACGCTGTGTGGTGTTTGCTTTTATTTCACTTAATTTTCTTCACTTATTATTGTTGTTTCTGTTTTTTTTTGTTCACCATCTCCATTTATGCACTTCTTCGCTTGCTTTGCTTTCTTGCGCCATCACACCGTTGTAATGCACAGGTATTTGCTTTTCAGCATTTCCCTCAGTACCCAGTACACAGCGTCTGTGTGGCGCGCAAAGTAATCGCATTTGCATAAAACTTCCGCATTATAATTCGTAGTTGCCACTTGCCACCACAACGAACGTCTTGTGTATTCCCTTACACAAAAAAAAAAAATAAAAAAAAAAAATAAAATATATTTGAAAATCATAAAAAATAATAAAAAAGTAGAAAAAAATATTTGAAAATATAAAAATAAATAAAAATAAAAAAATCGGAAAAAAGCATAATAATAATAATAATAAACGAAGCGCACAACCAAACATTTCGCAGCTGAACTGCGCTGCCTTTTGATATTTTCATTTTCACAAAATTTGCTTGCACAAATTGAGTCGGTTTTTGATGATTGTCGAAAGTGCTGTGCAGCAGCGTTGAGCGGCAGTGGGTGCATGTTAAAGTGGTAGAAGAAAACGTCAGTTGATGACGTAAACCGTATTAGTATGCGCATTTTCATTTAAACGCCTTAAGGTATGCTACTCCTGTTCTACTTGTTTAGCAAAAGTGGAAGATAATATGTAGAGAAAACAACAACAATCGACCAACCAACTGACGAAAAGCATCAGCATTAGCGAGTATTTATGGCAAAGTAGCTTTACGAAATGAGGGCATTGTAATTCAATATTTGCTTTAAAGACTTTCACTTGGTTTATGGTGCTTTGCTGGAAATTAGAAATTGCATATAACAGTTCTATATACATATATTTGTATATTATGTAGAAAATAAAACTCAGTTATTATACACCATTTGCCAAAATACTTTATACGCTGTATGCTATAAATTTGCTGAATTCGCATATTTTTCATATGAAGTGTGTTCAAAAAATAACGGGAATATTAAAATTTCCAAAATTTAGCTTGAGAAGTGTTTCGACGATAGTAAGAAGCGTATACTAAAGAACTATTTTGAAGGCAAATAACATTAATATAGACAAATGAATAAATATAAAAACAAATTCCCGTTACTTTTTGAACACACCTTATACATGGGAATACTGCAACTGCTGTCGAAAACTGGCTCAAACTCAAACTCTATATACATACATATTTATATTTCTCTATATGCCACAATGTTGTATGTTGAAATATGAATCGGGCACACAGGCGCTCAGCGGTCCGGCAGCGATTAGGCCGACATGTTGAATTTCTTTCCTCTTAATTTTTTTTAGCCAAAGAAACAAGAGTGCTGAGCAAATAAAAACAAATACTACAAAATGGAAAGGACATGAAAAATGGCGCTTTGATGTCAGATGTCGCTTTAGCTCGCCAAAGGTCCAGCGCAAAGGGATACTTACGTTTACATAAATACATTTATAGTCTATATGTCGACATAGCATGAGTTGTCACGTGTCTGCCCCACATGGGTTCACAATTGTCATGAGCCCCTTCTATTTTGCTGTTGGAATTTCACTTTTTGTTTTACGGTTACACATGGCATTTTTCACTGTGTCCAGTGGCTTTTTCGTTTGATACTTGCCAATATTTCTCCGCTCTGGACAGCTGTCAAATGAATGTCAACTTTTGGGGCATAAAACGTTTTAATTTGTTGCAAGCGGTTTATTTGAAGTGAAGTAATTTTGGTTATGAGAAAAATGATAACAAAAAAAGATAACATTTTTGAGTTACTCTACTTTGAGATAAATATATACAATAAATGTCATAAATACTGGACAATTAGAAAAAGTGCTATTAAAGTCAATGTATATTAGAATGATTTTCTCAATTTATCATAATGAAACAATTAACTAATGATACAATTATTATTTAATTGACAATCAATTTAATTAAAACCACATGAAATTTATTTTTATCATAATGAAGCAATTAACTTATTACTCAATTATTAGTTAATTGACATTCAATTAATTTAAAGGACCCATGAAAATTAGTAAAATATGATATAATGACGTTTTCAATTTCTTTAATGAAACAATTAACTAATTGATTAATTATTATTTAATTGGAATTCAATTTAGTTAAATGTCCTATGGAACTCCGTGAAACATGTTCAAAGAAATCATAATTACATCTTTTAGACATATTTCAAATATAAATTATTTATGCTAAATTGAGTACTTTGCTAATCAAAGACAAATAATTGATTTACAACTAAATTATCTGAACTAAAATTTCCTGAAGAAAATTTAAATAGTTGCTTTATAGCTCTTCTGCTTACTAATCTCGTAATTTTTAGGAAATTTTTTTTGTTGTATAAGTTTTGAATTCTATTATTATTTATTACTTCGCATATAATTTATCGCTATTTTCCAATTTCAATATTCCATAACTACTCGTTTATAAATATTTATGTAATATTTTAGGTTATGTACGAACTTTTATTTACCGTTAACGTAATGAGGTGTGTATTTGCACGAGTTTAGTTTTTCCTTATGATCTTTCAACACGTTCACCTGTAAGTTCCGTCTTATTACACAATTTCACACATTTACTTTTGAAAATAATTGCTCGTATTTCATATTATCTCACAACGGTGTACGCTTCCGTTTGGCCATATTGCCTTTGGCGAATTTTCACGCTTTCAAGTTTATAAGAGTACGGCACACGTACGTTGCATATATTTGTATGTTTATACATATATATTATATAAGGCTTCATATATCGTTACGTACAGTTTCTATAACGGTGCCTTGACCATGAAAGTATTGAAAATTTTATTTATATTGTAAAAGCTCTTAAAAAAGGGTTGTCATATTAATTTTTTTTTACCATTACATTTCGCTGTGGTGAAGTGGAAAAATTGTTTTAAAAATATTATAGTCACCACTTTTGTTAATGATCGGGCAGATAATGGAATATTTCGCCAGTCAAATTTTTAAACCTTTCTAGATGGTCTATATTTTGTAAAAATGTCTCGAAATTTCTTAAAATTATTTCTCCTCCTCTCTCTATTTCTCTCTCTCTCTCTCTCTCACATCTCATGTTCAGTCCATAAATGACCTGTCTGGAATACAAAAAAAACATTTAATATTTCACTTTTCTTGATAAATACCTGCCTATCAAACTATTCGAAGTTGTTTATACTACGAAACTGCAGTAAATACCAACAGACGCACTTGCGACAACCACCACCTCACAGTTACTGGTTTCATTTACTATAGCTATTAACCAATTTTTTACACCCTCAAAATGTTTAACTCCAACATTCAAGGCACTTTGCCTTCAACTTTACGCCAAAAGTGTACACATAACTTGTGGAAAGCGTGAGTAGAAGAACTTTTTTCGACCACCACTCAATTCCCGTTAGTAGTTATTCAACACCTTTGTTGCGAAGTTTCTCACTTTACCTACCTACACACCCCCGAAACGCTATGGTACGAACTTTGTTCAAGTCCATTATGAGGAACTTATTGCTGCTGCCGTCGCTGTTCAGTTCAGTTTTGTGTTGCAAACGCATTTCATATTATTTATATTTTCTTTATTTGCTCGTCAGTCTTAAAAAATGCCATAGTCACAGCGTGTACAACTCAAGCATTCCAAAGTGCAGTACCGTTATTTGGCTCACTTTGGCTTCTACGAAAATCCAGCCATGCTTGTATTTTGTGTATCAAACTTCTTATATAATTTTCCTTTTTATGTGTTAAATGCTGCTTTTCCTTATTTACTTCACTGCTGCTGTGCTCCGTTGTGGTGGCATCTGTTATCAAATTTATACGTTATTATGTTTTGCTCCCACTTTCGTTATTGAAAATGTAGAAAATTTTATGAAAGTTGCATTCTTCATTGTTGGTTGCGTACTCGTTGCTTTGTTGTTGTTTGCTTGTCGGAGTTGGCTGACTTTGTTTCTTGCAACTGGCTTATAATGGTCGCCAATTTAATGCCATTTCCAAACTTTGTAACGAAAATTGACAAAGCAAGTATACTGGGGGGAGCATTATCTAGTGATAAAAATAACAACGCAATTTGCAGCACTTTTTTTGAAAAAAAATATTTAGCGGGAAATATAAAAAAAAATTTCGAAGATATTCACTAGGATAGCGTTGATTCTGGAAATGACATCTAGAACTTAATTTTCCCTTCATAGAAGTTAAAGTTACTCTACGTTTGAGAAATGAAGGTATATGTAGGTTGACTCTATACAAATCTAGAAAATCTCGATAATATTTCTTGCACCTAGTCCTAAGTGCTTCAAAGAGAGGTTCTTTAAAAACAACTTAGAACACCTCACATGTTTCGAATCGCAGAATGAATATAGAAATATCATTGATAAGATCCTATGGACTTCACAAAATTTCTAAGCTCACAGTTGTTCTGGACAATGCTGGACAATGAAGAAGAAAGTATCTCGATGTCTTAAACTTCTCTTCCTCCATGAAATTTTGGTAATTTACATCCGTCTGGATATTTAGCCACACGGCATGTAATCTCATCGTGCAGTGTTCAGGAATCAATAATATCATTACGGTGAGCTGAACCTTACAAAGCAGAAATAGCTCAGTGGATGTCCTGCGATCCACCATAGGCAAAAATGATCTTAGAATCGCACAGGTGCAACGCCTATTGAGTTCAGTTGAGGTTGCAGCTTATCTACTTTGCAGTTACGCGCAAGCTTATCTACTTTGCAGTTTCCAGCGATACCGCTATGGCCTGAGTCCCAAACAAGTCTTATATTAAAGTAGCTGGAAGCCACTGAAAGATATGCTAAGCACTCCTTGACTAGCTTTGAGCGAACAGTCAGCGATCACATGGCCAGAATTTCCGCTCTACTATCCGAGTGAATGCTCACCTCTCTGACAGAGGTAGCACATTTGGGTAATCTGTCAGATGTTGCCTTTATGGCTAATCTAATCTAATCTAATCTAAGTGAAGTAAATTTTCGATGAAACTGTGCAAAACACAATAAATAATGCCCAGGACCTTGGTTGAACTCACAGCCATTGCAAATATTCATGAAAATCTGAAGCACCATAAGTGTTGGGTATTCTTAAATTTCGAAAATGTGTTTTTGGGTAATATCAATCGTTGTACAGTGTAAAGTATTTAAGAAGGTCTACCATGGTCGAATCAAGATTGTCGGATTATAGATAGCTAAGGGCTTTTCGCCTAATAAGTTTTCTTATTTAGGTATGGTAAAAGTATAAAGGACTTTCTTTTAATTACAGTAAAGTAAACTCTCTTAATAATCGCGTAATATATCCGTTCAGGGTTTCTTTCGAAGAGATTATCTAGTTCAAAATTTAAGCGCATCATAACGTTCAGTGCCAACTGAAAATATATTGTTCGAAGAACCATCGGTAGTATAGTAGGATGTCTCGTACACTATCAAACGAGCTTTTCAACACAGTATACCATATTAGTTTCCAAGTGAGCAATATTTAAATTAAAATGGACAATATTTATTGCGCAACCACTTAACAGACCTTTTGAATTGCACAGGGGCTTGTTAGTGTCTCTCTGACCCAATGGCTTTAATTTACTTGCTGCATTAACTATCTGCTTCGAGTATGTCATGGCTGCCACCTATAAACTTTATTATGCATACGCTATTTATTACATTGGCTCTCTGCTCCACCGCGGAGCCATGACATGTGCTCACGCATGTAAGCACAAATTCGTTTAAAAATTTGTAGAAAGGACTTTCAATTCACTTAACAAACTCACGCGTCACTTCATTAAAGCCCAATCGAACGGCGGAGGCCATTAGACACGTAGAGGCCTGCAACAGCACAGCGGCGCATGGTGACCCGTTTTGAGGGAGGGACACAAACGTAACTCGTTGTGCCAATGACCTTATGTGTCTTTTTCACTTTTCACTTTTCTATTAGAGTATAAAGGTATGTTTGTTTGGCGATAGATTTTGTCTGGGAGTCAGTCATGAATAATTGATGCCCCCAGGTGGCAGCGAGTTGGGCGAAAATTAGAAAATATTACCACATTTTGTACGGTTGATTGGAAAATGTTGGTGACATTGGCAACCAAAGTTATTTCGCCCCCTTTTTTGTGCCGTTACGTATAGTCACATTGTGTGCTGCAAATGAAATATGGGGGATACCAGCAGATGGATGAACACGTACTCCACTTGCGTTCGCATGCCATGGAAGGGATGTGCTGATTCTACGAAGGGGGACGGGGATGATGGGAGATTGCGAAAATTGTAATGGCAATGTTGTAGCAAATATGAAAAAGTAATAATAAAAATGGAGTTACACACTCGTTTGTGTTCGTTTGTACTCGTGTGTATGTGTGCGCTTGTGGTTGGAGGTCATTACATCGACTCTCGTCCGTCAATCTCCATTGGCATTTGGGGGAGCTTTGTTGTCGTCTCGAACGAAGCGTATTAACATTGACGTTTCGATGTTAGACGTTGCATAAGCATGACCGCAATTTGTTTTTAGTGGGGTTGCCATTTACGAAGGTATGGGAGTGAAAGGGGGATGAGTAGAATATACACAGCATAATTGGCTGTTTGATTGGTTGCAGCTGGAGGAGTTGGTAGTCGTGTGGCTTACGTGAAGTGCTTGCATACCTAATTGCGAATGGCGAACGAAGTGGCGCTCGGATGTCAGCGCAAAGTACTCTTAGTTTGTTAGGGAATTTCGTTGGTATTGGGTGTCAGCTGTTCACATACGAGATGAATTTGTGTTGGAAATTATATACATAGAACTTATATTGAATTTACCTGCGCAAAAGTAACAATAAATCAGCTGGCAACCAATTATTCTTATGTAAATGCGAGTAAATTAATTTGAAAAAGGATCAAGTTGAAAGGTTCTGGGAAATGACTATATAATATATTGCATTAAAAGGTTTTCTTAAATATATTGGGCAAGCTATTAAAGGACCAAGCCTACAACTTCTGAATTTCTGCCCTTTTGGCTTTTAAACTTTATTCAGCTTAAGGGAATGATAGCTGAATAAAGTGCTGAATGACCAAGTGACAAGGTTAATTGGTCTAGACTTGCACACAAGCTCTAAAAGTCGCTAAGTGTCTCTATAATACTTTTTAAGACCACGCCAATTTAGGAGAGTCTGTGCTCACCTTAGAATCAAGCCAGAATTTCTGGTCTTTTGGCCTTTTAAACTTATTCAGCTTAAGAGAATGATAGCTGAATAAAGCCCTGAACGTCTGACTGTCTCGATTACTTTGTCCGAACCTAAACTCAAGGTCTAAAATCCAGTAAATATCCGTGCTTTGTAGAGATATTCACGCCATTTTGTTTGCGGCTAACACTCCAGCTTTTCAGGTATTTTCACTTTCAACACTTATTCAGCTTAAGGGGAATGATTGCTGTATTCTAAAGTATAGAATTATATGTTTTGAGAACTAAGCTTCGATATTTTAAAGATTATGGTGGTTCTTGGTGATTCTGTGTGTCATGGAACTGGAGTTTAAGTCTTACATAATGATGCCCAAATTTTTTTTAAATAATAATATGATGACAAAACTTATTCGTGATCTCAAACACGAGCACTAATTTCAATTTTACGATCCAACGTAAAATCAGTTGAACATAACCTCAATTATGACAAACGATGTTTCTGACGTTTAAAAGCTATACATAAGTGTTACTAAGACTACTGATTTTACTAAACTCTTAAATCGACTAAACAAATATCTTATTACTTGGAAAGTTGATAGTTGATTGAAAGCTTGGGATGGTTGGGTTTTGATATGTATGTATAAGATCCAACAGCCAGGAAAACTGAAAAAATCGTTAATTACACCACAAAAAAATAAACAAATATCTCGGCACAATTCGCTTTCTTTGTTTTGCGAAATTACTTGGTCCTCGTTTGCATTTCGAAAATTTATTTACCAAAACCGCATTGCAATGAGACAATCGATTTTTTCTCCTACAATTTCGAAAGTAAACATGGAAAGGTGCCAACAACGAACTTTGTAACTATGTAATTATGTGAGCGAGTAAGTTTTGCGAAACGCGCTTGTCGACGCAAGAAAGCTACAAAGTAAACAAACTGTTAGGCAAGCAGCCAGCCGCAACGACAGGGCGGTGTGCACAGGTGTGCAGGCGGCTGCCTGGGCGTGTGCGTTCGCTGTGTGTTATTGTGTGGAAACTAACAGTAAAACTAACTGTTAATGCGCCAGCGGAGCCGACAATACACTGCGCGACACGCACCGACGCCCAAAACACAGCCATGAACTCGGGAGACACACTCCGCAAAAAACATGCCACAAAACAAGGTGGCAACGCTGCACAGTTACACACACGCAAAAACACTTGGAGCGAATTAATATTAAAGAGTTGCAACAAATCTCTATCTTTCACTAATGTACTCGTACCTTCACAGCTGGCACTCTCCACAAAGTAATGAAATCTGCATAATTTCGTTGAACACATTCAGTTCTGTGTGTGTGTTTGTGTGTCTTGTGTTTGTTTGTGCTCATAAGCACAAATGAAATGAGGTTAGTAATGTTGGCTGAACTCAATAGAATTACAAATTCGTTGTATGACCTCGCTTCGGGGCTTTTGTTTAACCCCCCTACACACAATCCCTCTCTCTCTCTCTCGCTATTAACGAGGTACATTTTAAATCAAATTGCAAAGTTGTAAATTGTACCAAAATTGTTGAGCATAATTTATCAAAGGATTTATATGGATATGCTCTGTGAATAATTCGGTTGAAAGTCAAAATAAGAATTTATAAAATTATAAGGTCACTTAAGTATGTAGGGGTTTCCCACTCATTCCTTTACTAGAAATCGTAATATGAATTAATTAAGAAAGCAATTCTCTTTTGAATAATAATAGAAGCAACAAGATGCTGGATCCGACTCGTTTCATAGAGGGTTGGTATATTTGTGTCGCGTACGGAACAAGATAAGTTATCAAAACACTTTATGTCTTTCTCAAGACCCTACTACGACCAATCTATATAGGAGTAAATATATTTTTCTAAAACGTTAGGATCTTGTATGTGAACAATTGCCATATCTGGTCTATTTCCATGTCCAGTTCCACGAATTTTCACATTCCCCTAATAATTTTGAGGGATGTTGCCGATTTGATTTAGAACCGTTTGTCGTCGGAACAAGCAAACTTGTGGTTCTATCAGATCGGAGGGTTCTTATAGAAAGAGTTTCTACTAAGAAGATTAGGCTAGATATATCTTCCATTTATACCTATGTACATATATACCAGCGTTAACAACACCAACAATGTCAGCCTTGAAATTCAACGCAGAATCACTCTTGCCAACAGGTGTTACTTTGGACTGAGTAGGCAATTGCAAAGTAAAGTTCTCTCTCGACGAACAAAAATTAAACTCTACAAGTCGCTCATTATTCCCGTCCTGATGTATGGCGCAGAAGCGTGGACGATGACAACATTCGATGAGACGACTCTTGGGGTTTTCGAGAGAAAGGTTTTGCGTAAGATTAAGGTCCTCTGAATATTGGCAACGGCGAATACCGCAGACGATGGAACGATGAGCTGTACGATTTATACGACGACATTGACATAGTTCAGCGAATAAAAAGACAGCGGCTACGCTGGCTAGGTCATGTTGTCCGAATGGACGAAAACACTCCAGCCCTGAAAGTGTTCGATGCAGTACCCGCATCGGTGGAAAGACCAAGTGCAAAGTGACCTGACTTCACTTGGTGTTTCCAGTTGGCGCCAAAAAGTAAAAAGGAGGAACGACTGGCGCGCTCTGGTGGATTCGGCTATAATCGCTTAAAGCGGTTTCTACGCCAAATATATCTATATATATATATAGTTTGAGTGTTCCTTCGATCGTCCGGTCCCACTTACACAAAGTTCCTTGCATGGCTTTGGTATCTTCATATATGTATGTCACTTCTTTCATTCTTGAGAAGATGGTGAAATAATATATTTTGGATCCGAAATCTGATAGGATAAAATTCGGTTCCGTTCCGTTTACGTAGAACCGACTGACGCGGGAACAATCTTTCTTGATATTCGATCTGATCACAGGGATCCAGATTATAGAAGAAAAAGAAGCTTGTCCTTAGATTATTCATAATATATTTTCAATTCGAACTTATGTATGTGTATATATGTATCACAAACATCTGTTCGTGGAGTATTGCGGTTCTCAATAAGTACTAGCTTGGCAGTGGTGCCTATGAAAAATATATTTTTTTATCCAAAAACTTGCATAATAGTTGAGTTTATTTCGGTTCAAACACTATGTCGACCAGAAGTAGAATCTTCACCAAATGTTTTTTATGAATAAAAAAAATCAACATTTTTAATTTATTAATTTTCTTACGGATCAATCTGTGTATGGCACATTAAAAGTACGAAATACGAACTTAGTATAAAACCCTATTGCCTACAAATGGCCGCTTAAAGCAATCCCAAATCACTGCTGCGCCTTTTGCTGTAGCACTTAATGCCATCCATTAAGTTCCAAATAAGTATGTACTTAAAACAATTTCATTTTAAATTGGCATATTTTCTTCGTTCGCTTTTGCGCTACATTTTGGCAATTGAATTACTTTGTTGTTGTTGCCTGGCGTTGGCATTCATCCTTATATGCAAGCTGCGCAGCTCATCCAACTTATGAAGGCTGTGTGTGATGCCTTTTATTTATTGGTTGCTCAATTTATTTTATTTTTGTGGGATTTTTTGTTGTTTTTATTTTTATTTTTTCGGTTTTTGTTTTTGTTTTTATTTTTATTTTTTGGGTTTTGTTTTAATTTTTTTTTTATTATTTTCCATTTAATTTTTTTCTTATTTTTTGCATATTTTCGCCATTTGTGCGCACTTTTTGCCGTGTGCTGCAGTTTTTCGCTTTGCTCGCTCGTTCGTTCTATCCCATCATTGTTCTAATTCTTTTCTTGCTCCACCATCTCGATTAGCCTTTTACGTTCTGCGCCTTCTTTTAATGGCCAAAGCAGGAAAACAACTAAGCAGCTCTTTGACAGACAGCCAGTCGAGCTTCAACTTACTCTAGTAGGTAACGGTCTTTGCTGCTGCGACGACGACGACTCCGGTTGGCAAGTTGCAACGCTGTTGACCTTATTTCACTTGTGAACGGAAAGCGATTTAGCAAATGGCATTAGTCAAGTATATTTATATAGAATATATGTATGTATGTATGTTAATCTAACCTAAAGGAAAATGTAGTAGTTCTGATGGATCTTAATTTAAGCTCAGAATATTGTTCCTTCTTTTACGTATAAGAAACCTTTATATATTCTATGCTAATGTTCGAGAAGACGTATATTTTCCCATTAAGCACCTTAAACTGATTGAAAATAGATAAATAATGTCAAATTAAGGATCAAACTAAACCCTTGAAAAAATTGCATACCGTGTGGTATGATGAACCATTATTTTCAGAATTAACTTTAAAATAAAGTTGAATTGAAATCATTAATTCTTAAATAATTTTATATCTGATCCAATTTTAGTCTCTTTCGTACTAGTTCATTTTCAATTCAAAAGAAACTAGTTTCAAATCAGTATTTTTCCGACTAGTTCGATTTCATGCAATTACAACTAGTTGTAGACTAGTAATATTCTGTCTATATGCTATTTTACTGCATATATGCCTTGTAGAATGTGGAATGTGTGTACATACATATGTGAGTATTATTAATTCTTTTTCCGACTCATTTGACTTCTGTGACTTTGTCCCAACGCCAAATCGTCCAATCGAACGACTGACTGCCTAGTTGAATGCTGCTTACTCAGCTTGTTATGGTCAAGATACGTCCAACAGCGAAAGACAGTCACACAGACGGTCGGACGAGTGATTGGACAGACACTTGGACATTTTCTCTCAATGCTTTTGCGAAATACGTTGAAGGCCAAAGTCGTATATTTTTGTGCGACTTGACTTTGTGACGCAAACACACACCTACATACATACCAGAGAACTGCAATTATTCCCTTTTTTGAGTCATTGGTTGAGTAACACAAAAAGAAGTATTAGTGCATATAAGTCAAAAATCATCAAACACAAAGATCCACTAAAACACATTTACGCACAGCACACAAAGCGAGAACATGAAAAATGAGTAAGTTTCTCTTCATACGTATCGTTGAAGTGCTCAATTGTCTCATGAGACAATAATTCAGTCAAGTTAAACAAAAATGAGCCATACCACCAAAATAACACCAATAGTATAGCTAAATAAATAAAGTGATACGAATAGGATCAAAGTAAAACTGACGAAGGCTGTGCCGCCGCTAGGCAAAAGTGCCCTGCGGGAAATGACTAACGATGTGTTTTGTTCTTTGATGTCGTGTATTACATTTAATGTTTTAAGTTAATTAATGACAGTAAAGTTAATACTTTTAGGTTCTAATATATTTCTTTTAATAGTAATGTATTGAAAATAAATAAAGACGCACGAAAATGCATGTTCAATGATATAATGAAACATGTAATGTGACAAAGTTCCTACTGGGTATCTTTACTTTCGTGCTCAGCTACGAAGTCACAATTCCACTCATGCCGATCAGTGTAGCGAGCTCATTCAAGTTTATTTTCATCGTGACCAATGAACAAGTGAGTAAAATGAAATTTTTAATATACGCTCGTTTGAGTCATAAATTGACGGCACATATAAGTGTAGAAATACTATGAGTTTTTTTTGGTTTGGTGGAAATGAGTCTTTGTCATTTTTGATATTTGTATTAGTACTCATTTACACCAATTTGTTTGGCTCATGAGTTTGTGCACTAATTTCATTATTACTCAATGCAGATCTCTGATACATACATATGTAGATATATGCAACTGTATTATGGCCATGCGCCAGCTCGTTTGTTCATCTGCCAGCTGCTCTTGGCCGTACGTTCTCTCGCTGTTGTTGTCATTCTTATACTAGATTTCGCAGCTTATTGGTCACTTCGATTTGTTTTTGCCCCGCTGCAACAGCAACAGCAGCTTTCACAGTTATTTCTAGCCACATCTGATGTGTGTGTGTGTGTGTTTGTATATGTTTCGTGTTGTTATCGCAAGAATTGTCATTGCTTTGTTATTGCCGCTACCGGGCGGTATCATAAAGTGACTTACTAGCAATAACAGCAGTGCAAAAACAACACCAAGCAAAACAAATGCAAATACAAATACAAATATACAAACAAAAACACAATTGCCAAACGTAATCCGTCGTGAACGACAACTGGATTTTGCCTGTTTGCTGAGCCGGTACTAGATGGCTTAGTTACTCATGGCAAATAGAAATGCGAAAGTACCTGGCGCAGCACTCTTACTATGACATACAAACAACAAATACAAAGCTATATGTGCAGTTGGCGCATCTCCACTTGTAGGCAGCGCCGCAATATTTAGTTGTTAGTCGCACGACTCCTCCTCATCCTCCTCCTTTGCGGGTAGTGGGTCCCAGCTGTTGTTGTTGGCTTGTTGGTACTACTTTTGATTGCTAACTCTATTTGTGGACAACTGTAAACACACTGTGCTGTTGTTTTTTTGGCTACACGCTTCGATTGCTTTTCAGCTTTGGCAAACAGCGCTGCAGCAGCGCTTTGGCGGATACTCGGTTGCCATTGCAATACCCAGCTACAACATATTACACCTCTCCGCATAAAAGCTATATATCCATTTTGTTGTTGACTTTCCTTTGTTTTCCATGTTTGTGTTTTTATGTCCGTGTATTTTTGTTGGTTCTCGATTGCATATCGATACCCTCATATACTTGTCTGTACTCATCTGTTTGCGAAGCAACATTGTTTTCTCTTGCCTTTATTGGTTTGGTTTGGTTTGCAGCTAGCATAATTTTGGTTTCTACTCTGTAATCGTTATCACTTCGTTGCAAATTTTCATGTTGGAAAGTGTTTTCCGGCAAAGTGTTATGCAAATACGTAATATGTGGTTGTTGTTAGTTGTTTTGCTTTAACATTTCTTTCATTTTTGGTATATGTCTTCTTGTTATCCGACAAATGAGATGTCTTACAAGTTTTCAGAACACTCAGAGCAACGTTCTGCCAAAAAGCTCAAACACATTCTTGAGCTTACTTAGTTGTAAATAGATTTAAGATTTTAATACTTATTGTTAGGCTTTAAACAAAGCAGATTCAATAAATAAAGAAATATTGAAAAAAAAACTCAGAAGTCATGTGAATCTCTTACAAGTGAAACAATCACTTCTAGCTTAGATTATTTTCGGGCCACGAACCAGTTGGATCGTACTACCTCATTTAAAAAAGGATTCGAGAGGTTATTATACTAGTTATGGATCATATATTAATTGACTGCGAATCATGATTGAATATTAAAAATATGACCTTATCCCATAGAGATCTAGAGATTTAGATCTCTACTGTCAAGTTTTTACACCAACTAGAGCACTTGTATTGAGCTCTCGGTATTCCCGTTACTAATTCCATAATCATGTGATCATAACAATCCAAATTGTATTAAGTTCAACCGAATTTCGTCCTAGTAAGTTCTCAATCAATAGCTTTTACACTATTTAGATTTAAAACATCTTTACTAGCGCGTAGTATAATGGTGGGATTTTGATATTTGCACACAATTCAAAAAGGTAGACGGGATATTGACGCCAAAAAAAATTTAAAATATATAAGGTGTGTTCAAAAAATAATGGGAATTGTAAAATTTAAAACTTCACGGGTTTGAATAGTCTGGGATAGGCAAATGTTAGACGTACTTTGTTCAGTTTGGGATTTTCATTAGTGAAAAGCTCACAATTCCTTGCTTGTTCGAGAATTCTTAGCTAAAACCAATACTATAACGATGCTCCAGCCTCCATATTTACTAGACATGACACTGTGTGACATTTTCTAGTTCCAAAAATAAAGAGAATCTTCAAGGGCTGTCGTTTTACAAGTATACCAGAAATCGCTGAAACAGCTAAAGGCTATCCCAAACATTGAGGTTCAAAAGTGTTTCGATGATTGGAAGGCGGCAAAATTAATATATACAAATGAATAAATTATTTTTTCCAAAAAACGAAATTTCAATTATTTTTGAACACACTTCTTATGTCTGAACTGAATATATACCGCTGTAATGCTTAGTGCTAAGATCAGTTAGAATTTGTCACCTCCAAAGACGAGTTGATTACGAAGGTAAGTCCTCCAAGCGCATCTGAGTGCTTTCAACGTTCCACAACACTAAATAGGTATGAATACAAATTGAGCTGAGCTAGAGATAGAAAGGGTCTTCTGGATTCTTTAGGAGTTTGTTGGTGTCACAAAGTACATCGATCAAAACTGTCCAAGTGAGATCTTCCGCATATTCAGAGATCTGCCTACTAACCTAACATAACCTTACCTGGAGAGAGAGAGAAAGAGTTTCTAAGTCAAATTAAAGTATTTTTCCACTCCTTCTTCAAATCTAGCATCCCTAAGTGACATTTTCAAAAGCTCATGTCACACATTTTAATCCGCTACGCTGTCGCTAAGTAATAGCAAATGCAATCATTTCATACAGAGTTGCATATGCTTTGACGGTCATATGCATTTTATTGCAGTGCCTTCTTCGCTTTCTCACTCCTTACTACCAACTTCTCTTAAGTTATTAAGCGGTTTTACAAGTTTGTTTGATAACTTAAGCTGTTGCTGTTTATTTTGCACCAACATTTTTCGACTACATTAACTACACTAAAACTTCGAATTTAATTAAATCGTGTAGGGTGGGCCTTCTCCACACACACACTCTTTCTCTCTCCCTCTCCTACTTTCCTACTCTCCTTTGCGCTGCCACTATTTACGTAGGCAGCTAGTACAGTGTGTAGGCGGCGAAACTTCGCAGCAATCCCCTACCAACAGATCCTGGAACTTGTGGTCGTAGTCATAGTTGTTGTTGCCATAGTAGTCGCAGTTGTCTTGCATTTCCGTCCGCATGAATTTCCATTACCGTAATTAAAATTCCTGCTTGATTTTATATAAAGAGCGCTCAACCACCACCACCGCCACTGAATGACTGGGCTGACTGACTGGCTAAGGCGGTGAAGTTAGTTGTGCTAGTCACTTTTAGTTACAACTTGTAGGAGTAAATATTAAAGCTAACGGTATCGCTTACAAAATCTGTACTTGTGTCTGTTGTGGGAGAAAGTGGGAGAGGGAGTGTGTGGGAGTTGGGAGTTGCTCAAGATCTAGCTAAAACGTCACTTTCTTCTTTCTGGTGTGGATGGGTGTTAAAGCCCTTTCTAGCTAGCTGTTGTTGTTGTAAATGCTCATTCTTACAAATTTGTGCGCATTTCTTTTAATAACATTTGCCCGCAATTTAATTTCTTTACCACTTTGACACTATGCAAGCAATTTTAATTACACCGCTGCCGTCCTAACGCTCTGGGGGAAGGGCGCTCGTAGCGAAGAAATAAGAAAGTGGCAGCAAACACAACGAACAACTCTATTGCGTACAGAGCAAAAGCAAAATCGCATATTTTTAGTTTGCTTGTAATGCGGTCGCTCGGTTGGTCGGTTGGTTGGTCGGTAGCCCTTTGCCGACATTTCACACTGAACTCACCAATACACCGATATTTATATAAGCTCCTATATACTTTCTATGCACCAAAGTGTCTATGGCCACTTCGTAAACTTTTGACACGAGAATTTGTTGCTGAGGAAATTGTTGGAAGTTGTTGCTTTTAATAGAAATATGCTGTTTCGCGCACTTCTCGCCTGCTCCTTTCTGCTGTGGTCATTCAAAAATTTGTGTGAAACCGAAAAAAACACACAAAAACATGCCGCTTTACAACACTGCAAATGCCACAGTTTTATGGTAAACTAAATACCGTTCGTCACCCAATTTTTCCAGCTTGTTTTTCTACTTTGCCACCACAGCACTTTGACTCTTGTTGTTGTTGTTACTTCAGTTTAGCGTTCCAGTTCCAGTTGTTTTTGTAGTACAATATTTAAAGTGAAAAATTAGTTTAAAAATATGAATGAGTTTGAGTTTTTTTTGTTTTTGATGTTTCGCTTCACATCGATTTTAAAAAAGGTTAACGTCGTGTTGGCAACCCTGTGTGTCGACTCTTTACCTTTATTTTTGCTCTTTGGCCTTTTGCAATTGGCACGAAGATCGTTTTGATCTCATTCTGTGGATGCACTTTGACTTAACCCACCTAGCCCTAGTTGATTTAATTCGTTTTGTCTGTATATTTAATATAATAAATATGTATATGTCACATATAATCGTTTATGCTATTTTTTATTAAAATCTAATTCACATTTATTAAACAAAATTTCTTTCTTTCACAGGTAAGTGAACCAAATAGTGCTGATTTTGAAAACATCATGCGTAAGTTAAAATGTCTCTCCAAATTTTAATCAAAAAATATGTGTCTATTAACTAAATCGAACTGTCGGTTTCTCTCCGCATAATTTTTCCGAATCGGAAGTCTCGTCAAAAGATATAAAACTATAGCCTTATATATATTTTTTAATCTAGTTCCAAAAGGACCCGCAACTCGGTTAAAATTTCGTTTTAGTTGTTTAATAACACTGCTGAAATGAAAATATATAAAAATGATATGAAATAGAGCTGTAAATTGTGAAAAGTTAGCTGCAGTTTCCTAAGGCTATTTGAAGGCGCATTAACAATATCTCGGTCTTCTTGCTTTACTACAATTTGATCCAAGAAAACGGTCCATTTAATCGGTTTCTTATGAGATTCACATGTTATTAAACATTTAACCAGTAGGGTACACAAATATGACTTTATATGTGTATTATATTACCAAAATTACGAACCATAGAGATTGCCCTACTTTAGAGCCCTCTCTTCTGAATAAAAGTACCTCGAAGGTAGGGTCTGCGGCTCTAAATGCATTTAGAATAGAGTTTTGCGAAAACTTACACTGAGAGCGGCTATTCAATTCCGAACATTAGCATAGCGATTCTTAAGTAGTATTTGAGGCAAACTGCCATAACTGTCAGAAGGAAGGCCACTGTTCAGCGTTCGTAAGACTGAGGATGAATCATCTCGGTAGCTATACCTTTGGCGAACCAAGTGAGCTTGCCGCCTCATAAAATTTGTGATAGACTCCAAGCGCATCAGATCTTATTTGCGGTTCATACTCACTAGTCTTTTGGCATCACAATAGGTCGGCGACTTTAGACTCCAAGCGCTTCAGGTCTTATTTGCGGTTCATACTCACGAGTCTTTTGACTTTAGCTGTTCAAGTGAGATCCTTCGTGACATCTGTAGGTCCAGCATTTAAACTAAACCTATCCTAGGTAGTAATTGTTGTTTTTGTAGTGGTTATTGAGATGCTTTTGTGGATAAATAAGTCAGACATAATATTTATCTAAAGGGATGTGCTGGAAACAGTTTGTTTCGATGGAGTCGGCCTATAAGAAAAGGAACCAAAGGTGTATTGGTCTAAGTGAACATGCAAAGGAGTGGTTAGTGTCATATGGGACACATGGCATAAATCTGGATAGAACGAAATCTGAGTGATGTGGGTAATAGTGAGAAACTAACCCTACAGGAATTTTTTCAACAGAATGGTGTGTCTAGAGTCATTTATCTGAACTTTTTTTTTACTGTGGGTTTCAAGGTACTTGCGTTTCTTAAAAATGTTAAGATATCTCGTCCTTCGATTATTTTTTTTATATTTCATACTTCCAAAAATCACTGCGTTGAAAATCTTAGAGACTTGTATTGTAGCGAGTTTCCGCCTATAAGACAACTCAGTAAATATTGTATAACTGAAACTGTCAATACAAATAATTATCGCAACCAGGAAATCAAAACTGAAATTGGCCATTAAAATCAATTTAATGATTCATATCTACCCACAGATATATACATACATACATACTTTGGTAGATACGAGTATAAACACTTTGAGACCGATAAAATTAGCAAAATTACATATTATTATTTCTTAGCGGCGACCATTACAAACAACTATCGCTTAGATATTGATGGTATGGGATTAAATATTTTAAAACAATTTGACCCTGAAAAGGACAAATTGTGGCGCCAAAGAATCAAAATACAACCAAACTAGCAAACAGTCAAAGGCAAGAAAGACCACAAATCAGTGTCATGGTGGGGATAAAGCAAACTTAGACAATTTTATTACACAATGAAGACGACATAAAAATAAATATACACTTACATAACATACATATATATAAAGTATATATAGTATATGTATGTATATATGTATTTGCTTGCGTAATGCTGTAATATAAATTGAATAGAAATGGGGCATTAAAAGACAAACATCATTCTTGTTGTGTAAGAGTATTTTATTTATTTTGATGTAGCTATGTACATATGTATATGTAGGTAAATATATCTGTAATATTGTGGCATTCATTGCGCGTGGCACATTGTAAAAAATCAATAATTGGCATACTCTGTGGCAAGGCTGTCATTCAATATGTATGTATAGTTCTGTACACAATTTTAGCATACACACACACAAACAATTATTTTTCCACATACACATAGAAACATTTACAAGCATTCTATTTACCCTGCAAAGTGTGCGGCAGCACTAACCTTTATATGCCGCGTATGCCATTCCATTATGACCGTATTACGCTATAAAATTAATTTGTTTGCCGCTTGGGCAGTAAAAATGTGTTTAATTAAAAGAAAAATTAATGATTTAATGATATGCCGGCAAATAAATTTGTGTGTGTTGTAAGCGTGGCGCAATTTGAACTTGAAAGGCCGTAGAACTTTTGATATTTTGTTATTGTAAACATTTACAATGCAATTCGGAGAAAACAACGTGTAATGAGCATCAAAGGAAAGTCATGGAAATTTTATTGCTTAAATATGATGCCCTCTGGGTTTTAGATTACTTTATGATTTGATTTTATATTATATTTATGGCTTTGAGTTCACATTTTATTTGCTTGAAAATATTTAATACTAATTTTAGTATGAATTCTATTTTAAGATGTTTTCATATGGTGGATTTAATTATTTTTATTTGTTTTCTCTTTTATTGTGATATAATGATTTAAGAGTATATTATTTTAGTTATTCGAATGGTAGTCCTCAGCACAATAAAGTTATCGAGATCAATTCAGAGTTCTACACCCAAATTGTATGTATCAAGAACCTAATCGATTTCCAATGTCTGCCTGTCCTTAAGGTCGCCCATTTGTGTCGACTACGGTTATATTTTATAGAAGTTGGACACATATTTCCACTATATATTATGAAAAGGTCGAAGAGCCAGTTAAAAAACTCTGCTACCTTACAAATAACGTCTAACCTAGTTCATACAGTTGAAACATAAAATTCAAATAGTGACCTTCAGTTGCTGTAGGCGAAATCTGATCACAACCACCCCTACTTTTCATAGAAATCCATTTTGTATTCCAATGGCTTATTTAATAGCACGACTGCACTAAATATAACACACCTGATATGGGTCGAATATTTTCAAGAAATACTAAAATCGGTCCATCTCTTTATTTCGTCCCTAAGTACCGATTTCCCGACCAGTGGATCTCCTCTCATGTATATTGGTTAAAATTTTAGAGTTCTTAGTGAAATATGACATGCTTTCTTGAGGAAAAAACGGTTTGATACTGATCTGGACTGGACCTTCTCCCAGCTCACATGTACCCTATAAAATGATTTTCAGTAATATGGTCGCCTTTATAACGTTCATATCAGTAAGAATCAAATATCAACAAGTAAGGAAGGGTTAAGTTCGGGTGTATCCGAACATTTTATACTCTCGCAATTTATTTATTTAACTTTATTTATATTATATAATACACAATTTGACCCACATATTCGTCAAATATATTGTATAAAATCCATTGAAAGTTGGAAACCATAATATTAGGTTAGAAGCACCGGGTCCTCGTGTTCGATATATGGGCCCTTAAAAAACTTATAATTTTTAGAATGGGGGTGCCACACTATTAACATAGTATTTGTGCAAAGTTCTGCACCGATATCTTCACTAGTGCTTACTTTATATATTGTAATGTAAACGATTCAGATGGAATTCAAAGTTCTGGTATATAGGAAGTAGGCGTGGTTGTGAAGCGATTTGGCCTATTTTCACAACATATCATTGGGATGTAAGGAAACTATTACAAACCAAGTTTCATTGAAATCGGTCGAGTAGTTCCTGAGATATGGTTTTTGACCCATAAGTGGGCGACGCCACGCCCATTTTCCATTTTGTAAAAAAATCTGAGTGCAGCTTCCATCTGCCATTTCTTATGTGAAATTTAGTGTTTCTGACGTTTTTCTTTAGTGAGTTAACCCACTTTTAGTAATTTTCAACCTAACTTTTGTGTGGGAGGTGGGCGTGGTTATGATCCGATTTCTTTCATTTTTGGACTTTATTAGGAAGTGGCTAAAAAAACGACTGCAGAAAGTTTGGATTATATTAGCTCTATTGGTTTGCAAGATATGTACAAAAAACTTAGTAGGGGGCGGGGCCACGCCCACTTCTCCAAAAAAATTACATCCAAATATGCCCCTTCATAGTGCGATCCTTCATTCCAAATTTTATTTCCATAGCTTTATTTATGGCTTAGTTATGGCACTTTATGTGTTTTCGGTTTTCGCCATTTTGTGGGCGTGGCAGTGGTCCGATTTTGCTCATTTTTACTCAAGTTACAGCTTGCACAGACGGATTTGAACTCCACTCTTCACCCTGATCACTTTGGTATATATAACCCTATATCTAACTCGTTTAGTTTTGGGTGTTACAAACAACCGTTATGTGAACAAAACTATAATACTCTCTTTAGCAACATTTGTTGCGAGAGTATAAAAATATTAGACTGAAATGTTTCCCTCAGCATTATCTGTTTGGACATCAGAAATCGGTGATATCGGTCCACATCTTGATAAATATTGTAATTATTGCTAACCGGGTGAACATCAAAGTGGATATTTCGGATATTACTACAATTTACTACCTATTATTAGGTCTAATTCTTACATAGCACTATAATTTTTATTATTTATTTATTTTTTTTATTTTTTTGTTTACGGATACGTTTCATTTATAAACATTTCCGGTTTATCATTCAATTATATTTCGGAGAGCGAAAACGTGATCTTTCACGTGTTCCAAAAACATCGTATTAAATTTATTGATAATAAAGGAGATAACAGAAGCTTTCGACAGCTTTTAAAGTAAGCTTTCATTGATCCAAAGTTTATTCCTGCAAACATAATAAGAACTTACATTAAACATTTTTACTATGTCTCTGTCAATTTATGAACGTTTCCTATAAATATGTATATGTTTGTATGTATAACCTATGTAAATCTCCCTAAATTCCTCTACCGTCTACCCTCAGCAAACCGCTGCCTTAATGACCTGTAAAGTGCCATAACATTAAAAGCCACAAATAAAAGGTAAAACTCTCCGAGTTTATTTGAATTATTGCAAGTACTCTGGCTTTGAGTTTATTTAACTCTGCCTATGCGGCGCTTTACATGATACATCCATCAATGCGTTTGCTCCCCTTTTTTTCTAAATTTGCCGCATCGATAGAACTCAAGTGTGTCGTCTAGTAGAGTACGTGTAAATGTGGTTTTTCGCAAACCATCGTCTTCTTTCTTTTGTTTTTTTGTTCGACTTCATATGATATACAACGAAATTTCGTCAGGTTGACAGACTAGCTGACGCAAACAAGCAAGCAAATAAGCCGCCAAACAACCCTCAGCGCAACTTAGCGATAGACCGCAAAATGTAATTCAATCCGTTTGCGGTGGCAGATTTAGGAAATAAGGTTAGCTGCACGGCGGCGGCGGTTAGGCAGTGTTGTCACACACATAATATATACAACCGTTTTGGTTGATTCACATGCCAGCCGCTAACTGCAACACCATTACTTTTATGCCTTCATACATATTTACACACCAGCAAGGTAGACAGACGCAAAGTATGTGAAGTCTCGTGGAAAATGCTTAAAATTACACCGAATTCGTTGTGGAAGGGTTAAGGTTTACTTGGCACTGCCTCTATATTATTTATATACATATAACTGTGCGTATTGTATGTAGGCTTTGTGAGATTTATGCCTTTCGTAGGTGTTGCCGCATGCCTAATGTGCGTGCGTGTGCGCGCGGGCGTATGAGTAACCTGAAACTCGACTTGAACCGACCTAGCGAACTTTTTTTTATTATTTGGCGCAAGTTTTTGGTTAACATCATGCGAAAGTTTCGTCGTGCAGCATATGATTAATGCGTGTTAATGTCCAAAAGATGAATAGTTTAAAAATATATACGAGCGTATATGCGCTTAATGTCAAGGCAACCAGAATGTGTGGCTTACAACGCATTAATGCTGCATTGCATACTTTCATACAGCACTGTACTTACTTATAAAGGCTTAAAGAGGAGTCAATGTGGCGCAAAAGCCCTTTATTCTTTATTTTCAAATTCTAAAGATTTCAAGTGACATAAGCGTATATTTTTTTATATTTATTTATTTTACACATGAGCATAAAGCCAGTCCTTGTAGAACAGCTGACCCGGCAGGAAATTAAGTTTACTAATTAAAAAGGATTTTTTTCACAAATCGAGCCAATAGTTTTAGAAAGTATTTTTTTTTAGTTTTCGAAATTTAAAAAAATATTTTTTTTTTCGAAATTTCAATAAAAATATTTTATTTTTTATTTTTCGAAGTTTCAACTTTGACCCCTTAAAAGTGTAGTCTGTAATATAAGCTGGACCGTATAATGGATACACTTTTGAAATTAGGAGAAAGCATTCTTACTTTTTTGTAGGTAAAACGATTTTTGAATTTCGAAATTCAAAGTCGAATATTTCGAACTTCGAAGTGTCGAGAGTTTACGTCAACAATTATAACTAAACCCCTTAAAAAATCGATTTTGCCCAATACCCAGCTGAGTTAAGCATACTTTCGAAATTCGAAGTCAAATAAGTATTTCGAAATACGGAAATATTACTTTCATACCTATGACTAAACCAAAAAAAAATTGATTGCTAGTAGGTCAGCACAATTTCAAAATTCGAAGTCGAATATTTCGAACTTCGAAAGTTGAAAAAATTATTTCGTTACTTATGATTAAATCTCTTGAAAAAATGGATTTGGTCCAATACACAGCTGAGTTAAGCACAATTTCGAAATTCGAAGTCAAATATTTCGAGGTTCAAAAGATTGGGACATTATTTACTTACTTTTGATTAAATTTCTAGAAAAAAATTTTGAATGTTGAAAATAATTACAAGTTTTAATTTTTTTCTTGAAAGTTTGACATTGGTTCAGGTTGTTCTCACAGGGCATGTATACAAGTAATTTTTCTATACATACGCACATACACATTTGCATATTTCGTTCGAAATGAAAAGGTTACAATACACTATAAACAAAAACAACATAACAAACACTTCACAGCGCCATAGCGCCCTATTACATCACGCTTCGCCGCCAAGGATATCAGCGTAAAGACACATAATGATTGTAACGGATCTGACACAGCGTACGTTAATGTTAATGACAGCAATGCAAGCATATATTGCGTATGCGAAAACTGTGGGAAATAATTTAAATAAAAGAAATTTATAGCTGTTTGCTGGTATATACATATACTGCTATATCTGTCTTAAAAATAATTTAACCCCCTTCATTAACTGTATAATACTACCCTTTTCGAAAGAGAGTATACGCTGTCACTGCTGTTTCATTGTCTATCAACTTTTTTTCACTGATATTCGCAGTCGGTATTGAATTCTGGTTTGAAGGTGCTCCGTAAGGAGAAATAAGTAAAATATAAAATAAATGTTTTTATTGATATAATACTTGATTTACCGCTTTAAATCAAGATCAAATCACATAGTGTATATTTAAAGTTTTTAAAGAACTTAATATACAGCAAAGGCTAGACCCCGTTCTGTTCCAAACTTCAGCAACCTCAATGTAAAGTTATATAATACACTATAATCTCTTTTAACAGTATATAATAGAACTCAAAACCTTAGATTCCAGTGACAAATTCCAAAAACAGCTATATATTACACCCGCTCACACTCAGTTCCACACAAGGATACTTAAAAAGTGTATTGTACACAAGCTTCTGTATGTATTACACTTATGCAAGGATACTCAATTGATAATTCCAACACTCATAAGCGCCCACAAGCATTTGCATATGTGTGAAACTGTACCGAGTTGTCGTCTGACAAACCTCCACAATGCAGCATCAACAAAAACAAGCATACATGGGCAACAAAAACACCACAAGCAAAACAAAAATGCAACAACAACAAAAATAATTTTCAACAAAAGTATGAAAAAAAAGTTACAACCACAACACGGCGCAAAAAGAAAACTAAACAAAATAATTTACAAGTGCAGATTTTAATAGGTCAAGGACTTTGGCCATGAATCGCCACCTCCGTGTATAAGTGCATGCAATTTTTGCGTAAACAACAGTAGGGCCAGGTAAAACAATTACAGTGGCATTGATGGATGAAGGAGTGTGAGACTGCTCTCCCATTTGTGTAAACTGACTGTTTAAGAGGGGAGTGCTTGCATCATTTATATACATAAACATTTGTGTAATACTTTTATTTTAGTTGTGGGTGTAATTTTATAGGTCCACATTTCATATTCATCCTTAAAAACAGGGCTCATAAGTATTGAAAATGTGTTCATGATCGACAACACAAATAGTTTGGTGATTTTGAGGCATATTTTGGTAGCTACAGAGTAATCACACACCATAGAAGCAGTCTGAATAAAAATACGGCATTCTTAGATAGAAGGCGGTAACCCTAATTTATCGCATTTTTATGAATTGAAATATGTGTAAACTCTGTTTAAAAAATGTTCAGCTTAAAAATTCATTATTTATTTACGCGTAGAGTAAAAATTTTGTTTCGCAGACAGGTGGCAACTTTTTCCTAGTGTAATAACTTCACGAAAATAGTCTTCTGGTTCTCTTAAACGTATTCTGGAAGTCTTATAAAAATTGTTCGAGGGATTACCGAGTTTATATAGGATGTTTTTAGACAATAGGTAGTTTTTCCAGTTTTCACGTTTAAAATCGTGAAAAATTATTTCACAAACTCGTTTTGTGTACGAGAAATATACAGACTACTTCGCGCCTTCAGAGTTGGGTAACCTTACGAACTTATTGGAAGTACACAGAGTTTCCCTAAACCTCTAACCCTTTATAGAACTAAAATTTACTATGCAATATCTAATTACTTTTTTTATTAATTAGTTATTTGATTCTCAAAGTGTATTGATAATCATTTTTCATGTTGCACCATTCCACCCCCTCATACCATCTTCCACCATATTTTACAACTTTTTCTTTTACTGTTATCTCTTCAAATGTCACAAGTAATGAAATCGTCGCTTTTGGCTTTTCGCAACGGTCGCACCCAAGCTATAAATAATATTTATTTTACTTGCAATATAAACCTGTTAATGCCTTCGCTATTATTGCGCCAATTTTTTTGTAAGATTTTCCTCTTCTTCTTGTTTTCTTTCTTGATTTATTTTTTTCTTTTTTTTTTTGTTTTTTCTTTCCATTCATCAATATTTTATCTGTGCTTTTATTTTGCACAATACTTTTTGTACTATTTTCCTTTTGATGTATTTTTTATGATTTTTTTTTGTCATACTCTAGCATAGCACCGAAGTCACACACTCCCTCACTCCTTCTCCAACATTTCTGCACTCGAAGTCAATACAATCACGCACAAGTTTCGCATTTATACCATTCTCTACTCCAATTTCGGTGTTGCCTTTCGTTTTCGTATAGTCGTATACTCGTATATCTCCAGTTCACCAACTACTAAAGTTACTTATCCTTCAGTGGCGCTCATCACTTTATTTGGCTTTTGCAGAAATGTTTTGCACGAAAGTTCTACGGTACTTGTGTGTGCGCGCTCCTCAGTTAGCTTCACTTATACTTGAGCTACTTATTATTTTCGCCGTCAAAAACTATTGTATTAGTGACTGCCGACGCCCCAGCCCGCCATCTCGGCTTGGTGTGCGCATTAAACGCGAAATTCCCTTGGGTGTAAAATTCTATTATTCTTTTTCTTTTATATTTTTTTCTTCTATATTTTGTTTTTGTATGCCGCAGTAAATACTTATACGCTTGAACAATGGAGAAATGCGAAAATCGCAAAATAAAAAAGAAGCGACGAAAAGTGTGCGACACTTTCCTGGCACATCCTTAATCTGTTTGAAGCATCTAATACGACTATACGACGACGACTGACAGTCGTATTCTTTGCTTTTTATTGACTTTACGTGTTTTTTCTGTTGAACTTTTTTTGTGCGTGTGTATTAAGTTGCATGATTATTTGGCAACAGACACCCCTTTTGTTGCGTCGATTTCCCCACTTTTATTCGTTTTTTTTTTCTTCTTTGATAAAGTAGTTCGTATTATACTTTTTTGTTGTTGCTTTTATCAGACAATTTCGTGTGCTTACTGCTTCACTGGGTTGGACTAACTTTTACGGCGTTAACAAGGTAGGATTTAGGACAGACATACATACATACATATATACATGAGGACCTACCTACAAATATAGTTAAGGCAACGTATTTGCAATTGTTTGCTTGAAATTTGTTCGTACACTTTTCTGTTTTGTTATCCTTCAGATAGCGCCTTATAATTTCTGACATTATAATTAGACCTTTTGCGCCGGAAATTATTAAATAGAAACCCTAATTATTTATTTTTAATTTCGGCTGTGAGTTTGTGGGCGCTTATTCAACTCTTAGGTTAAAGTGTAAATATGTAATTTGAGCGAAAGTCCTTGAGAATAATAGATATAATACTAATTAGGTACGCACTATGAATTGAGATTAATAAGAAATTAAGGGGGGAGACTGCGTAAGGGCAATTTGTAATGATATAAATTGTGTTCTATATTTCGAAATGTGTTAAAAAGTTATAAAAAACAAAAAGGGTGACCAAAGGCAGTACGTAGCTGGTTCCGACTAAAAGTAGAGACCAAAAATAAACTTGAAGCTAGAAACTAAATTAGAATATCCGAAATCTAAAACGATTTTGTCGTCTTAAGAATCAACCGGAGCGTATTTATAGAGAGTAAGAAAAGTATACATGGTTTTCTGATTTTTAAGATACATATATTATGAGGACATCATTTAAAAACAAGATACTAAAATTAATTTCGGTTGGTTTTTTGGTTAAAAAAAAAGTTTGTTAAAAATGAGGCGATGTTACGCCCATAGGTATTAGGTCTACAACTTTGCTTCCCCGTTTTACAAAAGATGTCTCTAGGGTGAAGCACTGGTCGACTAAATCGATTAAATCGTTTTATATCGATCTTGGACATTTGTGTCAACATTAACCCAACAAAATATTTGTAGAGATCTCTTTGCATCCCAAACTTATTCTCCACTGGAAATGTCACTTTTTGAGCCGAATTCTTGACATTTGCGGGAAATTTTGCTTTTCTTTTTTAGTTCCATGGAAAGTGAGGCTCTTCCAATGCTTTCGGATACGTACAGTGAGGCTGTCCTAAGTGAAAGAACATGTCGCGAATGATTTTAACGTTTTAAGAATGGTGATTATGAAGTCAAAACCGAACATTCACGGCACCAAGGTCATGCGCTGCATTTGGTGGAACCTGCTGGGGGTGATATATTATAAGCTCCTAAAGCCAAGTGAAACCATCACAGGAGATCGATACCGAACGCAATTGATGCGTTTGAGCCGAGCACTTAAAGAAAAACGGCCACGGTACGAGGAAAGACACGACAAAGTCATTCTCCAGCATGACAATGCTCGGCCTCACGTCGCAAAGGTGGTCAAAAAATATTTGGAGACGCTGAAATGGGAGAGCTTACCCCACCCGCCGTATTTTCCAGACGTTGCTCCATCTGTCTACCACTTGTTCCGATCGATGACACACGGCCTAGCTAACGAGCACTTCAGTTCTAATGAAGAAGTCAAAAATGTTATTGATACTTAGATCGACTCGAAAGATGAGGACGGCGGAAGCAAAGTAGTAGACCTAATAATTTTTTAACAATACCTGGTCCTATGTTGACATCAAAACACTTTAAAAGTTCCAAATGAAAAAGTTTCTTATAGATTTGTAATGGTACTCGTAGATCCAGCATTGAGGAATGCTTTCGCCTGTTTTTGACCACTTGATCATTATTATCATTTTATTGTCACTTTTACGTTCTCAATGTCATAGCGAATAACTCTGAATTTGTTTCAAATGAGTGTTTATCATTTTACTTTGGACAGATCTTGGCTCTAAATCTATCTTATTAACCTACAACGAATCGTTAAAATGATTGTAAGGGTCAAATACAGGTCTAAACAAATATTATATATGACGTACTTCTTCCATGGTTGATATCTTCAAAATATGTTGAGATTTTCTACATATAAACCTATCATTTAAACTTTGATTTATGCCCCAATATTTCATCAATAAGACCGAAGCAACCAAACGAATCCATACAAAGTATATGTGAGCAAAAAATTTGTTAATTATAGGAGAAATAATTTAGACGATCGAAGTCAATCTTCACAGTTTATCACAAGTCGCTTTAACGATCAACAAAGGACCTCTGTGCTTCTGCAAACAATCCCATTCATCTTTATCGACAGCAATTCACTCTTTTCAACAAGTTAGTTCTGCATCTGATAATCACGTGTGAAGCAGCTGACGTCAGTAAAAGCTTTTGTAACACTTTTTTTTTTTTTGACCTTGCCAAACGTGTCCCCCAACATCAGCGATTTTTTTGTTTTTTCTTAGTTTCCGTCACCTTCGACGCCCATTAATGCAAACAAAGTGATTTCAAGTGCGCGAGCGCGAGATTTATACGCCTGAAAGTCGGCGAAAGCATCAACATTTCTAATGCAACCCACAGCCGAGAGCACTTGGCGGCTGGCTATATTTTATAAAGGCACACATATCTAAACAAAAAAAAGATTAGTATATATTTATATAGAAAAGATATTTCTATAATACTATGTGCATACATGCACTTAAAATTATATACAATTGCATTTGTGTGATATTCCAAGTGGTGGTGCTGGTGACTAGGTGTGCTGCTTTGGGCCAAAAGACGTCAGTGCCTTAGATACATAGGTGTGTAAGGTGGGGTCCTTTAATGCAGCAGCTGTACATGTATTTTCTAAGGTCCATGTATTTTCCAGAATCATTGTTTTAAGGAAAGGTACTAGAATCAGATGTACTTAAAATCTTCGCGTTGAAAACCTATGAAGTCTTCGTCTACGCCAGCTTATATGTGATTTACACAAATAATGGTAATGGTTGGTTTACTCAATACGATGTCTCTGGAGACTGACTGTTTCGACTCTTCACACGATTCAGCCTATAGATATAACCTTACTTTTGAATATGACATGAAGACATTTTTGATCTAGCTAAGGGTCGCTAAGAACCAGATTTAGTTTATAATTAACGACCTCAAATGATGCAACAAAAGGCTCGCTTTAACTATAAGCTTGTTCGTAATTTATAAAGACTTTGTACTGAAATTTTCATCTCTGGTGAGATCCACTTTAAGGCAAATTTAAATATATACATACATGTATCAAAGAGAAGATAGAAAGACGGGATCTTCGTAACCGGAACGCCCAAGATTAATCCGCTATAAGACAAATTGAAAGAGGAGGTATAAAGACCGCTGCCATGAGAGCCGGGCCTTCGTTACCGGAACGGACCCGAATTACTCCTGTTCGAGGACTGATAATTCAGCACAAAATTATTTGTGGAATACTGTCACTACAACAACAATAATTCCCCTTATCTCTCTCTCGTTCTTCTACCTTCGTTCTCTCTAGCTTCTTTCTTCGTTCTCACTTCGTCTCCGTCCCCTTTTCTATTTTCCTCCCTCCGTTCTCTCTTTCTTCTTCCTTCGCCTCCTTCCCCCTGTCTCTCTTTTCTTTGTCTCTATCTTCATCCCATCTCTCTCTATCACTCTTCCTTTCGTCTATCTCACTTTCCCTTCTTTATTTCTCTTTCTCCCCCACCCGCAACTGCTAATCCATTTCATCATTCCAAGAGAATCTTTACCAAAATTGTTGACCAAAAAAAAACACAATTGCTCGGACAAAGTGTAGTTTTCCTCCTATTTATTCCACTCCCGATTCGGCGCCTCTGCTTTTACCACCATTTGCAGTTCACAACCCACGCAGCAACTACGCAACGCAATAAATCCTTTTCCCTTTTCATCTGTTGTGTTTATATACACTTTTATATTATTTTTGTTGTTGTTGTTGTTGCTGTTGACTTTGTTGCATTGTTCTACCAATTGTTTGTATAAATCAGTGGCATGTGGCAGTGAATTTTAATATAGCGCTGGCTGAATGCATTTCGTGAGAAAAATACCGCTCGAATGCGGTAACATTGAGGAAAGCCACGCACGAACACAAACATAACGACAGTCATACATATGTACATACATATATACAGGCAGTGCATACTCGCATTGGCATAAAAGGAGAATATAAATCTGCAGATAAGTTTACATTATGATCATTAAATTAAGTGCAGCCAACTGGCAGACAACACAAAGCAGGAGTCTACCAACGACACTAGACCAACGTCAGCTGCTCGGTTGAAATGGGTTTTGGGTGGCAACCTTCAAAGTGTGTGTTGCCTGGGTGTTGATGACGTGCTCGCAATGGACTGGCGTTGGCGTCGACGTTGGCGCCTTTAATACTACATTATTATCGAATGCTGGCGTCTTCTTCGCATCTTCTCGCATCGTTTAGTGTGGATATCTAAGTTCAATGCAGCGTTGTGCTGGCGATTTTCGATAAAGCTTTGATTGGTCTCCCCCCTGTTTTGTTTCTTTTTATTCTTTCTGCACTTTCATTCACTTGAAATCGTTGTTTTTACCAACAGCACACTCGTTGAACGCATCAGGGCCAATGCAATAGGAAGCATGCATGCACTTGCCACCCTCCCGCGCTGATTTCTGCCTACACTCGTCGACTCTTAGTGTTTACTCCCTCACTATTTGCCAGCTTTTAAGTGCAACACTTTGGAGCTTATATATAGTGCGAAACTCACACACTAGTACTGCTGGCCTACTGCAAAATTTTCTTTCGAAGAATGCTGCACGTACGCACTTGGCCGCTCGATAGCGCCTCATACAACTAGTGCTGCTTCTACTTCTTCATATAGACTCCCATAACCGCCCCACACCCTGCCAGCTTATACCTACATTCGCCTTGAGGTGCTTTAACGCCTGGGTGGCTCACTGAATGACTGACTGCCGCACTGCCGCTTTTACATATGTACGAGGCGATTCTCTGCAAGTGTAGCGGTCGAGTGCTTGAATGCCTGTTTTATTAATGACTTTGACCCATGACTATGCATATTGCACATAAACTAGTTTTCCTCCATTTGGATCACAACACACACTCATTCGCATACACGCATGCTTTGTTCGCCGACTATTCACATTCTCGAAACAATTTCAAAGAAGGTAGTGCAAAAAAATATTACAAAAACAAAAAGTGTGGTACGCTTTAGCTAACAATATAGCTAAGTATACAGTGTGCGTGCTTAAATTGCCACTTAATGCATAAATAACATGAACCTACCTACCTACATTATAGGTGTTCGTAACCGACAATGAAGTGTACCAGTTCGGGGCTATTGTGGCACTAGTGGTATGTGGGACTAATAATCATTATATTTGGTTTGAGTCTCTTATGTTTGGAGCCGAAGCTTAGCTCGTTTATTCTTCTCGAATTGGAGGGCTTTCCGCTTTTTCCTCGCCCTCGGAGGAAAGCTTAGTTGAGACATAAATATTCAAGACTTATCATTTCAGCTGAGAAGTCTCTTCCTGCTTCATATCTGACTAAATAACCACCCAGAGCTTTTATCGAGTTCACCGTAACCTGTTCGTTTCGCAATTTGGCACTAATTTGAGGCTACTTCTTCTTCTAGAAATCATTAACTTATTCTAGACTCTCTATCAGTATTCCTATAACTGCCAGTATTCCTATAACCCAGAGCTTTTATCGAGTTCACCGTAACCTGTTCGTTTCGCAATTTGGCACTAATTTGAGGCTACTTCTTCTTCTAGAAATCATTAACTTATTCTAGACTCTCTATCAGTATTCCTATAACTGCCATAAATCAAAAGTTGGCATTTTACATATGTGCTTTCGTACCATTAAGACGAAGGCGATCAGATTTTGTTTCGTCGAGATATGTCTACTTAGTCTAAAAAATCTACTTTGAGCTAAGACATTCTACATTGGATTTCAATGCAGACTATCGATCTTAAAAATATTACTCTCGACTCATCGAATGGCTCCGACGATGAAAAAGTCTCCATAATTATGGACCATATAAAACCTAGGAAAAAAACTAACAAAAAGACTTTCAGAGACATGTGAAGAAATGAAGTACTAAAAAGATATGTGTCTACAGCACTTTAATTAGAGTAAGAAATATAGCAGTTGAGATCTGTTTTCAAAGTCAACTCCCAGTGGAAATCTAAAATCATGGTCCCATGTTTGTATTGGCTCTTTAGATTTCATGTAAGTTCTATAGGGAGCCTTTTTATGAAGCTATATGTAGGAAATCTTAAGAGGATCATTTACTTCCGTCTCTTGAAAGTATTTTTTTTTTTTAAATAGGACCATCAAAATAGACGCCGAAGACTCCAGATCATGATCTAGAGCGACCACTTAAAGTATAATTAAGAGCTCTATTGAAAAATACAAATATCTAAGACATCTTAAGTTAACATTACAAGCTTAGATCAAATACTTGTAGTGCTTAAAGAACTACCCCACCCAAGATCTGTCTCGAAACTTCGTACCAGCCTACTATGTTCTATGTCCGCTTGCATATAGGACATACTAAAAGGTAATCATATATGCCCGTGTGTGTCTTCAATGTAATTATATGGGTACACATTCAACGCTTCCCAATTAAGGGCATATTAAAGCGCTTTTCTTTTTTCTCTTTATTCACGTTTTTTTGTTTGTTGTTTTTGCTTTTATACTGCTTAACAACTTTACAGCAGAGTGCACATATAATTTATACATTTTGAGTTCATAATTTTGCTTGCATGTGCCTGTGCATTACGAAAGGGATTATGTCTTGGCCATCATAATTTTAAATGACCTAAAAAAAGTTTAAATACTGGCGATTTAATAATGATGCGAAATAGTACCTAGTAGATTAAGCTGCAGCACGTTAGCAAATAAATGCATTATTTAACTCATGGTCGCTCGACAGTTTACGCAAGTGGATTAAGTATTGTGCGAGTAAATTTTTGTGGATTATAGAAATGAGGTTAAATAATACATGTTATGTAAACTGTTTGATTTTCGATTTAAACTTGATCTATATTCCTACGTTATCAGTTTGTTAATTGTAATTATAAACATCAGATTTCCGGTTCGTATGAGTCTATATAAACTGTAGAACTGCTCGACAGATTTGTCCAATTTTTTCTTTATTGTAATAAGTAGCTAGTAGAAGCTTATAAATAGTGGATAGTTCATAAAAACTTCATAGTGAAAATGGATTCAAAGAGGTGTTGCCACATATTTAATTTTCTATATTTTTAATACAAGAAATATGAAATGAAAATCTTATCTCACTAAGGCTAAACATATTCGAAGTATTAGCTGGGTAGTTCTATAATCTATAAGGGATATTTTAAAGATCCGCCATCAAAATTTTTTTATTCAAATTCAAATTTTTTATTACCAAAATTCAATAAGCTTATATCTTAACAGATTAAATATTGACATTAAAAATACGTTTCCGAAAATTTCTTAACCCAATTTAACATTTTTGAACGCCTACAAAAAATATCGAATACATAATTAAAAAGACATGCGTTTCTAAACTTATTACTAACTAAATGCGTCGTTTAATTAATTTGAGAGAACAAAAAAAAACAAAAAACGAACCTGTCATCGGTTTAAAATGTCATAATCATATGACGCCCGAGCATTATTTCGTATACAAAATCATCTCTATTAATTTCAACACGTCTTTGCCGGCTATTTATCACTTTCAGAGCGCGCACAAGTCATAGGTATAAATCCATGTCACAAATCATGCTTCCGCAAAGGAAAAAAAGAGCATTGAAAAATCGCATAAAATCCCTCAGCATTCTGTAAGTAGCGCATTTATAAGGTCACCGCCTGCAGCAAAGCAGCATTAAATATTTGTCTATTGTAGAAGAACGAGGAAAAAAAAAGAAGACATGGCATTTCATGTTGCAACGGCCCGATTTCAACGGAGCCGTCACATTTAGTACCCTTGTGGTTGCGCATATAGCTATAATACGCTAATAGAATTTCTGTGTCGCTATTATTTTTTATTTTTCCAATTTCTTTTTTTTTTTTAATTGCGCCTTTGCTCTCTATTTCTTGAGCGCATTTGTGTAGTTCTGCTGCTTCTTTTTTCTTCTTCTTCTAGTGCACTAAATTGTCATATATTATCTAGTATTTGTCGTGTCGTGCAAATGCAACAAAAATGTGCCGAAAAAATTATAACAACAAAAGCAATGCCATTGATGACTGTCACACTTTCTTAACTATTTTTAGAAAATAATTTTTTTCTTTTTTTTTTTGAAAATATGAAATCATTCTATTTTTCGTTACGTTAAGTATGCAAGTGTTTCGTAAATATCAACAGAAAAAAAGGAAAAATAATTCGGTATTAAGACTGTTGCTGCAATTCAATAAAGTGTTACAGCGTGTATGAGGAGATATATAGATATTTGTATGTACAGGTGTGAGTTTAGAACCGAATTTATCTATAAATACCGCTATTTGCTATTTTGGGGTTTCAAAATATAAAGTGCAGGAACCAAATTAATGAAGACAGGTGGACTATGTTTTGTTTTTATAATAAGTAACAGAATTTTCCAAATGTACATACATTTATACATATTTCTATAAAAACTAAAATGTCTGCCATAAATATATATCTTCGATAAAATCGAGATTTTCGAAAAATATGAAAAGTGGTTTTAAAGCTTCATAAATTGTGAGCATCAGTGGCATAGACAGCTTTGAGCAATTTCGAAAGAACTGTATATAAGAATATATTGCCATAACCTCACTTTTTTTACACTTTGGGTGTTTCAGAATTTTTAATAATGTTCTGTTAGTTAAATGTTTTTAAAGAATCTGGATGATCTTAACCTTTGAACACTACTATAGTTATTTTTAAGCTCGGGTATGTTTCTATTGCTCTCTCTCTTGTAATTCACGCTGTTTCTGATTTATTTTTCTTGGCAGGTGGCAAAGCTTTTCAGCAGGGGCTAGAAATCATACTTCAATCAATTAGTTTCGAGTAAATATTGTAATATTTGAATAATTTTATCAATTTTAATGGAAAATTTTTACAGTTGCCAACACCCATAAAAATATTTCTTACTGCAAGCTACATATTTGTCTAAGGTCCATATTATAATAATTAGTTTTTCATAAAAATTTCAAAATTTAAAAATGCTCAAAACAATGTTTTTTTATTTTAAGTTTATTAATTTTAAGATTTCTCAAATCTCTTTGCGCTTGTTGTAGTTCTTCATTATTTTACCAACGTTTATCTTATTTAATTTATTTTTAAACGGATTTTTACAGCCATCTATGACTAACCTATAAATGATAAATTCAAGGTGTGTTCAAAAAATAACGGGAAATTTAAAATTTCGCTGTTTTGGAGTGTCCTATTTTCAAATTTTGTAAAAAGTTAACCATTCCAAAAAAAAAAAAAAAATTCCAATTGGTTAAGATGCCACAGAGGCGTCATTATACTAGTAATATAAATGTAATCCTAAATTTATCGCAGTACCGAAATCCCGCTGACATAACCTCAAAATTCCGGGATCCCAAACGCTTTTCTTAAGTTCTCACAAACCTATATATGTACAGAGTAAATTCAATAAGAAAGATGTATGTATCTGTTCTCTACACTGAAAACGCATTTCGACGCCGCACACACACAGTCTCAAAATAGAGGAAAATCCGTAGGAAAAACTATTAAAATACCGCTGCACTTGCTTTGGTTGCATGACCGAAGGAGGTGGTGAATGAATGTGGAGCGGCAGGCGATGGAAAATGATTGGCGGTTGTGTATGATATGAATAAAAGTGAAGAAGAGCGCAAAATTAATGATGTTCAATATACATTTGACCTATTTTCCCCTAGTAAACAGCGACATCAACACGATAATATTTTCTGTGCTTATTTTTTGGTTCGTTGTTGGTTTTTTTTATAATTTTGTGTTTTTGTTTTTTTTATTATACAATGCATTTTGTGCATAATTTATATGTAAATTGGAACTCAACGCATCAAATATGTAAATATAAATGTGAAAATATAACACACTGACTGTTAAATAACTGCATCCGCATATAGTACACGCACACATACATACACAGGCATATGAAAATATGGCATTATTCGATAATCGACATGTGAATTAAATGCGGCTCAAAGTATGCAGCATAACAACAAAAAGCAATAACAATATTAATAAACATACACTTCCTTGCTGTATGTACAGATGTATGTATGTATACATACTTTGTCTTAAAAATCCGAAAATAATCAGCATTATGCAGCGCGTGTAATTATTGAAAACATGAAATATCCTAAATGATATGAACAAACAATCAAAATCCAAGCGGAAATATAAACTTACAGTTATCGCTTACTTTGAAGAAAATACCAAACGCCAAACGCTAAACAACAAAAACAAATAAAACATCAAGTGTTGTAAGGGCCAATGCACCAACATTTGGTGGTTAGCGCCCAGACAGACCCCACATATACAAATTTTATGTAATTTTTTGTTGTTGTTTGATTTTGTGGTTTTACGACTTTCGGCATTGTTAAGTTTTTTTTGAAAGTCGCCATCATAAAAATGATATGGTCATAAAAAATGGCACACAAGGGAAATGAATTTCAAATGTTTATGCTTCTGCTGTGTGGCTTTTCGTTACATACATACATACACACAAAGAGATATACAAATTTTAATTGTGCTTATCATTTAAGTGCTGTATTAATTAAGCCCAATTGCTGCATTTCAAAATATTGAAATCAAAATGTGATTAATTTGGAAATATGCGTGTGGGAGATAAATATTAAAGGCTTGACTCTGTGACAGCACTAAAAGAGAAGTTTGGTATTTGAGCATCTTGCCAGTGTTGGAATTTGGAAATATTTTCCTTATAAACATATACATATAATAGAGCGTCTTATTTATATTTTCTAATATTCAAAAAAGATTTACTATCGAATATTTTTCGTAATTTTTACCACTCAAAATGCATATTCTTCCTCTTCTGACAGTACGCTTACGATGCCATATGTCATACTCGTAAACTGGTTTACAAAATTACCGATAACATTTGATTTTATTTAGCGAGTTCTTCATCTAGACCGTAAAACTAAATTTCCATTTTTAGAATAACTCAGACATTCGTTGTAAAACCTTCTGGAACACCCTCAATCTTCATATAACATTATAGTTTCTGTTAGAATGATCCTAGAGACAATAATCATTTGAGCAATCAGACGCTGTACTATCTTTGGCACGTACGCTAAATTTCAAACATCTTCGATAGTGTAGTGATCTGGGTGTCAAAATGCGTTCAACAGTTCAATTTGAGACCAAGATTTTCAGTAATACTCGTATATACATACATTAGTATAGACTCAAGAATCATGCTTCAACCTTAACAAAAATCATATTGGTCTACCACTTTGCTTCCGCCATTTTCCAGTAGATGTCTCTTAGGTTAAGCACTGGTCGATTAAATCGATTTTTTTTATATCGATCTTGGACATTTGTGTCAACGTAAACCCAACAAAATATTTGTAGAGATCTGTTTGCATCCCAAACTTATTCTCAACTAAAAATGGCACTTTTTGAGCCGAATTCTCGGCATTTGCGGGAAATATGCATTTCTTTTTTAATTCCAAGAAAAGTGCGGCTGAGGCTCATCGAATGCTTTTCTCCGTGGATGAAATCTAAAAAAAATTCTCCTTAAACTAGATAATATTGTATGACCTACGATAAAAAAAAATCAAAAATTTACAATATGGCGGCTTTTTAAAAAAAATAGTCGAATTTTACTCAAAATTTTGGTCGTTTTTAGCCTGCCAAAATTCGATTTTTTGATCAGATCAAAAATCGATAGGTCATTGTACGGAGAACTATATAAAGAACATGTAAAAAAGCTCGATAGCGATCGGACCATTTGTTTTTGAGTAATTACTGCAGCAAATTCGGAAAATTATGTTTCGAGAAAAAAGCGTTTAAAGATAAAATGATCGTATTCACTGTTGCCGAGCGGCTGCTCTTTAAATTGCTATAACTCAAAAACTATTTGAGATATCGATTTTAAATTTTAATATGTTATTTTTAAAGGTGTAATCTACCGAAATATGAACAAAAAAATTGATTTTTTTGATATTTCACACTAGGTGTGCCTCTTAAGTATTTTAAGACATTTTGGTAAATTCTTTTAATAACACCATTACGAATATGAAGTTACTTTGCAAAAATTCAAAATCGCGGACCAATATGAATTTAATTTTGAAATGATGGCAGCCACTTTGATCCGCCATTTTGAAGTTTTGAAAAACCGACGCCAGATTCGTAATCAGTTTCAAGCGAATCCGATGTATTTGAAAAAACGGTGTCCGCCATATTGTTTTTTTATTATGCCAACACCTTGATCTGATCAGATTCGGAAAATATTTTTGTGTGGCTGTGAAATCAAATAATTAACCTCTAGAAGTCATTTCATTAGTATTTGAAAATGTAAACAAGTTGAAACCGAAATTATTCACAATTATATCTAACATTAGACCATGAATGAAATACTATATCTCTTGCCAATATTTTCTCTTTCCGCGAAAAAAATATAGTTTTATACTAAAAGTGGTGTTTTTTTTAGGATCTATGAAGATTTTCAAAAATCAATTGTTTTTTTTTACTTTCTAATTCTTGATATGCCTATAATTGACTATGTTTCGTGCGGTGTCGTATAGTACTCTGAAACTGCTGACAAAAGTTTTGTCGTGAAAAGTTAATTTGTTGATTTCTAAATAATATGTAGTTCCCCCTTCAAATCGGTTTTAAAATTTCGAAAGCTCGATTATGATATCATAACTTCCAGCAGATCGTAGTATTTAGAATCTTTAACCTAGGTGTGAACAAGTTGCGACAGTGACTAAATGCACGAACGAAAAAACAAACGTTTCCCGGAAATATATGTATGTATAAAGCAGTTTATCCAATTAAAAGCTATATTATATATACACGATTCCTCTAAATCTATTTAATTATTAGTAGCTAATAATTTAAGAAACGGTATTTCCCCTTGAAAACTCATAAAATTTGCGCTTAAAAAAATACTTTCGTGTTATTGAGATACATACCTACAAATAACTCAATGTGTGTGCAATAGAAAAATCCGCGAAAATACCGTTATTATTAAGTATTCAAAAACAATGTAGGCGCAATAATATAAATATTTGCTTTTGATTGCCTGCTTAAATACAACATTATTTTTCTAGTTTTATTTTTGTGGCATTTTTGGTTGGGCGTCAGCGTGTGTGTGTAAATGATTGTCTCTCAAGCCAATTAATGTTGCCACAATATTTCAGTGTCATTTTCAATGACTAATAAAGCAACAATGTCACAACTACTGTGTACATATAGACATATGTACATACATACATATGTATAGGTATACTTAAATATAGTACTCGCACATTAATTTGTTTCGTTCACCACCCGCGGACTGTCACAACTGTGGTACCCACTTGCTGAGCAATTCACTTGCACGGAAGGAACTCAAGAAGACATAAGACCAAGTGTAGACAACAAGTTTGTGTGTTTATCCGTATGTTTGTGCGAGTCTAAAGAGCATGGGAATGCGAGGCTAATGCGTACAAATAAAATAAATCTGTGAGCATTAAAAAGCGATTTATTATTATAGAAATGAAAGGCTCCCAGCGATACGCATGAATTCAAATACACACGCATACAAAAGCAACAGCAACAACAAGAATAATACTAATAATAACAACAACATCTTTGAAAAGAAATGAGTAACACAAATATGTATATAAGCAATAAGGCACACGTAGAAAATCCAATACGACAGCTAAGCAAACTTTCCAACATCATCAAATGAAATTCAAATGGCTCTTTGTGACATTTAAAAATCACATAAGTAGTCATCACATATGTACATACATATGTACATATTCCTTATTTTACATGTGCTGATAAGCATAAGTTCATGTACTTATGTATGAGCAAAGTCTGGTCAATGAACAGGCTGGCACACGTGTAACTTGTACGGACGTGCTCACATGCTTCTTGAGGAAAGTTTACCCCCCGGTAGGGTCTCATGTGTTGACAACACGTGTACTCCCGCTAAACCGTTGCTAATCCCACTCCATTAAATACTCGCACAACATCGTCATCGAACAACAACAACATTTTTATATTTTTATGAGTAATTACTTTTTTTGGTTTAGTACTATATAATCCATACTCATTCATAATTTTGTGTTTAGTGTTAGTTTAGTTGGATTAGGGGGGATTCTTTCATTAAAGTCATCTTCTGTACGCCATTTCTAAACTCGCTGTCTTCTCTACGAAAGATTGGCATGTGAAAGCAATAACAAAATTTTATAGTTGGATAGAGTGTGTGGATAGCTCACTTAAGTGGTCTAATCGCTCGATATGCTATCGCTATTACATTCTTCCAGACTATTTAAATTATGCCAGTTTCATGTTCGATTCACCAGTATCCGAGGTTGAACGAAACGAATTTATCTGTCTTTATTATTCTTGAGCTTTGAAACATTTTCCTTTCTCACAACACTACGGAACCGACTAAGGACCAGGATTTTTAGCCGTTCAAACACCACCACTTCAATAACATGCATTTAATATAATTATCGAATGCTTATGTTGCACCAACAAAGTACATAGTCTTCATATCATACCCAAACCATGAATATGTTCTTATGAGTTCTTGGGCTCCGATCTTGAGATATAATAATCTGTGTATTTTCAGTAAAATTTTTCTTTTCAGATAATTAATTTTTATTCATGTTTATTGTTGAATGAAAATTTGAGAAAGTATAGTGGGTGGTTAGAATCGTTATATTTTGCGAAATCTTTTATTTCGGTTCACAACCACGTCTACTTTCCTTATGCCGCAATCTATAAATTCAGCATTAATGAGAAACAAAATCTTTAACAAAATTTTACACAAACTTTGCATTTGAGGTGTGGCATCGCTTATTTAAAATTTATCGAAATCGGACTATAAGTTTTCAAGGCCCCAAATATCGAACATGAACGCCTCAGTGGCAATGGATAATTTTTTACCGAAAATATCGGTAAATCTCACAGAAAAAAACTCAGATGGAATCTTGTTATAATTTGTATCTCTGTGCGGCAGAAATCGGGCCTTAACTTACCCTAGCTATACCCAATATTATGGTTTTAAAATATCCTGTATATCGTTTAATATGTGAGATTTCTTGGTAAAATTAAGTGAGACTCCAAGACTATTCCTGACTCGGTTCAGGAATTATCTCAGCCCTCATATACTATAATATATATGATAATTTTCGTTATTCTGGTGAGCTTTATTCCGAATATATGGATCGAATTGTGAGTTCTTATAATAAAATTGCCAGATTATAAAAAGTTCGGTTACACCCGAATTAGCCCTTCCTTTCTTGTTAGTCTTGAAATAGATTGATAAAGATACATTGAGAAAGTTATGAGTAAATAGACGACATCAAGCCTCGCTTAGGGACTGAATCAATGAATTTTTCATTTTACCTTCATGTTCGGAAGTATTTTTTTCTTTCATGACAGAGTAAATATTATTGATAAATTTCCTTTGCTTTTTCACTTCAACACTGTACTGGCGTCTCCGAACAGACTGACAATTTCAATTATTACATCACAAGTGGAATATTCTTCCGATTTTCCGCTGCAATTTCAGCGTAAAACACATTTGATTCCACCCTCTATATGTATGTATGTGCTCACTGCCAAACTAATGCCATAACTGTCTACATACATATCTATTTTGACTTTATGCAATTGGACAACTGATCCATACGTTGTATTTACAACACACTCACCCATAGGTAAGTTATGCAGCCCGTCTGACAATGTCGTAAATGTAAAATATGATACCGTTGGCATGTGGTTACTTATGGGGTATTGGCAGTGTAACGGTTTCGATTACCGGATTTCTTGCATTCAACGCGCTTCCACTTTATTTAAGCTGAGAAAACATTTTTATTTGCAATTGAAGTATTTCCACAAAAAAAAACAAAGTGAAAATCGAAATCGTTGCTAAACCACTTGGCACTCAAATTACGTGCATGAGAAGGGACCGAGCACCCCAACATACAGCCACACATACCCACAAAAGTGTATTACAACTAAAACAAAAATTGCTGCAAAGAAAGCAACATCTAATTACAATTCTCAGGCAATCAGTCAGTCAGTATTTAACATAACAACAACAACAACAATAACAACAGCAAATAAATAACTAATGAAATGCAAAATTGCAATAAATAAAAGGTGAATTTGTGTACTCGACAATTAACAGTTATTGCCAATAAGCTTTGTGTAATCAGTCATGGGAGAGGTCATATACCGGGTGGCAAGCGCCAAATGCTTTATTCATGCATACATATTGTATTGCAACACTGTGAGAGCGTATGTAAATTGTTTAAGCGAAAATTATAAATTATTGATGAAGTGATCCCTCATGGCTACCAGGTATACCGTTATACTTATAGTTTGCATATTTCTATTTTAACTGTATTTTGAGTTTATAAATATCAAACAGTGATTTGAAATTAAAATTGATCAGGTAACGGATGTCTACAAACGGAATATCTTCTATTTTTGTTACCGAATCTAGAATAGTAATATTTTGGTTAGAGCAACCATCGAGTATGATGAATCGCACAAACTACTGGTATAATTCAAGAGACTTGCATAATCAATTAAAGAGAGCAGTCAATACCCTCTTTTATTGATTTTAACTGAATAATTTCGATAAGAACTCAGAGCAAAGACATAGCGAGCAATGAACCGATATACGGGGATACCCTTTGGTTCTTTTAACGAATACTTGTATGCTTGTAAAACGACGTACCTTTAATATTTTTGGAAGAAAAAGTCACACTGATTTATAAGACAGAACAGAACAGACTTTTTCCAAAATACAACTATCCGCTCAGTGGAACGAATCGAAAAGTCTTAAGGGATTACTTAGGTTTTGTCGGGTAAAAAACGGCCTATTTTCAATATTTTTTTTCTTTTTTAACAATTATTTATTTAATTTAAACTTTTTTCTGTCTTATAGATACATATTTAAAGAATAATTTCAGAAATTTGCAAGAAAAAAAAATTAAAACTCCTCTCCATTGTGACGTCATTACCGGTGACCCTCCGGAAAAACGGTGTATCCGCGTTGCCAGCATAACTTCTGACGGGATCATCCAAAATGAAAAAACAATAATAAGTGTTTTAGGTAAGACCATAAACTCGTGCTTAAACGAAGCAAAAGCAAAAAAGTAAAAATTGGAATTTTGGCAGACATTTTTGAAAAATAAAAAAAAAATCGGTCAAATTTGCTTGACATTTTTTTTAATAGTTTAATTAAAAAATCCTTCGTCCAAGCACGAGTAAATTGTATCTCGAACAACTGTGCAAAATTTCATCAAGATTGGTTGAGTAGTTTTCGAGAACATTTGACAACCGTCTTTGAAACAACGGTTCCTAGAAAAACGCGTTTAAAGTTTGGAGTAATAATAATACCCGACTTGGAGCGCACACTTGCAAAGGCTATATCTCCGAAACTATTATAATATTATATAATATTCTTGAGATGTTGTAGAAATTAATAAGCAAAAAATAAAAAAAAAAGATTTTTTGAACTCACGAAACCCATGATAAATATTTGTAATATCTTGTGATTCTATTACAGAAACATTACAAGCCCTTAATTAAATTAATTTTTATTTCACATCGATATTAATATCACTCTAAAGCACATTTGGAATATTTTCCGTGTGCCAAGCGAGGCGAATACACATCCACGTGTTTTCACAATAAATCTGAGTTCATTACACATGCCGTGAACGTATGAATCATGTGATTTTAATGAATGGCGAATAAACTTAAATAACATTCAAATATATTTTTATGTATGTATGTACGAGTATTTGCATATCTTTAAGTTCATCTTTAACTTAGAATTAACTCATTTGTAATTATACACTCACAGCGAATTTCCAATAAATATGTATTTAGTTTGTAATAACCCTGTAGGGAAATCAGTTAGTTACAGATTACTTTACAACTGGTAGAAACTGCAAAGATTAAAGTAGACAAGTTACTGCTTTGTTTCTAGATAAGCACATTGATACCTTTTATAAGAAGAGGTTATAAAATATGTAATTTTTCAGATTTTGATATGAAATATGGCTGTTCTATTCTACTAGTTCAGAATAAAGATGTATTAAAAAAATAACGGGAATTATAAAATTTAAAATTTCGCTGGTTTGGAGAATCCAAATATCAAGATTTTTTTTATGTTAATACGATACAATTGTCAGCTGTTTTCCTTGTTTACTTTTTCTGTAACAGCCGTTTTTTATGAGCTTGGCGATTTTCGTTTATTAAAAGCTCACACTTCATTGCTTCTTCGTGAATTCTTGACTAAAAACAATACTATAACGACGCCTCTCCATATTCTCCACACTTGGCTCTGTGTGACTTGTTCCTAATTTTTAAAAACATAGAGAACATAGAGAAGGGGTCATCATTTTACAAGCATACTAGATCGCTGAAAGGGCCAAAGGTTAACCCAAAAATCTTGTTTGAGAAGTGTTTGTATGATTCGAAGAAACGCTGGCATAAGGAATAATATCGAATTGGGACTATTTTAAACCCGACAACATTAGAGTAGATAAATGAATAAATTTTTTTTTTCACAAAACTGATATTCCCGTTATTTTCTGAACACATCTCCTACAACATTATAGCTCTGTTCTAATTAAGGAACAATTTTATTCTAAATTTTTATAACAATGTTCGTATTTTGATTGAAGAAATACTGGCTCATCGAACCAATTCTTGAAAAGCATGAAATAAAAGTCATTAAATTGCTTTTTTTCCTCACTGGTTTGTCGCTTCACTGCGGGTGTAAATCAAGTTACTAGATTTATGTACATACATATATGTTTGTATGTGTTTATAGAATCTTCTGTGTTTATAGTAGTTTAGGTAGGTGTAAAAGCCGCCACAGTTGCTTTGCCTTATTGACTTGACTGCCGTAACTTTGGAACGAAAAGCACACACCCGCCTAGAAATGTGCTCTAAAATCGCCATAAACTTCTAACACGTACCATATACATACAACATACATACTTATGTGTATAAGTCACTGTCTTTCGGTTATATTCGTGTGCTTCGATTTTTTACTGCGCTTGCACGCCCGCATTTAAACTCACCGCTCATAATGATGGTATCATCAATGGCATCATTATTGTGACATATCATCAGCAAGCACCGCAAGTCAACGCCTTTCAACTAGTAGCACATTTACATGCTCACATACATGTGTAAATACATGCGCTTGATTGTTTTCGTTTTCAAATATTTTTTTATTTGTTTGTGTTTTCGCTTTTAGTTCGCATGCATATGCTAATCTGCGTAATTTAGTATTTGCATACATAAATACACACATACATATTATATATATTGACTTCGTTGTTTATTTGATTTACAAATTTCGTGCTTCCTTTACTGCTTTCGTTTGACTTTAGCATTTTTCGAATGACTTTTGCTTTATTTTATTTGCTTTTTATGTACATTTAAATATTTTAGTTTTTGTTTTGTTTTTATTGTTGTTTTTGCTTTATTTAATTTTATTTGTCTGGCATCCATCACACCTGCTTTGTATGCCACTTGTTACAAGTCACACCCATTGAGCTTCTTTTATGCCGACGTAGGCTTCAACTTGATATTCATCGATCTATTCTTATATGTGTTTGAATGTTAATAGTCACCTTCTGTCGCACGTAACGTAAAGAGTTCGCTTACAAAATTTGTTGTTGCTTGTCATTTTCACTTGGCATTACACTGAGCATTACTTGAAAGTTCTTGCACGTGGTGCTGTGAGCATTTTGATTTTCTAAATGACAATTCGATGTGCCGCAAACTGTCAACTGTCAACCGTCAATTGATTTGCAAGTCATTACCAACACATACATATGTCTACTTATACATACCTATTCAAAACCTGTGTTTAATTCTGAAATATATTGTGTAAAATAAAATTTACGCAAATTTATTATAAATCGTCTGTCTAGCTTGTAATTCGTACCTCTTTCATGATACCAGGTTGGCTGTAAAGCTCGTACCGTTTCTATGCGAGACTGGGTGGTGGAGAGGAGCTGTTGTTGCGAAGGGACAGTCCATGACAGTCCGGTCTACGTAAGCGACTAAAAGTAGCCTAATTATTTGAGGAAAGGTTTATCACGGTTAGGTCTAAGTTTTCAACAAAGGTTCTAGGAGGAATATATTTTCAGGAGCTATTCATCAACTATAGTTTTAGTTCTCTAATGCTTCAGGGTGTATCCTACCTGACATTTGCTTTGGGTTACTATAAATTCTCAGCGAAATTTATTAATAATATTATTTCTGTTCACTATGAGAACCATAAACGCGCAACCCAATACTTTCACTACATTCTATCTTACACCAAGGATTAATCCATGATCTATCATCTAGAACGGAAAACTCGATTTGGTTTGAAATATTCTCGGGTTAAGCATCTTCAGAGTTCAAAATAGATATTTGATTTTTACTTCTGAAATGCTCTTTAATATGATTCTATATTCAGTAAATATATCCTGCTACTAATACTAGATTTTAGTCTGAAGTGGGAAAGTATAGTAGTAGGGTGTATCCTCATTCGAAGAAGTGACTATCTACTTTCTTAACAGTGGTCGATAATAGCCATGAGCTAGCCGATTATGTGTTAGATATTTGTTATGACATGCCTAGCTTGAATCCAGTAATGGTAGAATGAGAACGGGTCGGTGTACCGCTGTCCTTTTGGCAGTTTACTACTGGATGGTTACGACACACGAGAACTCGACAAGCACTGATCAACTCCTTTCAGGACTCGTGGCATTTCTCTACCGAGGTAAATTGAAATAGCTCACTTGAGGTCTTGACCCTCAGCAAAGTTCACTTTTCTTTAATTGGTTCAATCGAGGCCACCCATTAGGATTAAAAAAGTATAGTATTTTCTTGGAAGGCATCCATTTGAATAGAAATCAAATCTCCAAGCAAAGTCGTGAATGGTGAAAGACGTTTTGTGGAAAATTAAGTTCAAACTATGTAAGTTATTTTGGGATTACAAATGACTGTCCTCAGTAATAACTTGGATTTGGAGTTTAATCTTTCTAAATTGTTGGCATGAAAGTTTTTACACATAAATTTAATATATTTTGAGAAAATTTTCATAATTTTTGGTCTTCAAATTATTCCATTTTTCATTTTATTTCTTTTTTCAGAAGTCCTTAAGAAGATGTCTCAACCATGATAATCTAAATCTTAATATCATTGCATTTTCAGCTATAAACCCCCAATCAACAAAAAAGAACTAAAAAAACAAATATCTCAAAAAAGCAAACAAAATAGAGCGTGCTCGCCATTCTTCTGCCAATTTTGCACAATATAAAATCTCTCAATTTTTCATGACAACAATCATCAATAAAGTGCACATAAGATCCGCTCTGAAATGGCTGGCATAACGGCATGTAGAGACGAAATCTGTTGCGTGCGCTGCATTGTTTGGACATTTGAAAAATAGACTGCCTGAGCATTAACTCAATCCCCTGTTGTTGTCGGCTACTACGTTTTTCATGTGCGCCATTATTCTTGCACTTCCTATGACGACTCCCTCTCACTCTTTCATACCCTACTCCCTCCTCGCCTATTTGTTATCTTCTTGTCTTGTTGTCGGCATGTTAGCGGTTTGTTTTTGGAGCGGCGGCGGTACTTCCCACCTACTACAACCTTTCAACTGTGCCACATGATGGCCAACAAATGGAAAGGTAAATACCAAATGGAGGCTGGTAAAAATAGGCCATTTCGTGCATTTGCGTGCGGGTGTCTGCCTGTGTAATTTTTGGCCAGTGTGTTAACAAGTGTTGTATGCGGCTGCCTCACCTAGGCACGAATCGAACCTAGATTATGTGGCCTATTAGTCGGCCTACACTACTTTGCACTTACTGTGTCCACATGCTGCTATGTCTGTATGTATGCTGAATTGTTTGCGTGGTCTATGAGTTCTCTTTTATGTTTGTTTATGAAGTTTTTGCTGGAATTTTCAAGCAATTTGTATTTTGTTGAATCGTCAGTAGGTGTGGGTATTTTTTCGCATACAAGTACTTTCATAATTGCAAGTACTTTCTCTTTACAGTTTGCAAAAATAGAAATTTTAAAATTAATGGAATTCATTTGATTTTGTGGTATTTGATGACTTCGAAAATAAATAGAGTAATTATTTAAATTCCATAAGAGTGTGGAGTTATGAAGCGTATGGGACTGTAGCAGGGATCTGTTAAGAAGAAAAGGCAGGATATTTGGACGCACTAAACAAACCATTTATAATAAAAATATGTTACAATATTAATTCTTACTAAAATAGATTTGTCATTCCCAATTTCGTTCTCGAATACGGCATCATGAAACATTCCAGGGATTTTCAGCAAGTCGTAGAAATATCCTAAATTTGATAATGAATATTTTCCGCAGTCAAATATCGTAATTTTTTCGAGCACTCCTGTTTTCTTCCCAGGAAAGTGATCTAATGGTTTCGATCGATTGACAGTCTTTGTATCATAGTTATATGGTAGACCTTTGATATAAATAATTTGTTTTTTTTTTTATTCCAATAAACTCTGAAACCCATCTGCCATCACCAGTTTCTTAACAATGAACTTTTTCCTACATACAATTTCTGTTTTGCAAGTAATAACTGGATACTAGCGCCATCTATCGGGCTTAAAATGTACACAAAATAGTTCGGGATTACTATAAAGCTTCATCAAAAATGATTAATTGGTTTCGGAGTCTCCAAGATACATACTTACTTTCAAAGTAAAGATTTAGGAAACATCTCTAGTCGACAACTTTCTAAAAGTATTTTTTTATAAATATTCTATTTATAGTCTTTGTCATTCACGTTATTATTCACGAATTAATCTAGAATCTATCATCTAGAACGGAATAAGCGTTTTTATTTGAAATTTTATCGAGTTAAGCAAAATAGATATTTTTCGAATGACATATTAAATTTAAGTCTAGGGATTCTTCTTTACTGGCGTTGAACTTCCTCTTCCTCTGCTTCCACCAGCGGGTACTGAATCGAACACTTTCAAAGCTGGAGTGCTTTCGTCCATTCGGACAACATGACCCTGCCAGCGTAGTCGCTGTCTTTTTATTCGCTGAACTATATTCATGTTGTCGTATAACTCATCGTGCCGTTGCCAATGTTCATAGGACCATAAATCTTCTGAAAACCTGTCTCTTGAAAACTTCTAGTGACGTTTCATCCGATGTTGACATCGTCCATGCTTCTACACCTTAAAGCAGGACGAGAATGATGAGGGACTTGTAGAGTTTAGTGTTTCTTCGTCGAGAGTGGACTGTACTTTTCAGTTGTCTACAGTCCATAGTAGCACCTGTTGGCAAAAGTGATCCCGCGTATGATTTCAAATCTGACATTGCTGTTTGTTTTAATGCTGGTTCCAAATGCCTAGGATGAGAGGCCACAATAAAAAAAATGAAGTGATTTTTGCGCCTAAAAATTATTTTTATTTATTTTTTTCTCTCGCTCTTGTTCTCTCTCGCGATTGTTAGTGTAATTCTCAACCAACCTATGAGTGAATAAGATAATTCGACAAATATTTAAACTACAACGGTATCAATTTATAATTATATAGCTAACAAAAAGCCAAAACTTTAAATTGAATACAACACTTTATAGCCGTGTGGGCTGTTTCTAATGTCGTAACACGGTGTTCGGCTTTCTCAACTGTCACACCAATAATGGTAAACGAATTTGTTGAGAATACAGCAAAACAAAGTCATCAATTTAAAAATACATGTAGAATCTTAGATATAAAGTATATATGTATATAATATAAGTATGTTAAATACATATTTGGATTACCGCGCGGCGGCGAGCGCATCTACAGAAAGAAGAGCAATCAGACAAATGATTTGACAGTTTGTTTACCGCATTGTCGCATTTGATTGACAGCATGAGTAAGCTTTCTGTAACACTTAACCCGCTTACATGCGGCACAGATACGCCGCATTTAGATAAGTATACACAATAAGTATGTATGCAAATACAAAAGCGTTATGTTCACACAAAGTCGGCTATGTGTGAAGCTGTGTGTCAAAAGTCATTTGTAATTATCGCTAATGACTTTTGCTAACGGCATTTTGGGGTCAACGCTGAGGTGAGTGAAAGTCAAATTGATTTTTACAAAACCAAAACTATATGCTTAATTAAATAAATGTATATTTATTCATCACGTGCAATATTTTTTTTAAATATTGATACACACATACATACTTACTTACTCATTCAATAAATTAATTCCATTATCATTTAATCTTCAATAATTTTCTTCTTCTTGTTCTTTTGCAGATAAATTTACGTTTAATACTCGTTAGTGGCAAAACAAAAGAATTCCTATTTAATCCATCAGATTCGGCTGGTGATATCGCACAAACAGTATTCGATAATTGGCCTGAAGGTAAGTGGAAACAAAAATCATTTCTTTCATTATTATCAACAATGTATATAAATTTGTTGACGTTTTAGATTTAACTTTATTGCTGTTAATCTTAATTTGGATTTTGGTTATGGTATATTATCATAACCTCAGTTTAGACTTATCTTTGTAAACATTTCTGAGTGATTTATGTGGTTCTATTTATGTACTCAGATTATCGGCTGATTTTGGATTATCAGCATACAATTTTTCCAATCGATTTTATGAAAAAGTTGTTGTCATATAAAGGGTGATCCATATCTCGCTTCCCTAAAAAAAACAGAAAATTCAAATTTGATGGGGAATGTTTATTATTATTCGAAAGAACATTCTTTTTATTTTTGATATATTATCTCTTTCAAATGTTGGCAGCGGCTACGTCTCAGATGGTCCATTCGTTGAGTCCAATTTTCGAAGACTCGTTCGAGCATTTTGACTGGTAGCTGGCGAATGTTTTACTCCAAGGCCTGAATAGAGGCGGGATTATCCGCCTTGACTTTAGACTTTACATATCCCCACAGGAAAAAGTCTAACGGTGCAATTATTTGCTCAGTGTTCTCTTAATAAATCCATTGGTTTATGCGATGTGTGGGAAGTGGCGCCGTCTTGTTGAGACCACGATCATGATCTTCAACTTCATGCTTCAAGTCTATTCGGCCGATTATTATCCAATAATGAATGCTGGGTCTCAAGATGGATGATGGTTTTGCGAATAGTACGCTCAGAACAGCGATTATGTTGACCATTCAGTTTTTCATAATAATGTAGAACAATTTGTAAACGTTGTACAGGCGCAAGTCTTTCCATGATGAGATGCCAAATAATACTGACGAAAGTAACATGACAGCTTGTCACGACTAACGCGTGAGCTGTCAAAAACAGTTTATTGAAAAAAGTACCTCTACTTGGATCACCCGATATTAAGGAACGTAACTCGGTTATCAAAATATTCTGTCGATGCCTGATAATATTAATAATGGGAATATAAGTACCAAAGGTCCGAAATTTAATACATTTACAATAACAATAAAATACTACAAATATTTTTCATAAATTTCGAGTATTTCTTATCAGATGGCGTTTTATGTTGGTATAACGCTTCGTTTAAATGGTGTCATGTAGTATTAATTCCCTACTAAAGTATAATCGAGGGAAAATATGCATAGGAACTACTTTAAAGTTGGGATCCGTTAAGGCAGTAGTCTGCTTTAGAAGCCGAAAAAAGCGTTGTTTAACAATTTTTTTTGAAAGGGAAGGAAATGATTGCGGTAAACGGAATTTTAAGACGATAGTGTACTATATTTCAGGCTTAAAAAACAATATTTATTATTAAAAAATATTGAAATTTTTTCAAAGTTGTAAGTATTTTTCTGGAGCGCCTGGAGTCTGCACTTGTAAATCGGTGCCGGTGATGGAAGTCGTGCGATGCATCTGGAACAGTCGAACCAAATTTTTTTTTTAATTTTTATAAGTTTCTTTTCTTTATGAACTAAAAAAATACCGAAGAAGTTATAAAATTCCAATTTTTTTAGAAGTTTGAAAAAAAATGACTATAAGTTACAAAACAAGTAGTTTAAATAATACTTTTGTCCAACTTTTTTAGTTCAAATAGAAGATAATTTAATACTGAAGCTAGATCACTTTGTTTTTTTTTCGATCGAACATATATTATTTTTGCTATCGCCGGCACCGTTTTCTAACACTTGTGAAAATGAAAACTCGCGAAAACGCGCTTTAAAGGTCTGCCTGAGCATTCGCACCTGCTCGACGCTCGGCCACTAAAACTGCTCTAGCTACGAAAATATGTCGAATTGGCCTCTGGAATTTTAAAGACATATTCTTGGATAGTTTTGGAAGAGATTTAAAACAAACCAAAAAAATCGATTTTTTGAAGCTTGTAAAGCAGACTACTGTCTTGAATTGAAATACTGATAAAGGTCGAGATATAAAAAAGAGAGTCTTCTATAGCCACCAAACGTATTGACTGCACGATTCAAGACTTGCTTATGAATGTTTGATTGGTGGTTTTGAGGATTATGACTATAGAGCTGCTTTCCTCATTTTGTAAGCTCTAGTTCTAAAATTTTGTTGGAATACAAAATTCTAAAATCAGTACAACGTTTCTTTAAAATAGCCACGCCCTTCAACGCTTACAAGTTGTAGCACTATGAATAAAAATAGTTTATAGTTTTTTTTTCGCTTCTTGCTTTGTCATCCGTCGTCTGTGCCGCACACAATTATTCATTGAATCAACAACCGAGGACGTGGACAAAGACACTCGCAATTATTTATAATCTTAACACAAATTAATTGACGCACTTTGCTGTCCACCAGCTGTGCAGCAGCAGGCAACAGCAACAACAACACACATTTATAGCTGTTATAGCTTCAAAATGATTGTCTTCTGCAGACTCCCTATATGACAGCCTCTTTCTCTCTCGCTTTTCTCGTTTTTGATGCCCCGGCACAGACGATTGATTGCTGTGGAACATGAACTTGTATGGCAGCAAAAACAACAAAGAAATTGCATCAATTGCCACCATCAGCAGCAACATCGCTGCCGACCATATATGTGGGCATGGCGTATAACTGTAACAGCTAGGTCAAAGTAGCGCACAAATGCGTAAAATGCAATAAAGTGCTGCAAATAGCCGTTCGGTCGGTCATCTTCGTTTGTTCCGTTGCACATATGTGCGAGTATACTCGTACTATATGCCGCTGGACACTGCTGTTGCATCAAATTCAATTAGCATGCATAACTCGAAGAATGAAAATGTGCTTCGTGCAGCAGTCGGCGAACGCATGACATGCATTATTGAAGATGCAATGAAATGTGTGCAGCAAGTGTGTGATGATATGTCCACTTAGCTTCTTAAATTTTAAAGTAACCAATTGAAGAGATACCTTCTGGTGATTTGTAGAGTTACTACTCAACGGTTGGATATTGACATCGGAAAATTTGTAAATATGCCAGTATTAAATATTTATTTTTTAATAAGATGATGTTATAATCTCTTTACTTCTGCTTGGAGGGCGTTTCATTCGATGCGGGTCGGTACCATCTCACACTTTCTCACCTTAGTAATCCCCTTAAGGAATCTTTAATATCACTTTTTGTACTATTAGGGAGGTTTTGTAGAACGTCTAGGGAGTAGCCCTATTTGAAATATTTAAAGACCCGGGTTTCAAAGATTTCTTCAGATGTTTCAGAGACCATGGTCACCAAAGATCTCTTCAGATGTTTCAGAGACCATGGTCACCAAAGATCTCTTCAGATGTTTCAGAGACCATGGTCGCCAAAGATCTCTTCAGATGTTTCAGAGACCATGGTCATCAAAGATCTCTTCAGATGTTTCAGAGACCATGGTCATCAAAGATCTCTTCAGATGATTCAGAGACCATGGTCACCAAAGATCTCTTCAGATGTTTCAGAGACCATGGTCATCAAAGATCTCTTCAGATGTTTCAGAGACCATGGTCATCAAAGTTGTTCAAGAGTAATTGCTCCTCTGTTAAAACATGAAAAGTGCATTATATACAGATAGATCTCTTCTCAGTCTTTGGCACTAATTTTTAACCCTTTCTGCTACAAAACGATATATTTTAAATATGTATTTTAGACTTTTCTAATGCATTTTAAGGGAGAATGGCAACTTTCTCTGCCACTCACACATGCTGCCTTAATGTGTCTTGGTACACTTAAAGTTCTTTCGACCAAAAATCATCTTTTCTCTATACCTTAGTTTAAACGGATTTGACATGCCCTGATTCGTTCATCCTAGTCGTTAGTCTTCTACTTCCACGAATACTAAGAACTCACTTGAAAACTACGTATTTTTAAGATTCTTTATGAAATCTCCAATAAAACATTAACTAAAGTCAGGCAGCATAATTTCTGGGATCACAAAACCAATATGGCGACTTCGTCTGCTTCAATGGTCACTTTTTCAACGGGAAAATAAAATGTAATATTCAATATTTGTTAATAAAAAAAAAATTGTAAAAAAGTGAACCATTTCCATGAGCCGTCTATGAACTCTTTTCGCACGCCTGTCAATTCATGAACACCAGTGTTATATCATAATGCTGAACCTATTTATAACTGCATCTACAATGTGTGCTGAGCACCTTTAATTTATGTACAAATGTATATACTCGAGTGTAATTGCTTGTATTGATCATCTGTGAGTTATTGGTAAATGCGCTAGCAAGCTGAATTTAATTGAACTCGATTGAGTGGCAACACAAAAAAAAATATTTTTTTTTATTTAATAAATAGCAGACAATAAGTGCACACAAACTGGTATATTGAACTATATACATATCTATATTGCATTGCATCAATCAGTCTACACACACCCTCCTGTGTTTACTGTGTGTCCACTGTCGCTGGGTCCGTCCGTCCACCTCAGTGCAACACGACAACCAAGCGGCCAAGACCGTGAATTTCCAGCACAATATGCTTTTTCATGACTACAACTTTGTGCACTCGCCGTTATTATTGACAATTTATTTATGATTTATTGTCACCATAGTAATGTTATATTGTCTGTCTCAATGCATACATACTCGTACAAGCATACATATATTGTATAGGAAACTATTTATAGTTTTTTCTGATTGCAACTGAAATTGATTTTGCTGCAATTGTTATTTGTTGCCACATATTTTATTGTTGTTGTTACTGTTGTTGCAATTGCTTTGAGTAGCTGTTGCTGTCTACAAATTAAACTCTCGAGTGTGTGTGTGTGCAGCAGTTAACTATTGAAAATTTTTCAAAACAAATGCGAAGGTGACATTTATTGTTAATTGCTGCTCTCAATTTATTACAAAACAAACAAACACATCGATAAACAATCGTTCATTTGTAACTGTTTTGATTTATGTCAATATTTACCCGTGTAAGTGAACTTGAAAAGTGTTCCTTGAAATTGTGCCGTTAGCTACAAATGCATATATTCATAGAACTGAAGTTGACTCTTTCCGGTGTAAACAAAAAAATGCATATTACCTAATAATATTATTGCGGTTGTTATTGTTTTTCAATGCTCGAAGTTGTATTTTTGTGCTAGCAACCGCATTAGGCGTTTATCTGGTTTTGTAGCTTGCAATGCGGTAGTTATTATTTGAAAGTATTGCAAGCAATTTCATAATTGTGTTCTTAGAGCGAAAAGCCGCGATTTATAAATTGTTTAGAGTCTACTACTTTCGTTCACCTAACGGTTATTTGTAACACCTATCAAATTCAATCAGTTTCCTTCACTTTACAATACATAATTCATATATCCAGAATAAAACATCGAAAAACACTTGACATAAATAATGGTTATAACATGTGGAAAATCTTATCTAAAAATAGTTGAAATCGATCCATAAGCCTTTTAGGCCTAATATACCAATATGAGGGCCGATAAGTTTATCAGATTTTCCAACTATACCCACATATTTACCCGAACAATTTAATTTAGTATCAAAACAAGCACAAAATCAGCCCAGACATTCCTCAAGCGCCTGTATACCAAATATAATGCTTATCGCCCTTCAGCTTGTCTATACATTATAGATATCGGTCCAGTCACTGTACAGATCATGAACTCCTATAATTAATATAAACTGGTTCAGATCTTCTCCTAGTATGTATGTTAACATACATAATATATTCATATGGAACGAAGTCATATTCATCCATACCTTCCCAAACATCAATATGATGAATACGCTTATATCTGTCAGGTTGTTTTTAAAATAATAAATCTTCTTCTTCTTGGCCGGCATAGACACCGCTTACGCGGTTATAGCCGAGTCCACAATAGCGCTCCTTTGGCAGTTTGGCGCCAATTGGTAACACCAAGTAGAAGTAAAGACAGGTTCTTCTCCACCTGGTCCTTCCATCGGAGTGGCTTTCCCCACCAGGTACTGCATCGAACACTTTCAGAGCTGGAGCATTTTCCTCCATTCGAACAACATGACCTAGCCAGCGTAGCCGCTGTCTCTTTATTTGCTGAACTATGTCTATGTCGTCGAATAACACATACAGCTCATCATTCCATCTTCTGCGGTATTCGCCGTTGCCAATGTTTAAGGGACCATAAATCTTCCACAAAACCTTTCACTCGAAAACCCCTAGTGCCGTCTCATCGTATGTTGACATCGTCCACGCTTCTGCACCATAAAGTAGGACGGGAATGATGAGGGACTTGTAGAGTTTAGTTTTTGTTCGTCGAGAGAAGACTTTACTTTTCAATTGCCATCCAGTAGCACAGTAGCACCTGTTAGCAAGAGTGATACGAAATTGTCTACAACTTCAAAGTTATGACTGTCAGCAGTGACGTGAGAGTTAAGATGCGAATGCGCTGGCTGTTTGTTTGAGGACAGGAAATATTTCGTTTGGTCCTCGTTCACCTCCAGACCCATATGCTTCGTTTCCTTTTCCTGTCTGGAAAAAGCAGAACTAACGGAGCGGATATTGTTTCCAATGATATCGATATCATCGGCGTACACCAGAAAAAAAAAAAAATAAATACCTTAGTCGTAAATCAGAGAAACAACAAATCGTCTAGAAATACATTTTTGCGTCAAATATCAATTTTCTTTACAAATAGTTTCAACTCACATTGCGACCTGTTGCGATTTTGCCATTTGCAAATTTTCTAGTTATTAGATTGTAAATTACCTAAGCTCATAAAGGAAACTATCATCATTAGCCTAAATTTTAACCTAAATAATATCGAATTTCAACAAAATTAGGAGCGAACAAGGTTCAAACCTTAACTAACTTATGCTTATTGCACATAATACAAACATTAGTGCCAATCTATACCCCGCAGTAAGCTTTCACTCATATTGGTCGCAAAATGGCGCTATTCTTATCAATTGTAGCACATAATGTAGTTTATGCACTAGTACCAATTGCAATGGAAAATTTTTGGCTGAATTTTTTTTATAGGAATCAATAGTTTTTTATTTAAAGAATCAAATAATACAAGTTTGTTGTCAATAAAAATTGTCGAAATTGGACTATAACTTTTCAAGTACTCTGTTATGAACATGATGACTTCAGTGCTTTATGCTATTTTTGTGGCTCAGTGCCCAAAATGGGTAATATGGGGTCATTACTTCCTCTAGCTTACATATTCCTAATATTAGGTTTTTCAAAGTTCTTGTGGACTTTATACTGTATATATCGGTAAATATTTGAGATATCTATGAAATTAAGACACACATAGTCACGAAATCACATACACTTCCTATCAACTTCGTCCTGGAAGTCCTTGGACTTCCTGCTGGGTATAGACGTACCCTACAACCTAGCACACACACATACGAGTATAAGGCAATCCCTGTGAATATTTGCTACTTAAAATTAGTATTCTGTCAGCGCAATCACACTGAAAAATGTCAATTTACGTTTTGCGAACACACACATTTGTTGCTGTTGTTGTCATTGTTGTTAGGATTTAAAGTCCATCAGCCCACTTAGTGTCCTGGCCATAGAGACTACACACACTGTGAACGCCCCACTGCGGGTCAACGGTGCTAAATTGACCGTCCGCAGGCGAAGCAAAATTCGTGCTGGCAACCGACGGGCACCACACATGTGTATACAACTATACAAAATGTGTTACATGAGCGCATATTGTTGCCTTACTTTGACCATTAACCGCGCGCTTTGTGCCGGTCACGCCTACACGTAGTGATGAGCATACATACAAGTACATACCAACTATTACATACATATATATTAATTCATTGTGATATCCTGCTGCTTATCCCTTACAGTATCGCCCGCCTCCCGCTCTCACTGCTTAATAAACTCGAATAAATGTCAGCAACCAATTAATGTTGTTGTTGCTGCTTCTACTTAACTACATTGCCATTCGGTCGGTCATCCCTCGTGTGTGTAACCGCTTTGGCCATACATGTACATATGTTTGATATATGTATTTGTATTTGTTGTCATCCCACGGCATATTGCAGTCGCCCGAGTGCACAGCCCGTTGGCTCTGTTGTGCGAATTGGGGCGCCTGATATTCGCCGTGTTGTGCGTAGAGACTATTTAATATTCATTTGTCGTTTGCTAATGAAGGCGCTGCATTTGTCGCTAACTTACCCTGATTTATTTACCACTAGCAAACAGCCGAACTTACTCACGTACGCACAAGGGCACGCAGGCAGCAACATTTCGCCTTTGCCTTTGCCTAGTGGTTGACAACAACAATGAATAGTTTCAGTACAATACAATACATGCAAAATTAACACAATATAACAGTGGATTGCGGACAGCAGTTCGTCCGTCCATCGTCCTTTTATTATCTTCGTAGAAGACCACATTGTGCACTGTGGTGAAGTGTTGGATCAACTATGGATACTGATACAAAGAACATGCAATTTGGAACTCAGCCTATCATACTAACCATATACTAACTAATAGTATATTATGCTCATTGTTGTAGCCACTGAAAGTTAGGTTAAGTTAGAGTGATGTATCGAAATACAGTTTTCCGAAACATAAAAATCAGGTAGCAATAGTTAAGGTTATGCTAGGCTAGCTATAGTGGTTGTCTGTCGACACGTCTATGCCTTTAGGAGGTCCTTTATAAAACAACCGGGGCTGGAATCCGCTCTCACAAAAAGTTGTATATATGTAACTATGACGACATCGTCGAGGAAACCGGGAAAAAATTGGGAAATTTCTGACTGAACTTTTTTATACGAATCGATAGATTTTTTCTAAGAATCGAATTTATTTTCAATAAAAATTGTCGAAATCGGACTATAACTTTTCAAGTCCTCAGTTATCGGACATGAAGACTTCTTTAAGAGTATTTTTTTACTCGAATGTCAAATTTTCGGTGAATCGGACAAATTGGCTTGAACAGTGTCCACAAATTTGTGATAGTTTACATGAGGGCTCAGTGATGCATATCACCGTGACCGGTGTTTCAACTGTCCTCGAGACCAAAACTTGACCATACTTTATTTTGTCTGGATAACTAGAGAAGATTCTGTGAAGACGAGTGTGAAAACATAATGCTCTGTAGATTCATCTGGACGGATTTAGTAAGCCAACTGCATACTTGATTACCCCTATTCTTGCTAGGTCATTTGATCCACTGTATCTGTTTAGATGTCGTAGTTCTCTTAAATATCTGAAGTACAGCATAAAGAGACAGGTTTTGGTATAGACCGGTCAGAAGGATATTTTCATAAGCTCGGCCACTTGTTGCATAAGGCTCATACAGGCGTCCTACAACAACGGCATCGCATATAACAGCAAGGTGTTAAGAGTGATGCACCTTTTAAAAACCCGAAATTTACTACTGCGGTCTCCAACAGGCACATTGTATGTATGTGTATATTCCTGGAAAACTAGTTACCTAATGATTTTCACTCTCATAGTCAAATTGATTGTATATTTTAATATCAAGGTATGTGCATATATACTCGAACTGTATGACAGCGTGTGGTCTGAGCATAAGGCCCCTGGATACACCCAAATGTGACTGTGTGGTTGTGCGGTTGTGTGGCCATGTGGCTACCGTTCCTGTCCGCATTAAATATCGAAACAGTAAAATTGCTACATCCATGTGACTCATAGTTACAAATGGGCAACAAGAACAACAACCAACAAGCGATAATGATGGCCCAATAATGCACGCACACGGACCCTATGAAGTTCTGAATTTATACATGTACGAATGAACTACACTCCATAATCAAACAATGCGCTTGCGGAAAGTGAGTCCCACAGCATAAAAGCCACCATTAACATGTATATGTATGTATATGTGGTGTCTAAATGTATGTGAAGAGAGAGTAGTATGTGTGTGTTTGGGTATGTGAAGAGGAAGTTGGATTGAGGATTGTGTTATTTGTTAAGGGCGTCAAAGTGCCCAAATGAGTCAGTCAGTGTGGTTGAAGTAACATTGTTGCTGCAAGTGTTGTAATGCATTTTGTTGTTTTCTGTATAATATTCAAACCAACAACAATTGCAAAATTGCAAATACGTAATTTAAACACATTAACTCAAATATTTATCATAGTTTAGTGAATTTGCTGGCAAATAATTTGCGAAGCATGTAACACCTTGCATGCACACACACACAGTACATGCCAAAAGTATGGGTATTTGTACAAATTTCTAATTTTGTTGTTTTACTTTCTATTGTTTCACTTGCAGATTGGGAGCGTGAAGCCGTCTCCAAGGCCGAAATATTACGTCTCATATATCAAGGTAGATTTCTACATTGCAATGTAACCTTAGGCGCACTGGGACTTCCGCTGGGCAAAACGACTGTTATGCATTTAGTGCCGCGTGATAATTTGCCAGAACCCAATTCGCAAGGTAAGTGTTGGATAATATGAACTTATATATAGCTGTTATTTATATTTATTAATGATTGTGCGGAAGTGTATTGCTACAAACTGTGGCGATAATCATACTAATCACGCTTTACTCTGGGCAATTACATAGTTACAACATATAATTACCGAGGGAATGTATCCAAATCGGTTTGGAATGCGCATTCAAGTATACAAAATATAAATTAAATTAAATGGTAATCGTTTAAACAGTGATCTATACTAATATTTACTGTTAATTAAAGAGGGCATATTAAAATTTCACTGAAAATTTTGTACTAAAACTTTCATAAAACATATATATATATTATATACAGTAGAATCCCGATTATCCGGATCAAATAAAACTAGCGGTAGTCTGGATAATCGAAAAACGATACATAAAACACGAGCTATAACGATAATAAATAAACACCTACATATGTAAAGGGTTTTTTAAAAGGGATGCCACAAAAGTATCCGATAGGGACAGCAAACGACGCCATATTTTTCCACGTTCCTGTGACATTTCTCTTTAGCAAGGTTTGCCATTTAATCATTGAAAGATATACGATCCAACAACGAGTCTAAATTATTAAAATTTACTCAACTTTAAGGGGTTATATACAGTTAGACGGCCGAAAAAAAGTGAATTTTCCAGAATTTTTTCTGAGAAAACTTTTTAATTTATTGATCCAAAAATTTATACACATATTATGGTATCTTTTAACTGTATTTTAAGACTTAGTACTAGTAAAAATATTTATTTGAAAAAGAGCTACAGCTGATTTCCAGGAGCTCCTCTCAGAAAAGACGTTTTGCGGTGACCACTATATCTCGGAACTGGATGATATGACATTAAAAAACCAAACAGATTTCGTTAAAATAATGTTAATTCTAGTAATTAATCGAAGGAATAAGCAAAATAAAATTTTTTGACAAAATGGTGGTTTCTCAAAAAAAAATCGATTCTTCACCGAAATTTCGGCCTTAAATTGTTTATAAAAAAAATATTTTTCGGAGAGAAAAAATCTTCGATTAATTGCTAAAAAATATATTTAAGAAGGTCGTGTTAAAATTTGAGACTAATTGGTCTAGCCGTTTTCGAGTAATGTTGGTCACCGACTTTGAAAACACCATTTTGAGAAAAACGCGTTTAAAGTTTGGACCTTGTACTTCCAAGCGCTCTGAAACGCCTTTTTCAAATTTTTCATTTGCTTGTAACTTTGAAAATATTCACCGGAACGATACGAAATTTTCTGTGTGTATTCTTAAATATATGTACATTAAGAAAATGAAATAAAAAAATCGTTTTTTTGAAAATTCTAACTGTATATAACCCCTTAAGAGGCTACGTCCAATTTATGGTTTTATGGACGTTAAAATCGTCTTGTCAGATCAACAATTGATCAGCCTCTCACACGCCGTTCACAAGCGTTGGGTATCTCTGTGACGTCGTTGTGGAGAATTTTGCGAAAAGATCTTGGCCTACATCCTTACAAGATCAAATTGACACAAGAACGGAAGCCGCTTGACTACCAGAAACGTCTTATGTTCGTCAATTAGGCTGAGCAATAACTTGATCATCGAACAATCATTTTCAGCGATGAGGCACGTTACTGTGAATGGGAATCGCTACCGCTCACTGATAATCGAATATTTTTGGCCCGAATTGTAGGATATGGACAGGATGTTGTCACAAGCCACACAGCGAATGTCACAGTCAATTTATTGAAAACCAACTTTGGTGAACGTCTTGTTTTACGAATCAATTCAAGTGAATTGACCGCCACGGAATTTCAATGGTATCCCAAACCGTGTCTGTTTTATTTACGTTAAACTTTTAAAGCGCTCTTATTGAAAAACCCTTTATCAGTTGTTTGTTCGATTCGTTGCTCGCCAAGGATTGATAAATTCTTGTATCACATATTCATATTAGAGTTGTCATATATCACTACAGCAGTATCACCATTTCTAATCTTACAAATGTTTGAGAACAATTCGAGAAATATACGATTAAGATCGAGAAATATTTAAGAAAACTTTTTAGTTGCTTTTTCGGAGATGAATAAAGTTTTGTTAATTAAAATTGAAAAATAATTATATAATGTATCCTCACACTGACAACCGAAAATCTTTTATACATCTCTCTCTCTTTCTCTATTACATCAATTCTGAAACAGATCAAAGGCAGAAAAGTAAAGGCGGTTCCAGTAGATGCTGTTCAACGACATGCTGTATTTTGTAACTAAATTAGCTCATAGTAAATAAATTAATCTAAATATATTATAATAATTATAATAAATACATACATACAAAAAATCCAAAAAAAAAAATAAAAGAGAAACGGAAGAAAGATATATTTTCTAATAAATGAAATAAACTCAATAACCGAGCATAGTTTTAAATCAAAACTAAATAATAATATTTAAAATAATTAAAATAAAATTGATATAAAAGCGTAGACGTGAATTTAGCGGAACGTTTCAAATGTGAAGATTGCGAAACCGAGCAGCGTAGTTGGCAAATTTTTAAAACAATAGTGAAAATTAATAAAAACAAAAACAAAAAAAAATTATGCAGAAAACTGAAAAATCGGAGCACGACGCAAAAAATAAAAATAAAAATAGCAGTTAATGAGTAAAAAATATATATGAAAAACACAATAACAATAACAAATTATAAGCAACAGTTATGTAAGTCAGTACGCATAAGTGTAGGATACTAAGGGAACTTAGAGGTTTACAGGTTGCCGAACAGGTTGGTGAAATGAACTTGTGCGGAATGGGTTATAATATTTATATGATAACACAATATTACCATATATACTAACTGATAATATTTAAATACTTCTATTTATGTAATGTAACGTGTGCATTCGGCAAGGGATGGCATGACATGTAATTGTAGATATACAAATAATATTTATGTTAATATTGTAAAAGTAGTGAATTACGAAGAGCCGAGTTTTCAAGATATGCAATTAAGTCTGGGCGAGTTCAGTTTTAAAAATAATACAAAATGTAACGGTGTATGGTAAACGGTAAATGCAAATTTTGCAAATGTCTAAATGCTAACTGCTAAATAACGGTGGTATTGAGTGAGAGCGTTGAAACAAACGAGAGATGACAGTGGAAAGATGGTTGGATAGGAAGCGAAGCGGTGTAGTGATGAGGTGAAATTGTATTTAGATATTGCGTTATTCCTTCCATTTTCATTCAGTTGTTATTGTAAAGTGTTTGCTAGCTAAATTTTACTTTAAATTTACATTTAAAAATATATAGATATACATACATATATAGGATTTACCGTTACAATCGAGCTGTATGTGATTGATGATTGTTTGATTGATTATCTGCTTTATATGAGTAATACCACGGCGCTTCGAAACAAAAAAAAAAATAAAATAAAAAATGAAAAAAACAAAAAAAAAATCACGAAAGCGGTCAATAGTAAATGCGAAAAAAAGGGATTATAGGAAATGCAGCATATATAATAAGGCAAATGGAAGCAGAAAAACCAATGTAGATTTGAGCGAGAAGATTCGAGTTATGTTGTATGTATTTAGTATGGTATTTGCACTGGCAACTGTTTGTGTAGCTGATTTATATATAAATATATATATATTATATGTCTGTATGTAATTAAAAGTGTTATTTGTATATTCTGTTAAATCGACGTTCTTTTTTGGATAAACACTACAAAAACCAAAAGAAAAGAAAAATTGCAACAAAAAAAAACCAAAACAATATAGCAATTCTCGCTGTATGACTTTCACCTTACAAACATACACACGGTTGCATGTATGTAAATTATTAAATGAATTAAATTATTACAAAATAAATACAATAATAATAATATCATATAAATACAAAGCATACTAGCCACGTGAAATAAAACAAATAAAATGCAGCCGCGTTAAATAAACAAACAGCAAAAAGAAAGTTAAGTAATAAAAAAAAAATTATGGCAAACACACACACAAATTCACAATAAAAAAATTTACAATATGTTTCATAATTATATGACAAAGCTCTATGTACATATATACATGTATTGCATAAAAAAAATCAGGAACTTACCAAATAACAGTAAAAAAAAAATAAAGCGGTAAACAAAAACAATACATAATTAAATAAAAATAAAAAAAATTATATATATTATATTACAAATCAAATAAACAATAGTCAAAAATGCTAATTTAGTGTTCATTGCCGTGTTTATAGTTACACCAACAACAAAAACAAAAATAATTTTTATGTGAAAAAGAAAGTTAAAAAAATAACATATGTTACAAGTAAAAAAAAAATCGGTGATGCCGAAAAATATGTGCAAAAAATTGTTTTAAAATGTAAATTTTATTTTCTTCTATAATTCATTTGTCCCTGCCAAAACTTAAATTGTTCAAAAAAGAATAAGAATATACGATTAATACAGAGCAAAAAGTGTATAATAATCGGAAGATATCAGTTATTTTTGCTGAATTTCATCGATTTTGTTATATTATCTGTCTCATCAAATCGCATTTTAACGATTTTTATTCAGTTCCAAAAAGGCGCATATCGCTCATTTTGTCTTAATCTCTCTCTTTTTAAACTCCAAATGTATCCCGAACGTTCCACTCATTTAAAAAATATACTTTTATTCAATTATGACAAAAAATTAACAAAACTCTCATCTTGAGCCCAGAGTCTCTTGTTGCTCTTTAGCTACCTTACATATATTAGTTTCATGAAATCTACGAATATTTTCTGTCAATGAGATTAAAGGATAAATTTTCGATAATTTTTCCAACGATTGTCATTCGATTTAAAATATTTTAGAACTAATGACAAGTTTCAGAATCGACCTCTTAACTTTGTTTCCGAATTTTTAGCCATTTATTGGATCCTATTTAATAATTATGTCTGTATAATTCTGAAGATAACATTATCACTTTCTTCAGATGGTTTCACGTGCAATATATTGCTGAAACTGGTATAAATACTTTTTCAAACAATATTCTTGATATTCTTATTCGTCGTAATATCAGAGAATCCAGAAAAAAATCTGTGGACACCATGTGTATTGTATCTTGTTTCTACAGTGTTGATATGGTTTATTGTTGTCCAAAACACATTTCTGCTCATTTTTCGCTACTTTACTTACAATCGTCCTTACGATCTTTATGAAAAAAATTATCTCAATTTTCACAGACTTCTGCTAATTTTTCTATTGCCAAACGGTTGGGAATTGCAACCAATCGTTTCATAGGAAATGTTGAATATTATTTAATGAGAGTGGATTACTATTGAAATAAAAATTCAACCGAAAGATGAGACCTTTTTTCTGCTAAATTATTTTCGTAAAAAATGTTGTCCTTCACAACACTGTCAAGCTCTTATAGCTCTCATTGTCGTAAATAACCTCAACTCAATAAAAAATGTCTAAATTGTTGTTTTTATGCAAAACGGTGTAAATTTGCATTGGAAAATGTAAAAAATGCAAGTTCTAAAAACGAAAATCTTGACACCCAAAGTTTTCTCACTCAAATTAATTAATTAATTTTTTTGTTTTTCAAAATTCTCACTCCGTGCAAAAGTTCAAGCACCCCTTGCTCACCTTTTACATGACTACATACACACTTAGATGGGATATCTAATTGAAATTACTCGGTCGCAACTCCAACCTCTGACTGATTAGTTTAATTGCTGTATATTACGAGTATATGATATATCCCAAGCTTTTAATCGTATTACATTTATGTATGTATGTATTTTTGTTTTGTTTTACCATAAGATATATATTTACTTAATTTGAAAGTTCATTGCCAAGTAATTTCTGTACATTTGTGTATGCGTGTATTTTTCGTTAAATTGTAAGATAATTAATTATTAACTAATTATTATAATTTTTATTGTCGTAGTCTTCAGTTTTGTCCAACTTCCTATTTTATGTATTGTATGTAAATTTTTAAATGTATAGAGAGTAGTAAATCTGTTATAACTTGTAAAATTTTATTATTAAATATATGGAAAAATGTATGCGTTTATGGCAAACTCTTATTGACTAAATAAATAAATTAAATATAAAATAAATATGTAAATCAAAATTGTAAAATATATAAAATTTAATGAAAAAATATATATAAAAAAATAAATGTTTTTTATTTGATTTTTCATAGTTCATTTTAGAAGACATTTAGCTATTTTTGTTTAATTTTTATTTTTAAATATATCATTTAATTTGGTTGTGGTGTCTTTTTATAGTTTAATGTTACTTTTTTAATTATATTCATTCTTTGTTTTTGTTAAATTTTTAATTTTTTTTAATTTTTCTTTTTAATTTATAATAAATTTTTATTTTTTAATTTTTTATTATATTTTTTTTAATTACAAAAATTTTTATTTTTTTAATTGATTTTATTCACTTCTTTTAATATAATCTTTGTTTTTGTTAATTTTTCATTTTAATTTATAATAAATTTTTATTTTTTAATTTATTATTATATATTTTTTTTAATTACAAAATTTTTTATTTTTTTAATTAATTTTATTCACTTCTTTTAATATAATCTTTGTTTTTGTTAATTTTTATTTTTCTTTTTAATTTATAATAAATTTTTATTTTTTAATTTATTATTATAATTTTTTTAATTACAAAAAAATTTATTTTTTTAAATTAATTTTATTCATTTTTTTAGTATAATGTTTTTGTTAAATTTTAAATATTTTTGTTACATATTTTTTTATATAGGTATATATTCCATTTGTTCTTTCATATTTTTTATTTATTTTTTTAAGTAATTTATTCTAAGAATTCATATCGTTTAAATTTCTTTCAGTTCTTCATTATATTTCTAAATTTTGTTTACCATCATAAATTTTACATTAACCCGTTGGATGAACTCAAAAATTTAGTTAACCTTATGGATTAAAAAAAAAATATTTTATTAAAAATTTTATATTTTACATTTTTAATATCTTTTTTTATTTTTATTATATTATTTTATTTAATCTTATATTTTAGATTTTTTAAATATCATTTTTAATGTATTTTATATTATTTTATTTATTTATGCTTGCAAAGTATTTATTTCATAATTTTCTTCTCAAAAATATTTTTTTAGGTTATAATTTATCAGTTTTCTATAACCTCAAAATACAATGGCAAGTATTAAAGAAAAAATTTATTAAAAAATTGTGAGATTCTTATGCTTATAAGTGTATTAGTATGTTAGTAAGAAAATGATATTAAAAATTAAATATTTAAATATACTAAGTAATGGTTTTTACCGTGTTGTTAAATGTATTTCGAATTTAATTTTTTGATTTCCTATAAACTATGAAAAATATTTATGTAAATTCAAAAAAAAAAAACACAAAATATTAAAAAAACTAAATAAAAATAAAAATGCAACAAGGTTTATGTAGATGTTTACTAGCATGTTTAAGTATTCTGATCTAATGAAGCCGTTGGTGCTAACCCCAAAGCGAGCTAGCACCTTAGCGTGAGAACAATGTAGGTAAATATATACATATATATAAATATTATATATAAATATATAGTATAGTACATAATAAACGAGTATATAAATACTTGTGTTATAATTTAATTAAAGCAACTATGATGATAATAAATACATATACACATGCATATATATAAAGTATATATATATATAGTATATACATAAGTGAATATCCAGAGTGATGAAACTGTGTTTGTAATATTTCCTTTCAATACAAATGATTTGGCAAAAATGTACGAAAAAGTACAAGGTAATAAGGTTTACTTAGCGTAGTTTTTTTCTTCCCCCTTCTAATAAAAATTATTAAGTATTAAAAAAAATGCAAGGAAATACAAACAAAAAAAAACAGTACAGACAAAAGCCACAACAAAAAAGACGAAGAAAATTAAAAAAAACGCGTGTAAAATGTGTAAACTTACGCAAAGAAACATGTAAATGTCACTTAATTTAATAAATACGATTAAATTAAATGAAGAAACAATAAACGTGATCATAAGCATAGAATAAATTAAACTTAAATACAAAAAAATAAATAAATGCATAAATGTGGTTTTATTTGGAAATTTAATATAGAAGACATTTTCACGACGGTGAAAGTTCAAAAGTGATGAAAGCTCTAAAATGATGAAAGCTCACGAAACAACGAAAGCTCAAAAGCGGTGAAAGCTCAGAAATGATGAAAGCTCAGAAGCTTTCATTTCACAACACGTGCCTGAGCTTTAGCTTATCATGGCGACAAGGTTAAACAACCATTGAAAGCGTCAAAGATTTTCAATGACCAAACAAGAAAAAATATTAAAAAAATAACACTTAAATTATTAATTTATCAACGCCCATAATGCGTTAAGCATTGTTTATTGTGGCTGCTCAACAAAACCATTGACAATCGAAAATTTCCGTTAACAGTTAAATTGCACACCAACCAAATGAATGGTCATACCAAATCAACTAATTAAAAATGCACTTTGTGCCGTCGTTTCGAGTGAATGACAGTTAAAAGAGAAATTTTAAGTCCTTTACACGCCCACACATCAATTTAATTGCCAAAAGCAGCCGGCCCATCAGTATAAATATGAGGAAATACCAAGTCGTCTACCAGTTTTCAGTGTTCATTTGCCCGTCTATCGTCATAGAATATAGAAACTCCACAAAAATTTAACCGTCTTTAAGATGTTATTCAATCCGAAACCGTTAAAGGATCCAATTAGCTTTAGATTCCCCCTACAATGTATTTGGTTAAAATTGAACGGTTCGTGGCCACTGCGACCACAGCGGTCTGGCGAATTTGAAAGGTACTTTCGTTGGCTCTACAGCGTTTGGGCCTGGTATGTGGTGGCCATGGTTGGTATAACCATCGGTTTTCAAAGTGCATTTCTAGTCAAAACTTTCGGCGATATAATGGTCACCACGGAGAATGGCTGCACCACCTTTATGGGCGTGTTGAACTTTGTGCGTTTGCTGCATTTGAGGCTGCATCAGCGGGAGTTTCAACAATTGTTAGCGCGATTCGTTAAAGATATCTGGATTACAAGGTAATGTGTAAAGTTTAGTTAACAGAAATGCATTATGGATAGATTGGATATTGAAGGTAAGTAAAAACGATACGATATAGGGCTAATGGCACGCTCATAGAAGTGCTTGTTCATATTGACAAACTTTTGGAAGGTCTCTTGAGACGAATTTCCCCAGAAAAATACATTTGTCATGGACAGGAACAGGTGGTAGTCACTTGAAGCTAGGTCCGGACTAGAAGTTGGATCCATAAGACCCTTCCAAACCAACTTTCTGAGTTTCTGGTGAGTCACTATCGATATATGTGGCCTGGCTTTGTCCGGATGGCGCACAATTGCTTACTTATTGAGTAAAGCAGTGTGATTACTGCATTCAGGGTATCCAATTGGTGGCCGTAGAGGATGAGCTCAGGAGATAATTCCCTGACAATCTCACCAAGCACATAGCAAACCGACAGTAAATGCTCATCTTTTGCACCAGCTCACCGCGATTCGATCACGATGAAAATTCGACCAGATGTAAATTGGGTTCTATTCAACGAATACCGAGTCATATATGTTGATGCGAAAAAACAACTGCAAAATATTTATATTTTTTCTGTACTTCTGTAGTTATTATTATTTCTCTCACCACAGCTCTTCACAGCCCACCGTCGAGCGCGCTTGTGAGCGCAATATGCGTGTGTTTCAAGTAATCTCGGCTCTGCAGTCCTGTCTTATTACCATGTACTGTCTGCTGCCGTTGGTGGAACTCTATATGCTAACGGTGAATACGGCACCCGATGTCTTGGAAAGCGTGGAGAAACCATTTCCATATAAAATGTTATTCCCCTACGATGCAAATTATGGCTGGCGTTATGCGCTCACCTATTTGTTCACCGCTTGGGCTGGTGTTTGTGTGGTGACCACACTCTTCGCGGAGGACTCGCTATTCGGCTTCTTTACCACCTACACTTGTGGTCAATTTCGCATTCTACACATACAAATCGACAACATTATACCCGATTCGTATGCTGCGACACGCGCTGGGCGTGGCACTGAGGCGGATTTTCAACAGGAGTCTGTACGACGTCTGGATCGAATTGCTGGGAAACATTGTGTGTTATTTAAGTGAGCAATGGGGAAGGGAACTGTTTGTGAAGTGGAACGGAAGATTTTTTTCTTATTTATTTTTTTCAGTTTCGTTCGTAGCATGGAGGAATTCTTCAGTCCCATTTTGTTAGTGAATTTCTTGATTTCTACGATTCTAATTTGCATGGTGGGCTTTCAATTGGTTACGGTAAGCAACATTAATGTTTAGTGTAAATAAATTATTATAATTTCAAGAAATTTTATAAAATTTTTTAAATCTTTATTTTTAATTTTTTTTAACAGAATTTTCTCTTAGAAAACTATCTTAGATCTATTACCATAATTAATTCAAATAAAAAAAAAAAATAAAATTTAAAAATATTACTGACAGCAATTCTTTTTTTTATTCCACTGTTTCGGATTTGCATTTTTAACATTTTTTTAATTTTTTTATTAGTTGCTAAAATTAATATTAAAAAAAATATTTTTGTTTTAACTTTTTTCAGGGTAAAAACATGTTCATCGGTGATTATGTAAAGTTTTTGGTTTACATACTCTCATCGCTCTCTCAATTATTTGTGCTCTGCTGGAATGGTGACAACATTATACAAAATGTTTGTATTGGATTTAAAAAAAGACAACAATTTACACTAAAAATTCAGTTTTTTCAATGTAAAATAGTCTTTGTCGAATTATTTTTATTTTTTTTTTTAACTTTTTGGTACTTTTTTTATGTTTCTAGCAATATATGTTGCTAGCAACATGTCTACGCAACATTTGTGTTTCTAGCGACATCAAAAATGTATACATGTTGCTTGCGGGCATAATAAATGGAGAAAACACAGAAAGAGGATATTTTTAGTCAAATTCACAATTTATTAGTGTTCATGGAATTACATAATAAATGTTTATAATAATTACAATATTTTTTATACGCAACTCTGCAGTCACTTGAGATGGCCAACCACTTGTATGCCTGCAACTGGGAGTGTGGCGTAGAAGTAGCGGCCACCAATGCGGATAACAAGCGCGCCGATGAAGAAGTGAAAATAACGGCACCAACGGTTTATTATACAACGAATAACGCTTTTCGCAAGAAGTTGCAATTTATGATTATGCGCAGCCAACGACAGACATGCATTACAGCGTTGAAGTTCTCGGTGTTGTCATTGAGCAGCTTCTCGGGGGTACGCGCATAATACAAACTAAATAATATGTTTAAATAAATATTTATTTGTTATTATTTATCTTTTGTAGTTAATAAGCTCGTCGATGAGCTATTTTGCACTTTTGCAAAGTTTCAACGAGGACGAAGAGAACTGAGCACTGGCAGTGGCGTTGTCTGCGTCGAGCACATATAGACGTGGTGGAACACTTTTGTTGTACAATTTGGCTGGACGTATGCTTACAACTATATAACATTTAAACTTACTTATTACAATTGTTTGTAGCATTTGTTTGCACAATAATAAATTAGCTAAATTTACGTAATAAAAATGTTTCAGAAATAAAAAAATAAGACTTTTTAACGAGCAACAATTCCCAGCACTTAAAATTACCAAAAATTATCAATCATTGTATTGGTGTGGCAGTTGCCTCTTTAGCTTCCGTCAACGCTCTGGCTTGGTGTGTAAATACCGGCACATTGATGCCCTGCGGAAAAACAAAAACATTTTAATTCATAACACGCAAACAATAATATTGTTATCATTCAATCAATAATTTTTCTAACCCACCTGCATTTTCGCTGAGCGTACGAATGCTTTATTCGAAGTCACAGTCACCGCCTTCATTTGCATACCGAAGGCGAAAATCTTCAAACTCCGCTGATTTATTTTACCGCTAAATTTAATCACAGCTAATTCATCCGGCACCGCCGACACATCCGGCAAAACTTCCACAATTTTCAACAATTCCGCAGCACGCTGATGTTCCTGTGGACCAGCCAACAACGAGATAATCTCTGCGAATGACTTGTACGCTGTTTCGCAACATATGAGCCGTTTGCCTGTAACAAAAAAAAAAGCAAAATAAGCTGCACGTCATATTATTTATACTGCAAGCTCCTCGTTACCTTTAAATAGACCGTCTAAAACAGGTTTCAATGGTGTCTGCCGCTCTTTTTCCGCCTGTTCGGTTAATATGCCCTCCTTGAACATCCAATTGCAACTGCCATTACAAACGTTACTTATATACGCCAATAGCGTGGTGATATCTATATTTAGTGTGCTCACATTGGAAATATCCGCGCTGTCATCACATTCGGCGGGTTCTGCAATCGATGCAATTTCTACGCCTATTTCTTGCAGTTCCACAAGCAGTGTGTTATCAATGGTTTGGCTAAAATAGAAAACCACCTAAAAATGCGTTTTATAAGGTGTTTGTGTTTATAAATAGTAAAAAAGTAAAAAATCATACTTTGGGCGCCTTAAACATGCATAAATGTTGTTCGCTGGCATCGACAAACTCTTGCGCTTGATCCAATATGCTACGCGCGCCATAACTGGCCGCACCATTTGCCGCATCCGCCAATGATTTGGAATTACGCGCAATGGCTGTGTGTATTTAATTTTAAGTAATAAAATATATTGTTTACATTTGTATTTGTATGTAGTTTCGTCTCACCTTTGATCCACTTCAAACCATTTTCACAAACTATATCTACACGCAGCGGATTGCTGCGTTCTTCGACAGGAAAACCACAATCGACATGCACAACATCACGTTGTAATTTCAAGATCTGCACAAGGAAAGCGTAGTGCGTAAGGTTGCTGCACTGTACGTGGTTTATCTTCAGAGTTTGGTTTTTAATAACCTGCAAGTGTTTCAAGAGATGACGAAATTACTAAAGCTCACTAAATATTTAGCGTTTAAGATGATTTAATGTAATTCAAAAATGTTCCATATTGTTTACCTTCTGCAGGAATTTTACTTCTTGAGTGATTTTCCGTTGAATTTTATCAACACCATTTATTTGTCGATATTCATCCAACTGCGCAATCAACTCATAACCGAGTTTTATTTTCTCATTGGCACGTTCCACAAGTTCCTCGAAAGGAATTTCTTTATCCATGATAAAACAAATTGTTGCAAGCTGTTACAGGTGAAAAAATAAACACAATCAAAACAGCTGATGCTATCACAACGACTGTGAGAAAAAAGACAGTGTTGCCAGCACTTGATAAAAAAATCAAAATTCAATATAAAAGTTACAAAATAAAAAATAAAATATCAGAAGTTAGAAAATAACCCATTATATTAATTAAATAATTTATTTAATTATAAATATAATTTTAAGGTTATGTTTGTTTTTTAATGAAAATTATATATTTTTTTTTTAATTATAAATATAATTTGAAGGTTATGTTTATTTTTACTAAAAAAAATTTAATTCAAAATTGCTCATATCGTTTAAATAAATTAAAGACAATTCATTTATAATTCCATTTTTTATTTTTTTCTTGATTTTATCAAACGCTATGCTCTGTAAAAAAATGAATACAGTATTAGAATATTTCGTATGTTAAAGTGAATAGTGATTATTTTAAATCTTAGAAACGGGCTTTAAGCCCAAAATATAGAAGCACTGCTTCAACACCGCAGCTGTAGCTTCACACAACAAAATGCGGCCACGGTTGACCTTCACAATTTCGCCACTCTTATTTTTCTCAATGCAATAACAATTGTCATAGAATTCCGAGAAGACGGTACAAATTTCATAACAGTATTCACAAAGCGTATGCAACAGCAGATCCTTGGAAATCTTAACCAGCACGTCGGGGAACTTCAAAAGTGTCTTTGCCAATTTCCATTCCTTCTCGTGTTCCAACGTAATCGCTGTGCCGCTATCCAGTATTTTAGCCAGATCCGAGAAGTCTTCGCCGCAATTACGTGAAATTGAGCATATACGTGTAAATGCATAAAGCAGATATACTGCCGTGTTGCCGCGATCCTCCAACATCTTATCGAAGGAGAACACATATTCATTGGTGCGATTGTGACTTAAATCTGCATACTTGATACAACCGTAGGCGACAGATTCTTGTGCTGCTTTCAATTCCTCGGCGGTAAGCACCTTATCACGCTCCTTTTCCAGTAATTTATCTAGCGCACGTTTTAAGCCTTCATCCAATAGGTCGGACAGTTTAACTGTCTCACCCGAACGTGTCTTGAATTTTTTACCATCCTCGCCCAACACAACGCCAAAGTTCACATGGTCAGCACGGTGAATTTTCGGATTGAATATACCCGCACGCTCAGCGGCACGATAGATATTTTGCAAATGTGTGCTCTGACCAGAGTCTACGACATAAATTAGCCATTCTGCTTTTTGTTCTTCCAAACGATAACGGATTGCAGCCATGTCCGATGTGTCATAGGTGAAACCGCCGTCCGACTTGACGATCGTTAAAGGTATACCCGATGAGCTTTCATCAGCCCACATGATCTTACGTCCGTCATCCTCTTCGAGCAAATTTTTCGTTGCCAAAAACTTGACAACATCTATCATACGTGACTGATAGAAAGACTCGCCGATGGGTTCGAGTGTTACATCCAAGCGATCATAGATTTTCTGGAACTCTTGACGTGAAACATCACAAATCTGTGTCCAGGCTTTTGTTGAATTTGGATCGCCACCTTGCAAAAGTACGACACAATTGTAGGCACGCTTCTTGAATACTTCATCTTCGTCAAATCTGTGGAAAATTTAACGAAAAGGAGGAATTTATGAAATACGCCTACTTTTATGAAAAACAATTTTTTGAATTAAAATACTTTAGTTTATAAATATTTGTTATAAAATAGTTTAGTGAAATAGTAAAATGTTGTTACTTTTCTAATTGTACCCACCGCTTTTTCGATTCCTTGTAGAAGGCCTGCAAGTCTCCAATTGGAGGACTTTCGTTTAGGAAATTGGGAAAACGATCTTCTAAATGCGCAATAAGCATACCAAATTGTGTACCCCAATCACCCAAATGATTGACGCGCAACACATCGTGTCCGAGGAACTCCAGCAAACGACATATAGATTCACCAATAATCGTTGAACGTAAATGACCCACATGCATTTGTTTCGCTATATTCGGTGAAGAAAAGTCAACGAGTATGCGTTGCTTTCGGCAAGTCGGTGGTTTAACGCCACTACGCAGAAGATTGTCAATAGCGTGTACAGCATAATCTCTGAAAAATAAAACTTTAACAAATTTTGATACACACAATGTAATCTAACGAATACTTTTGTAGGAATACGTTGATGAAACCCGCACCAGCGACCTCCGTTTTGGCTACGAGCGGCGATTTTGCAACATTTTTAACAATTTCATTAGCTATATCCCGTGGAGATTTATTGACGCCAGCTGCTTTTAAAGTCTTCGCCAGTGACATGGCACTATTGCATTGATAATCACCAAATTTAGCTGCATTGGCATTCACCGGTGATATGATTGCTTGTGTGCCGGCAAGCTCGGGAAATGCCAAAGCGATAGCATTTGTAAATAAATCTACAAGATGTTCGGTTATTGAAATCATTTCGTTTACGGCAACTGGTAGTTCGGCTGGTTGGTATTTTATAGCAACTGCATTCGCCGAACCTGTGGCATTCTTCTCTGTAGCAATTGCCTGCATTATTCAACAATAGAATTTAGTGGTGAAATATTAATATTATTTGATGCAATGTAACCTTATTCAAAATTGCCAAACGATGCTTGAGTTTGCTGTTCTCAGTTTGCAACTTCACATACTCTTCATCATCTTCAAACTCAATTCCCTCGCCACGTTTTGTTTTTTCTATTTCTGCACGCAAATGGGCGGTTATGCGCTCCTACATAGGTAGTTGAAAAATTTATAAAAATCCACTTAAAAATCTTTTGAATTAAATTTTCAACACAAACCATTTCACTGAGCGCAGCAGTTTCACTTTCTATTGTAGACATTTTAGGTCCTTGTCTAATTAAACTTTATTTAACACCTGCAATAATATTAAATATAAATTTTTGACCTATGAAAACGTCGCTCAAGTAGCCACATGGAGTAAAAACAAAATTGTCAATGGAAAGAAATAACCAGAGAACGTATAATATTATACGTATAATATTATACGTTCTCTGCGTTCTCTGAAACATGGATAATATGATACGAAACTCTTCTCTTTTGCTTGTTGAGAGAGCCCATGAACTCATTTTTGATGTTGGCAACAAAGCCAGATCATGGGCTACTGAACAGCTGACAGTCAAAATGACGAGCTACCACTAAGAATCCCGCAGAAATAAATGATTAAATGGTTCGTTTTTGTACGATAAGTTTTTTGTGATTTTTGAATTACTATTAACTTTTATTTAAATGGAATTAATATGTGTATATTATTTAAGAAACGGTGGCTATTTGGACAAAAGTAATATACGTTCTTTGGCAGTGTTAAATGCCATTTACATAAATACATATCTGATTACAAATTTTCTCTTAAACTTTTAGAGAATATATTAAGGTGTTTATTGGTTTATAAAATATAAATAAATATATGTTACTAAATTCAACTAAGCTAAATTTTTGTTTATGTTGACTAATAATATGTACGATTTTTAATTATTATAATATTTTATTATTTTTATGTGTAGATGTTTATTGTTTATCTTAAAATATATATTTATAAGTGTTTGTGTTGGTGTAATATTGGTTAAGAAGTCTCTATTAAGCGTAAACTGCAAACCAATAAATACCCAAGAAATCGAATAAAAATCTCCTAACTTATGTTTTCCCGCAGTGGCACCACTGCCAAATGTTATAAAAAATGCGGACTTTGACAGCTCTCTCACGAATGAAAGAGTTTCGTATCATGTTATCTTTGCTCTGAAATAACTCAAACCGCTATTTGAACAGCTGGTAAATATTTTTCCATTTACGCTCTTCGCTCTTTCGCAACTGCACTCATTCACAATAGCGCAACGAAATTGTAATTATTGTACCTAATTAATAGTCCAACGCCTTTTACGGTACAAATACATGAAGTTTAAAAAATATATTTGATACATTTTCAAACTATAATTTTCAATGCTATTTCTCGAATTTGCTTAATAATTTAAAAGTAATTTAGCAAATTTTTCTTCTTTTTTCGAAACTAATTTTATTAAAAACTACCGTACAATTCTAATTACAAATTTCGAGCTACATAGATATAATGCAAGGAATTACGTTTCAATTGAAATACCTTATTTCAAATTACATAAATATTAAAGATTAATAATATCCATTGAAGTAGCTAATATTTAGCATTAGCATTAAGGATTTCGTATTGCACTTAATCCTCTCGTTCTAAAAGCTGTCAACAAAGCCTCTTGGTAAATTCTGTCAAGCATATTGTCGCGATCGTCTTCCACATTTCTAGTCGCCAATCTTCGTCTTTGGGGGAGTGAAGGTGAACTATCTGCATTACTATCTCTACGACTGTCATCTTCAACATTCCTAATTCGCTGGCTACTGCTGGCGCTGGTGATGGGTCTGTGCTCACTATTCGCCATTGAATCCGGTAGCCTCAATCCATGCTGCCTTATCGCTGCATCAATGCCAGGTAACTCAAAATGTGGGCGATTCGGCAGTGTCAGCAAGTGTGTTCGTCCAGTTTCTATGCGCCTATTAATGAAATTATCACATTCACATTCGAATATGGCATTTCGTTGCCACAAACGTAATTCCTCTGTATTCATTTGAACTGAAAATAAATATATATGTACATATGAATGTACATATGACGATTAATGAATGACCGTGCTACATCAGATATATTCAATATTTACAATTTGTTTCGGGTAGAGGTGCAAACAGAAAATCCATAATTTTCCTTAAACGCCGCTTTTATAATTACAGTGAATACAGTGCTATAACTTTATACACATCGTCAGCGTATGCAAATATATATTTTGGTTGAAATTTTATTGAATTAGCTTCTGTATCTATTTGCGTTTTTGTTTTCCTTTCCTGCTTCACTCACTTGACATTTATTATTGACCAATTAGTTAGTGATGTGAGAAGTTGCATTTCTTGTCATCGATTTATAATAGAGATCAAATTAGTTTAGCAGTAAAGGTTATAAAAAAATATAAATGAATAAAAAAATATAAATAAGTTAATCAAATCAGCAGTTGAATTCTGTTTAGCGTTTTCCTTTATCCATCAAAAAGTTGCGTAACTATATGGCAACATTAAATAAATGCTCCATTTCTGCATGATAAAAGAACAAAAACAAATATCACCCTATCAGCGATCAGCTGTTCGATTGTTTGGTAAATATTTAAAAATTTGAAATAGAAAAATGAAATTCGAATAGAGCAGATATTTGTAAAATGAAAAAATATTGAAATGAAGCAGAATTCTAATGTAAACACCTACTTCAAACATATACACATATATATATATATTTGGCGTAGGAACCGCTTTAAGCGATTATAGCCGAATCCACCAGAGCGCGCCACTCATTCCTCCTTTTTGCTTTTTGGCGCCAATTGGAAACACCAAGTGAAGCCAGGTCACTTTGCACTTGGTCTTTCCACCGGAGTGGAGGTCGTCCTCTTCCGCGGCTTCCTCCAGCGGGTACTGCATCGAATACTTTCAGAGCTGGAGTGTTTTCTTCCATCCGTACAACATGACCTAGCCAGCGTAGCCGCTGTCTTTTTATTCGCTGAACTATGTCAATGTCGTCGTATAAATCGTACAGCTCATCGTTCCATCGCCTGCGGTATTCGCCGTTGCCAATGTTTAGAGGACCAAAAATCTTGCGCAAAACCTTTCTCTCGAAAACCCCAAGAGTCGTCTCATCGGATGTTGTCATCGTCCACGCTTCAGCGCCATACATCAGGACGGGAATAATGAGCGACTTATAGAGTTTGATTTTGGTTCGTCGAGAGAGGACTTTACTTTTCAATTGCCTACTCAGTCCAAAGTAGCACCTGTTGGCAAGAGTGATTCTGCGTTGGATTTCAAGGCTGACATTGTTGGTGTTGTTAATGCTGGTTCCCAGATAAACGAAATTATCTACAACTTCAAAGTTATGACTGTCAACAGTGACGTGGGAGCCAAGACGCGAGTGCGCCGACTGTTTGTTTGATGACAGGAGATATTTCGTCTTGTCCTCATTCACCACCAGACCCATACGCTTCGCTTCTTTATCTAGTCTGGAAAACGCAGAACAAACGGCGCGGTTGTTGCTTCCGATGATATCAATATCATCGGCATACGCCAGGAGCTGTACACTCTTGTAGAAGATTGTACCCTCTCTATTTAGTTCTGCAGCTCGTATTATTTTTTCCAGCAATAGATTGAAGAAGTCGCACGATAGTGAGTCACCCTGTCTGAAGCCTCGTTTGGTATCGAACGGCTCGGAGAGGTCCTTCCCGATCCTGACGGAGCTTTTGGTGTTGCTCAACGTCAGCTTACATAGCCGTATTAGTTTTGCAGGGATACCAAATTCAGACATCGCGGCATAAAGGCAGCTCCTTTTCGTGCTATCGAAGGCAGCTTTAAAATCGATAAAAAGATGGTGAGTATCGATTCTTCTCTATATACACATGCACAAAGTAAATATAAAAATTAAAAAGAGGCATTTAATATGTATTTTTTTTCTTTTTAGTATTAACAGATAATGCGATCCTACTTCTACTGATTATTTACATCACTTACTTTCAAAAAATTGGAAATTCACCACTCACAATTTGTTAATTTAAATATTTTTTGAAAAATGTTGCTTGTAAGTGATTGGAAATTACATTTTTCGAGTTGTTAGCTGTCTTCCTAAATCGAAATCGAGCAGAATTCGTCTACAAGCCTTATATTTATTTCATAACCTCTAGGTACCAACATTTAAATAAAAATCGACAAACGTACATATATTTTCATCACTTATTTATTTATCTGAAACCATCAATGTATGTATGTATACAATAAACAATTACACAAGTATCTCCTTAACACAACTTACAACTTATCTCAGTTTATAATAAGTATAAAGTAATACAAAAAACACTACAAGCCACGGCTTGATATTCAGCAACGTATGCGTGACACTAAAGTTACGCTTATTATTGTTTTGAGTTTTGAGTTAATAAAACTTTTATCTCCTGCTGCAGAAGTTGCAAATAGGCGTCGAGACTTGTTAATGTAGTGGGTTAAAATATCAGAAAAACATTTAATGTCAAATATGTATGTGTGTGTTTTTTCATTATGTTTAATGATTTATTTATTTGTGTATATTTGAACTTTTTTATTTATTTATTTTTTTTTTTTAATAAAACATTCGCTGTATGCATTGCATTTATGAAACCCAGTCGTTACAACAATAAGTTAAAGTTAGTTAACTTTAGTAATGTAATATGTACAATCCCTGTATAGATTGTAAATATAATGCCATGCTACACAACGAACAAATAATACACATTGTATGTGAATGAATATATTCTAACAATTATTAATTATTTATAAGTCAGCGTTGTTCATTATTGTTTGTATTTTACTTTTCCACTTAAATTTGCTTAAATTAATGCATACCTAAATGAACAGACATTTACAATTTTTAAGGTTATGTTTGATTTTGTTTTTGTTTGTAAACAAAAATTGGGAAGAATTCTGTTGCTAGAACATTTTACGTATTTATTACGTGTAAACATAATTTATAGTTATTTCTTATACAAAATAAATTAATTAAATAGAAAATAAAATGCATTAAATGGACAATTTTTTATTTATTTTAAAATTAATTAAAAAGAAAATAAACAAAAGCATTAGAGAAAAAATGCAACTAATGAGTTAAATGTTATTTGAAACATGTGAGGCAAAGTATTTTTAAAATGTAGATTTTTGTACGAAATTAAAGTTGTGCAAATTTTTGTCGGAAAATTTTATATATTTTTAGTCATTTTCATTTGATTTATTTTTTTTTTAATTTAATTGAAATTTTTTTTTAATTACTTACTCAACATTAACGTTTACAATAAACTTCACAATCTTGACATCAAGTTTTTTTTTTTAATTTATACATGTATGAGTGTTTATACACAGATGCATAACACATATTCAACACTGTATCACAATTAATATCCACATGAATAACTACTCACAATTTTTATTTCACTACAAGTTGAGTGCAATGATTTTTAATGGTTTCGTTTAAGTTTTTTTTTAACAAAAGAATATTTTTTTTATCAGAAGATTTTTTTTTATCAAAAGAAAGCTTTTATTTTTAATAAATAAAACATGAGGAAAATACAAATTTTTATTAATATATTTTTTTTGCAATTTTCTTTTAGTGCAAATACCATGACTACAACAAAAGTAATTGTATGAGTAACTAACGCTGTGCATAATAATAGAAAACTGCAAAGTTTTGTGTAGACCAAATTTACAAAGACAAAAATCAAAAATTTTTCGAAACTGCTCAAATTTAATTTACGAAAATCTCAATGCGTGCTTCCGAAATTATACTGTTTAACTATTACTAACTAACTATTAGTAACTATTTGAATTGTAGCAACGCATTCAACGCTAAACAAACGTATTTTAAAAACCAAACTTATAATTTAAACGTAATCTTATATACATAGGTAATGCCTAAACGCTATCAGTTGTAACGCAAAAGTAATTTTAATTTAAGAAAAAAAATATAATAACGAACTATCAAAAAGTCTTTTTGCAATATTCTCTCAACTTTGTATAAATATTTAAATATTTTTGTTTTTTGTTTTTATACTTAAAATTTTTGCACCAAATTGTTTTTTTTTTTGTTTGGTGAACGTTTGTTTTCCATAAGTTCTATATTTAATTATTTTTAATTTCATTTAATTATTTTTAATTAATTAATTTTTTTTTTAATTGTAAGTGCACATAAAACGCAGGTCACTGTATACATGTAATCCATTCAATAATCAATAATCTAAATATGTGCACAATTAGTCAAACAGCAGACAAATTATCTATGCTACACATTTGCATTATTTCACTTTACTTCGAGCCCAAATTGAAATGTAAATATTTCTCAACATTTGTAGTTTAATTTTATGCAAAACACACTGCCAGACAACAATTTAGTGCAATTCAACGATTTAGCGTTCACTTTTCAAACTTAACTGTAGCTTATTACCGACCATTTGTAATGCAAATTCGTTTGTTTGCAAATTATTGTGTATATTTATAAAGACATAATCAGTTGTTTTTTTATATATATTATACATAAATATTATTTGTTGTAATTTTTGTTTTTTTTTATTTTTTGTATATGTTTGTGTATATAATTATTGTAATAAATGTACGCATATATATGTATATAGGCTTATACAAAAATATGTATGTATATTTCAAAGCTTGAAACTAAAAACTATTTAGTATAAAGTTAAAGTTGTATAGACTCGTGCAATAACAACACGAGCGTAGTACAATACAATTGATGCAGTTTAACAACAATAATAATAACATTAACTGTTATTTTGCTTGCTTTACTTGACCTATGGCAGTAATAAGTAATTCATTCATTAATTATGCTGTGATAATTTGACTCATGTTTTGTTGTTGTTGTTGTTTTGTGCTTAAAGCACCAGCGATTTGTTTTAGATTTTGTGACAAATCATTTTCATACTTCAGTTATGTAGATATTCCCAACAAAATTATGCATTTATTTGAACAATTTGTAGAAAAAAATTTAGTTGAAGAAGAAATTCTACTTTTTCTTTCTGATAATTTTTTTTTATGCATAAATCTTGAAAAGAAATTAAGGACAATTTTTTTTTAATTTTCAGCTTATTTGACATTCAACATTTAAACACGACGAGAAGTTGAACAATTAAGCTTTTCACTGTTTGACTGCCAGTTAACATTAACACAACAGTTATTTGTTTGCATGTATGCATGTATTAGAAATTAGCTGTATAGTTTTTCTTATGTTGTAATTTATAATTAAATGTTGTTGTTGTTGGTTTTGCAGCTGCCATAACTGCCTCCATAGTTCCACCTACTCGCATTACACACACATTATGTGTGTCCAAATTAGCAAATTTTCAATGCCACTGCGCAATTTTTAGCTTGGCTTATATTAGCAACTCTATAGCCATGAATCATTCTCTGCCTTCAAACAATGCCTCTGAATGCTATCAGCAGTATACAAGAAAATGTACACCGCTCGTTAAATCACCAGTCGAAACCATCGCCATTTTTTAGACTGCAAGAAAATGAGAATATGAGAAGTTAAAAAAATTAAATTTGAATATGTTGGAAATTGAGAAATTTCCGATATTCGAATTTTCGAAAATTTAAAATTTTGTATATTCGAAAATACTTTAAAGCAAAATTTTACTAAAAATCCACTTAACAAAATTTGATTGTTCTAAATTGAGAAATTTTCGAAAATCGAACTTAAATAATTTTCGATATTTAAATTTTCGAAAATTTAGAAATAAAAAATTTTGTATTTTCGAAAATACTTTAAAGCAAAATTTAACTAAAAATCCACTTAAAAAATTTGATTGTTCTAAATTGAGAAGTTTTCGAAAATATGGAAATTCAAAATTGAGTCATTTTCGCGAATACTTAAAAACAAAACTGAACTAAATTCAACGTAAAAAATTTAGAATTTGTTCGAAATTTTCGATATTCCAATTTTCGAAAATGAAAATTGAGTAGTTTTCGAAAATACTTAAAATAATATTAAACAAAAATTCGCTTTAAAAAATTTAATTTGTACGAAATTGTGAAATTTTCGATATTCTAATTTTCGAAATTGTGTAACGAAAATACTTAAATACAAATTTGAATTTAAAATCCACTTACTTTGATCAAAAGTGCTTGGATTGATGTAGCTAAGCAAATCTTGATCCGACATGGTGGTCAGCTCTTGCGGCAGTGGCACAGGCCCAACAGCGGCGCCCGGGAGTATCCCGGCAGCGGCAGCTGTAGTTTGTTGCGTAACAACAGCGCCGTTTGTGGTCACTGCAGCGGCGGCTACTGATTTTTGCATTGAGTTTTCGGTGGCCAAAGCGACAATAAGAGATTCCTGAGGCGCTGTGGGGGGACTGTAATGAAATTGACCATTATTAATATCATGAGCAACTCTGTTGTAGGAAAATAAGTGACGCTTACATGGCCAATGAGAATTGCTGCACTTCAGTGACAGCAGCGGCTGCCACAGCGGCCGATGGTGGTGCGTCCGGATGATTTAAAAGCAAGTTCACCAGAGGACTTGTGTTGGCAGTGGTGGCAACGGCGGCGGTGCCATTTAATAATGCTTGTGTCGGTTGATGTTGTTGTTGTTGCTGCTGCTGTTGCGCTTGTTGGTGGCGATGATGATGATGATGATGGTGTTGCTGTTGCAATTGTTGTTGATGCTGCTGCTGTTGTTGTATTTGCTGATGTTGATGCTGTATTTGTTGCTGTTGTTGCTGCTGCTGCAATTGCTCCTGATTCGATATCAGATCTGCGGCAGCTTTAATAATCAAATTACTAACGGCAGTTGAAGTGGCCACCGTCACATCGGCGGGTTGCTCCACAGTCTGTTCGACATTGGCAACATCATCCACCACCGCACCCGGTGCACTGGTCGGACTCATTATGATATTGCTGAGCGCCAGCGCCGCAACGGTGGCATGTTGCTGGGTCGGTTGTGGTTGCATGGCGATGTCGTTCAAAATCGAATTGGCCATGGTGACTTGGTGTGGCGCCATGATGTTCGGTACCACCGCCGTGGCAGCACCGTTAGCTGAACACAGTATTGTGGACGGCGAGACAGCGGGATTCATGATCATCTCCGTCGAGATGCCGCCGGTGGCATCCGTCACAGAGCCGGCATTCGGCGCGGCTTGCACGGCGACGGCAGCCTCGACCACCGCATTCGGCGAAACGGCAGCCGCGTTGCTGCCACCCAAAGCTGTAGGCAAGAGTTGTTGCATTGGCATAGCGTTCAGCACCGCCGCTGGCTCTGAATTCAATATAATATCCTGTGTAATGGGCGAGTTGTGGCCATTCAGCGAGTTATTCGGCGATACAGAGAGTGTGGCTGTGAGCCCGGCGTGTGGTGATGAACCGCTCGAACTATTTGAATTCGAGGAGGAATTACTCGATATGGATAGACTGCGTTCGAGTACGGCAGGCTGTTGTTGTTGTTGCTGCATAATGTCACCGAAGGGATGATCAATAACGGCATTAACGACGCTATTAACACCACCAACGCCGCTGAAGAGTGTCTCCTCGACAACAGCTGCCACAGTGGGATCATCGGCCACCGCAGTGGATTTGGTCAAATCCGAGATGAATTTATCCACAGCGACTGCCTGTTGTTGTTGTGCCACAACTTTAGCAATTTCGGTCTTGACAGCCAACTCAACGGCAGCAGCTACAGAGGGCGGCGCTACGGCCGCAACCGGGAAGGCGGACATGCTATTCGAATCGAACATCATGGCGTCCATGTTGCCCTTGTGATCGTAATGCGCATGAAACTGCATGGTCGTCGGACTGATGGGTGCGCCACAATTGGTCATCACGATATCGGGCGTTTGTATGGCCTCAGCCAGTGAACTTTGCGATGACTCATCGATCAACTCAGTCTTGAGTGTGTCGGCGACATTCATGCGCACCAACTGCTGATCCGTCAACATCGGTGTGGCTGTGGGCAATGAAGGGCGTCGCACGCCCATCGGCATTTGTGTGGTAATCGGTGGCGGCATCATGCCGGAATCGATTTCCTGTTTGGTCTCTGTGCCGGCGGGCCAACCAGCGCCTGCGGGCGCCAAAGCGTTCGTTGTGTCCATAAATGTATTGGCATCTACAAATATACATGGAAATCTGTTAATAACGCCCAGAGAGGGTGAAGAAGTGGCAGTATGTCGTTTGTTATGTAAGAATTATTAAAATAAAATAAAAAAATTGTATTTCATTGAAAATGGACAAACATATTTAGTTACTCTTTTTTTTTGTTGTTTTGGTATTGTAAATTTATATAGATTTATATATATATATATATAGAGATACATATATAGTATATGATGTATATATGTATATACTTTTTAACGAAAACTTAAGTATGTATGTGCTTAAGGGCTAAATTTTATGTGCTACGACTTATAAGTAAGTTTTGTTCAAAACTTAATTTTATTTAAGTCTAATTGCTAGTAACCAAATTGTTCTTGTTTTTGTTAATTCCAATTAATTGCTATTTGCTTGTAACAACTATATTCATCAGCCAAATTGCTTCTGTTTTTTTGTTTTTTCAATTCACCCGATATTCCGTTATTAATTAATTTTACTGCAATTCACTTATACAGAAACATAATAATTTCTTATAACTGTTTATTTATAGTTTCGGCTGCATTTGGTTGATGAGCTGGGGAAATTACTTTGAGTGCATCACAAGTACACTCAAGCACACACGCCTTCACACGCAATTTGTTAAATTCGCTTACAAACAACAAACACATACCGACACACATGAGCACATTCAACAACAACAACAAGTGAATACGATTACAAAAGCAAGAAGAACTACACTAAAGTCGATTTTATTAAAGTAGAAATATAATGAAAATATGTTGACGTTGAAAGTGAGGTTAAATAGGAAATCAGTTAAATTGAATGTTTTGCTTTTTTATTCAACTATTTTATGATGAGTACAAATATTTTCTGTTTTCCTTAAAGTGCAAAAGGTCCTAAATTCACTTTGACATTATTTCCGTGGCGTTAAAAATCTGTTTAAATTCTGATTTTAAAAAAAAAAAAATTTCAATTAATATTACTTAAAAATACTTAACTTTTTCCTTCATTAAACATAAATTTTCATATTTTCCAATTAATATTTGTTTAAAAGCGAACTTAGCACCATTTCACTTCAAGCGCTCAACTGCTCATTTAATGAAGTAAGTAATTTTATTGAAGCTTTGTTAATTTGACCATTTTGACTACTTTTTTTTTAGCAAAGTGCATTTTAGTGAAAATATTTAGAGTTACAATGCTTAGTTCGTATTTAGCTCGATTCTTTAATGTTTAAAATTTTATAGAAGCTTTTATGAAAGTTACAATGAAAGCTCCTTTGTATGCAATTTGAACAAATATAAAGAGAATACCACGAACTTATAATTGTCAAAAATGTAATATGAAAGCTTTTATGAAAGTTACAATGAAAGCTGAAAGCTCAAATATTATATATATAGTATATCTGCCTTTTTGTGCAAATATTTTGATTTACAATACTTAATACGTATTTAGCTTGATTTTTAAATTTTTAAAATTTTATGAAAGTTACAATGAAAGCTCTTAAAAGCTCAAACACTAATTATTATGCTATTTGTACAAATATAAAAAGAATTCCACGACTTATAATTTTCAAAAATTTAATATGAAAGCTTTTATGAAAGTTACAATGAAAGCTGAAAGCTCAAATATTATATTTATGTATATCTGCCTTTTTGTGAAAATATTTAGATTTAAAATGTTTAGTACGTATTTAGCTTGATTTTTATATTTTAAAAATTTTGTGAAAGCTTTTATGAAAGATACAATGAAAGCTCCTAAAAGCTCAAACACTAGTTAGTATGCAATTTGTACAAATATAAAGAAAATAGCACGATTTGTAATTGTTCAAAATTTAATAATAATTTAATATTTAATTTAATAAAATTTAAATAGCTTTTATGCAAGTTACAATGAGAGCTTTTTAAAAGTTAAAGCGCCTAAAAGCTCAAAGCAACAATGAAAGCTGCTGAAAGCTCAAATATTATATAGTAAGCAATTTGAAGAAAAATAAAGAGTATATATACTCATAAATATAACACATTTTCAGTGTAAATTATGCTAAGGGTATAATATTAATAACAATTTTGTTTCGTTTTAATTATGAAATGATAATCAGCTATTAATCAAATTGAAATTTCATAAATATTAAATTTTTTTATATTTCATATTTTTTATGATATACTAGAATTGTCACATATTACACACAGTTCTATGAAGAACTTTCTTATTAATGGCACGCTCCATCAAAGCTTCAATGAAATTTTTACTTTCTGCTAAAATCTTCAAAATGCACATTTTCATACTTAATACTGACATATACACACATACACATACACCTACAAACTTAAAGTATAAATGTATTTTATGACAATCAAACATACATACGCGCCCTTCGCCAAAAAGGACACAACTCAAAATAATCTCCAACCACTTTTAGGAACAAGTCGACAATTTTGTCTCAATTCTAAATTAATGAAATTACAAATATTTTTTGATTTTTGGTTTTTCAGTACTTAAAACTAGTTTGATTAAAGTAAATGAAAAAAAAACAACAACTAAAAAATAACCGCACCGCTTAACTTATGAATAACTATTTTCTAAGTGATTTCACTTAAACTATATTTGTTGTGTTTGTGTTCATGTTCGTGTGTAAATAGTTAGATATTTTTTATATGTATATAGTATATATGTAGATATAACGGCAAAACTATGTAGTATAGTATATATATATGTATATAAAGTACGATTATAAGAATTATATGGTAAGTGTGGGGGGATTGGTAAAAAACAGTTGCATTGGAAAGTTTGTTTGTTTTTGTAGTTGCAATGGGTTGTTTCACGTACGAAAACGTTTGGTGCGCGCGCTTAAAACCTGTAAAAGAGGAATATAAAAGAGAAAGAGAGCCCAATTTGATACTGAGTGAATGGGAGGACGACCAACGTTGATGATCTCGCACTATTGCCACTGCCAACTAGCTATTGTAGGTGCCACTGTTTGGAAAGAAGAAAACTTGATTTTTTGGTTTTTTTTGATTTTGTGTTGTGTTTTTTTTTTGTTTTGTTTTGGTTTTGTGCCTAACAAAATGGTATGTTAAGTTTAACGAAAAAAGTGTAACAATAGCAAATTATATAGAAGAAAAAAAAAAAACAATAAAACAACAAATGGATATTACAATAAACCACAAAAAATTAAAAAAAAATACAATAATGAAAAGCAAAATTTTAATGTTAATGAAATTATGAATATTTTTTGTTTTTGTGTTTTTTAGAAAGTTTAACGCAGAATCCGTACATTACCGAAATAGACATTTATGGCTGAAGCACGTTTATTGGACGCTAAGGAAGTTGTAGCAGAAGATATTCGAGTTGTTGTTGTTGGATAATATGACGCCAAACGCTTGGTAATATTTAAATGCTGGAAAATTTTTGGTTAGAATTTAGAAAAATAACGAGCGCGATTCACCGATTGTATGTAGTAGTGTTTTTCATTAGATGGATTCGGCTCAAGCCGAAGTTGAAAGAATGCTCTGCATTGAGAAAATTTTGTGCAAAAGTTGTTGAAAATGTGCCGAGTTTGTTTTGACATTAATTATTGGACTTTTTATAAATAAAAATTTAAAAATATAATAGAAATTATTTTGGATTGCAAACAAAAAACAAAAAACATAAAAAAATATTAAAAATAAATAAAGATTTATTAATTTATTAATTTAATTATTAAAAAAAATTAATAAGTAATAAATAGTGAAGTAAAAAATAGTTAAAAAAGTAACTAAAAAGTATAAATAAAAACTTTAATGAATTAAAAAAATTATAAAAAATATAATTAAGTAATAAATGAAAAAAAGAAAAGCTTTTACTTAAAAAAAAGTATAAATTAAAAAATGTTTAATTAAAAAAATTTAATCATTAAAAAAATAATAAAAAAAGTATAAATAAAAAATCTAATAAATTAAAAAATCTAATAAATAAAAAAGTTTTAAAATAAAACAAAAAATATAATTAAGAAATAAAAAGGAAAAATAAAAAATTAATAATTTAAAAAAATTAATCATAATAAAAAGTTAATAAGCAATAAGTAGTAGATATATTAAAAAAGTAATTTAAAAAGAGTATTAATAAAAAAATTAATAAATTAAAATTATAATTAAAAAATAAAAAAAAATAATAAACAAAAAATAAAATAGAATAATTTTACTCAAAAAATATTTAAAAAAAATATATAAAACAAAATAAAAAAAAATTTATAAACAAAAAAATAAAATAGAGTAATTTTACTCAAAAAATATATAAAAGAAAATAAAAAAAAATTTATAAACAAAAAAATAAAATAGAGTAATTTTACTCAATTATTGTTAGCTAAATTTAAAAACATTAAATTTACTTTTAAATTATTTTTAAATTACTTGACTCATTTATTATTTAAAAAAAAATTAGTTCGGCAATTTAAACATCTTCATTTCATACAGAGCACCCTGTTTATTTTGATGAATTTGCATGAATGTTATTGTTATAGAATCACAATATAATATAATTATTAAAATCATAAATTTTGAGTTTTAGTCGATTTTGTTTACTTTATAAATATAAAAAAATATTTGTTAACAATTTTTACCATAATTTAATTTTAAATTCATTTAGAAATTATTATAATTTTTGTTTGAATATTTTGTAAAAAATATTTTATCGCCCACAGATTCTATAACAACAATTTTTGATTAATTTAGACGCGCACAAAAAGCAAATCAAAGTAAATAAAAGCATAAAAAAGGGGAAGAAAAAGTTATTAAAAAAGTAACACTATAAGGAACTGTAGTAAGTAACTAGTATGTATTAGAGTAACAGTAAATATGTATGTAGGTACCGTAGTATGTATGTACTATTAAAGGACATGGTGGCTTAAATATAAAGAGACAAATGCGAATACTAAATTATGTATTTTTAGTAGTAGTTTAAGGAAAAAAATGAAGTAAAAAATTGTTTGAAATATTTGTTTGTTTTGTTCTATAAACCAGTACCCTAATGTACAGTTGGTGAAGCATATGCAGCAGGTGTGACGAGATGAGGCGAAGCTAGGCGAGGCGAGATGTGACGTGACGAGACGAGACGAGGCGAAACGAACCCTGCGGTGGTGACGACAGCAGATAACGGCCAACAGCAACATGGTGTGGAGCAGTGAACAAACTTGGTGTGTGTTGTAACAGCATATAAAGTATTTATTTTCATTTTTTTGATTTCTGCAGCACGAAAATCACGAATATCGCTAAACATGTGTGTTTTATACGCCGCCTTCACTTTTATGCTTAACTTGTTTTCTCTGCTTTTAATGTTTTTTCATCATTTTAAGCCATTCCATTCGTGTCGCTATGCATTTTCTTCGGCATACCGGTTAGTCAGCTGTCAGCAGTAGAAATGGAAATCTGTGCCACTCGAGCATTTTTGAATGCGTTCACAGCCAAAACGGTTGCTTCACAAGCCATCTAACTATGTGCGTGTGCGTTTGTGTGCGCTTGCTACAGGTTGATCGGTTGTGGAATTCTGATTTCGACGACTGCAATTGCGGCGGCATATATACATTTGAATGTGGTATGTGGTGGTTGCTCTTTCTATGGATCGCTTTAAATTTCATTTAAATTGATTATTTTTGATATGTACGTTTTTTGGTTTGGATTTGATTTGATATTTGTTTTTGTTTTTTGTTTAATTTTTAATATACGCGTATATATTTCAAGACATTCAAGTGTTTCGCATTTGTGCATTTGCAAAGTAACGTAGTGTTTTGGGTGGCATCGTGCGACGCGCAACATTTGCAATTGTCAACATTGAAACAGCTTGAAGTTCAAATATGCATTCTCGATATATATCATATATATATATAGTATATATATTTAGTTATATTTTTTATGTATGTATGTGAATATTTCGCTTTTCAATTGATTTGATATCACTCACAAATACCTAAATTGCTAGGAGAAGGGGGAAAATAAAGTAAAAATATTTTGTGATTAGTGTTGAACAAAATCCGTTTGTGAGTTAATGACTTAGCTCATTATTGTGATTTGCTGATTTTTTTTTTAATTTTTTTGTAATTTTTTTTTATTTCTTTTTTATTTATTTAAAACACAGAGCATTTCATTTTTTGCATTTTCTTTTGGTTTTTTTTTTTTGTTCTCTTTGGTCATTTTTATTTGCGTTCGACCAAATTATGCAAGTTATATAAGGTGAACGTTTTGGTAATTTCTCTTACTTTATGTGATTAAATCTCCTAATCACAGAAGCAATCAAGCCAAAAAAGACTGAACGTTGTTAAGCTGCCTATCAAAGAAAATTTGGGGGGTCCTGTTTGCAAAAAAACTCTATTCAAGTTTTGTGTGTTCGTCGTGGCTTGTTTTGTGTTGAGAATTCAAGTCTTCCATCACTGAAAATCCAATTCGTTTACCGTTGTTTCGTTATTGCTTCTTCTTACAAATAATTTATAGCATTTCAAGTACAAGTTACAAAGTAGTTGTAATGGTGAAAGCAACTGCAAATCAAGTGCATAGCTTGCTGAAACTGAACTGTTTGTTGGGAGGGAGGGCATAAAAGCTCATCTAGCAGTTTATTGTTGATACATTGTGTCACAAGGGGAGCGTACACAATGCAATGCTTCCTTTCATTATTATGAATAATAATAATAATAATATTTTTTTTTTGTTTGCTGCAGCGTTGGTGGTCGACCGCATGCCAAATGTAACCAAGAAAACTCTGCGCCAACATTCAAACATCACACATACACACCAGTAAATACATTTCCGATTCTTCAACATAATAGAAAACAAGAATTGTGTTATTTGCGCAAAACGACTACCGAAAAGATAAGTAAAAATGAACGTGTAAGCCAACACACTAAAAATCGTTTACAAGTGAAATTCCAATATTAAATGCTATTTGCAATAAAGAAACAATGCATGTAGCTGCTGCTGCAACCTATTGTTGTTTGTACAAGCAATTTAAGAATCAATTAACAATCAAAGCAATCACACATCAAAGTTGTCTGGATTAGATTCGGCGATGGCGGTGGCGGCAGCGACGTTGTCACAGTGCATGATAAACGTCGCATGAAATCTGAAATGAACTGCTACTGTACTGTTGTACTTGCTTTGTATTTAGTCGCTTTCAAGTTGTTTTTGTTTTTTTTTTTTGCATTTTTTTTTTTGATTTTTGGTTTTTTGATTTTTGTAGTAGCAAGCCGATTTCGGGATATCCTCGGGTTGAGCGCAAAGATAAAATCCCAAAAACTGTGCATAACTATTACGTTTGGTATAGCTTTTGAGGGCTGCGGCGGCAATTTTGCTGATTTGTTGTATACTTAGTATTTATAATAATATTGTAATTAATTTAACGGCTATAACGGTTTGCACGCTTAAAATTAGATTTATTTTTGTCGTTGAACTTAGTAATTAGTTGAGTAAAATTTATGCGATATTTCAACTGGTTTGCGCTTTTTCAATGATTTAGGTGTGGATTTGTGTTGATTTGCAAGCAATAAATAATAATAAATTTACTGAACGAGTTCAATTACTTTTTTTCTTTCACTAGCTTTTCCATTAGAAAACAAAAACAAAAATTTCATACTATAAAAGACAAATTTAAGCAAGGAAAATAGTGTTTTTTTTAACCAAAAATTGTATAATTTGCATGAATCGTTATCAGCGATTTAATTTAGCATTTCAGGAAACAATAAATTAAACACGTAAAAGCTAGAAATTATTGCCATATCTGTATGAAATATCGCAGTAAATTTCACGCTGCCTGTAAAAGATGTATGCAATATTATTATTATTTTTAGCACGCAGCTCTGTGCAACGTTGGGGGTATATGAGTACTCGAACTGGCTATAAGTTAACTGCATATAAATTACGTATAGATACGTACTGTATATAAAAAACAAAAAAAAAAAAAAAAATCTGCCTTATAATTTTTGTTTTTTCATTAACTGCAACAGTAACCTAATGCTGTATACTATTTAAGTTATATAGTTGTCATTTGTTAATTTTAAAAATATATTGCTTATTTTATGCACTATTTATATTATAGTAATTTTTCCAATTAATAATATATTCATTTAATTCATTTTATATAGCATCTTTTCATTTCTAACCTAAAACTGCCTGCCTGCCAACCTGCCTACACATTTAATGCACTTGCTATCGCTCATTATTTGCGCCTGCGATTCCTATACATTTCTCATTTCTCACTTCTCGTTTTAAATAAAAAAAAAATGTATTAAACTCTAAATGTAAAATAAACAAATAAATACCTTGTGCCGCCGTTAAGCTACCGTGCAATGCCGCTGTACTTAATGTCGTGGCAGCCGCCAAGGTCGTATAACTACCTTTTGGCGTGTAAACGAAGCTGTGTGGCTCGCTCTTTTTGCCACTGGATATAATTACCAACTGCACAGTGACTGGTTTGAGTATATTCTGATGCAGATAGGGTGGCACAACGCACACTAAATGCGTCTGTATGGAGAGAAAGTAGATTTTTTAATTCAATTTGTTGTAAAGAAGAATATATTGTGGTGTGACTAACCTGCTGTAGATATTCCTTATCGGGTAGCACTGTTTGCTCCCACAATGCGCCGCCGAGATGCTGACGCACAGCTAATTCGGTTGCAACATCGCTGGGCGGCACACTCTCGTACGTCTCTTGAAAGAGCACATGTGTGTCTTTGAGGAAATTCTTTCCGATAATGAAGAGTTCGAGTCCACCATCTACTGGGCATGAGTTCAGTGATTTTTTGCATATTTCTGGCACGCCTGGTGGTTGTGCTGTGGGCGAAATGAAAAATAGCGTTAGTTTCATCAGTAAAAAGTGAATTTGCTTGTATTTTTGTTGTTTTAAAGTAAAAATACTGATTTTTATGCACAATTAACATTTAAAATATGTCGAAATTAACAATATCACACTTTTTTGAGCTAAAATATTTAAAGTTCGATAAAATCAAAAAAGTAAATAAAAAAATAAACAGATTTTATGAAAGTTTGATCCTTTACTTTTTCCAAAACAGTTTTAGCCGGTTTCACAAAAATTTTTTGTGTTGAAAATTAAGCTATATTATTTTTAATTTTTATTTAACTTTGGGCTTAAGTTACCTGCGTTTAACAGCTGATTTATGTAAACAAAAAAATCGTATTTATTTGTCAAAATTAAAAAAAAATTGGAAGTCAGCTGATAGAAAAACGTCAACATAGTAGCATATGACAGTATTTAAATAATATTTAAATGACAAAACGAGACCATTTAAAAAAAATTAAGTCAAATAGTGAAACTGAATTTAATTATTTTTCACTTAAATTTGTTTAGTGAAAACGGCTGTAAAACAAACATACTTTTGTGTCAAACTTATTTGTGTTTTTATATTTTTAGATTTTAGCGCTATTTCAAGAAAATTTAACGCAAAAACGGCATTTTAAAATATTAAAAAAGAAACACTTACTGCAAATAATTGGATTTGAGCAGACTTGTAGCATCTCCATAGAGCCATCGTCATGTGTTAGTTGTGTGCGGAACACCATGCGGCAGCGTGTTGATTTCTTCTTATTCTTCTGCGCCAAATGATCCGGGAAACGGTGCTCCACATCAACGTTGCGCTCCTAATAAATCAAAAATATTAAAAATGAAACATTAAAAAATAATAAAACACAACAAGGTGGGTAAGGAAACACACCTTGAGTATGCCGACACAATCGCATGTAACTGTCATATCAGATTCTGGTTTGAATTCAATCTCAATAACCATGGTGCCGTCTACTTTCTTCTCATTACACTGTGTTGAGTTTTTACCAGCCACTTTGCAGGCCTGATAGAACATATGTGGGGCCACACGTCCGATATCGGTGCCAATGAATACTTGCAGCACAGCGGGCTTGTTGTAGCCGGTGAGACGCACGATGGGAAAACCATTGCCGCTGCGATCTTTGACAGCGCCACGGCTGCCTTCAGTCTGATAACTGTGTGAATATGAAAGGTGAATTATATAATCCAAAGTATATAGTGGATCGTATAAACCGACTTACCGCGCACGATGCTGTTGCTCTGGTTGTGAGATAATTTCCAATTGCACGCGTCCGTTCGATGAAGTCACCACAGTGTTTTGCGGCACGGCCGGCTGACGTTTGTGCGCTACTCTGGTCATGGCGCGTGGACCTGTTGGTATAAATCTGCAAAAGACGAGGAGTTGAGAATGAGAAATGTTTAGAGTTGAGAGATAATTTTTTTGTTTTTGAAAATTTAAGATGAGCATGAAATGGTATTGGCTAGAGTGTAACTTCGTGTAGGTCGTGTCGTCTAATACATACAGTTATATATACAGTTAGAGGTTAGGACAAGATCACACACATATGTACATACACTTTAACTAGAAAACATAGAAAGTAAATATATACGTATATATATTTCTTTTTTTTTTGCAAAAATGCGCTCAAAATTTTTTTCCGCATGGAAAACTGTTAATTGATAGCAGATAGCACTTTCAGCAAATTTTGTTTAGAGAACACATAAAAAATACATACATACATATAAAAATTGAAAATTTCTTTATATACAAATTTAAATTTTGATTTTAGTTGAAGCGTAATTTTAGTCAAGGCAAACAAAATTCTCTTACTTTGTGGGCGCCACGGTGGGCAACAGCATCAACTGTGCTGGTGGCGGTGCTTCAACGGTTGCCGCTTCCAAATTGCTGGCACTGGCGATTTTTCGTATGAAAGCATCTTCGCTACACGCGTCGTCATTGTCCAGCTCCACAAAGCTTTCGAGCTTTCTTCTCTTCGTGCTCGTTTGATTATCTTCCGCATATTGTGGTTGTTGTTGTTGCTGCTGCTGCTGCTGTTGTGTGGGCTGATTTTGATTATTGCCACCGAGCGGTTGGCTATTAGAATCCGAATTCAAGCGCTTGCGATAGTAATCATTGGAGTCATCAGTACAAAAATCTTCGAAATAGTCCTCATCGTCGGTCGAGTTGACAAATGGCAATTTCTTGCTGGGTGTTGAACTGCACACACGCACGCACGTACATTTATGTATGTAGTTGTGTTGTTGTTATTGTTGTTGGGTGGCATAAATTGGCGATGGCGTGTATTTTGTGTTTATTGTTTTATTTTAGTTGGCGTCGTTGTTGTTGTTGTTGTTGTTAGAATGTGTATATGTATATTTGCATTGAATGGAAGCAATTAGTTTTATGTTTGTCAATAAGCGTTTTTTATAAGATTTAACACGCACGTGTAATGCATAAGAAATAAAAAAATATATGGCGCATATTTGGTGCGTGGCGAGATTATTGGTATAATTATGATAATAAAATTAACATTTTACGCACAAATTTCATAAGAATTTAGAAAGGTGGCAAATTGTTTATTGCGCAACTAAAAATAATATATGAAATAAATTTAAAAATAACTAAGTTATAACTAAAAAAAATTGCATTGTTAATATTAAAGCTGAAATTTCTTTAATTCTAAAATTAAAACAAAATATTTGCCTTTTTGATTGTTAAAAATTTTTTTGTTAAAAAATTTATAAAAACAAATTACTTCAATTAATAAATCGAGTTATGAATTTTTAAAATTTGGCATGAAATTCACCATATTCCACACTATAAATTTCACACAAAATTTCAGGAATTTTTAATATATTTTTTTATAAGACATTTTAAAAATATCAATTTATATTTTTTTGTGGATTATAAATTAATAAAATAAGTTTTTATTTTATAAATATTATTTTTACAAAAAAAAAAACGCACAATCTTCGACTGCATTTATTATTATGGGGTTAGGGGTAGTCAGGATTTTCAAAAAATCATTTTTTTTACATTTTCGTTAAGTGTAATATCTTAAAAATATTATTTGAAAATTTGAAGTTGATCCGATAATAACTTTTCGAGTTATTCGACAAATAACAAAGAGCGCTCGGGCACTCCAACACGCTAGTGTGAAACTTTAAATGCGTTTTTCTCAAAACTATGTTTTTTGAACTGGTGACAACTGTAACTCCATAACCGCTCAGTAGATTTTAATGAAATTCATACAGGTTTTAGAATACTTAATAAACTTTTTTTTTCAAAAATTTCGATTAAGACCAATTAACTCTTGATTTTTTCCCGAAAATCTAAAAAAAATTCGTGAGGCCGCCATTTTGTTAATTTTTGAAAAAAAAGCTTCGATCAGGCCCAGAATTATCTATTTATAAAACCAATTTTTTTATCCGATTTATTTTAGATGAATCTCCAAGGATTTATGATTGTCGCCGCAAGGACCTTTTTTTGAAACTGGGTCAACACAGACAGCTATAACTTTGGAAATTATGATTTTTTTTTTCAAATTTTCGTGACTTTAAGTCAAAACATTGTATAATAATGCCATATTATTACTTTTGTAAAATAACATTATTTAATAGCAAGAAAATTTTACTGAAAATTCTAATTTTTTTGTGTCTCTGACTACCCCTAACCCCTTATGGAAATGTAACTCATAAACCCGCAAACACAAGGCTTGAAGAAACGGCTTTATCTACTAAAGAATAACCGATGTTATAAATAGAACTTTTTGCAACCCAACTTATTTATGCACAAAAAGAACTTATTTATTCAAAAGAAAGAAATAACATAATTTCAATGCAAATCGACATTTCAGCCAAAAAATCCTTAAATGTATATTTAAGGCTCATCAATATAATATATACATACATAAGTATATATGTCAGTGTGGACATCCATGAGATTGATGCTCAAATTGATTTGGCCCTTAACTTGCATACTTTGCGCTTTGTTTTGATGCTAGGTTAATGGCCTGGCTATGAAGTCTACGAACAAATAGCAGTATGTATATTTGTAGAAGTGAAAACATTGCGACACGTGCCGAATGTGCATAATTGTTGTATGTATATGTATACATATATATACTTAGATAAGTATATACCTATATAAATACATCTGTCGATTCACGCCGAAAACACTTCCCCAACGAGAATTATAAATAAACAGAACAAACTCTATACATTAATTAGGCACATGTTCAAACAAAACAACAACAATACACAATATGCATGTTCATTAATTTATTTGTATAAAAAACACTAGCACTGAAAATAAGCATGGTTGTTCTAATAACGAAAAAGCCTTGGATAAGGCGGCACGTGTTAGCCTGTGTCAACGAAGCGTGGGCATACAATTGGCTGAAGTAAGCCCATGAACATTAGGCACATACTTATATAAAAATGTTCTTATGGATTGATAACAAACATGGCATATATATTTGAAGTTATTGATTTTTGATAAATTATGTGAAAATAGCATATTTATGCTTAAATTTATCTATTTTGAATTACAATGTAGTGTGTGCTACAGAGGTACGCCACAGGGTGTGATGTATCAACTAAAATGTGGATTGGATTTTTCTTGTAACTTTATTGCCGTCAAAGAATTATTGAGAGGAAATATTAAATTTTTTTTTTAATAAAATATTTTACAATAAATACTGAACAAATAATTCATGTTTTTTATTGTAGTTTTTTTATAACATATTTTTAAAGAAAATCATATAAAATCAAATCAATTTAGCGCTTCTAAAATCACTAACTTTGCAACTAATGGCATTAAAAAAGCGTGCTAAATTGCTCTAGCTATGCTATTAAGCACTTTTGCTACCATTTAATTACGAAAATACGTTCTGAATTGAAATAAACCCGAAACAACTTATCAAAATAAATACTTACATATAAATGAAAAATCAAATATGCAACTAAAGTACTGCCGTTTACCTACTTTAAACTAAAACAAATAAACAGAAAAGCAACAAAATAAATAGCTACATACATACATATGTATGTACGTAGAAACTCAAGTGAAGATTTCCAAGTGGCGATACTGTCAAGCAGAAAACCTGAAAGTTCGCTGCACATCCATATGCATATGTACATACAATATAAATAGTAGATAATACCTACTTATAAGCTTTTCGATTGAAACGACTGTGTATGACGACAGCAAGTTACAAACATGAACTGCCTCAACAATAATAAAAATAACAATTAAATAAAAAAAAAACACAACAACAGTTGTGTGCTCGTATAAATGCATTCGTGAACATCATAAACACGTTATTACACTTTTGTATTTGAAATTTAACGTGGTATCGAAACGCATATCAAAACGAAAATTCAATAATAAATGCCTAAAATGTATAAAATAAATGATAATATAGAAATTAAATTTTAAAAATGTTACTAATATATAGAAAATTGCTCCCGGTGTCTGATTAAGATATTTGTTATCGCTTACAGTCTGCCAAAATTATTTATCTATGAGTTCCAAAATTCGTTGTATTTGTGTGTTGCCAAGCCTTAAAGCTCTTTATTAAATAGAAGAGTGACTTGGCGATTAATAGGCGACCAGACACTTGTTCAATATTTGAATATAGCAAATATGTACTTTCAGGAAAACCAATTTATTTTTACAAAAATATATTATTGCATATTACGCTGAGAGAAATCCAAAATATTGATTTTGAATAATCAAATTTCCTTTCGTATGGTTTTGAAAATAGCAACAATTTTAATTATTTTTATATTAAATTCATTATTTTAATTTAAATCACCAAATGTGACCATAATTTTTACGATTATTTTAGAATTTTTTCATAGAATAAAAATTTTAATATTTCGGCACACCCTGCAATTTTATTAATAAAGCAAAAGTAACTAATATAAATAGTTCTGATTTTAAAGCATAAACTTCAGTTTTCAAATAATTTAAAAATGTGATCGACATAAAAAAGCGCTAAACCTCACCTTCCTCAATAATTTAGTACAAATATTTCAAAACAAAATAAAAATTCCCCTAACACTGTCAATCAATCGTTTATCTCCTCGAGGGAGCACACTTTGTATGCATGTCTGTTGAGTACATGTGTACACAAATAAATTACACTGTCTAGTGAGCCATCTGGAATACAACAAATAACATATCTAACCACTTTTATGGCATTGTTTGGGTTATTGAAACTTTCAGTTTTTATTTAATCCCCCGACCATTTGAAACACTCTCGGTTGACAACAATCGACTTCGAATGCGAACATGAATTACTACTCAACACACTAACTGATAAGCCTACGCGCTTTATTACCTGTTACTAGCGTTGGAGCTGTTGCTGCTCCTTTAATATACAAATGTGAAAAAACAAAAATAATCAACAATAATTTTGTGATTTTTTCCTCATTTTCTCGTCATTATGACTGATAAGATATCGATATGTATACGAATGTATAACAACATAACTGCGAATCGTTGCAAAAACAACAAATAAAAGCAAATTAAATAACGCTGCTGTAACATAGAGCAGACACAGCACGACAACAACACCTGCTTAGAATCAACAACACAGAGTGTAATATATGCATTATTTGCAAAAAAAAAGAAAATATTATAAAATGCATTTACTAATACATAGAGGATACTACAATGCACTTGCAGGCTGCTCATGTAGGCACCAGAGATCTGCATTGAGTAATCATGAAATTAGTGCACAAACTCATGAGCCAAACAAATTGGTGTAAATGAGTACTAATACAAATATCAAAAATGACAAAGACTCATTTCCACCAAACCAAAAAAAACTCATAGTATTTCTACACTTATATGTGCCGTCAATTTATGACTCAAACGAGCGTATATTAAAAATTTCATTTTACTCACTTGTTCATTGGTCACGATGAGAATAAACTTGAATGAGCTCGCTACACTGATCGGTATGAGTGGAATTGTGACTTCGTAGCTGAGCACGAAAGTAAAGATACCCAGTGAGAACTTTGTCACATTACATGTTTCATTATTTCATTGAACATGCATTTTCGTGCGTCTTTATTTATTTTCAATACATTACTATTAAAAGATATATATTAGAACCTAAAAGTATTAACTTTACTGTCATTAATTAACTTAAAACATTAAATGTAATACACGACATCAAAGAACAAAACACATCGTTAGTCATTTCCCGCAGGGCACTTTTGCCTAGCGGCGGCACAGCCTTCGTCAGTTTTACTTTGATCCTATTCGTATAACTTTATTTATTTAGCTATACTATTGGTGTTATTTTGGTGGTATGGCTCATTTTTGGTTAACTTGACTGAATTATTGGCTCATGAAACAATTGAGCACTTCAACGATACGTATGAAGAGAAACTTACTCATTTTTCATGTTCTCGCTTTGTGTGCTGTGCGTAAATGTGTTTTAGTGGATCTTTGTGTTTGATGATTTTTGACTTATATGCACTAATACTACTTTTTGTGTTACTCAACCAATGACTCAAAAAAGGGAATAATTGCAGTTCTCTGGTAGGCACTCAGTTATACAAGTAAATAGGCATGTTGAAAAACAACCACTGCGATTGGCTCTCTATTGTCACCATGACCTACAATCATTCGGTTTGCTTGCCCACTCACCTCGTGCCAACTTATCGCAATGCTTTTGATTTGCGTGCAAACCAAACACAAAGCGTACATCAATTGCTTTGTAGTTACAGATACAATAAATAGGCAAGATTGTTCTTTGTAGATAGGCGTGCCAAAATCTACAACAACAACGGCCACAGCAACAATGTAGCGCTTTCGCTACTCAACAGACAATAAATAAAACGAGTGAAGTAACCCTCCAGTAGGAAAAAAAATTTGTTGTTACTTATTGTTGTTGTTGTTTTTGTTGTTTTCATTACGCCACTGATAAGGGCAAATTAATTTTAATCTCTTTTTTCGTACTAGAAAATTTCATGAGTTGTACAATTAAAGGGCAGTTTTTAAGATAAGCGGCGGTTCACGTGAAGCGGATGTGGGCCATAAGTACTTTTATTGCGGTGTATACAATGAAGAATAGGCTGAATGGGCTTGGTGCGTCTGGAGATAGACACTTGTGTCACTAGATAAACATATGTATGTACATGTACATGAAAAAATGGGAGAGGAGGCAACGAAAAGAAGACTGAATATTTAAAAAATATTAGAATAAAATTTTTAAGAAAGAAAAAGAATATTTAGAATTTTAAGCCCTTATAATTGTTTTCGTTTAAATATTTTAATTTATATTTTTTCAATTTTTTTTTTGTTTTTAATTTTTAGTTTTTAAAAAAGAAAAGGAGTTTTTACTTTAAATATTAAGAATTTTAAATCCAGTAAGTTAAATGATTTAATTGATTTCATTCAAATATTTTAATTTCAATGTTTTAATATTTTTTTGTAAATTTAAATATTTTTTTGCTTCATATTTTTTTTAATTCTTATCTGTACTCATTTAATTTCATTCAAAAAATTTCATTATTTTTCAAAAATTTTGTAATATATATTTTCTATATTTTATATGCATTTGCCCTAGTGCACCCTGTTCCAAGTGGGAAACAAAACCAAAATACTTAATTGCAAAAAGTTGATTGGCGTGCAAATAATGTATTTATTCACAACTACATTGCCGCGCTAAATTGAAAAATTAAACAGTAATTGCATTTGCGAGCATGCACCCAGAAACAGTGAAAATTAAATAGACATTGTAATATAAATTGTTTTGGCAAAACCAACTAAGTAAACAAGACGGTTGCAAAGCAACTGAAAAATAATAACACGAATCAACAATAAAATAAATGCAACAACTAATGAAGATAGCAATTAATGAAAAAAATTGAAATTTCTATAAAAAAAAACAAAAGCACAAACAGTAGCATGAAAACGGTTCATGCCAATAAAAAAAATAAATAAAAATTAGCAAAAAAAACACACTTTTGGCGACTTTGGCAGCGCGTGCCATCAGCGAGAGAGATAGTACGTGTAAGAGGATGGACATGAATGAGCATACAATCAAGATTAAGTCTAAAAAGCCTATTTATTATAATTCGTTATAATATTAAGCGCTTGGTACGTACCTTGAGGCCGGTATGGCACGTATCATATGCGCTGAATGTGGCATTGCCGTCGAGCCGTGGTGATGACCATGTCCATGGTGATGATGATGGTGATTAGCGTGATGGTGACCACCATTGCTACTGTTGTTGCTATTACCGATGCTAAGATTGGTGGCAGTGTTGTTGTTGCTCTGCATCATATCGCTACTATTGCCCGGGCTACCGCTGCCGCTGCTGTTGCTACTACTACTACTACTACTGCTGCTGCTGCTGCCGGCACTACTGCCACTGGCCAAATGCTGATGACGATGTGCTTGTAGTTGTTGTTGTTGCTGTACTTCGACATGCTGATCGAAACCGAAGCCGCTGTCATTGGAATTATCGCAGGGTGGTGGATGTGGTCGCTGTGGGAAACGCTTTCCAGGCACCAATTTACCAGGACCAATCTGAATAATAATTTGGGTTGACATTATGGAATTTTTACTAGTTTACTTATTAATATCAAATGTTAAGCAACCATAAGCACTGAAGTGTAGTGAAGAAGTAGTCTCTAAAAAGTTAGTGAATACGTTTTTCATAGTTCCTAAAGTTAGAATGATAAAATGCATTTCCCGAATGTGTTACTTTGTCGTTTCTATTAAATAAATGTGCCAATTTAAGAACAAAAATCAATTGTATCACTTTATATTCGATTTTGTAATTTAAATTTAATTTCAAATTAGCTGGCAGAATAAATGTAAACAAAAGTAAGAAGACACAGGGCGACTATTGTGAAATGAAAAATATTTAGTAAGAGTTTAGAAGTTATTTTTTACGATAAATCAAATTTATTTAAAAAAAAATACGAAGTTATTTGTTTTTATAAAATTTAATTCTTAAAATAATAAAATAAAAAAATAAAATAAATAAAAAAAAATTAAAATTTGAATCACATTAAGTTGATATTTTGTAAACTATTTATTTTTTTAGTAAAACACAATTCCATTGAAAATACTTCAGTGCTTATTAGCAAGATTTTGTTTCACTTAAACTTTTATTTAATACATTTGTATTGCATAAATACATACCCGCGAAACAGAATGCAGTTTACCAGGTATTGCCTTGCCCGGATATCGTTTCGAGGGCGTACGCAAACCTTTACGTTGAATGCGTGCTGTCATCGTTGATGCCGTCGACATGGTCATACGCATACCTACAAAAAAAAAAGTGAAAAAAGAAAAGAGTGTGAATTAATAAAAAAAAATAAATAATGAACTTATCAAAACTTATCACTACGCAAGCATTATCAGTTGCAACTGAGGGTCGAGCGCCAACAAAGAATTGAAAAGGAAACACACATGTATGTAGTGTGTAGACATGTGCCACATATGAGCAGACAGGCAGCATTTTTAATGTTGATAAAAATGTAAGTACAACGCCCTCAAGCGCAAAAGCAGTGAGTAAATATACATTATTAATAACTTTAAATATGCATATAGTTGCCTGTATGTATGTTTGCATAAGTTTATATTTGTTAAATGTAGAAGCTCATAAATATAGAGTAGCACGCCATGCTGTATGACAGCTTCTGTTGTTATCTCAGAAACCAAGTTTCAGTGATGCCTAAAGCGGGGCGCCTGTCAAAGCGCAGACAGTCGTTGAAAGCACGGGTGCCATGCACAATAATAAACAACACGATGTGTACATATGTATGTATGTATGTGCGTGAGTGATAAGTGACAGATCAGCAAGCCAAATCCCGGCGATAATCAATGAGTTTTTAATTATCTCATAGGCGTAATACAATAAGTATTTATAAAATACTTAAGTACATATTTACATGCGGCGAGTCGTAGCCTAACTAAAAGATTAATAATTAAATCAGCTTATGGCAAATAAATATGCAATTAGTTGCTTGCAGGCGTTAGGGTGAGCGGATTTTTTGGAAAATATTTTTATCATTAATATTTTTAAATTTTTTTTTTAATACGGTGACAAAAATTAAAATCCAGCAATTTTCAAGGAAAATAAAAATATTTAATTTTCTTTTTATTTAAAAAAAAATTTAATTCAATTTTTATTTTTAATATTTTTTTTTCATAAATAAACTTATATTCGATTAAATATGATTAGAAAAATTATGACTTTAACTATTTCCAATTGAAGACGCAGTATATTTTAGTTATTTATTTTTATATAAATTTTTCTAATTTTTATTTTATTTTTTATTTAATTTTATTTTCATAAATAAACATATATTTTATATTTTCAAATATTTTTCCAAAACGTATTTTTATTGTTTTAAAATTTTTGTATTAACTTTTTTCCGAAAAAACACTGACCTACCCTACCCTAATACTATTTAGCATTTGTAAATATGCATAGGCATTTACACTTGTAAACAATGTTAATTAAAATGTGCGCTATTGTTGTTTGCAAATGATTATTTGTAGTGATTACAAATGTGGACACTTACACATACATACATACAAACATATGTACATATAATGCAATCAAATCACGGCAAACTACAGCTTTTATAATCAGCAATAATTGTTGTTTTCGAGGCACAAGCTGCCACTGTTGATCATTAGCTGTAAATCAAATAAGAATTTAATTGAACCGAACCAATGGGTTACTTAGCACACACATGTATGTATATTATTTGTAGGAGCGTAGCACAAATTAATATAAATATAGATTGGCAACGCTGCAGTGAATTTACTGATTACAATCGAAATAGTTAGGAAAGTAACAAATTTAGACCATAAATATCGAAGTTAAAATGGTTTCTGAGTATATAACTTAGACTAGACCGTTCTGTAATGGTTTTGAACAGGTATCAATTAGACTAGACTGTACTGCAACTGTTTTAAACTGGTATAAATTATACTATGCTGTTCTGTAACGTCTTTAATTGGTATAAATTAGACTAGACTGTACAGAAACTGCTTTGAACTGACACAAATTGGACAAAAAAGTTCTACAATTGTTTAAACTGGTATAAATTAGACTAGACTGTTCTGTAACGAGTTTGAACTGGTATAAATTAGACTAGACTGTTGTGTGACTTTTTTAGATGGTATAAATTAGACTAGACTGTTTTATAACTGGTATAAATTAGACTAGTTAGTTCTACAATTGTTTTGAACTGGTATAAATAGTTGAATTTCTAATAAAAATCTGACACTTCACACCTCGAAGTTCCGCTTGCAGTTCATACAAGTTGCGAAGTAGTTTCTAACCAGTTCATTTCACTGCAGGGCATTTCTCCCAATTGCAAATTTATATTTAGAACACAGCATTAGTGTGCGTCGACAGATAAGAATGCAAATTGTTTATGAAATATTACAAAATACACTCAAGTATGTGGTCAATATTGGTCTAAGAGCAATGTTCAGACATACATGCATACTCGTACATATGTATGACAGCATATGCAAACGTTTAACAATGTTTAAACGAAATTAATCTAAATTTAACATAATCACATATTTAGCGCTAAAATTAAATATAATAAAGATTTTGCGCATATTTATACATACACTTCTGATAGCATTAGAGGTTATCAAATTCGATTAATGAAATTTTGCAACTCTGTGGTGGTCGCCTGCTCTCCTTGGTTTGGTCACATGCTACCGAATATTGCTTAATATACTACGTAATAAATTCCATAAATAAGTGAAACTGATTAGAAAAGTTATGATTTTGAATATCCCCAATTGAAGACACAGTATAATTTTGAGATTATTTTAAAGATTTTTTAAATATAATCTTCCTAAAAAATTAAGAATATTAATTATGTCGATTATCAAATTTAATTGAATCTAAATTCAGAATATGTTTGGAGGGCATTTCATCTCGTTGATTTTTTTTTACCCAAGAATTACTAATGTATGTTTGATTGGATAAGTGTGGTCTGCTATGATTTTTAACAAATGAAATCTGTTATCAGGGATGCTTTGGAAATTTAACATTAACGAGAATGAAGTTTTCAACATGCGCTAGAAAAATTAATGAACTGATCGAAAAATTTTGATTGAGATGTTATGGACCTGTTGATTCACAGTACAAATAGCATCAACTAAAAAATAATCTGAGGTTTTGTTTTTAAAATGTTTCTTAGAATTCTAAGAAATTATTGACAGTAGGTAATAAATTCATTAACACAGGTATTTAATTGGTATCATTAAAAGTTACAGCGCAAAATAATGGCCTTGTGACGTTATAAGTTTTCATTGATATTCATTGTTTCAGTGAAATTCTTAGAAATGTGCAATGAAAACAAAAATTTACATTTTCAATTACTATGCTTTTCAATGTCGATTTTTATTCTGTCACAGCAATCCTCATAGAGTAAACAAGTTGTGCTCATCTAACGATCGTAAGTAACTCCAGTTCGAATCCCAATAAGAGATAGTTCAAGAATCAACAAAACTGTCTAATGCCTAAGACAGACATATGGTTTCTGTACTACGATATGTACTACAATAAAAGCTCAAGAAACCATATACCAGCATAGTGACATACTTGTAGTATTGTACTCGTACTATGTTTACATCCATCAGCCGATGCAAATAAATTCAAGCAAAATATAATTATGAATAACATGCAGGAAAATTGATCCTGACTTAGTTACAACTCCAAGCAATCTTAAAAAATTATTTTCCATTATAATTATTACATATTACATATTATTACATACATATTACATATATTTCACGTCATTTTTTTTAATTTTGTTTTTTGATTTCAATTAATTTTGAATTTAATTTATTTTCTGTATGTCAAAATGTCAGAAAACATATGATTGTGGCAGAAGAGCTTAAAGCTTTCGGTGTGTTCAATGCAATCCATTGTAGTACATTTCACAACACCACAAAATTTCAATGGTTTCTAGAACTCTATTGTAGTACGGAACACCATTTGCTTTCAAACAAAATTCGTAAAACCGGTGATACACATATGGTTTCTGAAGCATACTACAATATATACTACATGTCTGTCTCAGGTATAAACAAAGTCAAAAACTTGATATGTAGAAAATAGTTTGGAAAAAATCCTTTAGTTAATAAAAAAATTATCTGATCCAAAAGCTGACCTTTAATGGGACATGTATTGGTGAGGACCTTAATAAAATTGGTAGAAATCGATCGTCTATGCACTTTATACGGGAAATCATTATTTTCGCCTTTAAGTAAATAAGTTCGACTCAGTAATTTTCTACAAAAAATGGATGAAATAGGTTCATATCTTCTTCTAACTCACATATAACAATCAGTCTTAAAACGATTTCTCAATTTTTTATAAAAAAAATAAGGAATAGCAAAAGATTTTTGAGAGAAAATTAGCAATTTTAGTCGAACATAATTTTTTCGATTAGAATAAATGAAGATATTTTTATCATTTGTTGCGACTTGTTAAATATGTAACTGTCGACCGACTTGTCTAATTTTTTTAACATTCTGAGTATCTTTAATTTTTATTAAAAATTTGTCTGTGTATAAAATAATTTAATAAACACTGATTCGTCTGGAGAAATATTTTGTATGGGTATCAAAAGTATTAACCTTCAATCCATTTACATTACCCCACTAATCTACATGTAAATATTTATATTGACATTTTATCAAGTAATGTAAAGCAATTGCTTTGAGATGCCGTTACAATCACTCAGACCACTTGAAGCGTTTTTGAATGAATGGAAAAGTTCCAAAAATAATATAAAATGTGTCGAGCTTGAAATGGGCTGTAGATAGAATGCTGTGGTAAGAATTTAAAAAGAAAAATACAAAAATTTTGTTCATGATGCCATGAGGTGTGTTAAAAAATAACGGAAATTTTCCTTTAAATAAAAATATTTATTCATTCGTCTCCATTCGATAATATGTATGTACTTATGCCAGTGGTTCTTCCAATCTTCGAAACATTTCTAGAACTCGTTTTTTTGGAACCTTTGTTTCTTTAATCGATTCCTCGAATGCTTGTAAAATGACGACTTATTCTCTTTATTTTTGGAAATAGAAAAAAGTCACAAGGAGTCATGTCTGGTAAAAATGGAGGCTGCGACAATTTAGACAATTGAAAATTTTAAATCTCCCGTAATTTTTTTAACACACTTCGAACATAAAATAAGTGCATAAGCGTGTAGAAAATAAAAGAAATAAAAATGAAATATTTTGATTCTTAAGAAATAAAAGGCTCACATCAAAGAAGCTGAGCCAAGATTATGCAAAAGAAACATAAGCAAAATAAGATTAACCAAATAAAAGCTAAGAAGAAATAAACATTTGAATTTTCAGCATAAATAAAACGAACGTTAATATTTTTGTAAAACAAATAAATACAGGAAAATATTGAGAATTTGATATTTATAATAAAAACAACAAATTATTTTAAGAAAACTAAAATTAAAATAAAAAATTAAGGAATTAATAAAAAAATTTTGATTGTTAAGTTTTTTAAAATAATTTTATTTTCTATTAAAATTATTATTTTATTATCTACTATAAATTTTTCAATTATTATAAATTTAATATTATAATTGTTCTTCGACTGCCTAAAGTTTCTTATAATGGGTCTTCTATATCTAATTTGCATATAAAATTCTAAATTCAAATGTATGTATGTTTAAACATGCACAGGTGTGCAAGCGCGCTGTCTCAAAGCCCTGTTTGCATATCTATAGACACAAGTACACTAATCGGTATTGTGCTAAAAGCTTATCAGCATACATTTCCACACACACATATAGGAAAATAGACGCCTAAACATAGCGAATGATTTCATTTTCCATCTGTTTCATGGCATGATTTCGATTAGATTGCCTTGCCACTCACTCACTCACTGATAGATTCATTGCGTATTAAAATTGCCAATAGTAAAGTGGGGCCAGCAACAACAACAACCACACTGTGTGTATGTGGGAGTATTTTGTTGAAAAAATACGCCAAAAAAAGGCTCGTCAAAATCACTTGTAGGGTAAAAGCGCTAGTTGAGCGCTAATAAGCGACTTATTAAGATTATCTATATAATTAGTTGATAAACTTTACGATTTTTTGTTGTTTTTTTTTTTGCAAATGCAAATTATGATCGCATGTGATTTCTTCATGCTACCAAGGTGTTGCGATAATACAATGTGTGATGTCTGAGTCAAATTATACGATTTTTTTTTTTGGCAAATTATAAGATAGACATGAACGTGGGTGAGTGCTGTTAGTGGTCTATGACGGTAACGCATAGAGTTTGCTTAGTTGGCATTATTTTGCAAAAATCTTTGGCAAATAGCGAATTGTGCGAGAAATTGTTGTATTTTATTTTAAAGTGAACTGTAAATAGTCAATTTAGTTAAAATAATAATAATAAAAATAAATATATAAAAAACAACAGATAGACCAGGTTTAATTCTAATGGTACTCTCAAGAATCCTTAAACCATTTTATTATAAAAGTTGCTTAGCCCTAAACTTCTTAAAGAAACATTACTAAGGTCTTGGTGGAAAATCAAATTGTCGCTAACTATAACTAATTGTTTAGTAAATAATTATTAAACAGCTGTTTTCGTAAATATTTTTAGAAACTATTATGGAAAAAGTTTATTTCAAAGTGCTATGGTAACAGTGTTATAATTTATAAATAGGATTTCAAACTAGTTGAACTGGAATTAGGAGATTTTAGGTTTACACGTTGAAAATATTAACAAAAATCTGAATTTTAAGGTTATAAAATAATTATTTTGATGAAGACAAAAGCGGTTTTACATTTTTATTAATGAATATAAGCAATTGAATTAGTGAATGAAGATATGTTCAAGCCTTAAAATTTAAAATTGTTGCCAAATTCGTGTACATTTTTCATCTATTTGAAAACGGATTCTAAAATAATTTTTTGTTTTTTTTTTTATAAAAAAACTGTCATAATCTGAACTTCTGCATACTTTTTAAGGGGGTTTTAAGGCCATGTGATGGACTCAAAAATAATTTTTTATTAATTGCTTGCATGTTAAAGTCTAGAATAAGAGAAAATTCGAGCCGTTTTAAAGATACTGCAGTTAGTCTCAAGAGAACTTGAAAGATTGACCTTTTTCTCAAAATTATCTTTTTTAAAACTTTTCTCCATCGCATTGAAATTTGTAGGGTACACTCACATCTGTTATATAAGCATGAACAAGGAAATTTAAACACCATTGAATTAGAGGAAAATGTAGATTAAATCCATATTTTGGATTTTTTTAGTATCTACATACATATGTATGTCCTAAAATTAATACATACTACATATTTTTAAAGTCCTTTTTTCAAACTTCGAATCCAAATATTTCAATTTTGAAAGCTAACTTCGAAAATTGGATATTACATTCTGAAACCAAATGTACTGCAATTAGGAAACAAAATTTTGAAGAGCTTTATTTTTAAATCAAAAGAAACGAAACTTTAACCATTTTAAACGTCAAATTGTCTTGTCTTATGTTTGTAATGAATAAACTCAAAAACTACTACTTCCATTGGGAAGCTACATTCAGCTCGAGTTACATAAGGTACATTTATTGCTGAATCTCAACTTTCTGGAAATAGTTCCCAGGTGAGGGTATCAAAAAGACTCAGTGATGAAGAATCTTAATCTGAAACTGAAAAATCGCCTTGCAAGTCATTCTCTTCGCATCGCAATCGCGTTCCAGAGAGTCGAGTAACGAGTGCTCGCAGCTGCTTGCTGAACAAAATTTCAAAACCTGCCAAGGACGAGCTTAAGAGTCGAGTACAGAGGGTCTGCAGCGGCTTGAAGAACAAAATATTAGAAATATACAAGCTCACACAAGGGCACAAGGGCAAGAAACGTAAAGTACATACAATGTATGGGAGAGTGTGTAAAAACGTATAACTTTTGAAATGTTTGTTTAAACCCGTGCGAAGCCGGTGCGGTCTGCTAGTGTCTATATAAAAAAGGTTATATGGACGTATCAAAGGTTAGTACCATTTCTTTGTGGATGCCACACGCACAATGAATGTAAGTTTATAACTCTGCTCTGAACTAGTACAACTACTAGCATGCGAACAAAGTACATTGAGTACGAGCGTTGAAAGCACGTCGATTAAAGCATAGAGCGCATGTAATTAAACTACTAACTTCGAATAAGCGTGTTGTTAATTAAATAGTTTTTTGATAGCGAAAAGAAGTTTACGCAATATCTGCACATATATGTATGTATGTATGCCTGTTAGAATTATTGTATTGTACATAAAATCAACAAGTGTAGAAATTACGTCTAATTAAGCATGTGATGATGTTTATTGAGCGGGTGGCATCCATTTTTAATTTAGTTCGCTATTTTTTTGTATTTTGTTTTTGGCTGCCTCGCTAATATTTTAGGTGTAGCTGAAGGCAATAGTCAAAAGTGAATTTCACAATTTGTTATCTCCAAAATGTATTCTTAAATTATCACGAGAATATATTAAATTACAAAATCGCGCAATAAAATGAAATCAAATGACAACATAGCGCCCAAAAATAAAGGCCACTGTGGTGGATGAGACATTGCAAAGAGAAAGAAATGAGAAAAAGTATAAACAAACAAAATGATTATTAAAGTACAAAAACAACAAAAAACGAGCCACTTTCACGAGCGTAAATGCCGTGACACACACAAAAATTAAGCATAATTGACAAGATAGCAAACATTTGTGGGGCTTAGCCCCCATGGCATACTCTTAAGCGCGCTCTTTGGCTGCGCTCAAAGAGAAAAGTGAGAGCACAGTAAGCATAAAGCTGATCGTCAATTGAATACAATTTTTAATTTCACAGATAACATGAAGCGTTTGCGCTACTAAATGTGAACTTCTGAAAAATTAAGCAAAAAATTTTCAAACACACATACATACATATACATATGTACATACCACTAGTACTCACTTTAGTTATTCACAGCTTGTGTGTAGTTTTTTTTATAGTGCTCTGCAAGCATTTACTTGTATGAACTAAAGATTAACAAGTGTATTCCAGCCATTTTACACACTAACACGCACACACACACATAGATACAGGCATACCAATAACTCTGATAAACGCCAAAACCAGGTAGTGCGTATTAGGGGCTTGACAAATTCACGGAAGCTCAACATGGCGAGTTCACTGCGTGTTCTTTTTTTTATTTTTGCAAAAATAAATAAAACTCCTTGAGTAAACACTAGTGTCGAAAGAAATTATCTCATAAATGAATGCTGCTTCTTCTTATGACACGCGCGCGCGTAACGCGTAGCTTTAGTCCAAATGAAACTAATGCTTAATGTACATACATATAGTATACGATTATCATCACATCATTTATTATTAGAATTTTTAAGGAATTATAAATCACTTTCATGCATGATATTTGCACATTCTTTGCGCTGCTTAACCGTTAGTCACACGCGTGGACTGCTGTAGGTAGCTGCGATAGGTATATAATATTTATACGGTGCTGGCTTCATATTACAAAGCGCTCAAGTTCAATTTGCTGGAATAGTAAATTGAAACATATTTGCTGTGGTAAAACTATATTGTTTTGTTAGTTATTTGGCGATGCGCTTAAATTTCACTTAAGCACATTTTCGCTATAATTAACCAGCGAGGCACTAGACGCTGATTTACTTTCTTTGAAGCTAACTTTACGGGGAATACTGAATGTTTCAAGAGCTTAAATTTAAGAAAAAACAACCTTCGAGTTCCAGAACTATGAACGTTCACACATCTGTCCTACTTTTGTTAGAAAGATCGAGCTAGTGAACTAATTATGTATTCTAATAACGTTATTTTGAGTGATTTCCATTATTCAAGCTCTAGATTATCAAATTTTGCCGTCCTTGAGTTCCATTTTCAGAGTGATTTGAGATTTAAGTAAGTCAGGGAGTGTCACGTTTTCCTTTGAGTCCATTCTATTTTTTCGGAGGGATTCAATTGAAAATGAGTCATCAAATAATATGAAGGAACTTGAATTTTAAATTAATTAAGGGCGTCATTCCATGTTATGACTTGTTTTTTAGAGGTTTTTAGAATTTGTTTCTACGACCAATAAATAGATGGAGCTTTGAGCTTATTATCATTTATTAACATATATATGGACAGTATAAATATAAAGTTTAAGCTAAAAATATCGTGTAGAACATGAGTTACAGCGTTATGAACACACCTCCTCGAAGGATGGGCAAAGCACTTCCCCTACGATTCTGCTTTATTGGCTTCTCGGAAACAAAAGAAATTAACGGTTTTAATCTGTAAGTTTAAGTGTATGGAAAAATTGGACTTTTGGTAGACATTTGAAACAAAAAGGTTTTTTGCAATAAAATAATCGAAATTTCAAGCCTTTCGCTAAAGCCTATTTTGAGCGCTTCGAACTGATTCTTCTTCTAACTGCTGACTTCGAATTTCTAAAAATCGTTTTACTATGTTAAAAATCTAATTATGATAATAAACTTTTTTTGAGTCCATTACATGGGATGATCCTAAGCCCAAATACTTCGTGCTAACGAGAATTATGTGAAAATTGGAATTTCGAGTAGACCTCTTAAAACAGAACATTTTCTAAAATCAATTTGGATAAAAACTACGTTGTATAAACGTTTCACAACAACTTAGGGCTCCGAAGTACTTACATTTATTACATTTAAACGAATTCGAATTAAATATTACTTTACGCTATGGAACTATAATTATTACTCGGATACCCCTCTTAACATTAATATAGTTCGAATTATCGAGTAAGAATAAGAGCAACCTACTTCCCTCTCTGAGGAATTAAAAGAATATTTTGTAAACGAGAAGAAAAGACTCAGAAACTTCTTTAAGGGTATTCGACAACCTAAAAACACTTCAAAAACCAAATATATGCCCCATTTGATTTGTTTAAAGTCGTTTGAAGAATTTTAACTATTTTTTATTGAAAAACAAAATTTATAGATCAAAAACGTACTAACAATATACAAACACATATTTTAGAATTTATTTAAGACTATAAAGAACTTAAGTAGTTATAATACCGATATGTTTTTACTTTTAAATACAAAGTAGAGTATAGGTGAATAAAAATATAAAACTAGTTAGAGCATTGCGGTCTTACCAAAATTACTTCTGTGATGATGCTGAAATGCGGCCGCCATTGAGCCGTTACCAGCATTACCGTTGTGCATCTTGGATGGAATCCGATAACCGGATTCGGAATAATTATACTGATTGTAAGTGAAACGCATTGTTTTGCCGTTTGCCTTTTGTCTTTTGCCTTTGTGCCGTATTTGGCGATGTTGTACGTTTGTCAGCTACGGTTTGTTATTGCAGCGGCGGATGCAATGATAACAACTGAGCTGAGCTGAGCTGAGAAAATCGAGAAGAACTCGATACAACTGTCTGCCTGCTAAATGTTGTTTTTATATTTATTTCTTTATATTTTATGTTTTTGTTATTATTATTTTGACTTTTGCTGCTGCGGCTTGTTGCCTGCTGAGCGCGCACTGCTGAACTGGTTTAACTTCAACTTAAGCGCACTTTTTTCGGGTTTATTATTATTGTTGTTGTTATTACAACTTATCGTTTGTATTTTCACGAACAGAGGCACTTCTTGTAGTTGTTATTTTATTTACATATATATATTATATATTTGTCACTATTTTTATTTGTTGCTGTAGTTGTTTTTGTGCCACATTTAGGCCGACTGTCTTTATCTCTGTCTTTGTGAAAAACTCTGATTTGCGGCATTTACTTGAGTCACAAACTTCAAAAATAAGTAAAAGAATACAAATAAGTACAATAAAAACAAAAAGTAAGTAGATAAAAATGCAACAAAATGTGAGCGTAAAGAATGCAAATTTAAAGTGAATATCAATTGGTTTTTTAGCGACACAAACAAATTTCGTATGAATAAAAGGTATTTTATTTCTTTAGTTGCTTTTCGTACGCGAATGTGGCAATCGCTGTTGCCGTGGCGTCCGTAGAAAGCCAGCGCCAGAAAGCTGTCATCAGTCAGCGAATGCAAACAGCATGAGCTTGCAATTGCCAACCAACCCAATGTGCACCAAATGCGGCCACTATGACCATAGTAACACTGCCAGCACCGCTGCGGTGTTGTTGCAGCCACGATAATATAATATGTGTCGCCTTCAGCGTGCCAGTGCAGGCGCTGGCGGGTTTTTAGGTTAGTATTTGCCGTTTAAGACTTTTGTATTTGAAAATAAATATAAAAAACAAGTTTATAAACAAATTTAAGCAACACTAAAGTAAATATAAAAAAAAAACAAGTGAATGCAAAAAAATTAAATTAAAATTAATATTCCGAATTTTTTCTCAAGATTCTTCATTGCCTTATTTTTTATCAAACTGTCCTGTTTTTAAATCTTCTCGTATTTTTATTTTCAATTATTTCATTTAATCTTATTTTTGTATATTTTTTTCTTCATTTTTTGTCGCGCTGGTTTCCTCTCATTCTGCTATCGGCACACAGTGTGCCTCAATCTTGCACTCGCTGCACTTCCACGCACTTTATTATATGACATACATATATGTATTTGGTGTAATACACTTATCTGACTGCTTTATATTAATTCATTCTACAGTAATACATATGTACATACGTACAGATATTGCAATTTAAAGGATGTTAACCTTGGCGGCACAGCACAACAGATTCCGTTTCGTTTTAAGGGCAAACGCCCTTTCGAATAACTGCAATCCCTTCACTGCAATCACTTAGTTTTGCATTTATTACAATGCATTTTTCATTTTTTTTTTCGAATATATGGTTTTTGAAACCTGCTTAACAGTATTTTATAACGTGAAATCTTGACGATTGTGAAAGTGGCAAGGCAACGCAAAACCTTGATGCAACACTTTTAATACTTCCTACTTTAACCAGCAGTTCGACGACCGCAAATGTTAAGAACTTGCTAGAACAGTTATTTATTTATAAACTACTCAGACTTGTAGTCAGTTGCGAGCTGTCACAAATTGTAACTTGTCAGAGTGCCTAAGTTCAAGGGTATTATAAATTGCAAAACTAGCAACAGAAAAAATTAATTACTGTGGTTTTAAATTGGAGTACTTTGGAAATTAAGCAGATTCTAGTAAGCAAACTAATCGAGGAACTCATTTCAACTATAAGGTGTAGAGGTTATTTAAATAAAATAAAAGCAACAAATATGAGGTTTCTAGGAATCCAGCTTTTAACCTGATCTGTGTCTCATTCTAGAGAATTTTCGAAATGCGTAACGTATTTTATAAATTATGTGATTTGGTTTTTGTAAGACTACTCTAATTGAAATTATCTTATCTAACTCGAGTTCTCTTCGGCGAAAAAAATATTTTTTGAAAAAATATCGTCTATTAACACACACTAATAGTTATTTTGAGTGTTTCGATCAAGAAATATGAATATTTTCATGATTATACGACTACTGGAACTGCTCAATAAAAATTAAAAAAAAGTCACAAATGGTGTTTTCAAAAAAAATTTAAGTTTAAGAAAAATAATGTCAAACACTTTTTACAAAATGAATAAATTTGGATTAAAGGCCTTTTAGCCCCTCATCTTCAAATCTGCAAATTCCTGTTTTAATATCATTGACAAAAATATTTTTTTTATTTTAGTTAATTTTTATTTAATTTCACCGATTTATTTTACAACAAAAACTTTAAAACTGCTGTTATTAAATTACATTTTCTTTAACACTTGCGCTTATATAAATATGCATGTATTTCTACAAAAATAAGCTGCCACTGTGCCTAAATATAAATAAGAATTTCGCTCTATTTATAAAACATATTTTTTTCTGCAATCGCTTGGCTTACGCTTAAACGGAACGAAATCGGAGACTGGCTTAAAACATTTATTTACTTTTAGAATGAAAACGATTGATGGCGTGGTATTGTATAAATATTCAAATGCAAGCCGGAAACACCTGTAGATTATGCAACTATTATTTCGCGTGTATTATAAACATTTTTTTAAATATTTATTTGCAATAATAAAAGCACTTTGTTTTAAATATAAAAATGAAAGCATTATTTATTTTAATTTCAGCTGTGCGCAAATATTTAGAGTGAAATACTTTGCTCAGCTGTTTTTTCATATATAAAATATTTATTTTTTGTTTAAATTTTGTATAAAAAATTAGGTTTTTTTTTAATTCTTTTATAAAAAAAACAACAATTTTTTAAATTCTTTTAATAGAAAAATATTTTTTTTTTATTAAAAAACAAAAAACAATTTTTTTATAGAATAACAATATTTGTTTTTACTATTATATATAATTTCTTTACAATATAATTTTCTTATTAATTTATTTTTTTAGTATATTATTTATTTAGCAACAAAATATTTTTTTATCTGCGGGTATATGTAATTTTAACCATTTCGTAAATTTTATTTTTTGTACTAATTTTTTTTGCCTTCATTTGCATAATTATTCACTGGTATTCTTTTAATAAATTTCCTTGTGTTCACCTAAGTTTAAATATTTTCTGTTTCCGCACTTTCGAATTTTATACACCACTCTATTAGTATTATTAAGTATTATTTGTTTTTCAAAATCTTATTTTTTCACTCGAATATTTTTCACTCTGCACACTGTTAATGCACTTGCAACAAAATGTTGCCTTTAAATTGTAATATTATTGTAACTCTGTGCGATCGCGATTTTCGCAAACGATTGCTTGCATTTAATTCTATGCCGAGCATTTTATACCGATCAAATGCGTTTTTGTAGAAATTATGTTATTGTTGTGGCGCTTTTTCTGCGTTAGTGTAAACAAAACTAAATAATAACAATAAAAAAGCTACCACCAGCACACACGCACATTATGATACAAGTGTTTGTATGTATGTATGTATGTATGTAAAACAGCGCCATCTCTTGATGACATTACATACATGCATACGCACACACATATGTCACGAGTCGCACAATCCAAATCAAAGTGAGCATTTATATTGCTATATAAGTATGTATGTTTGTATTTATTTATTCATGTTTTGATACTCTAATAATATTAATACCCTACTGCCGCTGCTGTTTTTGTTGGTCGTTCTCGCCTCCTTTTGCGACGTTTCCAATTTATGAAAGAACTTTTCGCGCAACGATTTTTCAGCTTTTTAAGCACAATTTTGACTGTCGGCGGTGACAGTTTTGCGACGGCTTTTTGCGAAATTTTCTTATTTAAACTCTCAATTTTCTCTTAAAACGATAAAACAACCGCTGCTAGATATCTAGCGTAGCACAACGAATGAGAACGAGGGCAAGTCTGGCGGACCACCGACGATAGGCTGCTGTTAGTCGCTGGATACGCATTACACGACGATGATACGTTAATGATAAGATAAAGTTCTTAAATAGATGTCAACAGAATCTACAATGTCTATATATATGTATTTAGTGTAGAGCTCCGGCGAACGAGCGCGAATTATCGAAACCGAGTGTCTCTATGCACACCACACAATTACTTTTTGCAAATCTAATTTGAGACAATTTGAGTCCGCTAGTTAAATTATTTTATATCATATTTTCTGTGTTTAACGCGTTGTTATCTTTAACGCTCACAACAAGTTCTGCGCGTCCGATCGCTTACGTTGAGATCGATGAACTGAAATGAAAATCATGAATTTCTGAAAAGCCAGCAGAACCAGCCCGATAGCTTTCGCGTTCGTAAACTCGCAAAGCGGACAAATCACTAGAGTGCAGTGGCTGAGCTGTATAAAGCAGCGAGCGAACAGCGGGCAGCGCTGAATAATAAAAATACAAGTAGCAGCGACAAGGCAAGTGAACGCACTGATAAAGTCGATGAGAAAAAAAAAACACGACTTGCTGTTTCTCACTTGCCGCTAACAGGGTAAATACATACTACACAAATGCACATACAGTGGGAAGGAAAAGTGTGAGCACAGTAGTTATTAATATTTTAGGGTAAAAATATACTGGGTTTTGTGTAAAGGGGCTTTAAATGTTAGAATTTACCGTTACTTGATAAAAATTCGGAATATAAAACAATAATAATTAATTCATTAAAAACAAAATTGTATTTAATAAATAAATAGTATTATAATAAAAATAAATAAAATTAATAAAAAATATTTTTTTACAAAAATTCATACTCTATATATAATATAAGTTTTTTTTTATTTTTAAGTAGGTCTGGATTAAAAAAAATTATCTAAAAATTAATCGTTACACAACTTAATAAAAAATTCTACATTAATAAATAATAATTAATTCATTATAACTATACCTTATATATTTTTTTAAATTCAAAATCCGAAATTCTTCAAAAGCACCATCCACAGACTTTACCCACACACTGTATGTTATAATAGTGTTAGATTGCTAAAGATATTTCACGCTCCAAATCAAATGTTGACGATCGTATTCAAAGTAAAAAACATTTAAATTATTCGTCAAATATGTGGAGAGGCCAAAACACTTGATAACTTGGCGTCGTCACACAACTAGTTTAATTGACCGAAATGAACGAATAAATTAAATAACAGCAAACGACGGGTACTGGGGTTAGGAATGTAAGCATTTCGTTGAATAGTACACCATTAAACATGCACATATGTTTAGTAGTGTACAGAAGTACAAACACACGTATGTATGAATATAGACACACCTGTTAATGATTATGATATACATACAAATATATGTACAATAGTTTATAACACGTTTATATGTATGTAAATAGGCGCGATTATGAAAGCGAAGTATTAAGAGTCTACACAAGAGCAGCACGCATACAATTTAGAGCGCATAAAAAGCGAAAGAGAAGAGAATTAAAATAGAACACCTATAGCTTTAGCTTAAATGAGTGAAAAAGAAAAAAGTAAATAAATTATAATAACGGTAAGCTTTCATTTTGAACTTCTTAACAAAGTTGACTACACGCTACAGAAACCAAGAGAATGACGGTTAAAATTGTCAAAATTGCGCGCATTCGCTCAACCATTTGATGCCAACTCAAACATATGTCTAATAAATTACTTAGCAAATTTACTGACACTGTCGACATATTTTCAAACACACATTCAAGCGCCTCAAACACACACACATTAAAATATGCGCGTCAAGAAATTTGACGTACTGTACACAAAGAAACATACAGCCTATATTAAAGCGCGCAGAAAAATCATTCATTTTGCTTTAATCGCGACTAAATGACGCACGATCGCGTGCCAAATTCACGTTTATGTACAGATTTGACAACAACGGCAAACACACACACACACACACGCTAGCACTATACATATATACGCGCACGACATTCTGCGATGATCGTCATCCTTCAACATCATATACAATTCATTCGTACAATAACAAACGTCTCAACGACCAATAGGAATGCAGCTATGTTTGTAGGCAATACGAGGTAGCCATGCGAACACACACAGCCACAACAAATTTGCGTATATAGATTTTTGGTATGAAAAATTTCGGCAAAAACCGTATTCTTTGTATTACTCCCTCTCAGTGTGCGTGCGTATTGGTTACTCAGCAAGGCAGAGATGTTAAATGTTTTGATTGGCCAGTTAGCGCGGCAGAATGTGCTCATACGCATATTACGGTTTTATGTGTACGCCATATGTATGGACCGTTGTTGAGTCTTCAAAAGCGTTTGCGATCGTAGATATAACAACAAATACATTCACACGCAGATTAATTGTGCGCACATTTTATATTTGGCGACAAAATGGAGTGAATGGTGTAAAAAAGGCGCGTTCCAAAGTAAATATTTATTTGACTTTTAAAAAAGAATAAAATAAATTATGTTTATTTACAAGAGTCATATTTCTGATAGTGATTTTGAAGATAATAATAACAAATATTAAAGAAAGATTTAAAACGAAAAAGGTTGCCAATGAAATCGAAAAAACAATGAGATGAGGATATTAGACTATTTCTTTGGAAAAAGTTTGTCTTGGAAAAATGGTAATCGATCGACTTGAACGAAATTATGGCACACTATTCAGTTGGACTGGGTCAGTGTGTTATTAAAGTCATTTGGAAAATTCAAATGAAAAATGGAAATATTAAATTTGTAAAATGGAAAACTTTTGTAAAAACAAGGACAACTCTACACTGCAATCTCAAATATCAAATCAATATCAAACTAGAGGAATTCAAGAATGCGTACAGCTAAACATATTTTCAATGAGGGTTGGTATATATAGAAGAACTAAAATGGTTCAGAAACATTATATAAAACTAAATATGAAAAAATTATTTATATTTCAACATTATACACATGCTGCATTACCACTTTCAATGTGAACCATTTTTTACATCGTAAAAAAAATTAACAATAAAATTTCTTGCCATTATGCTGCTCTCACTCACAATTTGAAAACCCGCGTACAGGGCAGAATAAATGATTTTTTTTTTTAGAAAAGACAACGCTATAAGAAATATTTATATATACAGACATTTTGTATAATCAAGATCATATTGGTAATTTTTAGAATGTTCTGATTGAAATAATAAATAAAATCAATTATAATGAAAACTAAAATACAAACATCAAATATCTCTAATATGTATCCCGCTCTTCATGGATGTCAGGAAGTTTTCACTTATGTCGCGCGTAGTTTACGCAATCATTTTATTTTCTCATCTTATTATTCTTTATTTATTTTTTTCTTTTTTTAATAAAAAATAATTTCGTTTATTAAACGCAAGTACAAATGCACTGACAAATAATTCAATAACTCACAAGCTGCAAAAAAGAAGAAACAATTTAACGCTCGCACCGAAAATAGCAACACTTTGTGCAGAAACCACATCAAATTTGCCATAATAATTTGCGAATTTATCTTTCTAGACAGCGAGCAGACATTTGTTTATCTACAAACATGCACATACATACGTATATATGTTTGTGTCTATATTTTTGCAAACCCGTGCATATAAATTGAAGAAGAATTGTACATACATAAATGAACCAGAGTTTGAATAAATAAATCGAAAAATAAATTTTTATGTTTACTTAAAGAAATAATTTTAGCAATTAATTTCACAATTTAACTTATTTTATTTTTGTCTGCCCAAGCCTCATATAAGGAACACATACCGCCGCCAAAGACTGTGCTTTAAAGGCCGAGAACTGATAATATTATTTTGGTTATGAAGTAAAAAATTGCCTAATAATATGTAAACAAAAACATATGATGTCTTTTATAGAAAATGTGAAATTTCAAGCACTTGAATGTTATCCATTTTTCCGCTTGTTGTTGGTAAATCTCTTGTAGGTTTTGCGAAACTTGAAAGAATGGGTCAAGATAATTTTAGGGAACTAAAAGCCTCCTCACAATCCCACAAAACTAAGTATGGTGGAGGAAAATTTGCATGACATCTCTCTTTTTTGGTTCAATAAAGCCGACAGACCGTGAGGGCTGGAGAAAAATATATATTAAATGTTTGAATACCAACATACAATATCCAAATCCCACGACAGCCGGTTCTGCGGAACCAGAATTGACCCGGACCCGGCCAAGGCCTGTTTGGACCCATAAGTCATTATATGTCGCACCCTGGGCATTGACGTTTGATGACTTTTTATAGATTAACTTAACCATCTCCTCACTTGCTTAGAGTACTAGCAATTTGTATTTGGCGCAAGTAGTAGATGATTTGTCGAGTGTATTTAAGCGTTTTTAAGTGTTAATCAATTAAGCGCAATTCTTCTGTACGAGTATTCGCAGATCTGACAAAGAAGAAAATACTAGTGGTCACGTGAACGTGAGTGGTAAACACTTGTCCTTCACAACAATTTTTTTAATGTTTAATAAAGCTTTGAAATGTAAGATGTAAGCTTGAAGTCTGCTATATTTGAAGTCATAAAGTTTTGACAACAACACTCAACACTCCAATGGCGAAATATTTACATGCATCATTTATATAATTACATGCGTACATATTACAATATTTGCAGTTAAAATATTGACAAAATACTATTATTTACACATTTACACACACATACACAGACACCTTTGTATATCCATGCAAATTTCCATACAAAAGAAGAAAAAACATTACGATTCTGCCTAGAATGAGGCAAATATGGAAAATTCCGAAACAAATGAAACATCGTATAAATAATTACGAATCAGCTTTGAAGGCGACGAAAATCACCAAGTGGAAAGGTCATAAAAAAGGAATTAACAGTTGTTTTTGCGCTTTCCTTTTTTTATAATTTTACGCGATTTATTTTTCATTTGGTGCTGCAAGTCTACATACATATGTACATAATTGTAGAATTTATTTCTAAATAGGAGAGTACAATAAACCGCGCGAACAGGAACAGGCCATAACCTTGAACCAGTTACGGCCCCCAAACCGCTGCATCATACTATTTATGCATTATTAATTACCCACGGGGCGACAGAGATGGCAAACGCGTCGACAGCCGGGTGTCGGCGGCGGCCCTCAGTCGTAGGGTATAATATAATACATTCATAATCAGAATCAAAACAGATATTGTTGTAATCACACAACAGTTGTAATCCGTCACAAAAAATGTTATAAATTATACATAACTGAATTCACTAAGTGCTCGACGCATACACGGTACTGGTTAGAGAGTGTGAGAGAGCGGGGGGAGGCGCGGTAATGAGCGCATGTGAATACAACAAACTTAATTACTTGCGCGCTTACGCAAAGGCGAGTGCGCTGTCGCAAAAAACACGATAAATTATTTTTATTTAATTGGAGAAGTTTACACCCGGCGCATAGATAGTAGCTTACTCACGGCCGTAATATGTACATATGGTGATAATGATGGGGAATCGCACCAAATGATCATTAAAGCAGTCAACTATGCCGATTGCAATATTGTCATATAATATTTTTGCGATTGTTTTTGTAATTAATTCTTACAATTGTTGACAAAATTAATGAGTGATTTATTATGTAAACTTGCATATCGTGTATGTAGTTAATTTATTTGGTATTAATATTGCCAATTTGTAGAAATTATAAATAAGTTTCAATGAGCAGTTGCATGCTGGAGGTAGGAAATAAGATGACGTGAGGAATACGACGAGTTTGAAGATAGACTCTTGTTGTTTTTTGTAGCAATAAACGTTTCCAAAAACTAATTGAGAGACTACTCTTTTGAGGTAGCAGTCATTTATTGGAAATAATGCCGGTTCTGAAAGCGTAGGCCCTACAGTCGTAAAAACTCACCGCAGATCCTTATGAACTTGTTCTCAGTTCTCATAACTCTTTGCAATTGTAAAGGCTTACTTATAGATGCATATGATTAAATTTAGATAACTCTCAATTCCCTTAATGAAGAAAATTATTACGATAAGCAACATTCGAATTAAATGGGGTTCATAGACCCCTAATAAGTATTAAAGTTATGTTCTGAAGATCATAGACACTATTAAGTCTTGAACTTTTGTTATAAAGATCAGAGTCCTCTAATAGATCTTGAACTTATGTATACTTTCTTTTAACTATCGACGATTTATTCATCGATCTGGACCCCGGCTGTGTGTGTGAAGAAACATTTTAGGAGCTCTCGAGGCTTTCTCCACGAACTAAAGTTTCTCAAAATATACTCTAATTATTTTTAGTACTCTGTGGTTACACAAGACATGTTCTCCATAAATAACAAAGTCTATTTACCATTGTCCCAACTGAAAATTAATTAACAGAATGATAAACCTTAACATTTTGCTCATTGCAATCCTTTTTTTTTTTGCTTTACAATTTTATCATTTTCTCCTAAATATTTTCATCGGTTCGTTTCTACCAAAAATCTGATCGAATTCAGAACGGACTTTGCCACAACAGATTGCTGGTTTATCAAACAACCGAATATCACTTTGCCAACTCGATAATCGAGTAACTGTTTATAATCTGTGAATTTCATATATAGAAGCTTATAATAATCTTTCAAGTAATGCAATTTGTTTACAGACAAAGTAACGATTTTACAAAAATATTTTATTTGGATCAACATTATCAAAAATCTAGAATTAATCCGTCTCTTTTAAAGTACTATGAAAAAAGCACGAATATTTATAATAATTATATATTATTATATATGCATACATATGTGCTTTTATATGTACTGGTACTTATGTATGTATGTATGTATATCACTTGAATGCCAGCATGAAAGCTGAAAAATTATTTTCATTATAAATTTAGTGTCATCCATGCATAGCAGGAAAACACCTCAGGTGTCAATTAATGTGTCACGACTGCGAAGCTGTAGTCGACGCTAAAGAAAAGGCAACACATCAAGTATGCCAGCGACAACAACATAAACAAATAAGAAAACCTCAAAATTTTGGCGTTGACTTCAGTAATATAATATATGTGTGTGGCACATAAACATACATACATACAAACATATATGAAAATATTTTATTTAATGTTAAAAGCAAAAAAAAGTATGATGTTGACTAAAATTACATTTTAAATTCATTCTTTTCAGAAATTAACTGACAAGGTACAGGGGATGGACAACATTTTGAAATAATTCTTAAATATGAAGAAAGCTTTATATCCCTGGTACACACGGAGATCAAAAATTGTGTAAATTCGCTTGTTTATAACGGTGAAGAATTTTAAAATATTAATTTTCGAAGCAAAAAAAAAATATATGTATTGGTATTTAAAGTGGAGTGAGCAGCAAGAATGTTATTTTTCAAACTACCGGAAAACTTAAATTTGCGTAAATGGGACTGCCAACATTATGGCCAAAACGAGACCAACAACAATGATAACTGGCGGCAATCTAATTTCTTTATTTTTTCAAGCGTGTAAAAATGTGCAAAGTCATGGTTAGTGGCCCTGCCGAAAATTTTATAGGTTATGAAATACCGTAGGAAATCATACAAGTTATAAAAAATATGTCAATTTTGTTTTTTACATTTTTGATATATGAAATCCAAAGATATACAAAAAAATTTTAAATTACAAATTGTTGAAATTTAAATTTTCTCTATTTTATTCCGTAAATTTTCAACTTTTTCTAAAAATTTCAATTCTAATTAATTTCTTCTCGCTGGGTTACTTCTTTCTTACATATACACATGTACCTTAGTACATAAAGGTATGTATATGTATTTGAATTTACGCATGAATTAAATAAAATGAAAACAGCATAAAATTGGCACCGGTACGACACCGTACCAAATGGTAAATAGTAAACAAAGAAGACGAATAAAGAGGAATAATAAATAATTTTCTGCACACGCTTGCTGGCAAACAATAAATTATACATAGAAACATATGTACATATGTAAGTGTTGGCATACTTAAAATTGAACATAAAAACAATAGTTTTTCAATTTGATTTGAAATATTTATATTTTCCTGATTTTAGTCTTGCTTTGACATTTATTGCTGATGAACTTTAATGATTAATTAAGTTTGAATTAATTAAAAAAAAATATTTTGGTATTCGCTTGACTTTATAATGCAAGAGAGCATTGATGATTTTACGAAAAACTTGTCTAGATATACTCTATTCATTTATTTTTTTTCAGCTGCAAGGAGCTACTCAATTTTGATGATTTACTAAAATTAACCGACATATTTAATTTACACCCTACCTTAATAATTTTAATTTACTTACCCTACATTCAAAAACACAGAAGGTAATATATAAAGGTATATAAAGCAACAACACTAACTGAGTAATATATGACAATTAAGCGAGTATGTGTACAATAATATCGAAATTGAATCACAGTGGTCCAAATTCCCAAAAAAACTCTACTATTCTGAAAAACCAAAGAAACTGCCCTGAATATAAGTATATTTTGCATTTTGTAATATTAAATTCCACAACATTTTAACGGAGTAGAGATGATCCCTTTGGTTGTTGAAAGCCATGTCGAAAGCAGATAGGGATAGCATCATATATATTTTTTTAAATTTGATCTAAAAATGTGAAGTCTCAAAATTTGAACTTAGCCATGAAATTAGACGTTAAGCGCTCTTTTCCAAAAAAGAAAAATATTTCCCAAATTGTTTGGTGTTAAACCACTGTGCAATGATTGATACATGCTTGTACACGTACACTTATTATTGATATTTGTAAAGTACAACTGACTGATTGATACCAATGAATTGAAATCGATGTCAAATAAATAACACTTTATCAATAAATATAAATAATGTTTTTTTTTCGATTTTACAGAATTGAATCGATATTAACTCGTGAAACTCGGGGTGAAGGAGTAATGTTACACGTTGAAAAAATAAATAATGAATTTTATTCCATTGATAACAAGCAGCTGTGATGCTGTATTTAAATTTCGTAACCATACTATTTGGGGCCTTAAAAACCTATGGTCCGATTTCGGCGATTTTTAGAATGGGGCTGCCACACTATAAACATAGTATTTGTGCAAAGTTCTGCACCAATATCTTCACTAGTTCTTACTTTATATATTGTAATGTAAACGATTCAGATCGACTTCAAAGTTCTGGTATATAGGAAGTAGGCGTGGTTGTGAAGCGATTTAGCCTATTTTCACAACATATCATTGGGATGTTTGGAAACTGTTACAAACCAAGTTTCGTGAGTGCAGCTTCCATCTGCCATTTCTTATGTGAAATTTAGTGTTTCTGACTTTTTTCGTTAGTCAGTTAACCCACTTTTAGTAATTTTCAACCTCACCTTTGTATGGGAGGTGGGCGTGGTTATTATCCGATTTCTTTCATTTTTGGACTGTCTTAAGAAGTGGCTAAAAAAACGACTGCAGAAAGTTTGGTTTATATAGCTCTATTGGTTTCCAAGATATGTACAAAAAAAAACCTTTTTTTTTTTGGGGGGGGGGGGATTTCTCATGGCCCAAGAACAAAACTATAATTATTACATCCACATATGCGGTTTTCGCCATTTTGTGGGCGTGGCAGTGGTCCGATTTTGCTCATTTTCGAAAGCAACCTTCCTATGGTGCCAAGAAATAAGTGTGCCAAGTTTCATCAAGATATCTTAATTTTTACTCAAGTTACAGCTTGCACAGACGGACGGACGGACAGACAGACATTCGGATTTGAACTCCACTCTTCTCCCTGATCATTTTGGTATAAATAACCCAATATGTAACTCGTTTAGTTTTGGGTGTTACAAACAACCGTTATGTGAACAAAACTATAATACTCCCTAGCAACTTTGTTGCGAGAGAATAAAAATGTATTTAATCTCTCACGAAATCCAAAGAAAAAACAATTCTTAAGATTAATCATTGAACCTCATGGACTTCTTGCACCTTGAACCCGGCTGGAATTAAGTTGCATTGATTGCCTGCTTTTGAACTCGTGATGCTCATTAAGACATCGCGACACTTTATGGTTTTAATCTCAATTAGACATGAAACATAAATTCTAAGGTCAAAGAAATTATTGTACAAACCGTTTAGTAATTGGAATTATCTGCCAATTAACAACAATGACTCAATATAATTATATTAAAGAATGGAATGCGGATTTTTAATAATTAGTCCACTGTTTGTGAGAGAATCTAACCTATACTACTATTATAAAGAGGAAAGATTTGTATGTATTTTTGTAATGTATAAACTCAAAAACTCTTTCACCATTGGAAAGCTACGTTCACCCCGAGTAACAGGCCGAGGCTATATTTATTGCTAGAATCTCAACTTTCGGGAAATAGTTCCTAGGTGAGTGTGGACATCAAAGACTAGATGTCGTAATAAGTTTTAGCTCATTACAAATAAAATATAATTTCACGTATTTTACGCAAGAAACGGGAAAGTACATACATATGTATGGGAGAGTGTGTATAAGTGTTTAAAAACTTATAACTTTTGAAATGTTTGTTTTAACCCGTGCGAAGTCGGAGCGGTCTGCTAGAATTTACATAAAACAAAAATGCTCAAATTCTTATAAAACTACAATTGGTCAATTTGGGGTTCGGAGAGGTCTTGGCTGCGGTTGTTTAAAAATTCACGAGAGTTTAATTATAAATTAAATTATTAAATTAACAAAGAATACTATAGCCTTAGAGATGTATTTTAATTTTCTTAACAAGTAAAGTTATAATTTTATTTTTAAATTCAAAAGCCGCACGTATTTTATTAATCCTCCACTAAATGCATAATCCTTCCGTCTTAGTGCGAAGCTGTGATTAACGCGCGATTTAGTATCGTTGTCATGAAGGCGCGATAAGCGCCTGCAGCGTTATTTATAATTATATTATTGTATTTGTGATACTAAAGGTGTGCATGTATCGCAATGGCAAATAATTTTGTTTTGTAATAGTAGTGTTGTAATACTTTACGCAGACTAGTGTATACAAGTTTTTTCTAGTATACAGCAGCATCACTGCTGCGATTTAGGATGCACATTAGGGTGCACGTAAAGTTTCAAGTTATTTTTTAGTTCATAAATAGATATTAACTATGTGAATATTTTGATTTTAAACTGCCTTTGTTGTTGTTTTGGGGCAGAAAATTAAATTGATTACCATTGTCGAGCTGATAGCTTTCGAATGGATAAAAGTATGAGTCCGTTATCAATACCGCACTGACTGTCGTGGGTACGAAAAAACATTTCCGTGTTTTCCATCTTGAGACCTCCAAGGAAAGGTGAAAAGGCTAAATCACAAAAATAAAAATAAAAACAATTTGGTAAAAAAAGCGCTCACCCTAATGTGCATGTTTTGACACAAACGGCGTCCCGTCAGAGCAAGTTCAAGTTAGATTGTCTAATCTAAATTTTCACTAGCGTCAGCATTTATGCATCATAAAATGTAGGAAAAACGGCTGTACAACGACTGTTGGAGCACAAACGTATGGTAGTGAAATAATTAAAAATAAATATTTTTTTTGGTAAAATTTAAAAATAATTAATAAAATAATTATCATTGCATAAAAATGACAAAATTGAATTTTATGCGATGTCACATATGTTGTTCTTCAATGAAGTAATTTTTAAGTAACTTGTATACGAACTACCCTTTACTTTGCATCACATATGTATGTAAGTACATAAGTGTCCAATTTTATGACAATAATATAAAATTTGGAATAACAAAAGTGTACAAATATATGTACAACATGCAAACTGTATTTGTTGTGCTTTATATGCACGTGATGCGCTTAGACTAGCAGAGTCACGTGACTCGTTTAACTGTAAACAAAAACAAATTATTACAAGTCGTTTTAGGTCCGGTATTACAATGTATATGGGGGCTCGTGCTATGATTAAATATACGCAAATATATGTATATTTTCACTAAAAAATGGGTATTAAGTAACTTAAACTTCACTTAAACTTTTCAAGAAGAATGTAACCCTTAATTATTAATTAATTTTTTATGCCATTAAATCTGTATTAAATGAAATTCTTTTAAACCTCTTTCTAAGTTTTTCAATACAAAAGTTGGCAAAAATTATATGTATATATAATTACTTTATGATTACCTCGATTACACCTTAGTTTCTAGGGCTGGTGTCGTCCGCCAAAAAATCATATCGACATACCTGTAAAACAAATTAGATAAAATTGATATAGAAAATGTTTCGATATTGTATGAATAAGGTATAAAACTTTATATGATTTCAATTTAAAATGTAATATAAGTATTTTATTATTTATTAATTAACAGTATTCGGGGTATTTTTTTGTTGGTATGCCTGTCACTATTGAAAAACGCCAAAAGCATAACATTTTATGTAAAAGATGGTACAAAATAAGTGCACCCAATTTGGTATAAAAATTGGAAAGTGATCATCACTCCGGACTATAACTTTTCAAGAATCCTGATATCGAGCATGCGGACAAATTTTTTTACCGAAATATCTGAGATAGTCTATAGATATTCCGTGGGAATATTTTCTAACGTGTAAAATCGGCTCAAAATCGGCAGAATTTTAACCAAAAAAACTCACTTTTTTCGCCATACATTGGCTCGAAAGAAAAAGTTATAATAAATATAAAGAAAAATCATTAGTTCATTAACTAGATAATGTAATTAAAAATGTGTGTAAAATTTGAACAAAATCGCTTCATAACTTTTCGAGGAATTGTGTCCTCCGATTGAAATTGAATTGAAAAATTGAGTTTTGAGATAAACGCGTTTAAAGTTTTACCTTCACACTGACGTGGCTTGAACGGCGGAACTTCCAAAAGGTATATCTCTTAGAATATTACTCGGATTGATTTGATATTCAATAACACAAAAAAAATTAGCATATTTTGAAATTTGAAAACCGCTTAATACTATTTCACGGAAAATGTTCGGTCACATCCGAACTTAGCCCTTCCGTTTGTTATAAAAAAACGGCCCGGGTACCATCTTTCGAAATATAATTATATTATATTATAAGCCTACAACCTTCAATAATTTTACAAAATTTGATAGAAATCAAATCCATGTACAAAAAAATATAATATAACAATTTTACATTTTTTTTTTTAATAATATCAATTTTTTTAATATATGAAATATAGTATAAGTAGGTATCCCTCAATCTCAAGTACCAACAAAACCTGCAGAATGACTAATACTGACTGATTGATATCCAGACAGACAATTATCATTTTATTATTTTAATTAATCATTGATAGAATCAGTATTCTTCCAAACATGCGCCATTAAAGCCATACAGATAAATCTATTAGCCAGCACACCCAAAATAACTAGGTGAGCAACAATAGTATTATCAATGACTGACTAGAAGTGATATCTTACTGATTTAGAAGCAAAATACGCTTTACACGCAAATAAAAGAGGAACATTTGCATTTAAATACACGTGTACATATAGACAGAGAGACGCACTATCAACAGATTTTAGCACAAGCGTGTGTATGCTGATATAATTCGAGTACAACAACAATTAATGGCAGTCAACAGTCGATGAACGATAAGCGACTAAAAACGCACAAACCATTGTCGACTCGTATTCATCATTGCCAAATTCACACACACACACAAACACACACACACAAATGCGTTTGATGTGAATGAGTAATACCCGGTCGCGAAATGCTTAAAAACAATCGCCTATATATATTTCATTAAATTTTCGTATTCAAAACATGTCTGTTAAATCAGCCACTCGAGACACTCAGCCATTCAGTGATACCGCGATTTAGGCTGTGTGACAAAAAAAATGCAAAAACAATAACTACATAGTATAGATGCGAGTTAACGCCTACGACGCGTACTATATATATATTATACATACATATGTATATATTTTATTAAATATATGTATGTTTGTGTCAACAGGAGCTGACAACAAGTCAATTACGTTTGATTACAGCCGAAATAAAAACAAGTACAACAATAATTATATTATATATGCTTGTATGTTGTGTACTGTAGAAAGTCCAAGCACGTCCGTAAAAATGGCCTATTAAGTTGTTTTGAACACATAAATGAAGAATTTCAGAAATTATTGAGACATTTTGCAGACAGTGATTTGATTTTGCCAATGATTACAACAAATGTGTCGCAAAGTGTGTTTTGAAAATTCTTACAGTGTATAAAAGCAATATGATAATTTGATTGATGATCATAAACTATCGAATAGATACAGTATTATTTCAAAACGAAATTGAATATCTGGGACTTGAAATACATGCGTACAATATTTATGTTTTTAAAGATATAGAGTGAAAGACAGAGAGGGAAAGAAAGATAAAGAGAGAGACTCACGAGTTCTCACTTAAACAAAAGTACGACAGCAATTTTTAGGACCCTCTAAATCCATTTCAAAAGTCGGAATACAGAATTCTCCGTCAACTAAAAATCTACCAGAACATGTTATGGCCCACGGGTGATTCAGAAAATATGGATTTATTTTAAGCAAACAGAGTAACATATTAAAAGCTTTCAAATCGTAGAAATGTATAATATTTTTGCCAAAATTTTGCAGGTTGTCCTTCGTTATCGTTAAAATATTAACCTTAATTGAACCTAACCTAACTTCCTTAACTTTTTCTCTTTTTGAATTTTTGTTGTTTTTAGAGCAATATTTTAAATACATTCGAGTTATAAACAAGACAGACTAACTTTTTAAAACTTTTCATACTTAATAAATAGGAAGATGACTCAAAAACTGTTCAAAAACTTCATAATAAAGTATTAAGAAATATTGTTGGGAAAAAATCAGAGTAAGGCCCTTCAAGAACACCAAATCTATTGGAAAAACTTCGTCAATAAATGGCTAGCTTCTTTTTAGCAAATATAACGGGAGCTTTTTAGACTTGTGGTTTTCTATTAGACAATACTTTTTTTTGGAACTGGTTATTTTGACAGCTATTACTAGATTTATACCCGGCATATTTTGTAATTCCATAATGAACATACTTAGAGGATAAGTCTCCCTATGAAATCATTACTTATTTTAGCACTTAAAGAGCGGCTTGACATCTAAACTTAGAATTGAATTACTTCACTCTACAATTCGATTTGGAATAGAGAACAACCATGAATTTGATTTTGATTCCAAAATATTTTTTCCAGTCGAAATGCGGTACATACTTTATAGAAAAATATTTAGATTTTTAGTTGTATTTTTGAGACTTTTTCGCATCTAAAATCTAATCTTTTTATTCTATTTCACGTTCAAAAAATCGAAAATACAATTAAATTTATGTTTGAAATATTTATTGTTTATTTATATATTTATATCAAAAAATTATTTTCGAATTTTGCTATTTTGTCTGCTTTTATTATTATTTTCATAGCTGATTTCCACGGAATCAAAATATCAAGCTTCCTCACATCAAAATATACTCAAAGGAATTTTAGACAAAAAATGCAATATCTTTCATTTTTATAGCATTAAATTTTTAAAATTCTCACTGCTATCACAACAACATTTAACGCCTTAATGTAGGTCATAAAATGTTTTCTCTGAAGTTCAATCATAAAAAAATGTAAAAAAAAGTACGACAGTTCAGCGGCGAGAGCTTATTAAATATGCACAAACACACACACACACACATACAAATGCATATACAGCAAATGAAAACAATCAATGGCGCTGCTGCCTCTGCCGCTTTTTGTACTCACCTCGCCAAACAAATGCATAAATAACAGAATAACAAACTAACACACACTTGCATACATATGATAGGGTACGGCGTATCATTAAAGTATTTGCACATTAAATTAGCAAATTATTTTTTTTTTTTTGCGAGTCTCACTTGTTGCACTCTTTGGTGTTTGGACTTGTTGTCATCGTCATGTGGTTGCTTGATTGTTGTTGTCGCCGTCGCCGTCATACCTGTCTGCCGTCTGCCTGTCCGCCCGCTGTCAATGTGTATTTTTCTCAGCTAAAGTTCATGCAGAGTTCATTATTTGTTTATATAAGGCGTTGGCCGCGGCAACCAAGAATATTCACTTCTGCTGCTGCTTCTTCTTCTGACTTTGGCGCGCTGCTCTGTGGCTCTGCTCTGTGTTTTTTGCCCGTCTTTATGGCTTTGTTGCTTTCATTGCATTTAAATATTCGTACAAATAATACAAACAAATGAAATTAACTGTTTACATAAGATTATAAACAAAGCGGCGAATTGCGAATTTCTACAAATCGGTTGTATGTACATATGTAAGTATATGGTACTCGAGTACAACAAATCGGTAGTGTGATCGTAGAATACTCTACGCGCTTTGTTTTTTTTTTGCTCATCCTTTTTTATTTATTCACTTTTTGAATTCTAAATTTCTATTTCAAGGTGAAATCTACTCGTATTTTACCGCAAGCATAAAATCGCGCATTGCAGCGCAGGCGAGTAGCGATAAATTGATTTGTTTTCGTAAAAAAGCAATAGAATAGCAAATAAGACTGGGTTATTCGCCATAAAAGGTAATAATGAGCGTAATAACAATAATAATAATTGTAGACGACAATAAAATAAATTTTTGTATTTGTATGTAAATATGTACGAGATGTATCTGTATCGCGATGTAATTAATCGAAATGTTATAAAGAGGATGTCTTAACATTTCAATCTATACATTTTTTAACCGTTAAAATAATTAACTTAGGTTAAGGTGGATTAGCCATTGCGGTTTATTCCTGATAAGAAGATCCGACTTGGATAATTAATTGGTCTAAAACTTTGCATCCGCCGTTTTCCAATAGATGTTTATGGGATCAAGCACTGGTCGATTGAATAGATTTTTTTTATATCGATCTTATACATTTGTGTCAACATTAACCCAACAAAATTTTGTAGAGATCTGTTTGCATCCCAAACTTATTCTCAACTGAAAATGTCACTTTTTGAGCCGAATTTTCGACATTTGAGGGAAATTTTGCTTTTCTTTTTTAATTCCAAGAAAAGTGCAGCTGAGGCTCATCGAATGCTTTCGGATACGTACGGTGAGGCTATCCTAAGTGAAAAAACCTTAAATTTACCAAAAAACGGCGGGAGCAAAGTTGTAGACCTAATACAAAGAAGTCCTTTGGTTTCAACCTTCATAGATCGTCGAAACGCTTGAGTCCAACATAAATCGGCGTATACAATTCTACACCAGCTAGTTCAGGTGGATAGCTGAAGCAGTAAGAGTCCGAGTATTTTAACCTCAATCAAGCAAATGAGGATTCAAGATGATTAAGGCAAGACTTTTCGTCCAACTTCGATAATTGGAATCTGACAGATTTTCAGCTTTAGCGCTTTGAAGCCAATCGGAACAGTAACGAGTGATGAGTCCTGAGGAGTTGAAGTAGCTGATCACACCCGGTAATTTCTATCAAAACTTGCGACCAAGGTGGTTCCAGCGCACATTGAGTCTCATTGAGCTCATCTGAGGACCATCCGTTGAAGTGTGTCTCAATAGAAGCGGAATACAAGCCTGTTCTAGTCCAATTAAAGCCATTCCTTGGAAGCTCATAACCCCTGCAGTTCGCTTAGCATTTTCAATTTAAAACGTTTTTTTTTTTAATGGGCAACCACAGGTTTCCGACGAAAATCTGTGATTCTTATTGGGGAAAGTTGTGTACGACCATTTAGTATCTATCAAAGGCATGGTTATCTGAGACACCCACTTAAAGTCAATTTCGTGAGTTTTTTGTAAACACATTGTGATATGTGAAATTCTCCGGGGTATATTGTGAGTAGGATCGTCATCGGACCGAAATGAACCCTGAAGACCGATTTAGACACTTTCTTGGAAGACAGTTATCTATTTTAAAACAGAATTAATGTATCTTATCAACATTCAAATTGCATGACAGAAAACAAATTAAATGAAATAAATATATCTACAGGGTGGTCCAAATTAAAAAAAATATTCTCTGCACTAATAAATTGAGAAAATGTAATTCTAAAAATTAATAAAAGTAATTGAAAAGTATAAGGTCAAAAACAAAATTGATTTATGACAAAAATATTAAAATAAAAAAAATTGTTTTTTTATAATATTTAAAATTTTTTTTTAATTTTTGTCGACTATTTTTCAAATTTTACCCTTGCATTATTACAAATCTAAAAAACAAAAACAAATATTTTTGTTTTCATTCTTGATTACAGTTTATTGTTTATTTGTTTTCGATTTCATCAGGCAAGGCGCCTATTGCACGCACCTTTATTTGCTTTTGCAAAGGATTTTTTTTCTACAAATGTTATCACATTATCTAAATAGCAGTAGATATGCACACACACAAAGACACTCTTTTAATATGCAGTTGATCCAAGTTATCTGCGATTTCGCATATCAACTTCAAGGTTTTCGGTTTTGTGAACTCGCGAATCGTTTGTATATCATTTACATATGTACACACCCACACAGGCATACGCATTTAAATGCTTATACATATGTACGTGTGCGAATAAAAAACGAAATCTGTATATACAAATGTTTGTAAATATATACCCTCTATGCAGTCCAGAGTTTATATGCTATTTTTGTCCCAAACAAGATTTCTAATATTTAACAAAATATATTCTGCTTCTGACCAACTCGAAACACTTTCCTGGTAAATGCGCATAAAGATAAGCCATTTACGCCTTCGACATTAGAATATTCGGGTATTTAGTCCCCAGTGAATACGCAGAAGAATATCTATGCAAATAGTGACTTGTGTGATAGATTAACTCTTGCTAATTTTAAATTTGCCACAATACAAAAGCAATGGTTGTTATAAAAGTGACGCATAACCTACATTTAGTTTTATCACAAAGCATCTAATCAGTGTCCACAGTAAGAAGACTACTTTTTGCATGTTATGCCTGGACTTTTTGAATTCCCCGCAAACTCAGTGCAAAATGATTTATCTTTGGTTGAAAGGTGGGTGGGCAAATTTAATTTATTTATAAATATAAAGTAGCAAAAATTGTATGATGGCATTATTGTATTAGGGTGATCCAAATTTTTAGAACAATAATATTACAACAAAACTGAAACATTTTATAACTCTGTTTCAGTTTCTCTAGTGATTTAAAAAAAAATGTATTGCATTAAAATATATGTCTCACCCTAATATCAACCTCACCGCTGTTTAATGCGATTTTTTTTCCACACTTTATCAGCATAAATTAAGTTGAATTCAATGTAGCACTTAATTCTCGGTAATTTGTTGCTTTTGTTGTATTATTATTATTTGTTTGCTTTGCCAAATATTATGATTCTTTGCAATTTTTTTTTGGCGACCTTGAGCGCGATTAGGTATAATAACATCATGTCATCAGACTTAGTAAATAATTTTTATTGATCTAATTCACTGATGCGTAATTGTAATGATATTGAAAGTCTATTTGCATTTCTTTTTTTGCTCGTAACATTTCCTATATCTGAACAGAATATTTGGGAGAATGTTCAATCGAAATAAAATTCCGAATTTGATATCCTATGCGAAATATATCTACATATTTGACAAGAAACTAGGTAGGTTGTTACAGTAGATATCTGAGAGACACATCAAGGCGCATTAAGACATTTTCATGGAAACGGTGACCTTTAGTTGCCATTCTATTCCTGTACAACGTTACTCGAGTTTTTATGTTACTCCTTTTAAATTTCAATATTCGAAACGTACGTCCCTTATTCCATTCAGTCCACGTTTGTCTGGTTGTTGAGCAAATCAGTCACCTTGACTCAGCCAAATCTTTGACATATTTAGCAATTAAGTGTCTACATGTGGTCAGAGGCTTGATACACATTCTTTATTAGAATCTAATTGTAGGGGTGTGCCTAATCTGGCCCGTTCGTCTGTTTCACAGTTTCCACAGTATGAAGGAACTAAGTAAGAGACTAACCACTTGAATGAATATTCTGCTAAGTTGCCCTAGGGTACTTCCTCAGAGGCATATATGTATGTAATTTCCAAGCGGATTAGCTGTCAAACGATTTGTAAAAGTTATGTGGATATTCGTCGAATATGCTTATTGTACTCGCAGTTGGAAAAGGATTATCGACAGCTGATTTAACAGATTTCAGATCAATAGTGTAGAATTGGCAAAATTTGATCGCAAAAAATCTTTCTAGGCAACATTTGCTGAAATTACTAGTTTTTGGCAAGCTTTTAGATGCCTCTACTTATAAAATAATTAGACTGCTTTGAGCACTTACAGACGGGTCAACTCCTGTTGCTGCAATTCTTAGTTTAAGTTAAGTTGTTAAGTTGCCCGTCTGAAAGGAGAATTTCTCCTCTCTTCGTCGATCCCTCTCCTATAAACTAAGAATTACCGCAACAGGAGTTGACCCCTCTGAAAGTGCTCTTTATGTAACATTTTACTAATTATTATTTCTTCTCTTTTTCAGAATTAGTCTAATCAGTGTCATTATTGGCAACACATTAAGAAAATTACTAGAACATTTTCCTAAAACATGATTACCCAAACAGGAATATACATAAGTCTACATACAATAAATACAAAATTTATTGATTTCGTAAAATCATGGCACACGCTTCTTCCCCAACTTCTGCAATGCGGCAATAAAAGAATTTAAATCCTGCTGCAACACGTGCCTCAATACTTTTGGGTCTGTGTGTCAAAATATAAATAAACTGGGAAACTTTGTATTTGTTATACCCTAAATACCACAAAGTATCCAGGCAATCAGCTGAGTTGAGTGTGTGATGGATATATGTAGACCGAGGTGTGTTCAAAAAATAACGGGAATTGATTCTAAATTAATTTTTAAACACAACTCGTTTATATTGAAGATTTTTAAGAAAGTTCTCATAAGAGTCAGTGTCTAAAGTAACTGTTTGCTAGCGTATGTGTTTGGTGGACGATTTGGTGGGATAATATGTAGGTTCCAAGGTTATCAAACGTGCAAGCAACCAATGAGAATTCATTGGCATGACTTCAATTAACCGAAACAGAGCATAACGCACGTGTAGCGTATTATTAACTGTTATTCGAATGAAGTTCAACAACCTTTTTCCTTCTGGTATGTCTCAAGAGTAAACTTTTGAATAGCAACGCAGTGTCGCGTGAGGAATCGAATATAGGAAGTGTGAAGGTCTAAAATCAACATAATTCAATGACAAGAAAATTAAATACATGTGTTTTACACGTGAACTGATTTTCGTAAGGAAGAATGGAACAAAACGTTTATAGGGAGTGTATAGAGTGGGAGAGGGTAGAAAAATAATAGGGTTAGTTACAATAGAGCCATTAATATGATATTAATATTAAGTTGTTATACGAAAAATTGGTTCATCTACTCATTTATACTGACAATCTACAGATCTGACAACTCTGCTAATCAGCTGATTTCTCTATCATTTCTTTTTAGCGTTTTTTTTTTCACTAAATAAATTAAAAAACAGTATTTATATAATAATATTTTATATTTTATATTTAAGAATTTTCAAATATTAAAATTTCGATCAATAACTGTAAAAATATTCAAAGTTAAATGTGCAAAATCTCATTTTTCGCTTTCCCATAGTTTCCACTATCATCTAGTGCCAACACACGCATTAGATTTTGCAGATTTTACAATCAATTTAAATTTTCTCATATTTAAGTGGTGGCATTGTTGTAATCTGCTACACACATATACAATACATACACACACCGGTAACTCGCACTTATTGCTGTTAATTCATTCAAATTATGTGGCGGCAACGGTGTCGTTCACGCACGTCTGGTTAGTCAAACTGGTACCGAACGGTACATTTGTGCATAAAGAAGCCACGAGCAAGTACTTATATGCTTACAAATATATACAGACATACTAAACATAGTTGTTGTTGCTGTTTATTGTGCTAAGTGTGTGTGTTTGCATATTTGTACAAGCACATACATATGCTTTTATTAACAAATATGTAAATATGTAGAAATAATCTTTTACCCGGTAAAAAGGCGCGTTTCTCTCACAACACACACAGACAGATATACATATATTTTTTACAACATTACAATGACTTGCAAGTTTATTAAATCAAACACAATACTAACGGCGGCGGCCTTGTATATGTCATTTCGATAATGAAATTGGAATAGATATTATGGATGATATGTACATAAATATGTATGTACATAGTGCACGCATAGGTCGGTGCGTCGGTATAACAAAACCGAATTTGGAGCGGCACGTGTAGGATTTGTTTATATTGCTTTTTTTCTAGTTTTCACACATGATTCCGGTGAAAAAAGTAGAATAAAACACAAAAAATGAAGATTCAACGTAAGAAGAGAGCGTTATATAAAAAAAATTGACAAAAAAAAAGTTGGAAGGAAAATTTACATGACTACAATTAATGTTTATATTAAAGTGTAATATTTGAGTTAGATTTGTTGGCATAAAAAACGTTAAATAAAATCAAATAAAAATTTAAGCAAATAAATATGCAAGAATATCTACGAAACAGTTCCAATAAATCGTAAAAATGGGTGCAATTTGCGACGCTGGGAACTTTCATCAAAGGTAGTTCTAATCGAGAACGAGTAAGTAGAAGACTTCTTCTATAAAATCGAAAATGAATGGCATTACGCAAAATTGTAGCGAATATAGTAAAGAGAGATCATGCTATTCAGTGGGTACTACCTCAGTTCTAGTGCAATCAACGTGGTGAGTTAAAAAAAAACCGGGAATTTCCTTGTTTTGAAAAAAAAAAAAATATTCATTCGTTTATTAATGTTGTCGCCTTTAAAATAGTCCCCAAACAATATTATGCACTTAAGCCACCGCTTCTTCCAAACATCGAAATACTCTCGAAACACTTTTTGAGATAGCCTTCGGCTCTTTCAGCGATATCTCGTATGCTTGTAAAACGGCGACCCTTTAAGGTTCTCTTTATTTTTGGAAAACGAAAAAATTCACACGGATCTATGTGTGTCAGGCGAATATGTAGACTGAGTAATCTTGGGCGCACAATCGTCAAAAATGCTTTTCGAAATGATCCCGAAAATGGAGCAAACATGAATCCATATTTACACTCCGAAGGCTAATCGAAAATCATCCGCCATGAAACCGATCAATTGGAAAATTATAACAGGAATATGGTTAATCTACCAACATTGACTAATGAGTGATTTTGGAACGTTTCAAAGCCGAAAAGTGGTCTCATTTGAGGAAAAAGAAAGCGCGACAATGAAGTGGTATTCGACTGAGGCCTATTTTAAAGCACTAGACCAATATTACTAAAAAATTTGCAACTAAGTTGTATGACAAATCCAAAAATGCGATTTCAATATTTTTAGGGGGTAATTCAGCAGAGTTGGGACAGAAATTGTAGTCGGATCACACTATGAGATCAACGCTGGTATGTCTACAAGAAAATAATTGCGGTTGATATTTTGGAATCACAATAAATCGTCTCTTTCGAGAATCTTCAGATTATTATCATTTGAAAATTTTATAGAAGGTATAAAATAATGATATTATGATATTAAAAGTGAAAAAAAAACAGTTTTTGAATATTTTTTTTAATTCGAAATGCTTCATATTTAAATTCAAGTCTCAGAAGTCACAGTAACGCTCAAAAACTGAATAAAAACAATGCGACAACAAATAAGGAAACCACCTAATTAACCTGCATAAAAATTTTGTATGAATCACCGAATTAAAAATTGTTCAACATTTCAAAAAACAAGTCACGTGAAGATATTTTTTTATATACCAACGAAATAAAGGAAAAAAACACATTTAAAAAACAAATTTGGGGATAAGTCGTATTGATAATAAAACAAATTATTCACATTAAAACAGGTATGAACTTTCTGGAGCTTTTTATAAAAAATAATACATTAAATTGTTGTTTAAAACTAGGCAAAAGTAAACGTCTTCTCAAATACTGCAATGGTTTAACAGTACAAAGAGTTTCATGTATTATATGTTTTCAGTTTTCTGCGCATTACACTAAATGAGACTAGATCGACTGCTATGCTGAGCAACTAAATAAGAATCACATTAAAAAAAGTTACTGCGCAAAAAATCGTTAACCCTTAGCATAGCAGAATTGCATACAACAACAAAAAATTCCCCAAACGACAAAAACAAATTTAAAATCAGTCGGGAATCCAAGTTTAAAATACCAATTAGCATATTGATGTGAGAATCAGCAATAAAATGCAAAGAAAAAACAACAAAAAATGAAAATAATAATGCTTAATACAAGTCGTATAAAAATAAATAACTAAGAAACATTTTTTTGCTTTCTTATTTTGTTGTTGTTGGCTGCCAGGTCGTGCATAAGAGGTATTTTATAAGAGTGATCGAATTAAATTTAATTTGCGAACAATAAAATAATTGCGAGTATCTGCGACGAAAGGAACGAATGGTGAGTAAATGATAATTCGAATATTCGAGTGTTTGCCTTAAGTACGTCAGATGAAAATAAAATAATTATAATAAAAAATTTATAAAAACAAAAAAAAATCAATATTAAAAAAAAACATTAATAAAGTTAAAAATAAATAAAATTATATAAAAACAAAAAAATATTAATAAAATAATAATAAATTAAAAGAAAATAAAAAAAATATATATAAAAACAAAATTAAATTCAAAAACAATATTAAAAAAAAAAAAATTAAAATGATATTTATCTTGATTTAAAAAATTAACCATAAAAAATTTATTTGCTTTTGTTTTTGTTTTCGGATGCTTCAATATAAAACTGAAACTCATCATCTTCCATTGAAATGTATTTTAATTTGTTATATTTGGAGATGTACTTCACAAACCACATTTAAAGGGGGGGGGTCCGGCGGCGTTAAGGTTTGACAACTTTTTTTTTCATTTTTTTATTTTATTTTTCTGAACCATCAACATCTCAAGAATATTGTGTTAAAGTTTTAGGTCATTCGGAGAAAAACCAACGAAGTTACAGCAGGTTGAATAACGGTACTTCTAACTTAGGTTTGCGCACCTTCCAGCTACCTGCGCTGAGTGTACAAAATTTTGAATCGATTTTCCCAAATATGTCATTTTTAAAGTCGGTGACCAGCCTACAGAAAAAACTACGATCGTTTTGAAATTTTGTACAAATATTCTACATATGTATATACATACATATAGCTCTCGAATTACGTCGAGTTTTTCCAAAAATTACTAACAATTTTACAATAACAAATAGGTTGATTTTTTCGTCTAAAATCGTCTAAAATCGGCTTGAAAATGGTACCAAAAATTGAAAAATTAAAAAAAAAAAACTCGACGTCAATTGAAAGATAAACTAATAAACTAAAGAAAGCATTTTGATTTTTTGGTTTCAGGAGATCCAGTGGTGCTGTAGGCTGGTCATCGCACAAAAACTTCTTTTCGAAGTGCCTGCAGAGATCGACGATAAATCCGTTATTCCTCGCTATTTTTCGATAAAACTTTTTATAAGTATCCTTCAAATGTACTTTCATATAATAATAAGTAAAATAAACCTACAGCAATAATTTTTTCTAAAAAAAGGTCTTTTTTCTAAAAAAAGGTCTTTTTTCGACGAAACAAACCTTATCGACATTTCGAAAATAGAAATTTATTTATAATATACATATGTGTTTTAAAGTTGTTAGTAGAATTTTCTTAAGAAAAGTATACATTATTACACTGCAAAATATAATTTTTTTTCGAAAAATTTCTTAAAATAAGAAATAATTAAATCGATTCTTTTTTAATTACAATAAGATTAAAAAATGTTATTCAGCGAAAAATTTATTCGACAAAATATTTATTTTCAATCAAAAATTTCAGAGCAAAAAAATGCTTTTTTTACATAAATTTTAATATTTTTTTCGAAAATAAAAATTAAATTTAATATTTTTTCATAAGAAATAAAAAAAGCCAACTCAAAAATATTTTTCCATAAATTTAAAAAAAGTTTAACATTTTCAAGAAATATAATAACTATTATCTATAAAGGAAACTGAACCCCGTAGAAAATTTCGATAAAATCAGCTTTACTTGCAGTTCATACTCGAACATTACATGTATTTAACATTAATCAAATGCAATCAGCAAGTACAAAAAATTTATATGCAAGATATACAAACAGACAAGCATAAATAAACATATGTATATATTTACATATATACAAAGTGTACTGAAATAAATCGAGGAACGACCTTAAATTAGTAAGTTTATAAGCAAATAAGTTTTACATACATATTTATGTACATATATTTATGTGTAGCCATAGTATGTATCAATGTACAATAAGTCAGTAACTGAGTATATGCAATCAATTCTGCGCGCTGAATATCGCTAAAAGTGCGTTTACATGGTCATGATTTGCATGCTGCAATTGTGCTATGCATTCACCATGTAAATGTGTTTGTGTGTATGTGTAATTGTTTTTTCTTTAAATCTCGGCTACACAAATGACGACAACATCTAATTGAGAATGAATTGATATTATTGTAGAAGAAGAGTCAGTGACTTGAGCGCAGTTGGGGTCAATGGTCATTGGCTTCATTGATGCCATTGATGTGAGTGAAGTGAGACGCAGTGAGTGAGCAGTGACGTACGTTATAAGGACAAATATTTATTTTAATCGTATTTCTCATTTAATGCTTTTAACTAATAAATATTATTTAAAATAATCTCTTTAAACCTATATGTATGTATAACTGATTGTTTAATTAATATATAAAAATGTATGTGATCTCATTTAAATAAATATATTTCTCATCTACTCGTTTTCTCATTTAGAATTACACTCTCTATATGGTATATATTTGCACAAGTAATTTATGTTTGTTATATATGTCCGTATAAACAAGCTTAACATTTTTAGTCCTTTAGCGGAAAATTTTGATCCATTTTTTTTTTTTGTTTTTGTATTTAATTTGCGGTTTGCGGGTAGACATCATTGTGAAATTTTAAACTTTAATCGATAAGAGTTATATGCTTGTTTTGTTCTTTAAGCTTTTAATATAAATTTAAATTATTTCCTAAACTCATTAAGGAAGTTAATTTATTTTTATTTTAATTGTTTTATTTTATTAAAAACATTTATGGAAGTACTTTTTTCATTTAAATGTTATTAATAACACTTGCGATACAAACTGAGAATTTAAAAAAGAAAAAGTGTAGCAATACAGAAAGTGAGAGAGCCACACAGTGGAGGGCCATCTCTGATTTTGCTTTAAAAATATATATTTTTTACAGTGTACTACTAGTGAAAAGAAAGAAAGAAACATTTACTATATATACCATTAGTAATTAAAAAATTGGAAAAGCTCCAGAGTGTTAGACCATTCCTTAGTTTGACCCAACAATTCACAATCTTTTTTACAGTGTACTCTTGTAGTATAAATATATCATTCAAATATTTTGAAGAGGATATAGTGAAATTTGAAGAATATGTCCATTTAAATAAGAATTTATATCTTTTTTGCTGTTTAAATGAAGACTATAGACCTAAAGAACCGAATCGAATGTCGCGACATTATGTACATATGCAATTTATGCAAGTTTCTTAAGCGATTCAGACGCACTCATTAGCACATTTAGCATGCAATTAACGCGCAACAAAGTGTTTTTCCTCAAACTTTAACAAATTAATTAACTCAATTATGGCAACTCTGTTTAAAAGGGTTAAGAAACAAAAGACTTGCAAAACGAATAGTCTTTAAAACAGTTGGAAACACAAAAGAGAACAACATGAGGGTGAGTAAAAACTTAGACATTAATGATAAAAAAACTTTTAAATAAATAAACGTATTTTTTTAACACTTTTCTATATTTTGTCCTTTTTTAATTTTTTTTTATTATTTTTCAATGCATTTTTTATTTATTTTTAATTTATTTTTAATTTTTTTTTATTTTTTTTCAATGCATTTTTTATTTATTTTTAATTTTTTTTATTATTTTTCAATGCAGTTTTATTTATTTATTTTTTTTTTTTTTAATATATATTTTTTTAATTTTATTAATTTATTTTTTTATTTTTAATTTTAATTTTTAAATTTTTTACTTCGTCAAATTTTTAATCGCTCCCATAATAACGAAAGTACTATCACGAACCTAGTATATTACTAGTTGTATCAGTTGCATTTGTTTTTGTTTCATTCTACATATTTGCATTTGAACTTTGGCATGTCTGAGCACCAAATTATTGAGCAGTAGTATTAGTCACAATACTCATGTTATTATTTTCATGTTTTTTACCGCAGAGAAACTGGTTTGGATGCGGTTGCACACAAGTGGAATTGGAAGCTTAAGAATGCGGCTGAAGACACAAAAAATGCATAATACTTTAATTTACAAGTTGTTTTCATTTTTTTTTTTCAGATTACAACTGGTTTACATTCAAAATTTATATTTATACAGATGGACATGAAGAGAAAGGGAGAGAGAGAAAAGTATGTAAAAACGGTTAATGAGTTTGTTGTTGTTGATTAAAGATTTTTCAGAAAATACAATCTATTCAACATTGAAGATCTCTCAAAAAATGTGATTCTACATAAGAATATGGTTAGGAAATTATCCACAGTGGACTTTGGAAAATAGTGATCCCCACGAAGTGAGGAATTTCCAAACTTAAAAGCTATAAATTAAATTAAGCAATTTTATTATTGATTTATTTTAAAGTTTTGTTAAAAAAATAACAAAATCTTGTTCTCGTACTGTAGAGTGCCCGAACTTCTTAAGTAACCTGTTTTCCAGTGATAAAGCAGTTTTTATTACTATAATACCAGACAAAAAATCGTTCGATTTGTTCAAGCATCTAATATGACTTTTGGAATCAATTCTTCCGAATACAAATATTTTCTCTGACAGACATTTGCATACAAATCTAATCGTTTAAGATAGAGTTTTGAATTTTATCGTTCATATTTTATCTTGATATCGTAGACGTTGTTAACCAGCAAGAAGCATACTTAATAAAAATATTTTTTTATAAACATTTATTATTGAGAATTGGGTGTTTAACGATATAATCGAAGTTTTCAAAATCACGTAGACCCATAAAAATTGTTGTTTTACTCTTTTTATCAATGAAAGCGTACAAATATTTTGAGATCATAAAAAAATCAGAAAAAAAAACACAGAAGAAAGCAATATATTGAGGTAAGTGGCCGTCTTAAAAAAAATATCTCTCAGCGGTGGATAGTAACACTTATTATTCGCTTATAAAAATACCATAAATGGTAAGTAAATATGGTTTTATGGTTAGATCAGCAAAAAACTATGTCAAAAATAAGTAAATAATCGAAAAAATAGGACGAATGATCGGTTTTACTGTCATTCCCACAACTGTGGGATCCATGTAACTGCAAATGAAACGTAATGAACGTAATGAAAATTTTCAAATATTATATTAGGTTTATTAGACAGATATACGTAATAATATGCATAACTATAAGATTAGATTAGTTGCCTATACAAAGCTACTAAACCCATAATTATAACAAATCAAATACTAAGTGTGAGGTTATGACGTCTGTATTAAGAATTAATTGTTACGTATTGAAAACTTGAATATTCACAAACATATTTAATTGACCCTAACAATAGAGTTGTTTTTATTGTACTGCATTTTTTACAACAAAGTTACTATGTAATTAGTTACTAATGCTATTTTATGCTAAGTAATAAATACAGACATTCGTAAGCTTTTTATTGCCAAAACAATTATTATAATAATTCAATGGCTAATCTAAGCGGAATTTTATTGCATAACATAAAAAATCCCCCAACAACAAGGCGGGTGGACCTATGAGCCGAACTCCATTACGTTACCCTAAGCAGTAAGATAAAATAAAAACAACAAAATGCAAGTGAGAGCCCAAGGTGTTTGCTCGATAAACATGCATTGAATACACACATACACAAACCTACCGACTAGCCGATGAGTGTGAATAACAGATAATTGATGGATGCATAGTGCAATTTAATTGGTCAATCTACGTCATTGGTTAAAGGCATTTCCGCATACACAAACACACGCACACATGGTACACATAGGGCTTAGCTTAAGTTACAATTTTAAGTGCTCATGTGTGTGTGTGTGTATCTATTTAGTTATGCATTTATGCATATGTAAACAATCGTAATGTCATGAGAATGCAATTCATGCCGATTCTATGAATTAAAATCTCGTTTGCACTCTTCAATGGGAGACGGCGGCAAAGTGCAAACACGCTTTGGACCCACACATTTCTGGCCAGACTGTAGCGGGAAGTTATTCTGCGCGTTGACTGAGTAATATTAGCGGTAATAAAAAACAAAAACAATAATAAAATAAAAACAAAGTATGCATACATATGTGCATATATGATAAAATTTAAATACAATACAACAACAACAAAATTAACGGGCAAAACCGATCATGAGCTGTGCAAAATAATAGAGTAAACCAAGCAATAATAGCCAATCATGACATGCAATTTAACAAGTTGACTATTAAATGCTTACTTAATACGAATATCTGCTGCGGCAAACTGCCGCACCAGACAATAGTGCCGACAAATTGCATTAATCACGCTATCATGTGTGTTTGTTTGTTTGTATGTAGGGATGTACATAAGTGAAAGATATTTGCAAAATTTTCTTCGAATTATTTATATACATCTTTGAATATCGGCGATTGTGTGGAGCACTAATTGCATGTTTTTAGAATGTTCCAAGGCATTTTTTATAAATTTATTTCGCTTAAAGTTGGGGATTGGAAAATTTTTACTACGGTTTCTTGAGTAAATTAACGGAGTAAATTACTGAGAATTAAAAATGTATATCTTCCAAAGTAAACACCTGAATATATATTCTTCTAAGTAGTTGTTTTAAGATTTATTTATTCAAATCTAATTTCGAAAATATTTTAAAAATCATATTTGGTACATATTCGTACTGCATCAAGTTTAGATATGAAAATTAATTGACTGTCCTGAGATCAGCGCCAATTTTTTTTAGTTATTAATTTTAATTAATTTAAAATAAAAAAATTTTAAACAACAAATGAATATCGAAAATAAGTTAAAATTACCCATACTTTATCCCATAAACCAAACATTACACATTTAGTATATCTAGTTGGCTTTAAGGGGGTATTCAGTTGTGGAAATAAATAAAAATCAAATTATTTTAGGTGATACAGGTATTTTCCTTGTTTTTCTCGAAACTGCCTTCTTCGAAAAAGTACCCACGATTTCTCAACTTCTAGTGGACCGCTTTACATGAAGTTTTTATACAGTTTTCTTTAGCCTCATTCTAAAATATTAATTTTTACTATTTAACAAAAAATCGAAGAGGTCAAAAAAGTGATAGATGCAAAATTTTGTTTTTTCGGGCAGTCGTCATTTTGTGAAAAAAATAAATTTGAACTTTTCAATAGTTCCAAAAATAGCGACATATCTCTGGATTAATATTATTTTTTTTGTTCACATTGCTAGGAGGGTTTGATTCGTGATTGTGATAATGGTCACGTGCCAATTTTTTTAGACCCCACTTCATCAGCTGCTACTTTTTTAATTTCTTCTGTATTCTTGTAAAATGGATAGTAAAACTATATACGACAATTCAAAAATGATTAAAAGAATTATCTTTGATAATAAGAACAATTCACTCTATAAAAATTAAACAAAAAACTTTGTTAAAGAGTAAGAAAAAAATATTACTAGTATTATTGTGACTCTTTGAAATATTGGATTGCCTCATAAAGATAACTCAAAACTCTCAACTACTATTTTCGAAGCCTACTTCCTCAAACCGACTTCCAAAATGTTTTCGTAAATTATGCTTCTCTAATTATTTAAATAAATATTCATGCATATTCATATCAATAATAATCCTATAATCGTATCATACAAACATATGCACTTTTGTAAAAAAAAACTATAAAATATGTAAATACTTATGTATGTGGTCAACGAGAACTACTTGTGGAAACTAAAATATCTCACTGAGCAAAATATAAACAATAGCGATATGGAACTCCTGAGTTATTTTTTTAAATTGTCTCTCGAATTTTTGAATACATTTTAGACTCATTTCATGAATCTCTGAATACATAAATATCTACATATATGTGAAGATACATGAATAAAATTTTAAAATCACACGAAAATCATATGAAATTCGTAACGCAAATTATTTGTTTACACACTGAATTCTGAGTGAAACAGTGTGAAGCATGTAAATATAATAATTTGTGTGTGTGTATTTACAAGACAGTGCGCCACTGACGTCAATTTATAATTGCTATTTGCCATTTGGTTGTTGTTTTTACAAGTATGTAAATACCTTTTCATAAATATCGCGTGCGACGTCTGCAGAGCGATATTCTACAAACATACACATATTAATATAATTAAATATATAAATTTGCACATTAATTGCAGATATCTTTATGGAAATCGTAAGATTTGAAGTGGTAGTAAAATATCATTGTCGAAGAAAATAAAATATAGGAAATGATTGAACAAAATATTATCGTTTAAAACTGGCAATTTTAAGTAAATTTTCTACATCAGTATAATGAACATAAACATATTACCTGAAAAATTATAAATTTAAAAAATGATATGGTCTACAAAAGTACATACAGTTGAACCTCCATAACTCGAACTGCTCTAACTCGAAGTTCTCCATAATTCGAACTATTGAATTGGCAATAGAAGTCAAAATTCATACAATTAATTCTCTCTACCTCGAAGTCTTTTTGTGGATTATGGTGATACGAGTTAGAGAAGTTCCACTGTAATTTATATACACACTGCAATAAAAAAATCTTTTTCCGTTTTTTTTGATTATTTACAACCACGCACAAACCCTTTCAAGCTCAAAAAGTTACCATTTTTGGAAAAAAAAGGTTGTGCTATCCCAACAACCTATTAAATGTAACCCGCAATAATCCTGTAAAAAAACATCGCATTGTAATTACTGAAGAGAATATTTTTTTGTATTTCCCTGCATTTTCAACATGCCTTTTATAGATTTTGTTGTTTTTGGAAAATAAATAACGAATGTGGACAGTCGATTGAGCTTCCAAAAATAAATGCAGTGCATACACATCTACTCACAGAAATATACTGAGACAAACGATTTGTCGCACAAAACAATTAACTCAGTTGTAATGAAGGCAATTACGAATAATTAAATTACATACTTAAATTAGATGCGAATCGCATCCATTTCAATTTAACCATTCTGCTGCTCCTAAACATCTATCGCTATCTACAGCTGCATAAGTAATTATATATGTATGAAAAAGTAAAATACATACAAACTTATATGGTATGTGGTTTTATGTATGACTGTGGGTTTGTTCTTATAATTCCGAAGACTTTTTTATCACTAATTGCATTATAAGCAGAAAATCTGCGAAATATACACATACTATTTAGGTTCAGATTCTCCAAAGAATTAGATTATATTTTATAGAATAAAACATTTTTGGTAGAAAGGAGAAAATCAAGTTTCACTCAAATCAAGCAAATGCTAATCTATAATTTTTAATATTATAATATCAGGGATCGCTAGAAGGCCCTTGAATGTTTATATATAATATTTGGGTCAATCCAGTAGCATGTTTTCTGGCATTTCAGCATTCACTTTCTTCTTACTGCTTATCCTACTTATCTATAATATAGAAACAAACCTGTTACACGGGGTTTCGCCGCAATGGAAGAACTGGAGCTACCCTCTGCATTGCTGCTGCTGGTTCTCGAACACTTCAAAAGCATTTTCAATGCGTTTTTTGTTTAACAATATTTACAGTTTTATTGTTTATAAGCAGCACAATTGTTGCTGCAAATGCGTTAATTAACAACAATCAACTAAAGACAAGCCAATCAGTTGTACTGAAGCAGGTCACACAAGAAGCCGCAAGTGTACTATATCTTGTTGTTTCACTACAAATTATGCACTATTTTGTTAATTGATTGATTTGATTTGTAATTAATTTTCAATATGCACTAAACATTGCCGAATTTTATGTATATTCAACAAAATTATATTTTCACTTCAAAGCACTTTCGGGCACTTTAGGTTTGCTTCTGCATTCGTCACTATTTTTAGCAATTTTCTGTACTGCACGTCCATTCGCTTCCCTGTGCTCAATGGGCAGTCATTTTTTCCTTCATACACGCACACGTTTACAGGACCAGCTTGACGAGTTCGCCATTACACTGTGCCATGTTTTGCACTCCAAGTGCCACGGTTTAGATACAACTTGTTTTCAAAAACACGATAAACTTTCAAACTTTATTTTATTCCTTTTCACCGTTTACAATATTTAATGATAAACAAAATAAAATATTTCTAATTTGTTGTAGAATTTTTGGTAAAAATATTCTAGTTACGATACAAAATAGAATTTACGTTTTACTTTAACTTCACATACATGGGTTATTATAATTCCACTTTCGACTGACATTCTAAAATTATGCAGGGTTGCATGGTAATGGTATTACTATAACAACTAATCTTTAGTATTGTAGGCGATACGTTCTTAAATTATTTCAGAGTTTTGGCAATGCTAGTGTAATTTAATTTATTTAATTTTATTTATAATACTATACAGTCACATTTAAAAGTAAAAAAAAAACTTTTGCATTTAAAGTTTAAATTTCATTTTATAAAAAACAATTTACCAACACTGTAAGAAATTGTTTACATCGCCCATATGATTGCTGGAGAAAGCATAATATTTGTACCGTATGTCAAACAAGAAACGGAAAGAACTGCTGTTGGGAGACGAAAACTGTTTACCTTCCGATTGGATTGTTACTCATATCTCCGGATTATTGCTTAGTATGTGTCGTAGTGATTAGATAAGAATTTAGTGATAATTTGTCAAGCATAAAAGTAAATAACAGCTAAATCGTGATAATCAGTATTGTTTTCATTAATCGCTGGTGTTTCTGTTCACCAAGTCAAAGCTCATTCGTGCTATATGTGTAAATGCATATAGACTTCTAGAGAAATTTCGGCAATTGCTTTCGGCAGTACTTGACACTAATTTACTTGCTGCAACGTCACGTACAGCGCTATAATTGCTACAACCAATTGAAATTTAAGAGTTTTCTACAAGTGTTGAAGAAATATGTGTGTGATATTCTTTTATGTGAACTCTAATCCAAGCGCGGGTGGTTATAAACTTATACTAGCATCAAATCGGGATGAATTTTTCGCTAGGGACACACAAGATGCCGCAAAATGGGCTAACGCCGAGCATGTTTATGGCGGTAGGTGTTTACATACATACATATAAAAAGGCCATTGTAGTACATTTTCTTTGTTTTTTGTTTTGAAATTGTTTCGCAGGCATTGACCTAGAACCTGGACGTGAAGGTGGTACTTGGCTGGCTATTGGTGGACATGGTGGTGTTTTTAAAATAGGTGCATTGCTGAATTTGACTGGCGAACCAAAACCAAGGAATGCTGTGGGTAAGCATGCACAACTGAGTAGCTAGATATACAACTTTTTTCATATGTTAACCTTTGTTACTTTACTTACTACGGATCATTGACCTCTTCTTAATTGTACACAAACATACTACATACTCACTTTAACGTTAACTTAACACGAATTGTACTTGCATGATGCCTTTGTGTGTGGTTTGTATAAAAAATATTATTTATTGACCACTTATTGGCGTATGCATAAATCAACGTTATTTGCGCTAATCTTTAACACGCTAATAAACAAAATAAATGCACAAAACAAATTGAAACATACATATATACGCACATAGCTGCACACCATAACATAATGCACTTCAATTATGACAACAATAAGGCTGACACAACAGGAATCATCACACCCAAAGACAACAAACCATTACCACTACTACACAATGAAAATTTTTTGCTAGGCCGTGGCATGATCGTGTCGAACTTTGTCGCCTCCGCGGATGATTGCAATATAAAAACTTACAATGCTGAATTGTTGGCGGATTGTACCAAGTACAGCGCTTTCAATTTCGTCTCAATCGAAATTGGGTGAGCACATACTTACAATTATACTGTAATTTTAATATCGAAAATGAAAAAAAAAAATATTTTTCAGCATTTCGAAAACACCCGCTGCCATCACGCTGTTAAGCAATTCTCCACCCACTTTGGAGCATTTTGCTGAAGGCAAATGTTATGGTTTTGGCAACAGTTTGGATGCGGTACCTTTGCAAAAAGTCATCAATGGGCGTCAACGTTTTCAGAGTATTGTTGAAAGTGCGCTCAAAAAATTGTCAGACACTCCACAAGAAGGAGCGCAAAATCTACAAAATGAATTGGTTACAAATCTGAAAAATTTATTAAAGTGTAAACAAAAATTTTGGCCAGATGCGGAATTGAAACGACGCGCGCCCAATTGGGGCGAACACCTGAGTGCGTTGAATGTGAATGTGCCGTTAGAGGATTATGGTAGTCGCACACATACTGTTATACTAATTGATGAGCACAATAAAATGCATTTCTACGAGGAGACAATGGCTGGACTCGATCCGGAAGGCGAATGGCGAAAAACACATATTGTGAAACCGTTCTTTCAAAACCAAAACTAAGTTCGCGACGCAATAATTTGTTCGTAAACAGTGTAAGGTGTTGGTGTAGTATGCTGCAGTTTGGTTGTTGAAACGCAATGCCTCTTAATAACAATTTTTGTACTCAGGTGAAATGACTAAATGTTTTAATTTGCTTTTTTTTTTGTTTTTGCATAAAGATCTAACAAAAAGTTATTATATGCATACGACTGCTTTCAGTTAAGTTGTTTAAATATGGATTTATTGTTTTATTTTCCGCAACTGTTTTGATTTATAACTCTTAATAGTTAACAAGATAATTTTATTTTATATATACATACAGTTAGAATGAGTTTATTGCATTAGTTTTTATTATTTTATTATTATTTGTAAGCCTTGGCAACTCTTTGTTTAACACCTTTCAGTGCGCCTTTGCGTGCGCCATTTACAATGTTCTTGAAAGTGCCTGCATGTTTTGCGCGTTTCCTGTAAAAAACAAAAACAAAAAATAGCAAATAAATAGATAAATGTAAAACACAAACTACAAAGTTGACTTACCGTTTATTCAGCGTATTTCTACTAAGCGGTATGTACGCGAATGGATCGAGTTTGCCCTTCTTCTTCATGTCGCCTTTAGCCTTTTTAGTTGTGTAATCGCTAGCAGCGTATTGTGAAGCTGCCGCTGACTTTCCAGATTTAGCCGTTTTCGCGGAGTAACCGGATTTCATGGACATCGCATCGCTGGCGGCGCCCAGTGGACGATGTATACCCTTACCACCGGCCACATATTTAGAAGCTGATGTTTTGCCCGAACGCATACTGGCGGCATCTGTGGCTTTACGTTTGCGACTGGCAGCGGGCATTTCTTCTTCTATAAAATGAAAAGTTAATATAAAATTAATTAAAAATTAATAATTAAAAAACTTAATGAAAAAAGTAATATTAAAAAAAAATTATAAAAAATAAAATTAATAAAAAAAATTATAAAAAATAAAATTAATAAAAAAAAATATAAATAAAAAATTAATAAAAATAATAAAAAAAAAATATGAAAAAAATGATTTAAAAGAAATTAAGAAAAAAATTATGAAATTCCATCAAACCCACCATCACTGGAGTCCATTTCCATGCCACGCTTAGGCGCTTTCTTCACTTCGACACCCTCGTCCTCGTCATCCTCATCATCATCACTGCCATCGCTGCTGCTGCCATCACCGCCAACGCCGCGCAATGCCTTATCGCTTATAATCAGTCTTCCATCATCGGCGGTTTTGAAGCCACGGTTTGGATCCTTGCTCTTAGTTTTTGAGCTGCCCGCAGCGTTTGCATTAACGTCCGGGCGATTTGCTGTTGGGAGACAAAAATAAGAAAACATCAAAAACAGTTCATAAAAACAAGTTCTCGCACACGCACTCAGCACATTGCCGATCGATTTAATGTCAGCTAAATCCACAATATCCTCTGGATCTTCACGTATAAAAGTGCTGCTGCGCTTCTTGCTCTTCTTCTCCGCCTTATCGCCCTCGTCATTGTCTGTGTCCATATCTTCGGGCAAATCTGAGTCCGAGTCGGCCAAAATGTCATCAATGCTGCAAATGAAGTTCAATAAGTATGTGTACAACAAAAATAACAAATGCACACATACGTCACACTCTTCTTTTCCAAACCAGCCACAAATTCATCCTCAGACTCCTCCTCATCATTCTTATCCTTTTCGTTTAACTCTTTTCTATTCTCGCGACGCATTTGCTTGCGTATCTTTTTGAGGCGGCGATGTGTCACTTCATCATCGCCGGGCACGAATTTGATCAGCTCATCAGCGGTGAAACGCTTGCAGAGTTTCTTCAACAGATAACCGATTTGTATGCGACAATAACGTTTTGTGTCCTTGGCCATGGCGGAGAGCGCTTTCATCTATATAATATTTTCATTACAAACTTATTTATTGTAATAACAACAACAAAAAACACTTACGATCGTTTGTAAATGATTAGCTACCAACGGTGAGGGCATTACTTTAATGAATGTTATCAGAAAGGCTACCGAAGCCTCAGCCAAAGAGCGCGTTTTCTGCACGAGGAACACAAGAATCTGCTCCATGATGAATTCGAGTGTGTTTATTGTTAGATTTTTGCCTTGCTGCTGCACGACAGTGCGAAAAGCCAATATGGTGTTTGTGATCAGCGACTCATCGCCGGCAAAACCTGCTGTCAGTATATCGATAAAATCATTTAGTTTGCCAGCCTCCTGTTGTTGAGAATTAAGGGAGGATTATTAAATGTTTGCAAAATTATTATTTTCAAGAGTGTAAATACCTGATATAAATTAACCAAGAATATAATAAGTTCCTCCGAGACATTTTCTTTGCGCGTCGAAAACTCTTTGTATGAGATCACAGCTTCTGGTATGGTTTTCATAACAATCTTATCATTCACCGAGAGAGATTTGCGATTTTCAATAAGAATTTTAAGGCATCTAACGTGTAAATTACAAAATTAGTTAAAAAAAAAAAATAAATATGACATTTAAGTTTCACCCTAACCTCAAACGCGCTGCCTGACACACAGCACAACTTGTAGCAAATGCATCGAGTAATAATTTTTGCAGTGCAATACCATTTTTGCGTCCGAATTTCTGACAAGAAGCTGCCTCAGAGGTCAATATGTCACGTAGCAGCCTGTAAAGGTAAAAATTAAACAGTTACAACGAAAATTAAAAAAAAAAAATAAAAATCAAAAATTATAAAAAAAAATATATGAAAAAAAATTATATAAAAAAATTATAAAAAAAAATATTTAAAAAAAAATATTAAAAAAATATATATAAAAAAAAAATTATTAAAAAAAATATTTAAAAAAAAAATTATTAAAAAAAATATTTAAAAAAATATTATTAAAAACAAAATTATCAAAAAAAATGTATAAAAAAAATTATTTAAAACAAAATTATTAAAAAAAATATTTAAAAAAATTCTAAAAAAAAATTAAAAAAAAAAAATAATAAAAGAAAAATATTGAAAGAAAAATATTTAAAAAAAAATTAAAAAATTATTAAAAATGTTATATAAAATAAAAAAAAAATAAAAAATAAATTATAAAAAGAATTTTTTTTAACGTACTCATATGTTCTACGCTGTTGTTTCTTCAACTTTTGCTCGTCTTTGGCGACCAGTTTGGATTTTTCATTCTTCAGCACGGGTACAATGAACTCCTCGAAGAAGACACGTATGATTTCGCTGGTTTGGAAGAGCAGCAAAGCGGCATTGATGTCGAAAATCGCATCATATTCGAAAGTGCCAACTGCCGTATTGGAAAGTTGTGTCTTCGCAGTCTCGAAAAGCTCCTTCAGAACATCTTCTGAGGTACGCGTGAGATAGAGCTGTTGCAAAAATTTTAATTAATATTAAAAGGCTGTATTTACATATATGTATTTTTGCGCTATATTACTACCTTTATGACATCCAATGTCTTTTTGCGCAGATCAGCCTCATATGTGGTGTTCGGCTTCTGCGCGTAAATGTTGAAGAAACGCGGTAGGAAATTTTTGGAATATTTTGCCAAAGCCTCTTTGATTTCAGCGCTCTCCTCGTTAGCTATCAACTCGGTTAAACCGTCGAAAATGGGTGCACGAAATTCTGGGTTGTTATCCAGCGCATTACCCAAAGTGGGCGCAATCAAACGTAAGTTCTCCGGATCGGCGGGTTCACGACAAAAGCCTGGGAATAGACCCCACAATTGACAACACAACAACTCGTATGTATGTGACAATGACTTTTCTTGCGTTTGCGCGTGTTGATGCCATTTGTTGTTGCAGTCCAAAGCGAGCGGCAAAACGAACTCTTTGAAGAATTTAAAAGTGGCGCCTTTAGCGCCTTGACGCAACAGCGGCAACAGCCAGGAGCGCTCCAACAAAACTTCACCTTTGCTATTTGTTAACGGTACTGTTTTCAGCACATTCGCCGGACCCATCGACTGAATGGCAGCGATTATGGTGTGTTCGATTTGTACCCGCAGTGCGCTTTGTGTGTCATAACGTTTCGATAGTGTTAGTAGTGAGGGTGAGAGTTCCTTGCTGTGAGTGATGAGAAGTATTCAAACAGTAAATTAGTAAAAAAAAAATAAAATTAATATTCCTTGAGAGCTCACCTGAAGTGTTTGCCACAAACTTCGAAAACAATAGAGAATACTAAAATGACGTGTTTAGCCATTTCACCGAAAGGCGCGTTAAGCACCTTCTCCAGTGACGCGATAATGCGTACAATAGGCACGCGATAAACTTCTGCCTTCTCTGCGGACTCACAAGCAGGCTTCACGCATTCGTACAACAGCTCTTTAATGCAATTTGAGACGCTGTTGATTATTTCAGCACGCTCCGACATCCACAAATCTGTGGCACAAATGTCGACGAAGCGTGGCAGCGCATGCATGCACAAATTCAAATCCAACTGCGCCAAATGTATGTGTCCCTCCTTAAGCACCGTTACCCAAGCCACCGTTTGACGTATATCAGCGCGATCTGGACGATATTCGTGTATGGCAGCCAACAATTTGGCGCATAATGGACCATTTAAGTTAGTAGTGCGCGAAGCGAAGAGCGCATGCAGCGCTTGGAAGCAATTTGTGCGTATGAGCACATTTGCAGCGGTCATTATGGAGAGTAAGCTCTCACACACCGAACGTATGTCCTCGGTTTTAAGACCACTCAATATGTCTTTGAGTAAGGTTAGGGTATGCAGCACTGTTGTTTGTGAGTTGGTCAGCACTTCGGGTTTAAATTGATTTAAACAGAATTTCGTGATACGATTGCTAGCCGGATGGCTCTTCACTTTTGGTTGCTCCGCACTCACGTCATGCTCAGCATCTTCGCTTTTGGGCGGGCGCATAAATGAACTGCCATGTATGATGGATACAATAGCATGTTGTGCAGCTTTGCGCACCTGGGAGAATAACGGTAAATTAATAAAAATATTTTTCTAAAATTTTTTTTTATACAAACCTTTGGCTTTGAGTGTATGGTGAACGAGAGTATGGCATCAATATATTGCCATGTGGAGGAGTAAGTCCAAGTATTGTAATCTTGTGCACAGAGTAAAACCGACAAGCATCCGATTATCTGCAAAAATTATACACCAAATTTATATAAAAATAAATTACAGTTTTTATAAAATGTTTGTTACGCACATATTTCACAATAGTCTGATTTGTAGACTCTATAAAACGTTGTAGACACGTTAAAAATGTTTGTGCTGTCTCGCCAAAACGCTTACGCAGCACAGTCGCCGGCACCGACTTAATGCCCATAGACAACAAGGAGATACCAGCAATGATATCATTGTCCTCCGTGCTGGCTTCGATCTGCTCCATCAGTAAGATAAAATACTCTGTTGATGACTCTGTGCCACCACGTTCGCGTATCACTTCGGTGAGCGCTGTTAGTATAGCCAACATTTCCTTATGTAAATCGGACGAAGCACGAAAGCCAACTAATAGACGTTTAAAACTCATGTTGCTGCACGCACTGTAGTTCGAAGCGAACGTTTTGAAAGTTTTAAAGGTGCCTTGTTGTGATTCGGACATGCTTTCGTCCTCCAATCCATCGTCATGCAAGCTGAACGACTTGAGACTACCGGCAACATCGTTTACTGTTGTTGTTTCAGCGTTATAAGCCAAACGCTGATCATGTTTCATTACAGCGTCCAGCGTAAGTGTAGTCGGATCAGTCGCTGCTGGTGGAGCTATGATACATAAAATAAAGTTAAATAAAACTCCACACATAAATGCACATTTGTTTACCAACCTAAACTCAAATTTGGCTGAAAGAAGCGAGACTTCGCTTTTAAACGATGCTTCATTTGATCAGGATTTGAGGTGGACGACTGCCCTTTGCTCCATGTTTTGCCTTTGGTGTGGCGCTTTAGTTTAGAACGAAATTTTCCCATTTTGCGCAACGTTTTGAAAAATTTAACAATTTAAAACAGCTTCAAGAATTGAGAAAACAAAAACACGTGTCGGCGATGCACTGTGCTGGTGTAAAAGAATTTCGAAATTAATTTTATGAAGAATGTCATGCAAAAAGGAATAGAATTACATATTGGGTGGGCAAGGGTTGCTGAAGCAAAACACAATTTTTATATAAAAAGGTATGGAAAGGAAATTTAGTATTTTGAAAGTTAAAGAGAGTTATTTATGAGCAAAGGATTATTCAAAGAATTTTATTATATATACTATTACCAGATATTAAAATAAAAACTGCTTAGTATCTTTGTTGTTACAAAAGTACGTTTTTCAGTTGCTTGCATTTAATGCGCATTTTTGCGTTGCTGCTTTACGAAATCTGCCGAACACACATCACTGCTGTCCGAACAGCTGTCACATGTGTTTGTTTTTGTATTCAGTTGATGTTTTGCCATTCGTGGTAGATGTTCGATTTTTTTGTTACGATTGTATAAAAAGAGAAGTAAACAATCAATTTTGCAACAAAAGTGTGATAATGAAAAAGAGGAAACACATGTTGTAATCATTTACAGAAATACTAAAAGAACGACCAAAGCGAAAAGATAATTGTGTGAAAGTTAATTAATAAAAAATTTCAATAACAACTAAATATTAAATATATGCGCTAAGCATTAAAGTATTTGTTAGCATTAACCCAATCGGCACAACGGATGGCAGGAAAAAAGAAAGTATTTGGAAGTCTAAGTGAAAATTAGGTCAGAATAGTGGAAAAAGCGCAAAAAGTGCAGAAATAAAAACAACTACGTTTATTTAGCCTTAAGTTGTTGCCTTTAGGTGAGCTGGAATTGTGTAAAAAAATCAAATAAAGCAGTAAAACCGCAAGGGAGTTGAATGACACAGCGCTGTCCACTGCGATACATATACAGTGGATAGCATATTGTTTTGTTGACGCATACGCACAGCTACCAATTGGCAGTAATAAGTTCTTTGTTTTGTTTCGGCTCCAAAACAAGCAATTGGAAGTGGTAACATGGAGTATTTACAGGACTTGACAAAAAATCTACAGGATTTTCTATGTAAGTGGGACATTTTTCATATACTTATCTCCTAAAGAAAGTGCTTATACATACTTTATGGTTACAAATTCTCACTTTAGCTACCTACATCGACTTGGACTACTCGCTATGGCTTTACCGGCTGCTTTGGCCACTAATTGTAACATTCCTACTTCCATTGGTCTTCGTGGCACTAATTTACATATCATTTGTGATGTTATTCATTTACAAATTGCATAGGTGAGTTTATTATTGTTTTTTTTTTGCCAAAATTAGCATAATTTGACGGAAAGATTTTGCTTGTGCAGCTTAAGCATAAGCTTTAGGTGGTTATTGGAATTGTGTGTTAAATTATTTTCGCACAGTGAGCATAAAATTATTGCAAAACTATTTTTATTTTTTCTAATTGGATTTGTTTTGTTGTAACAATGAAAACTATTAACAATTTCTTTATTAGACAAGAGTGTGCTATTGTTTGTGTAAAAGATCAGGAAGTAAATAATTTGTGGTTTTTTGTCCACAACCAATAATTTTAGGAACAAATTTGTTTCATAACCCAAAGTACATTTCATTTATTTATTAAAAATATGGCGTTTTGCCTAATGTTGACTAATTAGTGTCATAAAATTATTACATACATACATTTAGCTACGCATGATCGCTTTAATTTTAATATATGTGAATATTCATATACGCGTATTTTTTTCAAGTGAACATAAAAAAATCATAAAGCATTTATATTTGATTATTTGTTTTCTTGTTTTTACAATTATACTTAATATATTGCTCTCTTAGCGTATGTCGTTTTAATTCTATTTTAATAGCTGCTTGAGCATGGAATTTGTTTAATCACTAAGCGTACATATTTATACTACGCGTACTTGTTGTCGGCTTTTAATCTGTCTAATATTATATTGTTGTAATGCTAACTCGTACAACACCTGTGTACAACCATTTCTCGCTGATGAGTAAAAGTTGTTAGGTCGTGGAGGCAAAGGCCTAATAAAATCTTGCATGCTTGATTGTTACACACTTTGGAGAAGCCTAATTCTGAAATTTTTTTGTTTTTTAATATTAATTTGTGTAAATGTTTTTTAGTTATACTTCATCATTATTTATTTAATTGATATTACGTCATTAACCTGTCTTACAAACATCACTATCTACGATCAAGGTCGATTTTGTAATCACATAGTGATTACACATAGTTTACATAAGCATACAGCACACACAAATAATAAATATCGTTAAGAAATATAGTTTTAATGCAATGATATTGCTTATATGCAGTTCTGTTTGCGATTACAAGTTTTTTGCTGCATGCCGGCAAATGTAAACAAATATTTTTTCTGTCAATCAAAACTAAAATAATGAATCCCTAATAGTACTAATAATCATTTACATTTAATAATATACAAAAATTTGCAATTCTTTTGTTTAGAAATTCTCTTATATTTTTTCGAAGTATTCTGTCAAACAAATTCGCTTTAGAATATGTAGCGTTTTGACGAATTTCTTTGGGCCAGACATATTACCATGCGACCTTCAATGCGGTCACACGAATTTAAGTCGTAATTTGTATACGAAAATAGATTTGCTTAAAAAATAAAATATACTTTGTTGGTTTGTTGCACTTTGTTGTCATACATACATACCCCTTGCATACACATGTACATTTGCATAAAATTTATTTTTTAGAATCATGCATATTAAATAGGCTTAAATTTATCAGTATGTGAAGCGAAATTAATGTGGACCAACTAGTGACAGTTAAACGCTATAAATCTCTATAAATATATATGCAACTTAAGCAAAGTAAATGGTACGCTCAAATAGGTTATTAATATAATGAGTATAATTTCTATAAAAACTGGTTGAGAAGTGCTCTGACTTTGTTTGCGCAATTCATGTTTCAAGCACTGCCTATTAGTAATACTATGTGCATTTGAAATTGCTGTAATGTTAGATTTCTTTCCAGTAAAGTATTTGTTTATACATATACAATATATTATCTATCTATTTAATAACAGCTTTCGATATAGCATCACCACTACGTGTTATTTTGCTAGCTATCGGTTTTCTTATCTCTAAAATTTTTTTATGCGTCAACTATAAAAATGTACTGTATATTAAGCTAGGAACATAGTGGACGGTGAGACAAAAAGCAAGGCGATTAATTTTAAGAATTATAAATCTCCGTTAAATATTCTGAAATCGGAATTCAACCGTGTTATCAAAACTTAGGTTAGGTTGTATGCCTGTTCCCCAGAAAGAAAACACACGTAGACTATGAAAGATAGTCCTTTGTGAAATCAGGCGTCCCCTTGATTAGGTATTAGAATTCCACAAAGCGCTTTGACCCTTCTATAAATCTGCCTTGAAAGCTCATCAGCCTTTCAATTTCCCGCTGTGGCCAGAAATCCAGTTCAGTCTAATCCAAAATCTAACGATGAAACTAATAGTAAAGATAAGCTTTCCCTAACCAGCCTTGAGCGCATAGTCAGCGAATTCGAGGCTAGTATCGCCGATCTACTATCAGATTGAATCGTCACTTCTCTAAAGATTGCTGCGCTCCTGAGCAATATATCCGCCGCTGCCTTAATAGCACCCACTTCTCCTTGAAAAACGCTGCAATAGTTGGGAAGTCTGAAGCTAAGGTTTCACTACGCTCCCAGCCTTTAATGGTCATACCAATTAATGTAGTATATATGTATGTATGTATGTAAATATAGGCATGAGCTTGCATTAAGTGTTTTTCACATTAAACCCCAATAAATCACTTTTTTTGTTTTTTTATCAGTTGCGTCGTTTTTATTTGAGTAACTCTAGAAATATTTTTACTATTATTTTGCATATCTGTCGATATGTTTTGTTGTTGCTGAATTAGATTTTGTTAAATCAAAGTATGCAATTATAAACTAATTACTAGCAGATTAACTTGTTAGTAGTTTTTATTGAGAGAAAAAAATTGATTTGTAGAGGAGGCATAGAAGCTTTTTACGCAATAAATGATGCTTAAGTTATACTAGAAGCATATGTACATATTTGTTATTAGATGATGTAGCACTTGTCTTTAAAAAATATTTTTTTTACGTGATTTTATGAAATTTTTCATTACAAGTTTTTACGAAATAGTTTTGAAACTACCAGTCAGTCGTTAGAAACTACGAGTAAACTTTATTTACTCTAAAATACTAAACATAACCTCTAAATAATATGCTCACCTTTGAACTTTCCCTCATCTCCTTTCAGAGAGGTGATAATGCGCGCCGTACGCACCGATCGCAAATTCTGGGAATTCGGTCGCAAATTGGTCGCCGCCTTGTGGGATGCACATGCGCGCATTTATCATGGCTACGAAGTGATCGGCATGGAGAATATACCAGAGACCGGACCAGCGCTGATTGTCTTTTATCATGGCGCTATACCGATTGATATGTATTACTTGAATTCACGTATAATCTTGCAAAAGAATCGACTGATATATTCGGTGGGTGATCGTTTTCTCTTCAAATTGCCCGGTTGGGGCACTATATCTGAAGCATTCAACATTAGTCCTGGCACGGTGCAATCATGTGTTGGCATACTGAGGGAAGGCAATATGTTGGCCATATCGCCGGGTGGGGTTTACGAAGCACAATTCGGCGATCATTATTACGAGCTGTTGTGGCGTAATCGTGTGGGCTTTGCCAAGGTCGCATTGGAGGCGAAGGTGCCGATAATACCGTGTTTTACACAAAATCTACGTGAAGGTTTTCGCCAATTGGGCATTTTTCGCAATTTCTTCATGAAACTGTACAATACGGTGCGCATACCGGTATATCCCATCTATGGTGGTTTTCCGGTGAAGTTTCGCACATACATCGGGCGACCGTTGGCGTACGATGGCACGCTCACGCCGGAGGAGTTGCAATTGAAGGTGGGTGTGTATATGATTTATATTAAATATTTTTGATTTAAATATATATATTTTTTCAATTGTAGGTGGCGGCCGCTTTGGAGGAGTTGATAAATCAGCATCAACGCATACCCGGCAGCATATTTCATGCGCTGCTCGATCGTTTTCCACCGTTTCGTAGTAAAAGAAAAGACTAAAAACTTAATTTTTTGTTTTCAATTTAATAATTTATGTGCTTAGTGTAAGTATGTGCACGCGTAACAGTAACTGTTTACAATGTTTACCGAAAATCTCCGTATAACTCCATTGTGTTATTTAAGTTTCTTTCATTTCCACTTTTGAGGGGAGGGAAACGCAAAAGACTATCCGCTAACTATAAAAAAAAAACATTTTATTGTGTGTTTTTTTTTTTTTGAGAATTTTGCTGAGCAAAAAATTAATCAATAAATAATTAAAACAAAATAAACAATAAATAATTAGTTATGTAATAGAACAAATAATTGCATAAACGCCAGCTGCATCTATGAATATTATTATTATTTATTACAGTTTAATAACTCACTAATCCACTAACCGATACGCCAAGTAAAGTTCAGCTTTCCATATTACCATAAATAGCCATAAGTGTACTTAATAATACATAACGATTCTCCATTAATTTATTAACATGTAATCTCTAGTTAATTTTAGCCTGCCTTGTGGGTTAGGGGTACTCTTTTAATCGATATCTTTTTATAGTTATTTCGCATGTAATTTATTTGCAGTGGAATTAGCAAGCGCTAGTTATACATACCATAAAATTAATGTGTTTTAAATATCTTATAGGTTATGTAAACATACACTTTTTTTTAAATATGTCAAAGAGAGCAATTAAATTGTAAACACTTAATAGTCGTTTAAGCTTGTGTACGCATAAATGTTTACTTATTTTACATACATACATAGATGTAAGTATGTATTAATTCAATGGTATTCAAATTGTTGTCTCAGTAAATGCTTAGAATTACGTAAATATGTATTGTATTTATAGAAATTAAAATAATTTAACTTAATTTATTGTGTATTAAATGGCGTGGGGAAATTCAAATACATATTAATAATTAAAAAATAGAAGTTTGTATTTATTGGTTTTTTAATTGGTGTTATAATCGGGCTCTCTTTTGTGTTCTCCTTGTCGAAGTTGGTGTTCGAATTGCTCAGAAGACAAATTAATCAAAGTGCTGATCAGGCTCTCATTTGTACTCTCACGCTCTTATTATTTTTCGAAGTTAGTGTTCGAATTCGAATTCGAAAAGTCTGCATACAATAAAAATTGCACAATATTTAAGCAATCATTGACACAAACTAAACAAATTGGAAAAGGATAGAACCTAATCAGAGCATTTATCAAGATCTAGGTTGTACTCTTACGCTCTTTTCATTTTTCGAAGTTAGTGTTCAAATTCGAAAATTCTGGGTACAATAAAATTTTCACAAATTTGATGCTATCAATGACACATACTAAACAAATTGGAAAAACGCCAGTCTCCAGGAATTCAAAATGCTGATAAATGAATGTTCGAAAAAGGAAAGTTTTCGGATTTACAAATATTTGGTTCTGTTCACCACCAAACTTTTGGGTATATATTTTATTGCTACTAAAACAACAACAAAAAATAGTCTTATCAAACTTACAAACCACATTTCAACAAGCTCCCAACCGACTTGAAACAATCCAATCAGGAACCAATAACTCAAAATATTTTCAACGACTTTCTGGTTAGCGTAAATGGCACAAACTCTGATTCTTATATTATTCGGGTACTCTTTTACAACATTACAACAAAAAGAAGTGATTAATAAATTACTAAGAACTGATTTCTTGTAATTTAACAATTTTTAGGTTAGGTTGTTTCGAAAACGGTATTAAAACCGGCTAGTAAATTCAATGGCGGTCTTCAATTTTCAACTCCGCCATATCCCAAGGCTTAAAAGCAAACTCAACACAATTTCAAGCATTTCTAAGTTTTGATTGATTTATTTCGAATTATAATTACACAATTTTTTGGCCTTAGTTTTGCTAATTTCTGTTTGCAGTTTGCACACAACACACGTTTTGAAACATATTGAAATTGGCAGATTATACTTCTCTCTTACGAGTACAAGAGATCGACCTGACAAATTGGCTTTTCATTTCGTTTTACAATGAACAATAAAAACTTACAGAATACATACATATACATATGTACGTTCGCATGCATATATTTGACGTACAATTTGTGTATTATTTTATGAAATAAGTTATAAATATTAATTTCAATATTGCTCCGACATGATAAGTACGACGAGTGAAGTCCAACCCGTAAACGGATAGCAGCCTTTGCCCTGCCCTGTGGTGTCGTCATATTGCTCCCACAGATAGCCGGTTCTTTGGTATTCCTTGAATAGATTGCCTACAACATTTTCACGCAATTCGTTGTAGATTTCACGCGCCAATGCGGCATACGGTCCCTCAACGGTGCCGTAATGATGCAATGCTCTTATTGCTAGATAATTGATATTTATCCAGATGGGACCACGCCAATATGGCGGATCATGTTCCGTATTACGTTTCATATACAATGGTGAGTTCTTCGATAGTGAACGTAGACCATAATTGGTCCACAACATATTGGGATCACGTAAATCGCGTAGCAATTTGCCTAGATAAACCGAATCGTGGTCGAGTATTTGCAGCAGGAAGGGGAATAGATTCACATAACCATATGTGGTATCGACAAATTGACGTTCCGGCTGCTTCATAGTGACGCGTACCATTTCCAATTGTTGTTGTTGGTATTTTTTCAGATTTTGTTTGGTCACTTGTGGCCGCTTAAGCACTACGCCATCTGTGTGTAGGCCCCAATCGGCATAGGTCTCGGTGAAGGGACTCAAGTGCTGCTCATTCAGCAATTGGTTGTCGGCGAGGAAGGAGGCAGTTTCGTAGTATTTAATGCTGTCTTTACCGAGTATGTCGGATAAGTCGCTCATTACTCTCGCCGCGAGCGCGATCCAACAACGCAGATCGACATGACGCTCATAATTGGTGGGATGCGAGGCACGCGGGTAATCATCTAAACCCGATGTCAGCGTTTTGGGGTTCAATTCAGTCTCGCTGGAGGCATTACGCCCACGCCAATAGTAAGTGCCCAACACATCGCCACGCTGCGTGGTATTGTACCAGGCGAACCAAGTTTGCAGGCGTGGATAGAGCCGCTCCAACACGTCGAGACGTCCTTTCACCGAAAGCTCCTTCTTATGATGTGTAAGTATTTTGTCCAGTGTGAGGAAAAATGTCGGTGGATTTGCGTTGGTGTTATGTTGTACGACGAATTCTTCCGGTACTTTAGCCAGCGCCTCTACGCCTAAGATCTGTTCTCTTGGTATCCAACCTTCTATGTTTAGCAGATCGAACCAATGGCACATGATATCCAGCGCAATGTCCAAATCCCATGAGGATATAAGTAGTGTTTGAAAACCTTCATCCCACAAGAAACCACGTGGAAAGAATGAACGTGACGGCACGGAGGTGTAAAGTGGCGCCTTCCAGTATGGCACTGGTTTCTTCGTATAAACAGATTTCACTTTACTTGAGCCATAAAAGTAACCAATACCACCAATCAAGTTGCTAACGGCATATTTGGCGAATTTTATCTCTTTAGCCGAATAACCTTTGGCAACTAAATGGAATGTGTCCTCAAAACGCTTATCGAATTCGGACAATTTCGCTTGCAACGAATTGGTAAACTCGCGGCCTGTGGGCGGCTTTGACACATTCTCATTAGAAAAACTGGAAGTGGATTGATATATAATATCCATGGTGAAGTCCACCTCTGCGGTGATTTGTATGGCAATGAAATTGGGGTCAGCAGCAACTACACCATTTTGTGAGATCATTTCACCTGGTAAACCCACAAAGCGATTTTCGCGCTTATCAGTAAATACGCGAAAGTGTGAGAATACAGTCTCCTTCAATTTGCTGAGCGAAGGTGCCACCGTGCTTAAATAAGATTTGTGTAGAATTCTGCCTTTAATTGGTTGAAAGCGTACCTGTAAAATATTTTAAATAATTTTATAAAATACAATAATACATATATACAATTCATTGCAACACACCTTAAATTCACCCAAACCAAGCGTCTCGCCATACACACCTGCTTCGGGGCTATTATCATTTGAAATATACCTAATATGACCATTTGTGCGCTCGTCAAGCGCTACATACCAAATCAGCGAAATCGAGTGATCCCATGTTTTAGTTATATTACGCACCGACACACGCGCTGTCCAATCGCCACCTAATTTTCTACCACCAGGGTACTTTATATAAGAAGTTTTCAACTCGAATGGCAGATCATGTATTTCTTGTACACCAAATGTACGCCCGTCATGATGCGTCCAACCGTATTTATCTAGATTGTCACCGATTTCACACCAATGACGTATGCCGCGACCACCATGTCCCAAATTGGATGGTGTGTACCACATCAAACCCATTACTAGGGAGTGTGGATCGCGTGTTTTCATACCGAAATAGGTAAGTGGGCGATAGGAGCCCCAATAACGTTCTGGATCGTCCAGCCCAGAGCGTGTCACCATTTTCTCATTATCAAACGGTGTATTTACACGAGTTTCCAGGTAACCTAAGTAGCCGAAATAGGACGCTACACCCAAACACACAAAACCAATCAGGGTCTTCCATTTATCCAACATTAATTTGGGCCACAACGAGAAGCTGCTGCGTTTTTTGTGTGCACCTTTATTTTTATTTGCACCCGAGGTTGACGAGGAAATCGTACTAGAACTTGAGCCGCTATTACCGCCACTACTATGCGTGGAGTGGGAATCGTTCTTTTTGTGCTTCGCTGTATTTTTGCTACCTTTGTTGTGGCTATTACTGTTAGTAGGTGTTTGTGGATTACTGCCATTAGCGGTATTGTTTGTAGTAGTATTATTGCCCGTTTGTGAGTTTGTGCCCTCACCGGCTGTGCTAACATTGCGTCGTTGCCTAGCCATTTTGCAAATCGATGAGCCGCCGATGAGTATGTTTACGTGTCGTTTACTTATCTCTAGTTAAACGCTGGCTATAATTAAAGCATATACACAAATTTGTTAAGAAGTTATATTTTAATTAGCTCAAGAAACTCTTCATAAATACCTTCCTATCGCACTATTGCTCCTTGAAACATAATTTTATGTACTTTATTAACTCTGTTAAATGTCAAAAATACACAATTATGAAAAAAAAATATATTCACTGGAAACAGTGTTGAGCAACGTTGTTTGCTTTGCGACATCTGTTGGTAACATCACATTAACGAACAAACTTTTTGAGAAAGAGTACACCAATTTTTCTAATTCAGTCAAGCCATAAACATTTTAATTTTTTTTTTGCTAAAAGTAACTAAAGATGTCGCTGTGGTTTTGTGAAACTCACCAAAACGTTCTTAAAATTCTTGGAATTGTTGAAATGGTGTGTTAAAGTTGAAATAATTGAGAGTACAGTGGTTGAGTGTGTTTATTACAACTTCATGTAATTTCAAGTCTCAGGTTCGACGCCCACTCAGGGCGAATTTATTAATTATTACAATTACAATTACAATGCAATACCAAATATATTCTCAAAAAAGTCCCTCTTCCAATATCCGCCACACGTCATTTGCTACAACCTTTGCATTTGCGACGTGCCATGGAAGTTGCAGGGAGATAAAGTTAAGTTCTCTGAAGGAAGCCAAGAAGTGATCTCAATGATATACTTGGTGCCAATAAGACGAGAAACACTTTTTAAATTTCGTTTTGAAAAAAAAATATGTTTCTAATATTTATTAATATCTTTTTAAAATTCATTAAATTCTTGATAACCATTAAAATATGCTTTGCATAGATTTCTACCATATTTTTTAATCTCTATACTTATACATAGCCTTATTAGAACCTTTTCTAGACGAAATCACGGAACGACGGGTTCGATTGAATAAGAATCAATCACTGTTTCATGAAGAAATCGTTTAAAATGTTACAAATCTGCACGATAAGGGCTTCGAATTCAACGTATTTTCCGCATCAGGCTAATAGTGACTTTATTCTGTTATTCAGAACACAAAAGAATGGTCACTTGACAGAAATGTGGTGACAATAAAGCGATAAGCGCTGAGACGGATACGGAGACACAACTTACTATGGAAATTTAAAGACATGCTTGAACATTGTTTCCTTTTAAAACAGAATTCGGCTAAGTTGAGAGCTCGAGTTTTTAAAGGGTCGCTAAGGATAGGAATTCAGCTAGTGGCGAACTGAATAAAGTGTAGAACTATGGATTATTCTATTAAACCTCTAAACTTTCGTTGAACTCTATGCGCTCCATTAATATTTTGCTATTAGCGTGTAATAGTTATAGAGTTATTCTGGGTGCCCAACGCCCGCTTAAATACTCCTATGTAAGTAATTTTAGATATTAATTATACCTTGAACAGGGTATATTAAGTTTGTCACGAAGTTTGTAACACCCAGAAGGAAGCGTCGGAGGCCCTATAAAGTATATATATAAATGATCAGTATGTTGAACTGAGTCGATTTAGCCATGTCCGTCTGTCAGTCTGTATATATACGAACTAGTCCTTCAGTTTTTAAGATATCGTTTTGAAATTTTGCAGATGTTATTTTCTCTTCAAGAAGCTGCTCATTTGTCGGAACTGCCGATATCAGACCACTATATCATATAGCTGCCATACAAACTGAACGATCGGAACTAAGGACTTGAATGGACAACTTCCGCATTTTACTACATACCTTCACGAAATTTGGTGTGAGTTATTGTTCATAGAAATAATTTAATATCCGAAAAAATTGTTCAGATCGGTTCACCATAGCATATAGCTGCCATACAAACCGAACGATCGGAATCAAGGGCTTGTATGGAAAACTTCCGCATTTGACGTGGTATCTTCACAAAATTTGGTGTGAGTTATTGTTCATAGAAATAATTTAATATCCGAAGAAATTGTTCAGATCGGTTAACTATATAACCTTAATGTTTCTAGCAAACAACCCGGCTAAAAAGAATTAGTAAAATGATTTCTTTTTTTTTACTTACTTTTTCTTACGTCTTTAGATTTGCTTAAACACATAGTTACTAAAAGAAATGCACCTGAGAAGGGTATATTAGCTTCGATACAGCCAAAATTAACGTTTTTTCTTGTTTTGTTAAGTTTTTCAGAAAAAAAAAACATTGTTAGTCCTGGTTTGGGTCTCAGGTAAGTCATTCAATTCCAATCCGTTAACCAACAAAGTGAATGAATTCTGCTATGCAACATTTATCTTAATTCTAATACAAATAATTTATATATACATATATATATAACATATGTATAAGTAAGTACACAGTTACTCACATAATCAATTAGAGCAAAATTTGCAGTTGCATTTCGGAAAAAAAAGAACACCTTGACACCTTGGCTGCTGCTGTTTTGGCCACACGCTGCTAACTGTTTAAAGCAAAAAGTCACCTGCTCAATAAGTGTTGCTTCTAACCGGAGAGCAACATTGGAAAACGCATTGCGAAAAAGGCGCCACAAAGACATTGCCTAAATGGACTATAAAGAGAGCCGCTTTTGTCGGCAGCCATACAAGACACAGCGGATGACCGTATATACATATGTACTCATGCTAACAAACCATTCGTTTCTATTGGCCGCTGTGGTAAGCCAAAATCGACCAGGAGCGCTAAGGAGGGTAATTATGCAATCGACACACACATATGTACACATACACACAAAGAAATTAATGGTCGACGCAATGTGCAAAATTCAATTCAATTCAATTCATTAATTTATCAAATGAAAATGCGCACAAAATGCATGAAAGAAGGCGCAACAAAGGCACACTCTCAGCAAATCACACCTTTACACCTTTTGTGCGAGAACGCTCGCCTTTCAACGCACCGTTAAGTGCGTTGATAAATGCGAAAGGAGTGTGTGCGCCAGTGTCTGTGTCCGTGTGTGTCTATGGTGGCGGTCAGCAATTGAGGCGTCATTTGGGGCGGTTTTGTTAGAATGGCCAATAATGACCGAATAGTCGCCGCTGCCACTCGTACAGGCAGGCGGTCAGACCAAAGTAGTTCGCCGGGCGTTAGACTCATTTGAGGACACCCATTGATCATGTCAATTTGCAGTTTGCCGTTCACAGCTCTTCTCGACGCTTATTAGGTGCTATTGACGCCGGCATGTTGAGTGTGAGGCTCCACCCAGAGAAATTTCTCAGCTAACAAGCTGCCACACGAGTGGACCACGTTAATGGTCAAGCGTCGCTGGACTGTGTGAATGAATGACGCCCAGTTGTAGAGGAATTAGAAATATGTATTTCAACTTTGAAGTGACCGTACTTACATACATACACACATGTTCTATATATATATATATATATACATATATGTTTTTTTTTATATATTCCAGAATGCTGTGCAGACTCTGCCCTTCACTTCCATAAAATAATTATAATTATTGCTACATTTCCCCCTCTCCTTTGTTGATCATCCTACTACTACTATCAGCAGCGCTGTTTTGTTAACCCGCTGCGCATGCGTGTCAGCGCCCACCATATTTTCCCCCTTTTGCGCATGCGTTCGCTCGTCCGCGCGCTGCTGGATGCCTTTAGTGCTGTTTCGTGGTCGCAAAGTTGTGCTGCGGATTTGCATATGAAATGGAAATGAAAATGTTACGAGTCGACTCTTTAATTCTTTTGTTTTGTTATTTTGTAATTGTTTTTTTTTTGTTGCCGTATTTACGAACAATTGTCGCCGATTCGCGCCGCGTTCAACGATGTGTTGATGTCTTCATCCATTAAAATTCAGCTGCGAATTGTAAAAACTGACTTCCTCAAACTAAGCCAACGCTCTCTCCATTCTGTATTCTTCCGCTTTTGTCAGCATAAAACCCAAATTATATGTTTTGTGGTGTACGAAATGGTCAGATGCGGTGTGCATATATTTCACTTCATGGGAATGAAGCGATTTTCGCTCGCTTCTTTCTGAGCTATGGAGAAAGAGGCACACAATAATAAAATTATTACTTAAATAGTTCCAAGCGAGCATTGTGCCCCCACAATAACTCCATAACTATTTCCAGCGCATAGAAATATGTTAATCGAGCGCCTGTATTCAATGAAAAAATGAACTTTAGAGATTTAGTAGTACCATCCTTTATTCAGATTGCCCCCATATATACATATATATTCCGAAAATTACTTTTCTCAACTACTCAAATATATTTATAGCGGATGTAGTTTATTATGAGGTCAGTTTAAATATTGTTTCTTCTTTTTATTCTCGCACGAGAGTATATAATATTCTTTGTCACTAGAACTACTAACTAACTGTATCTTCCTTATACATATATATTCTTCTTCTTGACTGGCGTAGCCGAGTCCACAATAGCGCGCCACGTATCCCTCCTTCTGGCAGTTTGGCGAAAATTGGTTATACCAAGCGAAGCCAGGTCCCTCTCCACCTGGTCCTTCCATCGGAGTGGACGTCTCCCTCTTCCTCGGCTTCCACCAGCGGGTACTGCCTCGAATACTTTCAGAGCTGGAACAACATGACCTAGACAGCGTAGCCGCTGTCTTTTTATTCGCTGGACTATGTCTATGTCGTCGAATAACACATACAGCTCTTCGTTCCATCGTCTGCGATATTCGCCGCTGCCAATGTTTAAGGGACCATAAATCTTCCGCAAAACCTTTCTCTCGAAAACTCCTAGTGCCGTCTCATCGGATGTTGACATCGTCCACGCTTCTGCACCGTAAAGTAGGACGGGAATGATGAGAGACTTGTAGAGTTTGGTTTTTGTTCGTCGAGAGAGGACTGACTGTTTGTTTGACGACAGGAGATATTTCGTCTTGTCCTCGTTCACCACCAGACCCATACGCTTCGCTTCCTTATCCAGTCTGGAAAAAGCAGAACTAACGGCGCGGGTGTTGTTTCCAATGATATCGATATTATCGGCGTACGCCAGTAGCTGTACACTCTTATGGAAGATTGTACCTTCTCTATTTGCGGGGATACCAAATTCAGACATCGCGACATAAAGGCAGCTCCTATATACATATATTATATGAAAATATATTTACATATATATTATATATGGTATCTCAAACTTCAACTATCATTTGTAACCTCACTTCACGTTAAAAAAAATGTCTTGGAAAATTTAATTCACGTTGTCAACATGAAAAATTAGCAATTCAAAAGCTTCAACGAATGACGCGCGCATATGTCTTCCTATCTCCAGACATTTTGTCCAACACCTGAACTATAAGTAAACAGCAAGGAGCACACGATTTCAGGACAATCAAATTACAGTTACAACTTAAAGTGACAAAAAATCGTAAGAATATAGCAACAACAACAAGTTGAAGAGCTTCTTATTCAACAAACCTGTTACAATAACAACAGCAGAATTGTAAGCAATTCTAAATTGTGATTGTCAATGGTGAATTGGGAGGGAGTGATGGAGAATGGAGATTGTTAATGGGGCGTACAGTGTTTAATTCAAGCGCCAAAAATAATGTACAACAACAACGGTCACAAAAACGACAGCCGAGACAGATATCCTTACAGGCAAATAAGTAGTGGAGCGAGTCTTTATCATTGTGGGTGCTCACCACTCGCCAATCTACGCTCCATACGACTCCCCTCCGCTTCGCTTCGCTCAAAACGAAACGATTTGGTCATGTCACAGGGGGATGAACGGACTCAAGTGATATGTGGCGACGAGTGACAGCCATGGCAAGTGAATGTCATCAATGTCAAATGTCACGGAATAATTTCACAAGGCGTCATCGTTAAAAAGTGAACGAAACTGCTTTGTTTCACATTTATCGTATATGCACGGGTGTGTTGGTTAGACGGGTGCCCGGTAGGAACTTGTTCGAGGAAGAATTTTTTGCTTAAAATGCTAGTGTTCTCGAGGAGGCCAAGGCTCCGACGGTTCAAAATCTATAATTTTGAAAACTTCAGGTTGTCTTATAAGTAATTTTTCGATGGTAAATCCAAGTTTCTGAAGATTGGGTTAACATTTTTTTTTAAACGTCCAAGTAGAAAGAAACTTCCATGCTGTCGAGAAAATAGTAGTGTTCTTACGGGCCCATGTACTCTCAGTATTCCTGATTAAGACCATTTTCTTGGCAACTTCGTTCCACAGAGTCCAACAGGGTGTGTCTGTAAAAGAGCTTACTTATATGGTAAGTACCAAGGAGGCGTGCGAAGGAAGTCTAAAATACAAATGTGGTGTAGAGTGATTATTTAGTCGAGTGGATAAGCGTTGAAATGGAAGTACTTGCCAAGCATATAGACGAACAATTTGGTAGTGCTTATGTTGCAAGTCACATCCGAGTCAAATGTATAATTGCGCAGAGAAGTAGCAACAAGCGAGCGCATTTGCAGCGGCCAGTTAGTCAATGCTCATTCATTATCCCTGTCATCGCTGGTGATTATCGTACGAAGTTAGTTTAAATTGCTGGGATAGTAGATCGAGAAGCTGAGGGCACCAAGGCTGCTGCCATATTTGACAAATGGGTAGAGAAATTACGGAACCAAAGCTGTTAAGAGGCATTGTACCGCGTTGTTAACAGGTTAACATAAGTGGTTTGGCTAGTTTTCGAATATATGTAGGTTGGCTCTCGTTCAATAAATTTTTGGAGGAACCGACTGAATTAGGTCGTGGAATTAACCAAAATTTCGGAGACTTTGGTGAGTCGAGCTTCAAATGTATTCCAGGCGCTGAGTTGCCTTAGTAAACGAAAAAAAAACCGCCAATTATTTTGAGAGATCCATGGCTGGATATGAATCCGTATCTGTTTCAGTCGACTATAAGGGTGTTTCGAAGATAGATTATACCACAAATTTATTGATCATTATGTATTGGAACATTCACTGCTAATATGAAAAGTTTAATGAAATTCATCAAATAAAGCGTTCACTTAGAGACAGACAGAAGGAAATTCGCGATGAAGTCACAAATACTTAAGCTTCGCGAGCGCAACCCTCATAAGTGATGCTGATGCCTTCAATTGAGTCAGATTTCTTAAATATTTCAAAAAAACTTATGAAATTTCTTTCCACCCTGCTTTGCTTGGCACTCAATTATTATAGGTTATGTAGAGATGTATGAATTGTGTGTGCGCACTTTTAGTTGTGAGAGTTTGTTGGGGTATAATTTTCATGTTATTTATTTTACTGCAACCTCATTTGCGTTATGAAGTCAATGGTCCATACCGACATTTAGCTTGTACAAGTATTAAGTTATTCCAATAATTGTACGCGTCTTTATTATTAACTTTCGCATACCATTGATTTTAATATGGCGATGGTATGATTGTTGAACCAGACGAGGAAATGGTTTTCAGGAAAACTTTGTTAAAATGCTTTAAGTAAATTAAAAATAAAATGTAAGAAGTCGCAAGATAAATATTTGTAGCTTCTGTGATCTTTGGTAATGAGAGCAAGCCTTGTCTGAGAAACGGTAACAAAGTTTCAGAGTTCACTAACCTCTAAAGTGACTTCCATGTTTCATTTGTAGTCACCTTATATAATTGTTTTATATTTCAGTTTAGTTAGGAGCAGCTAATTTAACCGTCGGGCTATAGCTTTGCAGTCTACTGAAGTCTGCGGTAACGAGAGCAAGTCTTGTCTGAGATACGGTTACAAAGGAGATCACTAACCTCTACAGTGGCTTCCGTCTGTCATTTCATTTGTAGTCACCACCCGTCGTAAAGTTTTATGTTTTAGCTGAGTACTGGGAAAGCTAATTGAACCTTCGGGACAAAGCTTTAGAGTCTACTGAAGACTGCTGTTTCTATAAATCATGTGCTGCAAGCGGTAACCAAAATTAGGGATTTGGTGAAGTTCCTCATAATTTAGTAACTAGTTAATTTTGAGAATTCTTACGCTTTCCTTTCCAGAATTTGAATACACATGGCACTCCCAGATCTTTGAACTATAAACCGTAGTGGTTGTGAACAACGGTCTATCGAGTCCTAATGTGATGAATCCTAATTGAATCTTCGGGATATTGCTTTAGGGTCTATTGAAGTCTGCGGTAACGTGAGCAAGCTTTGTTGAGATGCGATAATCAAGTTTAAGAGTTCACTAATGTCTCAGTGTCTTCCGACTTTGTTTGCATTGTGATCACTAACAACCGTAAAGTTTTACATTCCGGTGGAGTGAGAAAAGGCTTTGATGGAATCTTTTGCATATAGTTGAAAAGTCTACTGAAATCTGCGGTTTCTATGAACCCTGTTTCAGAAAATTAGAGAATCGATGAAATTTCTCAAACTTTGCTGACGAGTTTATTTAGAGATGTAGCCCGCTTTCTTTCTTGATTTTAAGTTTAAGTTAAGTTAAATAGACGTTTCCATATAACCTCTATATAAAGGGTTCTACATCGCTAACTATCCATGATTTATGGTCCATCGAGGTCTAATGCACTCCGCAATGATCGCTGTTCTTGAAAAGGCTTTTGAAGGGACGATAGTAACGGATTCGGGCCAGATTTCATTTTGGGATGTACTATTGAAAAATATAATGAATTGCTCTAGATATTGGACCGTATTCAAATAATTGACAAGACTTGTATTTTAAACGATATATTTAAATTCGATATCTCAGCAAAATTTAACGGCTTTGTGAAATTACCGCCTTGTCGAGCCTGGTGTAGTTTAAGGAAGAATGGCTCTTTTTCGTGGGATCTCTTTAAAATTGGGTATAGATTCTATAGATTGTCACTAACCATATCTACTGAGGAATAAGTTGGGAGATTGACTTGGATTTTATCTGACCAAGGGCTGCTATTTCGACGACTAGACCTGTCTTAGACCAAGTATCCTTTGGGTAGCCAACAGAAATCCGTTTGGAGGCGATTTAAAGTCAGAAGGCGAATCCCGCTTATGCGGTTGTGCGTAGGGTTTGGGACCCACCACATAAAAAAAATCACCTCATGTAAACGAAACAACAGCATCGGATGACAGACTCCAATTTTGATCTGGTCAGCTAAAACCGCGTAAAAGGTGCCTATGCCAGTCAAAAAGAAGACCTGTTTTGATCGGTAGGCTTCAGGTTGTTTTTGGAGTAACTTGGGGTATTTGATAAAAATATTTTGAGATGAAATGTTGAATTAAAAATCACCATTAGAAGACTTATTACCCAAATTGGGTCTGAAAGAATGAAATAATATAAATATCTCAACAAATTTAAAGGAAGAACATTTCAAATTTGCCAAAAGGTTAAAATAATTGTACAAATAAAATAAATTTGGAAGAAGTCAAATCAAACCCGACAAACGAGCAATCCATTGACATGGGCATGGCATATATTGACAGAGACACAGTCAATCAGCCAAAAGGACTTGAAGGACATGAAGGACTAAATGGAACAAAAATCTATTAACTTGGAGCAAAAATATTTGTATTTTCTGTAAATGTCATGTAAATTTGCAAATACGCTTGTGGGTAGTAAAAGAGATTAGCAGAGTGGAGTGGGTGGGCGAGTGTAAAGGTGAAACCTTTTGTTATTTTTCGCAAATTAGCGATTGTTAACTGACCAATGCATGAACCCTTACAAGGATTTTATTGTTTGCACTGCCGTTTTTTAAAGGATTTTTGCGCAAAACTGGGGAAATTCGAAACGAAAATGAAATAAATGAAAAGTGGTGACCATGCTAATTAAATGGGGTTGCTGATGAGGGCCATTGTGCTGCCTCCGGCTAATGAGTGTGTAATTACATATGTAGAAATAAGTACGTATATACATTGTAGTGAATAAAAAGTAGAAGATTTGGTAGTTAGGTAGGCTTTTCTTCGAAAATAGTTTATTTTTTAAATTTTGGAATATTTTTCTGTATTTTGCGATTTTTTGCAATATTGAAAGAAAATATTTTTTTTAGAAAATTTGAAAATTTTTTGTTCGTCAATTAGTGATTTCCAAGAAAAAAAGTGAATTCGACTCTAATCTAACATCTAATGAAATCGCTGAAAATAATTTTACAGTTAATCAGTTGTTTTTTGTTTTCAATTCACAACCCCTTCCACATCCCTTCATAAAATAACCTTCATACACGCATTGTCCACTGCGTTTTTCACACTTCCCAAATGAACTTCCAGCTGATTTCACTGCCGAGTGAATGAGCAAAATCACCTCACGCTGTGTCAATTCATATATTTGCACAACAAAAATCAGTTGAAGCACATATTGAAAAGGAGTAACACATTCGAGCGGGCATTCAACCGGGCGGCAACACCGTCAACTGTGAACTTATTAAATAAGAAAATCAAAACTATTAAAAAATGCAGGAACAATGCTCGTCGAGGGGCATAGAAACCAATTCGATTAGAATTACATTTTCATTGTGTTGCGACGCGCTCAGCGTGATTCCTATTAAAGTGGAATCCTTTCGATTTGCAATTGTAACACGAAAACAACAAAACACAATTTCAAAAAGGTATGAAGTTGAAAAAAAAGTTGCGTAAATAAGAATGCAAGTAAAGCACACGGGAGGCCAACGAAACACGGCGTCGCCACCCCTTTTTTGCATGCGAAGCCCTCGAAGCCGACGCGGTAGACGCGATATGGTAGACAAAGGCGTCGTTTGACGTATGCTACAGCTAAAAGGAAGCCACATTGCGGGCTCGCGTTCGTTGGCCACAATCGAGGTCTACTCCAGTTGTGTGACAATTGTGCAATTTATTTATATATACCAAATGTATGTACGTATGTTTTTTATTATATTAGTTTCATTTCAATATCGCATAAAACTTGATTTTACTCGTACCTAGTTCCATGCGACGCAGGTAATAAAGTCATGTTCCAAGAGAATCTCGGCAAGGAAGATTACGCATCTGTTCCAATAACCTGAATTTTCTTATTAAAAGACCCCAAAAGAGCCAACACTTCTGTCTCACTGAGTGATCGAAGGTTTTGTCTTCTGTCGGACTTCGTGAGTACTTTCCAACTATGTAAGTCACACGGAAGTTAGGGGCTTGTTCCGAGAGACTTATTTTCGCGCTGGAATTTATCAGAAAGTTTGGTTGGCTGGCTGAAAAGGGAGACAAAGGAGCCCGATCACAAAAGGCCGCATCAAGGACATCATTAGGCCTCGTATGTTCCCAGAGGTACCCCAATAAGCGTCAACTAAACAACTCAGTCGATTTAACGAAACTTCTAAATTATTTCCATCTCATCTGCCCAATTTCCCTTAGGTTGGAGTATTGGATCCCGTCAAAAGTAGCAATTTTTACCCAACTGAAGGTTGGACATTAGAAAGATAATGTTCTAGCGTCTGATTATTCTCCGCGCATGCTCTGTATTCTACCGATTCTACTATTATATGTATATGAAGTTTCTGTAGCTGGTCTCTTAGAGATACTGCTTAGTTCTTTCTTTCCTAAAAGTAGAAGTTTTTTGGTCTGTACACTGAAGGTTTGAACCTCAGTAATATTGAAATATTTACTTTCGTCGAGTCAGAAACCATACCTCGATGCTGTCAAGAGTGGAAGTTACTATACCACAAAATGAATTAATTGAAAAGACGTACATAAAATAGTTGAATTTGTTTCGAATATTATCTTGAGATAGATTTTATTCCCGACGGCCAGAAAAAGGACCCAATTATCCCATAATGGGTAAATCTGATTGTGCGCAGAAATAGCGGCGCGAAGGTATAGTTCCTACCTCAGACTTCAGATAATTAGATAGTCGGTTTTCCAACCCGTTGGTAAGAAATTTAGAGGACTCCATTTAGGAGGCTTTATGACCTTTTTCAATGAAGCTATATTTTTAGAAGCAGATTCTTAGCTTAGATCAGCCTAGGTTGTGAAGGCACCTTTACAGACACTCGATGACCGTACAAACCGATGTATGCTCCCTCAGCTGAGATCCAGCGACGAATCTCGCATCAACTTCTATGAAGAATTAGTTCAGATGAATGTATGCTTCTTGACTAAAGTTTAGTAATACCAAAAAATTTGATTCGGTAGATTTTGAAATGTCAAAAACAATACATCCACATCCAACAAGGTGCTGTTGAGACGAAGAACTCTTTTGAGCTGGACTGAGAAGATTTCCGAGCCCTATGTACAGTTAGTTGTTAGTTAGAGAGTCCTTCCTTCGGTTAGGCAGATCAATTTTAAGAGGTCTTGGTGCTTCTAGATAGTAGGAATACTGTATTCAGCTAAAACTAATTCGACTTTTACGTTGTCAATCAAAGTATAAGCAGCTTCCGTAAGCAAAGGGCGAGGCCAGTACTACTACATCCTATTAACACGACGTACATACATGACTTCAGACTTCAGGCGACTTCACAACATTTTGCTTCAAAACTCAACTAATACCAAATTGAAATATCGCCTTGATTCCATCATTCAAATATTGTAATAATAAATCCGCTTATCCGGCTCAACTTCAAGTCAATTTCAGCTGACAACATTGACACTAAATAGTAACGGTATACAGGAAACTACTGACAAATCCACACGCACGCTCCTACAGGATATGGTGGGCACATAAAATCAAATTCCAAAGCAACAACAACAAACACATACATATGTGGGTATATGTGTATGTATGTATGTGTGTATGTATGAGTCTTTCAACGAAGTGGATAAATTAAATGAGGAGAATAAGGCTAAATAAAATGAAATAAAAGTGTGGCACATTGCACACCATATGCTACCGAAACACACCGTTGGCACGGACCCATAAGGAGGGTATTACCAACGCAACAACAACAAACATGCTCACGCATTGACCAGCTACTATGAAGACATCCTGTGGCATGCCCCGGCAAGGATATCGAAATAAAAATTGAGATCAAGCGCAAAAAAGAAAAAAAAATAAATAAAATAAAGAGCATAAGAAAGAAGGAATAAGTAGTAAGTTGTAAGGAGTAAGGACGACGTTGAAAGTAAAGGAAAATGGATTTGAGTGATTTCGAACGCATTGTTCTATATCATTTTTGGCTGCCTTCCGTCTGCACAGCAGCTGACTGCGGACGGTTTACAACATATGAAAAAAAAACGCCAATAACAACAACGTATTTAGTGCAGATAAAGCCGATAAAGTGTAGGCGACTGCAGCAGCGAAGATGAAGATGTTGCAAGTATGAGACTAATAAATTAGTATCAAGCGCCTACAATCTGGCAATAAATTTTGTGAAAATCCTTGCGATAAGAACAATTGGCCTCAATCAAAATACGAGTTGTTGGGCAATAGTGACAACTTAAACAGCAATAACAATAACAACAATTTAGATGAAATTATCCTCTCTTAAATACGGCAGCGAAGCCATCTGTTTAGGTGGCATACTTAAATATGAATGTCCTCGTAAAATTAATAAAAAAAAATTAAAAATGAAGTGAGAAGATGAGGTCTATGTTTTACTTCAGTTTTTACCACCTCATATTATATTTAAAGAAAAATGGGTTCAAGAAAATCATTTTTATAGATGAAAGTTAAAATTCTGAAACTTCGGATGTCTTAATATTATTATGTCCATAGAAAAACTAGTGAGTATACGAAATGATATACGTACGAGTTATACGACGACATTGACATCGTTCAGCGAATAAAAAGACAGCGGCTACGCTGGCTAGGTCATGTTGTCCGAATGGACGAAAACACTCCAGCCCTGAAAGTGTGCGATGCAGTACCCGCCGGAGGAAGCCGAGAAAGGGGAAGGCCTCCACTCCGTTGGAGAGACCAGGTGGAGAGCGACCTGGTTACACTTGGGATCTCCAACTGGCGCCGATCTGCGAAGGAGAGAGAGAAATGGCGCACTATCTTCGATTCGGCTATAACCGGCTAAACGATTGCAACGACAATCACATACATACATACGAAATTAGTAGAAGAAATCTCGAATTATTTCATTCGGTCATCAATACTGTTTTTCTTTCGTTTTTACCTAATTTACTAACCTTACAATCGTCTAAAGAATTATATGCCAGCGTCTAACTAATATAATTAATTTTCTCCACATTCGAAGCTTTCAAGTAAAGCTAAATTATTGAATCAGAGAAGTACCGCATCAAAAATATTTCGATCTTTAGCGTTTAAGTAAATTCCAAAACTGGCTCCATTTCAATTATGTTAAAGTCCATTAGGCTTGAGCAGAGGTTCTCTCAAATGTTGAAAGAATGATATCATATATTGTTATTATCGTTCATCTAATATCAATCAAATCTCGAACTATCTGAAATTACTCAGTAGAACCTGAGATCGCGTATTCCACGACTTCCCCGAATATATATAAATTTCTAGGGATATGTAAGAGTGCTCCAGATTACTTCAAAGGTGAATATCTTCAAGACATATTTTCGGTACCAAACTGATATACAGTGGAACTTCTATAAATGGAATCACCATAATCCACAAAAAAAACGAGTTAGAGACACTTCGAGTTATAGAATTTTCATTAAAACATATAAATTTTCAAAAAGCTGTAAAAAAAGATTTATGTGTACACATTTATTTATTTACTTCGGAAAAATTTTGATGGACATACGTTAAAAGATCCCTGCATTGTCAAGGCAGCGACTTCGCTACTTGGAGGCCTAACAATATGAGAATCTGGAAGAGGTATCGAAAGTGAAGCCACAAATGCTTTTAAAATTCGCGTCAAGCGCAGGCATCCTAAAGGATGACTACTCCTCGTGGACAACGTGACGGCACTCCATCTGGTATCGCAAAGGACCTAAATAGGTCTACGTGTGGCGTATTGGCCTACCAGTTTAACCTATCCTAACCTACGTTAAAAGATGTTTTCTGTAATTTTGTTTGTTGCATTTTGCTATTGTTTGGCTCTTGGCGTCTCATGCCTTTGTTAGATGATTTATGCAATCCATAAGTGTAATATTATATTTTTTGTTCGCTTCCGTACGATATAGAGGGACTTATTTAAAATTCTGCCTCGATAGTTAAATTTTAAATTTTGTATTATGCCCTGAACAAAAAGTTCGATTTATGGAAGGAAATTTGTATGAAAGTTGCCTTCTATTGCCACTCCAAAAGTTCGAGTTATCGAGATCTTCGAGTTATTGAAATTCGAGTTATGGAAGTTTCACTGCATATATAAATATCTTGTCTTATTCCTTGAAAAAAATAAGCCGGTGTGTGGCTCAATCAAAAATAATACTATTTGATAAGCTATTATAAATATTCCCCGCTAGTTGACTGTAGGTTCGAACTTCGTCTGTTATAAAGTCTACACTTTTCTCTTAGTTCCATCATATTTTCTGTGTCCGAGCCTTTATGAGTGACATAAGAGCTGAGAAAAAATGACAACGGATTATTAGCTTTAACAATCGATATTTCTATTAGCTTTTTTCTGGGTGAAAATTGAAGTGGGAATCCCAAAAAATTATAATGGCTAAGAACTGATGTTTCTAGATGAGCAAATAACAATGGAATTTCCTAAATATTTCTTTGAATTATTCATGGAAAAATTAGAGCGAATGTTTACTCTATTTAGATCTTCGGAATGTCGTCTGATGGAGGGAAAATCGGGGATTAGTTCGGGGTCGCTTAGGCAAGCTTCGAGATGAGATTTCATATAGTAATTTTGGATTCATTTTGGGAACCAATAACCTATGCAATTCTGATAAGAGTTTTATTTTTTGCTTAATTTTTCCTTATAATTTATAAATAAAACAATTTCACAACCTTAGTTTCATACTATTACTGAGTTCTGTAAAATTTAAGTTCTCATATCTCTAATTTGTGACGTCTTTACATCGTCTTTAATTTTTTCGTCGGTTTTTTTTTTAATAAAACCGAGTTTAAGGAGTCCTTTGTAATCTTACAACAAAGGAAGTACAAACAAACAACGTTTTTTCACGTAATACTTCCCTATTTAAGAACCGCTTGAGGTTCAAATAAAATTAAATTCAAATTACCGACAACAAAGCGTCTCAAATTAAGCAAGCACAGAAAAAAAAATACGAAAACAAGGCGTATAAATACCAAATAAATATATCCAATTACTCAGTTTATGTATATTAATGAGTAGGTGTTGAGGATCACAGGCAACAACAGCAACGAAAACAAATAAAAAGTAGCAGCGCCATATTACATTGCTACTGCCACTCCTGTTGACTCAAATTGCATGAAATCTCGTTTTCCAATTTCATCACTAATATTCTGAATACGAATCCGAACGAAAATTGAGATTGAGAGCTGGTGTTGTAAGCGAGCACCTACGCCTCTTGTCAAAACACATGTAAACAGTGCGGCGGAAAGAGCGCGCTCAAATCGAAAGTGATGCAAAGCAGCAGCAAAAAATGTAGATGAACGCTCGAGAAAAAAAACTCTGTGCTGATCTAGTTCAAGTGGTGATTCCTGGTAGGATCACAGCAGCGCACGACATTTGGCAGCAAACAAATTGCCACAGAAGATTACACAATATTGCCGCTTCTCAGAAGCACTGCTTACGAGATTATCGAAAAAAAGTGTGGACATATGGTTGAGTCTTCACCAGTAATGCTCTTGACGTCTCAATTACACTATTTTTTTTTAATTTTCAAAATATCGCGCAAAGTGTACCAACAAACACTTTGGTCAGCAACAACTTGAAGTGTTTAGTGGAAGTGCATTAATTGGTCGGTAAAAATACATGGAAAGTGCCTTGTTGCGTTAATTTATGGCCGACAAATGTTCTCGTTGTTTATATACATGCATCCATTACATATTTACATTACTTATTTTTTAATTATTGGAAGTAAAGGACTTTTTGCTTTGCAATAAATCAGCACAAAGTGTTTGGGGAAATTTGGTTGCGACATTTTGGTCGTGTTTCGAGTGGCTACTGGCGCCAGTGGTTCTTTACATTCCATGGAAATCTATGGTATGGACATCTATTTTAAATAATCGAGGCAATATTTGTATAAAAAAATGGCGTGCCTTTTTCTGTTGGGTCAGCTGCCATTCTGAGGTTAGACGACGTTTCTCTACACTATCCCGACCGGTTCTGATCTACGTTGTCGGCATATAAGAAGCTTTTGAACTACAACTATTTCTACAAGTGCTGAGATGAAGTACGGTTGTTTCCATGAAAGTTCCTTTACGAAACCTTGACCAGACTAGTCTATTATATAATCTTCATTTGTACCTGAATCTAAGAAATCGCTCTCTCGAGTCCATATTAATACGTGACTACATTCTTTGCGTGACAAATTGTCTCGAAGTTGCGTAGATCATTGTTTCCATAAAATCTTTATTAGCTCCTCTCTGCTGTATTTAATTAGCTCTGTTGGACATCCGTAGTCACTCAGCCTTACTTTTCCGCGGTTTTTATTCTGTTCGTCGGGTGTCTCGGACATCTTTCCGATGCTTGATTCGTCTTCTTTGGTTGTTCCGTTGTTCAGTATATTATATCGGTTTCTTTTTATAAAGCTCCGGATTTGCCTTTTCATTCCGGCAGTCATTTTTCTTGATCTTTAACACATCCAGAGAGTCGGTGCAAGATTTTTTTAATTAAATTTCGAGGTGTTCTTTAGTAACACCTTCCGGTGCCGTTTCATATTTATTCGGACTACACTATCGTTTTACATGGGAATATCTTCAGTGTTTCACAACCTGATCGATTTGGTGTTTGCTCTTTCAATGTGGAGACAGTCGCTTTAGGTATCTTCTTATGGAAATAGACCCTGCAAGGAACATGCTAAACTGATATGACGACCTATGTATTTGAGTTCCGAGAATTACATATCCCCTAATCCACAGTGATATTTTTTAAACTTCGGCGTCAGTTCCTCTAGTATAAAATCAGATTGGCAGAAGATGTCCAAGTATCTAGTGTAATCTTCCCATAGAAGCTTGTGACTCGTTCTTTGGCACTCAAAGAATTTAAAAACTTCGCTTTCTCTGGTTAAACCAGCAATGGAGGGTTCAAGTCCTGGATTGAGGTGTCTTTGATAACATAAGTCAAATCTCCTAGGACATTTCTTCTTAACTACTTCGGAGTAGGTTAAAAAATTGTAAGTTTTGCCGGATAACACTCATGCTTAGCCTTGTATCGAACCATGCTATTCTGAAAAATTTGGAGAAATTTGATGAAAAGCATGACTAAGTGGTCCCAGCTTGCCGCTTTCTACATTCCAGTACACAAAATTTTTGATTGCCTCACTGCTCTTTCCTGTTAATGAAATCAACGTGACGAATTAAGCGTTCTATTACCTGGAATTTATGATACTAAACCTCAAACATAATTAATCCATCAAAAAAGACAAATAATCAAATACGCAAAAACACACAAAAATTCTCGACTCCTCACATCGTTGAGCGTGAAAATGCATTTTTACGCTTGAAAATTTAAATTTTTTTATTATTCACCGCATTTTTGCCGAAAAAAAATTGTGCAATCGAGTACAATTACGCATACATATGTGACGATTTCACACTTTTAAATCAACAATCAGACACTCTTACGCCAATTTCTGAGTGTGTGTGTGTGTACACCGGTGTGCAGAAATGAAATCACACTCACCACTCGGTGCGGTGCGGCGCGGAGGCAAGCGTAAGGAGCCAGTACAATTGATTCGGCATGGCTTCGGCATTGCGGCGTCGATCAGACCACAGTGAATTGGCCACAATAGCGCAGCCACACTACTCACGCATACACACATACAAATATATATTGGCAATTGTCAATGGCGAAATTTTGCAGCTGGTCCCTGGTTCCTGGCCCCCGGCGGCTTGACTTGGTTTGGCTTGCTGCTCTCGATCAATTAGGAATTTTACAATTTCAATTATGTTCAACTGTTCGTTACAATAAACGTGAAAATTCGATTATTCACGGCATTACTGGCATGGCAGTCGATCGTCGGTTATGTAAGTCGCGCATGTGAACAAGATAATAAGACAGAATTGGGGTATTCAGTGCCATACACAAGGGATATGTGTGATTTTTATTACATTTGGTGTCAATTGTGCGAAAATCGAAATTTCAAGCATTAAATTCGCTCATAAAAAGACGAGAAAGGGAAATCGGTGGTGGAGATTTATGGGGCTGTCGTCGCTTATTGTGCATATGTCCCTCTATTCTCACTTTGCAGGAAGCGCAAAATTTACATCTTTGTTACGAAGAATCTAAATTGGTGTGGAGAATTGCTTTCATCTAAAAAATTGTGATTATCATGTCTTTTGTTTAGAAAATATATATTTTAACGGATATCGAGGGCATTAAAAATTGTAAATTTTAAGTTTAAATATTTTTTTAAATAAAAAAATTTATTTTTAAATTATTCAAAACCTCAAAAAGTTTTCGGAATATTGCATGCTAATGTTTAGTACACGAGCATTTTTTCATATCAAACTTAAGAGGAATTTTGATTTAAAAACAAATTTTGACTGGTTTTATCATCTCAAGAATTCAATACAAGACTCCCTTTCAGAAGCGCTTTAACTTGGAGTCATTTATTTGAAAATTTCCACGAAAGAATTGTTCTAAATTCTATCAGACCCATTTATAGACAATATTCACCCTATATAGGAGCGAAGAAGAGAAACCTCGTTCTTTATTCTTTTTCGGCGAGTACATTTTGCAATAATTTATAAAAGATCTCTAAAGTATTTTTCTTCAGTATGCTGTAGAAACCTATTTTTATATGTTCAACAGTAGTTCTGACCCATTAATATTGTGAGATCACGTCGGCATGGTCTTGGAGTAATCTGTTGACTCATAGTTGACGAATCGACTTTTTACTGTCAAAGTAAATTCGGAGTTCTTAAACGCCTAATGGAAAGCTATCGTAGCTTCCTATGGATAGTATGGTCCAGCCTTCTAACAACTGATACTTTAAATTCGGTGTCGGCATTAAAAATGTCCTCAGAGTTGATGTAAGGACAAAGACTTGATTATTTACTTAAATTACTTTACCAAAAAAACTTTTCTAGTTTAGAACCACTAAACTATGTATTAACGATCTCCAAATATCTCCGGAATACAAAGGGTTAATGGATCGTCATAAATTCGGCTGAGCTAGGCAAGCGCCCGGTCAGCCACTAGCATTTGCGCAGTCGAAATTCTTTGAGAAATCAACATAAAGATTTCTTGGATCTCGTTTTTTTGAACAACCGCGGGAACTAGCGGATATAGAAATGAAATATCTCTGCAGATTTGTAGTAGGGTCGAATCTTAATACCTAATTAAGTGGGTGATCTTGGCTTCACAAAGGACTTTCTCTCATAGTCTGTTTCCCTCTGGGGAACAGCCATACAATCAAACCTAACCTAATATACGTCATATTCTCATCTTCCGGTATTATTTTTTAACGATGTTTGAAGTTGTTTGGAACAAGTGATAAGCCCGAGGCAATTAACTCCTCTATCAATACAAATGTAAGTCTTTAGCTATTAAATCAATGAAATCTCGTCTAACTACTTGACTAAACGTTGCGAGATAAAAAATGGTGTCTATGTAATTTGTTGTCACTATTGACAATTAGGCGAAATATAATAAATATTACATTTCCTTGTTTTACACCCTCACAAATATTTCTGCACTTTAGTATTTCCTCAGAAGCCAACACTCATCGAGTTTTCATGCCGCGTTGCGTCGCATTGTGTGCAACTAATGTTACACTTCCCTCGCTTTGCGGTTTCATATTACGCCGACACACCCATTTACACCATACACTACTGCACTTTGATCCCAAGGGCGAAAAAGGACCTTTGCTTCGTACTCCTACTCGTGTATTTAGTTAATGAGCGAGTGTGATACAAATGACACTCAACTAACGAGCATGTAATTACCCGTGTGACTACTAAATACTACTCACATTAATCGTGGACACGAAAAAAACACGAACGAACGGCCAAGTGTTGCGTCATATATGACACTTTGCTGGTTGTAAACATGAGTCGCAATGGGGAGTAAATATTTATACCCTTGACAACACAAAACAAATCAGAAAGAATTACTACAAAACATTAATTACTATATTGTAACCAAATTTCGAAATTTTTTTTTGAATTGAAAGAATTTTTTCCGAAATTACCTTTTCTTCTCCGAGTTGCTTTTTGGTGCTCTATTGTGTTTATTAATATACTAATTTCACATTTTATTTAGTAATTCAGTTGAAATTGCCCTTCTTACTTGTAGGGTATATTTGATATTTTTTAGTTTCTCTATGAAGTGCTACTCTTTCTGCCACTTTGAATTGTAAAATTGCGGTTTCTGTTTCTTAGCGGGAACTCCTTAGTTTCCGACATGCTGGCGCCGTGTCAAGTGGACTGTCCGCCTTTCATAGGTCGAATTTTGTTTTGGAAACAACATAAAATATTTATATTTATTATTTCTCGCAATTACTTATCCTCTTCCTAATTAAGACATTGTTTTCAGATGAGTTCAATGAAGGATTTACTTCTTAAGACTTAAATATCTCGGAATATCTCTTATGAGTAGGCTAATTAGGTTTTGTAGAAAAAGTTTAACTTTAGAACAACCCGCGATGCCGCTAAAACCACTCATTGGGAATTTCATATAAGAAAAAATTGGATTGTGTCTCTGGGAAATTGTAGGGCTTCTAATAATATCAAATTGAGTTAAGTTGAACCACCAATATATTAAGATTTCTTATTAGCTTTTTAATGAAATATAAACTAGCCAGAGCCTATGCACTCGAGTTCGAAATCAGTTTACAAATGTTCGAAATATCATTCTAGGTTAGGAGCTGAAGATCTTAATGATTAACAACCAATGACCAACATGAATGAATCAAGCGCTAGTCGAGTAAATAAAGGACTGCCCATAATTCCCAACGACTTCAAATTTATACCTAGTAGTAGAGGAGATATACCATATTTAAGAGATTATAACAATTCTTATTAGTGTGAAACCATTAACAAGATTGGGTTGTTGTGTCTAGCTTTCGCTGTTCGATTCGCTAGAACTTGGGAAGTGTCGAAACTAATACACAACTGTTACAAATAAAATAGACCGACATAATCTAATGGAGATAGAATAAAAAACGGTTAGCTGAAATTTTAAGAGCAGAGAAGTGGTGAAACGATGATGCCTTTTATTTAATATCAGATATTAGAATCACATACAAAAACTTTCAAATTTAATGTGAACTGAAGAACTATTTGTGGAATCGTCATATGAAAGTCAGTAGCACAGAATTTTGGACCGTTACTATAAAAATTTTCTCTGACTGATAGTTAACTTAACGGTCTAATACTAAACTTTAACAATATTTTATAATTTCGCTTTTGTCATGTCCGTTTATCCATACAATTGACGTTTCCACCTCAGAATAAAAGGATTCAAATTGAGCAATTCAAAAGCTACCTTCGCCCTTTCGACCTATGATGGAGGAGAGTTCCATCAACGTAGTGTATATTATTGTTGTAGTTGACCTTTTCCAATACCTGCCCACTCGGAGTCCACCCTCTGGTGGCATATGTGCACTGCATATGAAAATCAAATGGTCAACTAGAAATTCGCCAACCGGATGGCAAATTGTGGTGCATGTCCTGGACGGCTACTTCCGGTCAATTCATTTTATAAAATTTAAAAAGAAAGCTACAGTGTAAAGGGATAAAAGAATTTATTTAAGCGTGGTGTGAACAGTTTTCGGGAAATATGAGGTGAGTGACAGAGAAGAAGAAGAGTAAAGAAGAGGATTGATTGTTGTGGGATGGACTACGATTTTTTAAATTTAACCAAAAAATGGTTTACAAAAAAATTTAAAACATTTTAATGATCCTTCTTGTAGTTGTTCCAAGTGATAAAACTGGAGTTATTTATTTTAAGATTGAGAAAGTTGGAATAGTTGGAAGTTTTTTTGAAATCGATGATTCCATGCTTAAATCAGAGGTATCTAAAAATTCTCCTTTGATGATATCGTCTTTAACGAAATTGGCATCGTCCTGAGATGTATGTTTTCTTACACTTTAATGCATCTTCGATTGTTTGAGATTTCATGACCAAGAAGTCTCTCTGGTTTAAATTTGATCACTAGATATCTATAAGAGCCTCCAACTAAATATATATATTTTTTTATTTATTTAAGGTCCATTCAAATGTACGACAGGTGTTTGCTCGAATTACAGAATTTCAAAACCACTTGTTCCTGGTTCTATTGTGGAAATGTAACTACTACAGAACTTTTACAACATGTGATCTAATATTCAGCATATCCTATACAGATAACTTTGACAAAATACAGCTTCACTTTGAGATAATCTTACTTCTGTTTGTAAGTCGTTCGAATTTCCTTTAAGCGCATTGCCAGCATTTGTTAGCCTAAACAGATTTAGACCTCAGATATGTACTTACTAAATTTCGTTCTTTCAAACATACATTTCTATCACTGTTTATGCAAGCGATAGGATTACGCCGTTATCGGCAGCGGCAGTAGCATCCTTACGGTTCCGGCTTAAAGACGAGCATATAAAACACACAAAATATTTTCATGAATGGAATTCTGGTTAGGTACAAGGTACGTTTTGTTGACTGTTTTACATTTTGCCAAAAATACTTTGACATTTCTTACTATACATATAGTACAAACAGACATTCATGTAGGATTAAGTAATCCGTCGTTGCAATAATAGTATTCATTACGTAAAATGAATGAAGTGTTCGTGATACTCGTTCGCAGTTTTCCGGCTACTCTTTGTTTTCCTCGTTTTGTTAATTCCCATCTAGATATGATTTACATGCGACATAATTACACCGATCGTCGAGATTGTACGCGAAGGTTGGCAAAACATATCACATGTCAAAAAGCAAATTTCGCTCGGAGATCCGAAAGTGTGATTAGTTTAGGTATGCTATGCTTGTATCATATATTTGAGCAGCAAAAGGTCTGTTGTCATTCATTCATTAGCCGAGATTTACACGCTTATGGACCGTTTCACGGTTGCGCGATCGCTGTGGATGCTGTTAGATTTCTGGGGGTTGATCGCGCTGGTAAATGATCGCTAGGCAAGCCGGAATTGGATTTGTAATATTTTTATGTGTTGTTCGGCATTTCTGTTATTAGCTTTGTATATTTGTTGTTATCATTTGTGAGAGCGCGTTGTAAAAAGTGATAAAAATCAATTGACAACCCCCGTAAAAAAGGAGGTGGAGATTTAAAGTAATGGAGAACGGTATTTTTAATTTTTTTAGTTTGCGATTTTTTTATGGTTAAGTAACATATGTCCATTAATTTTGACATTTAAACTCTAAAATGTTTGAAAAGGCGATTTGCCTTTTGTTAGTACGAATGTTTAAACGTTCTCAGGCCATTTTATATAATTATATGTGCTTTACAAGTATACACAAAATGGTGCTTATAATTTAGACAGCATTTTATTAAAAATATCTCTACCTGGGTGCCTGGACGTGCTTCTATCTTGTAATAATATTAACAAAGTCATTTGGGTCTACGTAACCGTTATGGATCTAGACTTGACTTGACTAGACTCCTTCTTATCATATGGTGTAGGAAACGCTAACACTAGATCGGTCTTACACAAGAATTATGTTTTGTAATGAGCTTTAGTCTCGTCTGAAGTATATTAGGTTTCACTAAGCATGAAGGCATCATAGCGATCGAAAACTTTCCTTCTTTAGAGCAGTCTTTTTGAGAAAATGTAAGTACTTGTTTTGGGATTCTGGATCTCAATCTTATATATCTGATATTGGAACGTACGAGTTTGAAACGTCATAAAGATTTTTAAAGTTATGTCGTAACATATGGGATCTATCTTTCTTACTAAGGAGAGGTCTTCATATTAGCTATCATATAAAAACAAAATGGAATGATACAGAACATTTCGAGAAGTTGTTAAAAGATGTATTAGGAGGGCTGCTATAAGACATGTTCAGGAAATTATTGGAAAAGAACCGGGATTTCCCGGTTAATCAATGCTTCAAGACCTTAGTGACGATTTCTGGTATAAATCGCATAGATTTGAGCAACTATAAATGTAGTGAGACTTCCAGTGCACTCTACAGAAAATTCTGACAAAAATCGAAGCTCCTAGATTAGGAAATAACAACAGACAAACGACTGATGATAGGATCATCAAACTTTCAGTCAAAAGATTCGGTATTCCACTGAAACTGAAGATCTTATTTTCAGTTTCTGGTTACAAAAATATATTCTTATGCCTTCGCGTTCACCTCTACTTAATACTTTTTCAATTATGCTTCTAATTTAAATATATTATATTTTGGATCCTCGACACATAAGGGTCTTCTTTGCTATTAATACTCATCTTTTGGCATCACAATGGACCGGCACCAGGTGGGTTCCATCGGAGATCTGTCGTAAGGGTCAGTCTCTGAACCTAACCTAACCTAGATCCTAGATCATTAAATCGCTATCCTCATATTCCCTTAATAATATGAAATTAAGCGATTAATTAAAGCTTAGGAAAACTGCTTGGTATCAATAACAAAATGTAACGGACCACCAACTCCAATGATATTTTCCTGAACAAAGCCGTTCGACTGGCGCACCACATACGCCAAAGCCACTTAATACACATGATTTGACGGCAGAAAATCCACCAGAGACAACACAACACATAGCAGAAGAACAAATAACTACCAGACTAAACTAAACAGAGAAAAGAAAATCACAGCAAATGAGTGTACAAGGCGAAAGGCAACGAAAAGCTGTGAAAAAAAGGATGCCAAAGGATATGCAAGTGAAGTGAAAAACACTGTAATGCACGCGTAGTAAAGGAAGTGCTGAAGAGTTTGTTGCCAACGGATTGTTGCGTTAATGGGCGCGGCGTAATGTTGTTGCTCCACATCTCCCACGAAAGATCGAGGGGAGGAGACGTTGCGACGTCAAGGGAGCAAACCTTATGGCATCCTGTTTGCCACAACGCAGCATCCGCCATTGAGTTCGGTTTGCCAGTTGCTGTGGCTTGCGGTGTTGCGCATGTGTTTGCCATTGTTGTTATTGCTGGTGTCCTCTTTTTATCGTTCATCGAGTTTTTCTTAAACTTCTGCTTTGGTCGTCATTCAATACGCAGCGTCATTGATTATCGTTGATACACTGGCATATTTGCATAGCAAGTTCTGCATGCAAAGCTTTGGGAAAAAGCAACTTTATTGCTTTGCCGCACAGCTTGTTGCAACACACTCCACCCTTCGATCCTTTGCTACTTCGTTGTAACTGTGGGTCTCTAATCCGCCCCGACTGCCCGGCATTCTTTTGCACGTACGTGGATTTGCGCTCCATGCAACCGTGCGTTTTTTGCGCTGTCATTTGTTTATTCTTCAGCGCTCTCGTTTTTTTGTTGTTGCTATTTTTCCTGTTACTTGCTTTACTGCCACTGCTTCTGCCACTGTTTCTGTAATTGTTGTTATTTTCACATCGCTGCAAGCCTTTGCTTGTTACGCCAACAACTCGCAACAACTTGGTCGAGCTCGAGCTCGGTCGCTTTGTCTGCCGGCGTTTGGCTCACTCACTTCCACTTGCTGCCACTTGCCATGCAAATCCGTCCATGGCGAAACTTTCATCCGCGACCTCCAGGGCTAGTCAGTTTTATTGCGTTGTACCGATTTGTATTTCGAGCTTGTCATGTGACCCTCATTGATTCCTTGCCGGCGAACCCCGTCCTACAAACTCACAGAATCACAGGTTGGCGACTAAATGGTAGTAACTTGGGCGGTAGCGTCACGGATATGTTGAGCGTCAGCGCCAGAAGCTCAACTTTGTTCCTAACTGCTCTTTCGTATATGGTTGTTGCATGTGTAGTTGTTGTTGTACGCTGTGAAGTAAAAGCTTGTGGATGTGTAACACCGCTTCCGGTTGTAGAATATGTGTTGTTTGTATACTTACAGGCATTCGTACTCAACTTTGTTGTTGTTGTAATATTGCTTTTTGTTGTTGTTGCATTTGAACTCTTCGTTGTAACGTTTGTTTTTAAGACCTGCGGGATTTCCCTTTGTTTTGCTGTTATTTGTTTCTCTACTTACTTACAACGTTTTTTTGTTTTTGTTGTTGTTTTATATTTTTGTTATTTGCTTTTCGCTACCGTTGCTTTGTGGACATCTGCGTTATTACATCCTTTAAGTGATTTTCACATTCAATCCTTCGATTTTACACTTTTTGCGGACATTTTTTTCCACGGCGCTGGGGCAGCTCATCGTTTATGCCCTTGATTGATTGTTGGAGACACTCCACTCATTGGCAAGTGGGAAATGTTTGCACTGTTAACCAGTGTCAAATGTCAAGTTATGCGTCGCATGATACTCACGGATTTAGTAAGTCCCCAACTGCAGATTTACCTTGTGTATTTAATGGTGCACGAGAGGTGGCATAGTTTTGACCCATGCTGACCAGATTAGCCTCTTGGATTTGGAAGTGATTGAAATATATTTAAAGGTTTTAAGAAATATAAAGGATGTAGGGAGGAATTTAAAAAGAGTTGGGTTCTAACACGTTAACAAGTAATTTTCATCTGCTAGAAGCAGGAATGGTCCACCGATTTTCTCGAGAGAAGTATATTTATTGATTCTGATACGGTTTATGGAATAAAATATCAATGATTTTCGGCCGTGTAGTTCCAACTCTCTTATAATGCTCACTTCCCAAAAATCAATTCAGTCTGAAGTATAAAAAAGAATTTAATCAAATTGAGAGTACATGGTGAGATCAAGAAGATCTAGACTGTAGAAAGTATAATACTCTAAGATTAAATACCGATTAAATACTATATAGGTTATAGTGGATGGCTGTCTTTATTAAAGATATCGCTAATTATCCATTTTAGGAATCCCTTTTTTAAGTGACAACAGGATCAATCTGCTGAGGAGTTGTTATTCATTAAAAATGTCTCATAAATTTCGTCGAGTCCTGACGTTTCTTGGTACACATGCCGATCATAAAAGTAGAGAAAAAGTCGACTAACATTCTCATAACGTAGTCTTACCTTATAGAAGTAATCTTTCTCCAATGGAAAAGTCTCAAAAACTAGTCGAAATTTCGTCTAGTTAAGTTAATAAGTCATTGTATCTATCTGAAGGAAATACACGGAAACGAAAACCGTGTATAGTCGGTTCGGCGCCGTTCGCAGCAACTCGGACTGACGTACGGAACGACTATTTAATGCCTGAAATTGAAGCTCGTGATCTCGACGACTTTGGGTTTTAACAAGACGGTGACACTTCCCACGCATTGCATCAATCAATGGATTGATTGAGAGATTAATTTTGGGCCGGTCGATTGGCAACCAAAATCATGTGATATCATAGCGTTAGACTTTTTCCTGTGGAGATATGTGAAGTCTAAAGTCTATGCGGATTCGCCAGTTACCAGTCGAAATGCTCGAACGAGTCATCGAAAATTGGACTCATGGGATGGACCCTCGGAGGCTTAGTCGCGGCCAATATTTGATTTGATAATCTTCAAAAGATGTATGTTAAGGAATGTTACTTCGAATGATAATAAATATTCCCCAATAAATTAGCAATCTCTGTGTTGTTGTCTTTAAAAAAGTAGGGAACCTCGAAATGGATCACCCTTTAAATGTGAAGTGGATAGAATAAATATTGAGTTCTCAATAATATATTTTCCAGTTGTATCGCCTATGAGATATTCTGTGCACTATCTGTTTTCATAATCATCTAGATTTTTATTATCTGTATATTATATGTATTTCTGAGAACAATATTTGATCCTACGCCTATATATAGGCATTGTGCAGTGTTACAAATTCAATTAACAAATTGTTGCCTACTTTTGAGGTAGTAAATTGAGCTTAGGAGAGGTTTGGAGTCTGAGAATATACATTAAAACCGTAATAATTGCTGGATTAAATAAGAAATATATTTACTAAAGTCCATTTTTAATTTTTTACATCTATTTAAGAAGCATAAGTTTTGGTATGTGAGGACATATGACCTGGGCAAATATATTCCTCGAACTACATACCCTTTCGCAAAAGATCCACCCACTCACTCAGTCTCAGATAGCATAAAGAACACAGCCAATAACCCAATAAGGTGTCGGAAAAAATCCAACAAGATCCTTTGCCAGAAATCACAAGCAAATAAAAGAAAATGAAGCCAAAAGAAATCACAAAAGGCAGATTTACTGGTGCTTACGAGTAAAAACGCTTTACACGCTGGAAGAAAGAAAATCGTCAGTTGGGTTTTGGAAAGAGCACCAGTTGAAATACTGTCGGTCGCCTGGAGTATGCCATAGCCATACATGCCGCCATGTATGGTCACTAGTTCATGTAGCTGTTGTTTTTGTAGTGCCGGTCAAAGCATTCTCAGATTAAAACGATTGATAAAGCTTATTGCGCTCACACCCCCAGAACAGCTCTCCTCCTGCTCGTGTGTGTAAGAGACTTGACGAACGACGATTGCAATGTGAGATTGTTTACAGCATGCAGGCGTTGTAGTCGGTGGACCTGTGTGCATTGGGCCATGCAATGGAACGATTTCGACCGGTTACTTACGGTACTTATAGGGTGGTGAACACCTGCAGAATGCAGTTGTTGGAGAGTTGGTGGGGTGAAATGGGTTTACCATGCCTATTACATATTTATATGGGTTTATAAGTACCGTTACATGTGTATATGTGTTGTCTTTACCGGAACTGCTATTGGATGCTTGTGGCATACGTCTGTGTGAGTGCCTGAGATAGTCGTGGTCAAATGAAATGGACTATAGTGCCAATTGTGCATGTTGTTGTTGTCGGATTTACGTGTGGATTTACTTGTAGATGCGACAAAAAAGGACTCCAGATATGACAGTTACTTAGTTAGCTTTTTCTCTCTGTGCTATTCGTCTTTCGATTTGCATGCAGTTTAATGTGGTAAATTCTTTTATTTGTATTTATTTTATAGTATTTTCGCTTTACACTCGTTTTTAGTATGATGTTCCTTGATATGAATTAACGGTTTTTCATTTTTTTTATTGGATATTCGTTACTCTTTGCGCTGGTCGATGTGTTTGTGGATTGATTGCGTTCCCAATTGATTTAATTAATTTAATGAAGCACTAAGCAAATTAGTTAATTAAGAATCTAAGGATAGTTTGAAAACTACATTTATTTATTTAAATATAACGGTACTGCTGTCTTGTGATGTTTCGGAATCCCGAATGAAATAGGTATATTGCAGATTCCTTAGACTTCTAAAGAGTCTCCGACTTAATAAATATTTGCAATTGGAGCTATGAGGCTGTTTTTTCTTTTTCATTGGGGGGTGTTTTTATGTGGTGGGTCCCAAACCCTACGCATAACCGCATAGGCGGGTTTCGCCTTCTCACTTTAGCTCGCCTCCAAACGGATGTCTGTTGGCTACCCAGAGGATACTTGGTCTAAGACCGGAAGTCGTGAGCTGCTTGAGCCACATGTAAAAGAATCGTTCCTGGCCACTCCCAAGTGAATGACAGTCAGAAACTTTCCTCACTTACGTGAACTTCTACATATGACTCCATCCTCCTTATTCGATGCCGTACCCGCTGGTGGAAGCAGAGGAAGAGGGAGACTTCCACTCCGATGGAAGGACCAGGTGGAGAGGGACCTGGCTTCGCTTGGAATAACCAATTGTCTCCAAACTGCCAGAAGGAGAGATGCGTGGCGCGCTGTTTTGGACTCGGCTATTACCGCGTAAGCGGTGTCTACGCCAGTCAAGAAGAAGAATTGGAGCTATGAGCTATATGTTTTAGATGTAGCGTTATATATGTATATTGTTTTCGGAAAGATAATGCTTTATAAGTAATTAGCCTCAAGGAACCGAAGGAAGTCTATTACTTTTGTCGAAGAAACAAGAATCCACTAGACTCGTACCAAAATAGCTGACTTTTTTTATAAGATAAGCGTCTAGAAGAGGTTCCAAAAAAGAATTTTATCAACGGAACATTAATAAAAAGCTTAAATCAATAAAATTGTCCATCAAATTTAGGATATATTATGTCATGGAGTACATCTCCACGACTTCACTCACTTACGAAGCACACAGCTATTCTTTGTGCCACCCAAATACTAATAACGAATCGCCAAGATCCTCGTTCGACATTCTTATGTGGGCTTATGTCGATTCCAGTCAATTCGTTGGGTTCGCCGAAGGTGTGCCTACCGTGATTTTTTAACCTTAGCCTGGCAAATGCTGGGCGTTGAAGGAGGAAGTGCATGGATGAATCCTCTTCGCCTTCCACCAAGTAACTTTGGCAACTTGCGTCTAGCTTGATCCCTAATCTCGGCATGGGTATACCTGTTGGTTAATGATTAGTGAGCTCACCAATCATTGTGGTGAGATTAATCTTCTTGAGAGACAGCAGCTGTACTATGCTTATTCTCTATATAATTTTTCTAATTTCGAATCATTGGCCAACTTAAATTGACGAGAGACGAAATATACTTGGTAGATCTTGGACTTCTTAAAATAATTGGATTCAAGAAAAGTTGGTTACTGACGTTTGGATTCTTACTTATTACTTACTTACTTACTTATTCACTATGCAGAGAAAGATTACAAAAAAATATTCACACCACTTTCAACGTTTACCGTGGGATTTGAGTTAATTATTTAATGCCTGTCACCTAGTGGCTAACACACAGCAGCAACTACAAATTGACATTTGTCACCCAGAGACGTGACATGCAACACTTTCATTTAATCCAAGCAGAGACAACAAAACGGGCACTGAAGAACATGAAACAATGAAAAAGTTCTGATAGCGAGAGAGGAGCTTTTGCTTCGAATCTAAAAAAATTCCGTCCTGGTTAGAGATGTCCCACGTTGATTTGGAGGGAAAAACTGTGTGAAAAGTGAGGGTGTTAATATACAAAGAATATGAATTTTTTATTGTGCACAGATACTATGTATGTAGATGTAGAAACGAAAAGAGGCGTTTAGCCAGAAGTTGGTGTGAAGAAATTTGTATGCGGAAAAAATGTAATCCCACTGATCACCATATCAACAGTTAACTGACGGGTTTTCGTGGAAGCTTAAGTAGCCAGCTAGTATGTGTGTCCCGTTATCTGCTGAATTAATGCTTTCCATACCACAAAGGGAATTATGGATATAGATTGGCTTATAAAAAAATTAAGAATTTACACTAAAGGAGATCGAGGTGGTATTTAAAACCGTAAATTCTTCTTCAAATGCCCTCGTGAGAACAGGGAATCCCACCGATGGAACCATAGAGAGGTCATGAACGAATGAGATGTCGAAACTCGGTAAGCAGAATGTAACTCAATAGTGAAATAGAAAGAGGAAAAAAATATGACATGAAGAACATCGACCTTTCCACGTCGTCACTTGTCAAGTAACTTGGAGGGCTGGATAGAACTGGAGTTTCTTTCGTGAACGAAACTGATATTTCTTTCAAGAACTTTTATAAGCGTCTTCTTCTTTATGCTTTGGCTATAAAATTTATTATTTTGATCTCATCTGGCCAACTATGTTTTATTGCTTTCTGGAAACCTTCTCTGTCATTTCACATCTACTACCATAAACAAAAGCTCACCATCGCTCACCCTGTATCCACTTTTCTATAAATAATCACACCAAGCTTTTTCCTAATCCTTTTTACATGCATCACTGAGTGCACGTCCTCCCAGCTGCCTTGACCGGACAGTTGGTTAGTTGCCCGCTTGGTTAGTCTGTTAGTCATTGGTTGCTGCTGCAGGCCACACGAGTATGGCCACAAGAGTAATGGAGAAGTGCGGACGACTACCGGAACCACCAGAGTGGCCAGCGTAGAACAGCATATGGGAAGTATAAGAAAACATATTGTTCAGAAAACAATGGCAGAAAGTGGTGAGGAGCGAAGAAGTGCATGTTAGGAAATGGACAAGGAAAATTGGTGCCGGAGTATGCAGATGGCATCGCAGCATTTGTGATTTGTAATTCAAAAGATTCGTTAAAAAGGGGTGCTTGGAGGTTGGCTGAAACAACCACTCGGATCTTTCATCAAAATTTTTGTTGCGGTCATAATGGTTTTATGGAAATTTACGGGATACTGACCTCACTGAGCTCGCGAAGGGTTAGTGCGTTAGTTCTTGGCAGAGATCCCTACTTTTTGCAGATCGTCATTCATCTAGCGGTTTTCCTCCTTGAAGGATTTGTATCGTCTCTTTAAGATTTTACTCCCAATCGATAGATTTATGCACTTTGTACGTTCATAAGTCCCAATTTCACAGATTAACACTTCCTGAGCGTCTGCGGTAGCATCAACCGACCACTCGAATGGCAAAACAAAACAATTGAAAAATTGAAATATCAAAAACCACAAAACCGCTTTTAGTAATCTCTGCCAGAAATCAGCCGAATATGTTAAGCAATTAAAACCGACAAATCAATGCCAAGACATACATACAGAACCCAAAGGGCATTCGAGTATGCTTAGCCGCTCTAATCAAAGCGCCGACACCTTCCAGGAATTGAAAACACAGACGACAGCATGTCACCTGATAGCCTCATGCGTGCGTGATCAACGAACCAATTTGAAAAATACATAATTGTACATTAATACACCGAATGCCGAAGCTGTCAGGCGCGTTGGTCACTTTGTAAAGACAGATAAGAATATTATTATTTTTTGTGTGTTGAGAGTGAGCCATAAAGAGTTCGAATTTTTCCTATACCTTTTGCCTCCTGCGGACATTACTGTTACCCAACTCGCTCTGCTTACTCCCGCATGATATCCTTTTTTTCTTTCGTTCTTACGATATCACCAAGTGTCTTTTTTTTATGCAGTCGTCCATCGACATTTTCATGCCACAGATTAGCTATAGCTCAGCAGCAAAACAAGTCAATTATTGTATGTACTCGTCCGTTGATGATGTTTTAATTGTTGCCCGCTCTTCGTACTCAGACCCGTTCGGCTACTTAACCGCTCATGTCACATGCATACGGGCAGTCCGAACAGCCGAGTGATACCGACGTGATAACAAACAATAAACTGTGAGTTGAACTCCCGTTGTTTTGTCTATTTGCCTTATCGCTTAGCAAATGATTTGTTTCAAATGTGTCGTCTCTTTGTGCTCAGTTATGCCGATGCGCATATAGAGTGGGAGCTCTGTGTCTCTGAGCTCCTGCTGATCGAGTTCCTACTGCTCAGCGCCTGCTGTGCTGTGTCAACTGAACTTACCGGATCCTTAGCAGCCGTTCGTTGGATTTCTCTATAAGTAACATGTTTGCACATTTTATTGCTCTTTATCTGCGTACTTTCGGTTTTCAGCATTGCTCATTTGTTCCAAATTCATTTCACACATGACTTTTGCCAAATTCTCATTAATTGCTGATTGTTCTCTTCGACCACTCGACTCGACTTTTGCGCAGTTTTGTGTCTTTATTTTTTTTTTTGGGTTGCAGTTCTCGTTTATTGCATTTGTCAATTGAAGTCAAAAGAATACCGCCTACACCACATTAACCACAGTTGGTCACATTCCTGGTAGTGTCGTACTTATGGCGAGCCATGAGTTCATGGCGGACTTCTAGATAATGTTTTTTTTTGCACTTATTAGTTTGCAATTGTTTGTGCTCTGTAAAAAGGTTTTACTTTTTCAGACGGACGGTTGCGGCCTGCCACAAAATATTTATTAATGTCTATATTAGAGAATAAAGTCTTCAGAAGTCCTCTTATCTAGTGCAAAATAAAAGTAATGAGAAGATATTTTTGCTGTAGGGAGGTAGTTCATTTCTGAGAGATATTGTTTCGAGGATCGAAAGCCTGGAAAGGAGCGGCTCTCAATATCCATATTTCATTATAAATTAGATTACTGCTACTACGATACAAGTTGTATTTTCTTTTCAACAGAGCTTTAATATTTATGAACCTCACAAAACTCCCCCCATTATCCCCATGGTGACTTGATTAAAATTTTGACGATTTCTAGGAAACAATTTGACTAAATTTCAGTGCGTTATATAACTTTATCAGTTAGAAGATCCAAACTTCCGTTTCTGTGAATGTTTTGAGAATTTTAAGATCAAATTAAAAGATGAACTTTCAACAGTCGATGGTTTGGACCCTATAAAAAGACTTCAAAGAATAATCATCATAACATCAAATAAACGGTCAATCACAACCTGAAACCTTCCCGCACAGATTTTCAAGCACTTGGGTATCATAGTCGAACAGTGAAATCGGGAAATATCGGGAAATTAGTTTTGGATTTTACGTGTTTGCCCAAATCTAAAGTGGTAGACGCCTGGGAAAGCGAGACTGCATAATGAAAATTCAAATACGGGATAAACATCCGATTCTTCTTGAGGGACTATATATTTTATAATTTCTATAACTGCAATTATTGTTTGGGGCATTCGCTTTTCTAGGTTTCCAAGGTGAGAAGACTAAAAAGATCTGATTTCTAGGTTTTAAAGGTGGAAACACTAAGAAAAACTTTCGGGTTGCAAGATTACAAAGGTGGAATGACTGAGAAGATCGTTTAGATTTCTAGATTTCAAAGTTGGTAAGATCGTTCGAGGCTGGGCTTCAATACAAACTTTCTCCATTTGCTCTGACCTTAGAAACTTAGGACCAACAAGAAGGTTTTTCTATTGAGTTGATCTATTGTTTTTGATAATTTTTATAAAAACTTTTTCTTGGTAATCCATCGAAAGTTTTGAGGAAGTCAATGAGCTAATTTTGCCTCAGCGCATTTAAACTTCAGAATTTTCGGACGGGTAAAGGTTTCTAACCAATTTAAAATCTGTCCGGTGTATACTGCGTTTACATTGTTCCAAGAATGACTCATCGCTCATGATGATAAACCGACTCTTCAAGGTTTATTTAATGTACTGCGAATATAATTCTCATCTTTTTCCAATATAAACTGTAAGACTAATTTGGAATTTCCTAAAATACCCGGCACTTAACGGTATTAATTTATTATAGCGATTAAAAGTTTAACAACTGATTATTCTCAAATTGAAATAAATCTGTCTACAATTCGACTTTAATGCGCGTAAACAAGAAATTATAAATCAAAAATTGTTCGTAAATTGGTCTGCGACAGATGAAAGCGTGACAGGTCAATGGGGAACAAAAAATATTAAACTCTTTCTTTATATGCTTGTGCATGAGAACAACAAAAAGAAGGCGCTGGTGAAATTTTATGCGGTCATAAAGAATGAGGCGAACACAATTGCAGAGGGCAAATACAATGCGGCTGCCTATGAGTAAGGGAAGCGAAAGGGTGAAGCGAACAATGCGGCGTAGCGGACCCGGTGTAAGTTGAAGGACTTGCAAGGATATGCGGACATATGTGTGGGGTTTCGCAAAAGCGGGCATTCATGTGTTGGTGGGTGTGTTAGAGAAAGAGTATAAGAGTATGAGAGAGTGTGAGTGAAGTTGTGTGTGTGTCTATATTTTGCTGCAATTTATAATATGCTCTACCATTACACATGTCGAATTTATGATTGCTGTGATTTTTATTTCCACGTATGCTCGCTAAACGTTTCTGTTTTTGGGTCACTCGCTGCTATAACCTATAAAACGCCTGTGAATGCTTGCTGCTGATTGAAATTACAACTGTAAAATTGGCATTTTATGTAGCCAAGTGGGATTCGGTGAGTGAGGGATGAGTGGATAGGAACAAGAAGGGTTTAAATTTTAGACTCTCCGATTTAAATCACTTTCTCAACAAAGTTAACCTCAAAGGGCGCTGATTTTTGGAAAGTACTTTAAATTGGTGAGTTTATTTTTTTGTTGTAAAAATATATTCAAGTGTCTTACACAGCACGTTCTGTCGTAAATTACAGTTGTTTATGTGAGTATGAGAGTGTTTGTATGTGTGTGTGTATATATATGTGTCTATGTATTCCTGTTTGTGTGTCCGTGTGCGATTTTATATAAATTTCAGCAAATTTGTTAAGTTGTTCCATATTTTTCAGACTGTCAACGCCATATTGTGTCACGACGCGACGACGCGGACAAAACAACAACAACAATACCGGAGAGGCGCACATGTGCGTGCAATTGCAAGCATATAGAACATAAGAGCATACATATGTGTGTAAGTATATATGTATTACATAACATTTTTCGAACATATAACGGTACTTGTTTCTGCGCTTAATTTTTTCATGATTTTTTTTTAATTTTTGGTATATTAAAAATACCGTTAAAGGGTTGCTTCAAGTCGAAATTTAATGAAATTATACAACAACAACAGAAAATAAAATTGAATTTTTATGGACATTTAGATGTTGCACATAAAAAATGCAATAAAGAGCATACAACATAAAAAGGTAATAAAAAATATCTATTATATAATCCACATTCCTCTCATACACACTCTCTTACATACTTAGATGTTAGCTACTTATATTATTACTGCCTCAAATTCGCTTCAGTTTCAAATACATCAGCGCTTTTACCAATTCATTGTCCGCCACATTTCCACATGAAAATATTCAATTTCGCGTTTAACCCATTCGGCGGCGGACAGTCGTCGTTGCTGTCAAAATGACATAATTAGCTGCAACCGTGCTCTCATTTGCCGCACTCGCTACCCGCCCGCAATACAACTCTGCTGAACCGAGTCCAAGTGCCGGTTAACCCTAATTAACGCAGTTAGCAGACACTAATTTTGTTTGTTGTTGTTGTTATGTTTTTTCTCTTTTTTTTGTTTTTTTTTGTTTTTTGGGTGTGAAAAACGCATTTTTACCCTCAAAGCCTCAAAGTATTGAATTCACCCGTTTGCCCGTTATTTTTATTATTTTTCCGTTGTTTTTTTTTTTGGTTCCTCTCTGCTACTTGCTCCTGGAAAAAATCCAATTTATTTTATTACCAACGTGTGTAATGCAATATTTGTTAGTGTTTTTCATCGTGTTTTTGCTTTTGTTTGCTATTCACACGGGGATGTCCGCTGTAATTATCCCTTTAATGCGTTATCCTAATTGCATGGAGGAGAAAGGATTATATACGAAATTGACGTTGACAGATTAGTTAGTCGGGTTAAGGGGTCTAAAGGCAGAGTCTAAGTGTTGTTCATATTTCTGTTTGTTCTGCGTGGCGATGCATTATTTATGACTTCGGGAAATTGCGTTTTTTAAAGGCGGAATGACTTTTGGTGAAATTAGGTTTTTAGTGATTTAGTTGTTATATTTAATAGAAAAAAATGTATTATACTGATAGTAAGTATTCACAGATATTCACCATGCGCCCAATCTTGGAGAAGACCCGTGAAAAGAGGATCGGCACACACCACCTTTTTGTCGATTTTAAAGCTGCTTTCGACAGCACGAAAAGGAGTTGTCTTTACGCCGCGATGTCTGAATTTGGTATCCCCGCAAAACTAATACGGCTGTGTAAATTGACGTTGAGCAACACCAAAAGCTCCGTCATGATTGGGAAGGACCTCTCCGAGCCGTTCGATACCAAACGAGGTTTCAGACAAGGTGACTCACTATCGTGCGACTTCTTTAACCTGATGCTGGAAAAAATTATAAGAGCTGCAGAGCTAAACCGAGAAGGTACAATCTTCTACAAGAGTGTACAGCTCCTGGCGTACGCCGATGATATTGATATCATCGGAAGCAACAACCGCGCCGTTTGTTCTGCTTTTTCCCGCATGGATAAGGAGGCGAAGCGAATGGGTCTGGAGGTGAATGAGGACAAGACGAAATATCTCCTGTCATCAAACAAACAGTCGGCGCATTCGCGTCTTGGCTCCCACGTCACTGTTGACAGTCATAACTTCGAGGTCGTAGATAATTTCGTATACCTGGGAACCAGCATCAACAATACGAACAATGTCAGCCTCGAAATCCAGCGCAGAATAACTCTTGCCAACAGGTGCTACTTTGGACTGAGTAGGCAATTGAACAGTAAAGTCCTCTCTCGACGAACCAAAATCAAGCTCTACAAGTCGCTTATCATTCCCGTCCTGCTCTACAGTGCAGAGACGACACTAGGAGTTTTCGAGAGGAAAATTTTGCGCAAGATTTATGGTCCTAAGAACATTGGCAACGGCGAATACCGCAGACGATGGAACGATGAGCTGTACGAGTTATACGACGACATTGACATAGTTCAGCGAATAAAAAGACAGCGGCTACACTGGCTAGGTCATGTTGTCCGAATGGACGAAAACACTCCAGTCCTGAAAGTGTTCGATGCAGTACCCGCCGGAGGAAGCCGAGGAAGGGGAAGGCCTCCACTCCGTTGGAGGGACCAGGTGGAGAGCGACCTGGTTACACTTGGGATCTCCAACTGGCGCCGAACTGCGAAGGAGAGAGAGAGATGGCGCACTATCGTCGATTCGGCTATAACCGGCTAAACGGTTGCAACGCCAATCACATATATACAAGTATTCACGAACACCGAGAGGTAGAGAAAGAGAGAGATTCCAACGTAACTTCGAAGAGATTTTTTATTAAGGTTACAGGTTGTTATACAGGTTCCACGATTTTAACGCCACGAGAACCACGAGAAGGCAGTTGAAAGTGTGTAACCCACGAAAACTTCTGCCTTCGAGGGTTAACCTAAACTGAGAAAGTGGTGAATATATTTCATTTGACATTTTATTTTGTTTAGAAGTTTATGGAGGTGTGTTCAAAAAATAACGGGAATGTTTGAAATTTTTCGGGCTGGGAGAGCCCAATTGTCAATTTTTTTATATTTATATATAAAGAGCACCTTAAAGTCATTTTACAAGCATCTATGAAATCGCTTTTAGAGTCAAAGGCTCTTCCAAAAATTTAGTTTGAGCAATGTTTGATTGGGTTAATTGTTTGATTAGAAGCAACGTATAGTATCGAATGAGAACCATTTTGAGGACGATATTAATGTAAACGAACGAGTAAATACGTTTTCCAAAAAAAAAAAAAAAATGCCCGTTATTTGTTGAACACACCTTGTACATATAATACTATTTTAGAAAGTTATAGGCCTTGCTATTTCTTTTTTCCGAGTTCATCCGGGCAATAAACCAAGAAGACCACACTATACCTCCAACGAAGCTTGATTATAAAGAGTTTAACAGGAGATCGATTGGTACTAGATCACGACTAAAATTCTGTAGCTGCTTGCCATGTGATATAAAGTGGAGTTATCCGTCTGGAGAATTAGTGGAAAGCAATACTGAAGATCCTAAATAAATATTTCGAAGTTGTGGTCCGATAGAGATCGACTATGAATGAAACTATTTATTATTCAAATAGCCCAAAATTTTGACAAAAAAATCATATTCTTTGCTGTTCGTAAGCAATATTTTGGATCAGTTAGAGGTCTATTTCAGCTTACCTAATCAGTAATGTTTCGACCTTTCACTGTACCAAATTTGATGTTATGAAGTAGCTTGGTGAAGTATAAGCTTCCATCGTCTCACAAGCTCCGATTATCAATTTCAGAATTGTAAACGAAGGAATTGAATATGATATTAAAACAGTTTCTCATATTTGCCACTCTCATATTAAAGACAACTTTCTTGCAAAATTTTGAGCGCACACCAGTCAAAACTCTCTTAGAAACAGGATTACAATTTCGCGATAAAAGCTTCAACAACTTTTTTACTGCGCTCCGTTGTAAGACGATATGTGAATTCTGTAATTGAGAAAAGTTTCGCTTTCTCGCACATACATACCCATACTCTCAAGCATATAACGGCACATACAAATGCATAAACATTTTAAGTACGTTGCGCACCATTTACGCGTATAAACTGCAAAATGGCTGCTAAATCGAAATGACCAATGGTCCAATGGTCCAATAATCGTTAAACCAAACGTTTTTGACTCATTCAATGAAAAGCGAAAACATTTGCTTGCTGATTAAATTTTATTACGCAGCTCATATACGAGCGCGGCCAGCAAGAGCAGCTCAACTTTGTATTTGTAAATAAAGGCAAAGTTTGAAAGCTTTCGGTTGTGTGGCTATTCCATTTCTGGCCAATACGTAATTGACTCTTTATGGGTGAAAAGTTATCGGCCATCGGAAATGAGCTGAAGAAAATGACCGAAATCTTGCCATTTAATTTGGTCATAACGAACGCTTGACCGGTTGGTTGGCTGATTAAAGTCGAAAGGTCATTTGGGTGAGGCATTTCTGGGGAACGAAGTACCACATCAGACATTTTTAGTATATCAGTGCTTTTTAAATGGATAAATTCATAACTTCGCAGAACGAAATGTCGTCCATGCGGACAGAAATGGGGTTGGACCTGCTTGTGCAAGAACTGAATCAGTTCGATCTTCCTAAGCCACAGCGCTTCGCTCTATGGACTCTTGAAAAGTTCTAAGGAAATCCGACGTTTTCAATTTCGTCTCAATGGGTGTGTAAACAAGCAAAATTGCCGCATTTGGGACGACGAGCAACAAGAAGATATTAAAGAGCCATCATTTCATTCACAAAAACAACGCTTTGGTGTGGTTTGTCGGCCGGAGGAATATCGGTCCATATTTCTTCAAAAATGACTTCCCAGGATTCGCACCAATTACTGGATTTATTGGGAGAAACTTCGGTGAGCAGATAATTCACGTTTTGGGCCGGTCGATTGGCTACCAAGATCGTGTGATATTACACCGTTCGACTTTTTCCTGTGAGGATGTGTAAAGTCTAAAGTCTATGTGGACAATCTCGCTTCGATTCAGGCCTTGGAGCAAAACATCACGCGTGTCATTCGCCAGTTACCAGTCTTGAACGAGTCATTGAAAATTGGACTCAACGGATGGACAATCTGAGACGTAGGCGCGGCCAACATTTGAAAGAGATAATCTTTAAAAAATAAATGCGCAAGAATGTTCTTTTGAATTATAAAATTTGAATTCTCAGAGGTTTTTTTTAAGTAGAGAACCTCGAAATGGATCACCCTTTATTATAATAGCGGTTATGCGATTATGCGAAAGATTTAAGTGTGGGTACTGCAGTAGTGAGAAGAAGAAGCCATTGTTCTTAAAATCAAGCGGTCAAAACAAGCGGATAGATCTCGGGTCATGAAAAAGTAATGTTTTATAAATCGAATAGCGATCGAAAAAAATATTGATTTTAGCAATTAAGATCGTTTCAAGACTACAAAGTTGTTTGAGATCCCTAGAAGCTTTATTGGTTGTCTAAAATTATTAGTATGCAGGATTATGAGCGGAAGACTAAATATATATCGTTAGGAATCCTTTGTATGGGCTACCCTATGAATTGACTAACAAATTTAGCACCAATAAGGAAAAATATATGAATAAAAATACTTATAATCCCATAAAAGACGTTCTACCGCAGTGTTATTGAATGAGAGCCGCCAATTTTTTACAACGCAAACGTGGCCACTGCGGCCAACCAAGCCAAGTATGACTAACTGCGCCACAGGATAACGGCTGAGGGCACCAAAATGAGCAGATATTTCTAGCAAATCATAGGCTGTGTACTACAATTCATAACAACTTGGCCAACACTTACGCCATATGACTAATAAAACAGATTGTTTAGCTTTGGGTGTTAATAAATAAATCTCTGTGTGTGCAACGGAAATGAGCTGCTCGGAACGGCATATGGCCAATGCCAGGACACTTATCCCCATATATATAAGTAGATGTGTATGTGTATTATTCGAATGAGTGCTGTTGTTGTCATTTTAATGGGCCATTAAGAAGATGTTTTCATTTGGCTACCACCGAGACAACAATTACCATTCAAACAATTCAAATTGTTAGAATCAGCCAACAAGCTGGAGCCACACACATACTCACTTGATTGCCATCAGCTCTTCAGTCTCTTTTAAGCCATTGTGCGAGTGTACTCTTTTATTAAGGCTGCTGGAGATCCTTGTTTATTGCCTTAGTGCTACAGCTCCTCATGCTCGGCCTTTCTTCGCTCGAATGAGTTATGACCGGCAGCAGCAATTCATTAAGCAGGGGAGAACATTGCAATTACTAGATGTTGATGCATGCAACAACAATGGCAGCACATCAACAATCTGTGTGCCACATTTAGAGAGATCAAGCATTGTGCTTGGGTGATGGGTGAATGGAGTATGCGCGAAGACAATGCGTCGTACGCCTCTGTTTAGTTTGCACTTCGTTGGCGGCCGCTGTGGTCCTGCCACATTTTGTTGCATGCGTGTGTGTGGCCATGCAACAATATTGAGCATATTTTATTGTATAATTTTTATTGCTTTTTATATGATATTGTCACTATTTTAAATTGAAGCGTTAGAAGACAACAACAGCAACATTTTGATTTATACTGCGGAAACGCTTGGCACTTTCGTTTGGTGCTATAATTTTCTCAACTTGACTGTAATTGTTGGCGTAAATCTGTGCAGAGTTCGTTTAGACTCATTTAAAAGTGGTGTGCTGGATTAAAAACGGCAATTATACTTGTAGTTAGCAATAGTTCTGTAGAAAATGCAATAAATCTGCTTCAAGCATTAAGATTTAATTCGGCGGAAATTACAGATTTTGTTGTTATTAAATTTGTTGTCAAAGGCATACTAGAGTTATAAAGCAGGAAACCTTCTGATATTTCATAAATTTCATAAAGGAAAGCAAGATTTCGAATATAAATCTTATGAAATTGAAGCGTTTGCCTATATTTAGTCCATTTGGTTGAACATTATTGCATATTTCACCTAAAAAATATTGAATTCATTAATTTAAATCATATCGGAGAAGCCACAGCTCCCAAAAGTATGCTCAAAATATACTCAAAAGGTTAAATTTGTTCAGTTCAGTAACTCTCCCTTCAATGGCAATCCACCAATTTTCCAATAATATTTAACTATCAAATATACATATAAAATTAAAATTTCTTTTGAAGTGAAACTTCTTTAGTACAATCAAGCAAATGCAACGAAAATGTGTAGCGTAACGAAATACCGTCACGTTATCTACATAATCAGCAACAACCAAATTGATTGCTGAACCGATTTATTAAATTTGTTTCGCTAATTCGATTTATAGTTTGAAAAAAATGCAGAGTTGCCATCTGAATGAAAATTTTCAATTCTATTTCAAAATTTTCTTATTGAAAAATGTATATTATAAAATAAAGAAAAACTGGATTATGGTGCCACATTAACGAGGTTAAAAATATTTTTGGAAAGAGTTGCCGTTTATCTATATTTTACTCTTAATTAACCTAATCTAATAAAAGAACGCTTAAATAGAACTAACTTAAACAGAAATTAAATTAGAGGAAATCAGTGGGTATAGTGTTATCAACAATTTAACCGGTCTTTATCGAACGAATCTATGGGTTGATGTAGTTTTACAGGGTACCACGAAACTCGAACTATAAAAATAACCGATTAATAAAGTTGTGTAAAACAGATCTAACCTTATGAATTGGTTCCATAGATAATGTGGATTCTTACCATAGATAAGTCGAAACCAACTACTAATTGGTATGATTTCACTGAAGCTTCATTTGAAAGAGCTTGAATCCTTCTCAAGTTTTCAAACGAGTTGACTATCAGATCGATTTTGTCCATGTTGCCAATGGTATGCGAAAGTGAGTCGGAATATAATATCAATAGCCATAGGACCATCATAGGATCATAATAGACAATCTTAAAGAAGTCCAATGCTTTTTTATCCTTTACCAAGCTAGTTCAAATAGATTTTAAGATTCGTGCACTTCGGCTGAAAGATAGATCATCATCATAAATACCAGAGAATTTAAATATTTCCTTACTTTTGTATAACTGATATTGACTTCGTCGAAGAAGATATATTATATGAATGTATTCATACATATTGTATAATGGTCTGTTCATTTGTTGTTAAGGATGATGAGTTCATCAAGCTTCATCAAGTTATGTCGTGTTTTCATAGAATAGCCGGTAGGTATCACAAATTACTACTCTTGTAGCTGAAAGCTATGTATGTATCTATTTCTTGATAGATCTAGACCTACTGAAGCTTATAAACAAAGTTTGCTTTACAATTTCTTGTCCTTTGTGGTTATGAAATGAAAAGGCAGCTCATAAAAATCAGTACTTTATGAAAACCCGCGTATATGAGTAACAAATATTTTTGAGGATTATTTTTCAATACTGCCAATACTATCATAAATATAAATTTTAAAATCTTACGCTTCTCCGCACTTCATCAACAACACAAAGTAGTAATCATGGCAATAATGTCAAATCTTTGCCAACACATTTTCTCCACCAAGCAGAGATTTCCACTCAAAATGCATGGGGTTGACCAACCCTTTCGCAGCGAATGCATTTAATAGTTACCGTTAACTGCGCTCATTCGCTGTGTGAAGACGCAATAATGTGCCCCAAATGGCGATGGCTATAAAAATGGCTATTCGGGACATAAAATCCAATGGTCAACAAAAAAAAACGAAACGTAAACAAAAGCCAAGTGACCAAAACAATCAACCTACAACAACAACAATGAAGTATAAACAACAACGCTGTAGACTGAAATGAAACGAAAAATCCATAAAGGCAAGAAAGAAAGCGACCGTTTAACTTGATTTCATTTTAAATGCTTATTTTATTGCGTAGAAAATGACGCCAACATGGCCGAGTGCGAACGCCTCAGACCCCAACTCCAAGCCGCTGAGTTAAGCAACCCTGCGAATGGTGAGCTTCACTGAGCAGTAGTTGCCAAATGGCGAAGCAGCAGCGGGTTGACGGGTGGCCATTTAATAGTTTCGTTTCGGCCCAATCGTGCCGTAGACGCCGATTGTTACGGATATTTCGTACGTAATAAAATTCAAATGAATTGCGATAAAAATCAAATTTTCTCGGACATTTTCGTTACGATTGCCATTTGCTTTTTTTTTTTTGTTTTGTCAGCAGGCTCTAAAGGGACACTCATTCCGCCGTGTTGCCGACTGACCCCTTTAACGACGCTTCACCATTTATTGAGGCGGTGTGGTCGACCGCGGCCGTGGCGCTTTGTTTGGTCAATTGTTTGAAGACGAATTTGCTGAGGGTCCCTTTGCGGCTGTTTCGGTTTTCTATTTAGGTAAGTTACTTTATGCGGGGGGAGGAGAGTGAGTGATTGAGGCGGCCGAAACTTTTTTACAATGGCAGTTATTTGAATTTTGTTTACGCGCAACGCAAATTTATTGCCAATTGATGTGCACATTTTAGGGGCGCAGGCTGAAGACCCGTATGTGCTGTGTGTGGGTCAAGCACATTTGCTTTTTTGGTTGCGGCAAAAGTTTTTCGCAACTTTCACATTTTTTATTTATTTTATTGTTTGGGGATTCAATTAGTGATAAGTATTCGGTCGGAGATGGAGATTTGAATGGCCACAAACATGTAAATAATTTAAACTGAAATGTAATGCGATAATATATTAGAGATGATGGAGAGCATGCGATGGGGACGGAGACTCAGATTTTCGATAACATGTGGGTTTAGTAGGCGTATGAAGAGTCGGTTGGATGACGGACACTTCAAAACTTTTTGCGGAGTGGAGTTCATTTTGATGTGAGTGGATGGACTCATAGATAGATAGATGGTGGATGAATGGACTTCGAAACGAACCAGTTATGTATGTCCGTTTGTAAGTTTATGAAGTTTCCTGGTACGGATCTTTGGAGATTGCTCAATTGAGACTCAAATCTTTGGAGTGTGTTGTAAGAGAATCAATGGATCACTATTTCTTGGACTGGTCAGATTTGATAGGTAGAGTTTCAGTCACTATGATAGGCTGATATTTTTCAGGATACGGACCGGGAGTTCACCGCTAATAAATATGTTATGCCGAATCATAGCCTTAAGTGTCTTCCTCTGACCTTTTCTTTAAAGTACTCAAAAAACTGCTAAATTATAATATATATATTTTATAAATTGCTATTCGAGATACTGTACAGCCGTGATCCGAAAACAACATTTTAGACGCCTTAGCGCTTGGAAGCACTGGAAACGAGACATTTGAATTTTGCAGAAAGCGGCGATCAAGTTCTTTGTGATGTACGAGAATATATCCTCCTTTCTGACATCTTAAATTGTTGTTGGAGAGACTGTACAGTTCAGATCCTAAAATGATATTCAAGAACCCTCTGTAAGCTTTCTAATGAACTTGTTCTCTTTTGGATTCCATGGCCCATGAAAGTACTGGAAAAGGATAGGTTTGAATTTTTGAGAAAGCTTCGTTCAACTTCTCTGTGATCACTCAGAAGATCTCCTTCCTACGAACATAGAGTAAGAGTAAGTCTTTCTATTTGTTATATAGTGTTATTCTGGAGACTTAGCCTCTCCATGTCCGACCATTATTAATTATTCGATGAGATTGTAGATATCTCATGGACTTGCTTATAAAATACGCCTTCTGAAACTTATCAATTTACAAGTCCGTTAAAACGAAAAGACCGTGTGAGTCTCTGGGCTATTGATTGGGGACTTGTGGGTTGATGTCGGCCGCTTCGTTAAAGAAGTGCAACCATCTCATTTTTAACATGATTTATGTCAGTTGCTTGTTCGATTCGACACTCTGCAAGTTTTGGCAAATCGAATACAGCTAGTTTCTTTGATATCGAGTAATCTCAATATAGACACAATTTCATACCAAAATCGGAATTCCTCACAATTCCACCAAATAGTATGAGTACGACACTAAATTGCGGAAAGTCATAAACACGCCTAGTCTCTAAACCACAAGCCTTGGCATAATTGAAGATAATGCGAACAGTCACTCCTGCCTGCGTATTTGGGCAAGAAAGTGCATTAAATCGAATTTAATTGGAAAACAGGACCGACGACAGTGCAAATCATGCACAGCCGCGCGACAACGCTTCCGAATTCCAAGGAAGCGACTAAGCAGTCACATCATAAAACTCAACATGCGGCCAGTTAGAGGGAAAAGGTGAAATGATGCATAAGAGTTACAACACATTGCATGGAGTTGAATAATCTCGTGGAACTGCTGCGAGCAAGCAAAAGGCAGACAAAAAGATTCAACGGAAGGATAACTATGCGAAAGACTTACGGAGCGCGCTAATCAGGTAAGACACCATGGACGGCACATAGTATGAAGGGAGAGAGTTTGACTAAGTCAAAGATGAAAAGGCTGTAGTAGGCTCTGAGGATTGAGGCAAAGGCGTACATAATGGTTACGAACAATTTACGCAATAAAACTAAGTGCAAAGAACATTGTGCTAAGTGGAAGTGTGTTGTTGGCTAAACAATCGGCGTGGCTGGTTGGCAAGCTGAAAGGCATGAAGAATATGACACGAAGAAAGGCTCAAACCCATACTCATACTAGCGGCAATGGCTGTAACTAAAGTCAAGGTTTATAGCTGAGTTTAGCGGGTTTAACGCAATAGTTTAGGCAAACCGACGGCGTAATGCTGAATAGCCGGCAACAATAGCTAATATTGCGTAGCCTTTCCGCGTGGCAAGCAAGGATTCGGCATGCAGCGCGCACATAATAACATTTGACAACAAACATTGCTGAGAGAGGCGTACGCAATCAGGCAGTCAGTCGGTTATGAGGCACTGCACGATTGTACAGTTAGTTTGAGGACAAATTGCGCATACCTGCGCGTCAGCGTCCGGATCGCTTGTGAGTCTGTAGAAAGACACAATGCGCGCCACCGCAGGACATCCGTTCGTTGGACGTTTTGAAGGCCGTAAGATTGTCTTTCTCCTGACTGACTGGTCGTCTTCCGTTAGTGGTGGCTGCGGCGCGCTTTATTGCCCCACTAACGCAGCGGTTGACGCGCAGCTTTGTTGCCTTGTTTTTGCGTTGTGCGTTGCATAAAACAATACGCGGAACTGCGTTCTGGCAAAAATGACAAAAATGAGTGGGAAAGAGTAAAAAATGGTTAAAAATATTATCGGGTTGCGAACTCTTTCTCGGCACGCAGTCGAGAATCCTTTCGTCGTGTGTCCAAGCGGACGAAAGAGTTTTTTCGTTGGCTGGATATTTGTTATTGTTGTTACTCGGGATGCGTGAAAAAAGTGAAACCTGCTTACTCGCGTGTCCTTTTTTCGCCGGAAAAGTGTTGTGCGCAAAGGATTCTTTGACGTGCGGGTTAACAATGAACTCGTCCTTTCGCTTTTTTGGCTTCCTACAAACAGTTAATACATGTTTTTGCTGTTGTTGTTGACTTTTTACAGCGTTAATGACTGCGTGTTTGTGTTGGCAAAACAGTTAGTTTGTTTTGTTAGGAGAATTTTTTGGAAAAAAGGATTCAAAAGGATTGAAAAACGAAAGAGTCAAAGTGAGGTTTTTTGTTGTGTTTTTATGGTTGTTGTTGTAAAATTGTTATTTCTATTTTTTAGTGTAAAGAGTTCTTGCCTATTTGTAGTTGTTGTTTTTGTATGTGACATATGCGTGGCAGGTATGTCTTATAATATTTATATTTTTATATATAGCTGTACTATATATACCTTCTATTTGTTGTAGCTGTCAATTGCGACAAATATTTAGCAAGCAAATTCGTTAGTTCCGTTTGCTTTGGTTGCTACCAGCCGCCGAGTTATGCCTCCCGCGAAAGGGTTCCGCAGTTGGGGCTCAATTTGTTGTTGTAGAAAGTACCGCGTGTTTACCTGAAGCCCCCACCCACCTCAACTACCACCATTCACCTTGTCATTTATGTTGCCATTTTGCTCAACTTCTTTTTACAACAGCACTTAACCCTTGCTTTACCAGCAAGTCACCTCGCAACCGTAGTTCATTTGATGAGCTGTCAAATTTGCACACTCTTTGTATGTAAATATTTATATGCATGCTCGTCAGCAATCAAAATATAGCGCATAACAACAAAAACAAATTTGCAAACATACCACATAGGAGTATGTGATTTTGCATAGTCCTCATACTTTTCAGGGTGTGTGTGTGTGCGGAGGAAGGTCCTTCACAGAGTGACGCGCCCCAACGTATGTGGCATGTTTGGCATTGTTTTATTTTGGTCGCGTTTTGGGGCGCCTTCAAGTGGTGTGCTTTTGAGTTTACAAAATTCTGAAGTGACAGGGGTTAGGTATTTACCTATATCTGTGGGTTTGGGGAACTCTTTTGCGTTGTCTCATAAAAAAATTGTAATTGTTGATTTGGAGAGTGTAAATTGTGCTGATTTTGTTGATTTTAGTACATTCATGTCTACATATAAAAATGTGGAGATAATACATATAGCACAAAATTAATGTCTTAACACATATAAAATTCTCAGGTACCTCAGAAATTATCTTTTTATGATGAAAATTACTTTTTATTGATTCAAATTTAATACATAGGCAGAAATATTCCAAATTTCAATCCAAACACGATTCTTCCCGACATATAAATCATAATATACGTTTAATTAAAGAAATCAGGGTGAGATGGTTAAATCCTTCCTCTGATTGTTTTGATAGATTTTACTATTAAATACCACCACCACCACAGTATAGCTTTACTATCGCTATATAAACTATTGGGAGAACGTAGAAAAATATTACTGACAATGGCTCTAAGAATTAACCCTTATATCGATGATAATATTCTATAACAATAATAAAATATTTATTATTGATTTAAGATTTTTTTAAATTTTTTTTGTCATTATTCGTATGTTTTAAAATCGTGTCATTGAAGCTGTCTTGGACTCACATCGATTTATTGACCATACAAATAATTTGAGAGTATTTATATAGATATATATAATATATATATATATATATATATATATATATATATATATAGTTATATAGATAATTAAGTATCTTCCTTAGAAGTTTGGTTAATGGAACTCAAGAAATATGATTTATGTTACCACATGGAATACGATATTGGCTTGTGAAATAATCGAGAGGAGAGGGAGTTAATTTAGCTGATAAAAAACACAGGAAAATGTGAGAGAAAAGAATAATGAATTGGCAATATATATATAATATTCTACAAAGATAATATGCTCTTCTTTTCAGCAATAAAATATATAGGAGGTCATAGGTTCCTTAAATAACCAGTTGAACTATATATTCCACTAAATTCCAACGAAATGTAACAAAAATACTAGAGACCGACCGATTAATCGGCCTTGGTATCGGCATCGGTCAGTATCGGCCACAAAATTAAACATCGGCATCGGCCATATTTGGCCGATTCTTAGCCGATTCTTTCTACTTCTTTCGGATTATACTAAAATATTTTTTTTTTCTTTTTTGATTTCTTTAGAGCATAAAATTTGAATTCTTCTGTTCACCATATAAAATACAGTAAATCACATTTGACTAAACTAACAATTCATCATGGTGATAATTTAAGTCTAGTATAAAGAAATTCAACAATTTTGCATTAATGAGAGGTTTTATTTAACACTGCTAGAAATATTCGATTTATGTCAAATATGTACAGTTTTGTTTAAAGTTGTTGAGATTTTGAAGATAATGCCATAAAGTCACTATTATAGAAGCATTCGTAACTAGGTTAATCTACTTTTAAAAGTTTGCCGTAGATGGGTCACGTAATAATCACTTGGTGCTGGCCTGGCTTATAAGGTGCATCCAAAAGAACCTCCCAAACAAGCTTCCGAAGTTTCTATTGAGTCACTATCACTATTTGCCTCCTTTCACAATGTGAGAAATGACAAAAGTCATCTCTTTGAAAATAACGGATTATTTTTACTAGACCTACTATTTTCGTATATTGGCCTTAATGCTCATATTTGTCCTTAAGGGGTCACCCAGTGTAACCCATGAAAAATTAGGCGATTTTAGTGAATTTTTTTAAAGAAAGTACTCTGTCGAATGTTTCGAAGTTTTTTGGACATAATAAGGTGTACTTTCAACTATATTTTAAGATTTTTATTTTACAAAAATTTTGAAAAATAAAGGAGTTATGGGTTGTCTTGGGAGGTGCCAAAAAAAAAAAATTCCCCAACTGCTGACAAGATTCCGGCCGAATGAGTAACTGAAACACAAAAATTTAAAAAGGTTATTAAGGTTGAATATATTCCCTATACAATGACCTACGATTATTGAAAGATATCAAACATTAACAAAAAGGCGTAGTTCTGAAAAAAATTTCGATTTCTTATGTAAAAAATGGTCGTTTTTTAAATTCCAAATTAACAATATTCAACAAATCAAAAAGATCGTAGGTCATTGTATAGTAGATATATTCAACTATAGCGGCTAATACATGTGAGCGATTGCTCTTTAGAACGCTGTCATTCAAAAACTATTCAAGATACGACCTTACCTTTCAAAGGATATTTTTGAAATTATAAACTGTCGAATAAGCAAAAAATAAAAAATCGAATTTTTGAAAATGTCACACCGGTATACCACCTTAAAGGAAAAAATCTATATTGATGATTGCAGATTCGCTTTGAGAAAACGTGAATAACATATTTGTTCTATCAACATATATCTTATAATAATAATTTATTAAGTTTTGAATATTAATTAAATCACTAAACAACTTCATATTTACATATGAATTGAGTTGTTTACCTATTTTGTGATGATATTTGTCTTTGTTTTTATTTTGTTACTATACTAATTTACTAAATAATGTTGTTGATGAAAGAATCGGCATCGGCATCGGCCGATTCTTTGCCAACTGGCCGATTAATCGGCATCGGCATCGGCCATACCATTTTGGTATCGGTCGGACACTAAAAAATACTTTCAGTAAACTCCATTCATTCAAAATTCACATAAATCTCTCGCACTTTACAAACAATCCAATAAAAATACAACACACACAAATAAATACGAAATCGAACATCTGCATAGATTGACTTACAGACTCGCAGACACACTTGTTTAGCCACAGATTCTCAGCCAACTAGTGTGTGGTAAAAATGCAATTACACATTTTAATTGAACGGAAAACCATTAATCAATGGCATAATGAAAGATGACTTTCGTCAGAAAAACACCCTTCTCCAACCCGCAGGCCAACTACCAAGAGTACCCAACTCAATAGAGCAGTTAGAAATAAAAATTGACTATTTTTATGAATGAAATGAAAATGTGGCATAACAGTTGTGTGTGCGCGTGGAGGATTGTGGAGACTATCGCTAAACAACGCGGCGGCCACAGGGCGCGGCAGCGTATCGCCAAACAATGCTGCCGCATACGCGACCGCACCGACAAGTGTTCCCCTGTTCTAGCATGAGTTTGATGTTTTTATTTGCTGCTTGATTTTTTTTACAATTTTTTAAATATTTTTTTTTTTTGAAACTTTTGTTGTAATTTTGGTGCTTCTTTCCTTGCCTCGGAGTCGTTTTTTTGTTTTCACTTTTTTCGAAAATTTTTATTTCATTTTATGTTTGTGTTTCTGATTTCCAGCCACATTGTGTTCGTCTCTTGTATTGGGTGTGTCGAGCGCGCTGATCCTCCGCTACAGCGCGCAGTATCCCTGGAGCCAGCGCAAGCGTTCACGGGAATTGTGGCAAGTGTTTTGTGTGTGTTGTGCGTGGTCTATATACTTTTGACATGATTTATGATGTTGAAAGGAAAAGTCGTCAACAATTTTGATTGTTCAATTTTGTAATTGTGGCTTAGGGAGTCCAAGTCTCGCCTACGTTCAAAAATTAGGGGGAATAAACAACAAAAAAAAAAAATAAAAACAAAAACAAATAAAAAGCGCGCGCTCACTAGAATCTCCAGCGCGCTAGGGTTTAAGCCGCACTATCACTGGATTTTATGATTTTATGTTGCTTTTTGCTGTTGTTGTATACATTCTTCTACTGCACTTTATTCACTACGAATTTATCTAACACACTTTATTCACCCATTCAAAGATCGGGGCTGTTGTCTGTGTATCCGAATGCATGAATGAAAAATGTTTCAATAAATATACCATAATTCCTGACCTATCCAAACCACATTGCAGCATTTTTCACTTTCGAAGACTGCTCTTTTTTTTTTTGCTTTCTAAGAATACCGGCAAACAATAAAATTGTATTTTTGTTGTTGTTAGTGCTGCGTGAAAGTGGATCCGTAGGCTGTTAAATGATGTTATCAACTTTATTAGTGGCTTAATTGCCGTGTGATTGTGGTTGCGACTGAGGTTTACCAGAAAACCATTAGGAAAGAGAAGAGTATCCAAATGGTACCTGTTCAAGCGCATCTGTACAAATGGTCTCAACGTTCAATTTATGATAATTTATTAGGATTCAAATTGAATTGTTTACCCTTAAGCTTAATGGCTTAATGGACTGGTTAAGACGTCAAACGCTGTTGGACAATTGATGCCACAGATAAATGGGTAAATAAATTGGTTTTGTGTAAGAAAAAATGGGAACCCTGTAGGATCGGATTTTAAGCATTTGTGATCTTAATTAATTTAGATATTTCTGACTGAGATCTTTCTTTGCTGTTGATGTTTAAGTAACTGAAAACGTTCCCCAAATAATTTGAAGATTTCAAGAAGTTTCTCCCACTATTTCTAACACCTTCATATTACCCATTTTTGAAATGAAAGCTTTATATTTTTTTGGAAAAGAAGTCCGAGCTCTTCGAGCTCTTAATGAACTTAAAATTTTTCAATCTTTAGACTATCTTTAGTTTGTGAGTTCATAGTGAACAAGCTTAGGAGAATCAACTTTCGCATTTTTCCTTAAACTATTACAAACTTGAAGAAACTATCACTAAGAATTTAAAGAACGTGTGGGTTTTTTTTACAAGCTTTAAAAAGAGTCTTAAAGTATATAAGAGTCTTAAGTATATCTTGGCAATTGGTTCTACAATGGGCTGAGTAGACAACTGAAAAATAACATCCTCTCCCGACGAACAAAGACCAAACTCTACAAGTCACTCATTATTACCGTCCTACTTTATGGTGCAGAAGCGTGGACGATGTCAACTTCCGATGGGACGCCACTAAGAGTTTTCGGGATAAAGTTTTTACGAAAGATTTATGGTGCTTGGAACATTGATAACGTCGAATACCGCAAACGATGGAACGACAATGGATTCGAAGTTGATCGATATAATCCGAAATATTAAAAGCAAATAGATCCCCTCAAAATCGAAGAACCTAGAAATCTAAGGAAGTACACCAATGTTTTATTTTTCGACCGACGTTCAAATGATTTCAGTATCTCAAAGACACAAAATGTCTTCACCTCAAAAACTGACTCATACAATGCCTACAAGTGAGCAGCAGGACTACTTCCCTCTTCCTTTTTATTAGCACACCTTTTGAAATTTTATAGAAATGTGGTTTACTTCTTAGCCATTCAAAAGCAACACCATTCGTTTCTCCCACGCTCTTCTTACATACATACTTACATATACTTAATCTATTTTCCAAACATTTTCTTGGTCTTCATTCATGGCAACGTCTTTTTGTGGTAATTACTTGTTTCTTTTAGAGCATTGTGTGTGAAAATTACCTCATTCAGTTTCAGTTTTTATGCACGAATTTTGTACAATTTCAGTTTGCTCGATCTTTTGTTGGCGTTCTTTAGTGTAAGTGAAGGTAGAAGATCATTTATTTTCCTATCTGTATGTAAGTAAGCATGACTGGCATGTGATATCTCATTTAACTATTTGTCGTTGAATGTCCTGTGGTTTGATTGCGGTCACACCGTTGCACTTTTTTGGACGAAACAGGTTTTGAGATAGATTTCAGATTTTGAGGGCGAAACTAATTAGCTTGTGTGAGCAGCAAGTGACTAAATATTGTAGACGACATTTGAAAGATCTTTTACAAGTTCGAAAAGAACTGAAAAATGGCCTTTTACTGAGAATTAGGTGAAACTTAACAAGAGAGTAAAAAAAAGTATACTCATAAGGCTCGTGTTTCCTTTTGATAAATTAATAGTCCTTAGAAGTCACTCTGAATTTTAGTATCCCAAAATTCTATACTGTGTCCAAGTGTATTTACAGAACCTTAGAATGGTGGTTTTCTCGGTTATATTTCTAACCGCACCGATGGTATGAAGATCGTTGTAAGTTCTAAGACGGCTTCTATGATATAACTATTCGAATGAAAAGGGGTAATGTTATGTTATGGACTCCAATTCATTATTCAGTAAGGATTTGCTTTAACCGATGAAGGTATGATTGAAATGAAGCTACCAAGCTTCGACTTCCATGACTTTAAGGGAACCATCAAAAATATAAATATTTTTTGCTATATTTTTCCGAAGAACATATGAAGACAGACTTTCTATGCAAGCTTAATGGCTTAATGGACTGGTTAAGACGTCAAACGCAGTTGAACAATTGATTCCACAGATAAATAGGGAAATAAATTGGTTTTGTGTAAGAAAAAATTGGAACCCTGTAGGATCGAATGTAAAGCATTGGTGATCTTAGTTAATTCAGATATTTCTGTCTGAGACTTTGCTTTGCTATCGATGTTTAAGAAACTGAAAACGTTCCCCAAATAATTTGAAAATTGCCGAACTTCATATTACCCAGTCTTAAAATGAAAACTTAATGACTTTAAACTATCTTTAGATTGTGAGTTCATAGCGAACAAGCTTAGGAGAATCAACTTTTGCATTTTCCCTTAAACTAGCTTATAAACTTGAAGAAACTATCACAAAGAACTTTAAAAAGAAATGGGGTAATATTGTGTTATGGACTCCAATTCATTATTCAGTAAGGATTTGCTTTAACCGATCGAGGTAGTATTGAAATGAAGCTACCAAGCTTCGACTTCCATGACTTTCAGGGAACCATCAAAAATATAATTATTATTTGCTATATTTTTCCGAAGAAGATATGAAGACAAAATTTCAATGCAATACTGGATGACAGAAATTACAAATTTCTTTCTTTATTAACTTTGTGAGAAGACTTGTTGATTTTCATGATATTTTCTAGAAAAATCGGGAAGTTGAGTTGAGTTAAAATGTGGGCTTACAAGACTTTAGTTTCTTTTCTGATGAGTACTTCGTAAATGTTCCGGAAGACACCGTCAGGGCATACTAATTACCTAATTACCTATGTAATTACCTGTTGAGGAGTGCTATTCTTTAGACTATCTATGGTATTTAGTCTCCAGTAAACTTCAATTCTTAGAATAGTATTGTTGTTATGGAAAAAAATTAACTTGACTTCAGTGTTTTGGGAGGAAATCTATAGTTGTTTCAAAAGTAAGTCCTGTTTTTGGACTTTTATTTTTCTTTTTAACGATGCAATAGTCAGTTTGGTCAAAGTGGCGGATGATCAGATACTATGCCATTCCTAAGTAACCGGGTAGGATCCATATATTTACATATTTATATAGCTCAGTTTGGGAGCATTCCTCAAAATTTTAGGATTTTTTTGTTGCTAATGGGTTCTATAATAAAGAAAAAATTCGTATGTTCTTCGATCTCTGAGGATATAAGCAAAACCGGTCGTAACTCCGACTATCTATCCATACTTATTTTGGTGACAAACTCCACTGACTTCAACCACTCTATACTGACCAGACTCACAGCAGGTGTCACATAAAGACGACTTTTTAAAAAGTCTATTAGCTGACAGCCAGAGACTTAATAAATTGACCCATCAAAGGATACAAATGAAAGCAGTTCAATGGAACTAAAACTGTGGACTACTATGTACAAAATATTTAATGAAACGAACCAAAGCAGATAAAGGCGAATACTGGAAAAATACAACAAATAAAGGTACACAAAACAAACAAACAGCAAAACAGTGAGAAATGAGAACCATCAGAGAGAGTAGGGTGAAAACAAAACAAATAAAGAATAAAAATGTTTAAATATAAAGGCAAATGTGGAATTGGCCTTTCGACCAGCGCAATGAATGGATGAATGGATCGGGCTACGGAAATCGAGAACAAATGAAAAAAGAAGCGAGCACAAAAAAAAAAACAAAATTCAGTAAAATAAATTCAGAAAAAATTGATATTGAATAAAAAGGACAATTGGCTGGATGGCTGGCAGGTTCGCTCAGGTTCCCAATTGACAGTTGGGTGTGTTGGAGTATGTGTGGAACTAGTCAACAAAGCAACGGCTACGGGCTGCGACTTTTGGGTTCACGCTCAGCGTTCGCTGGCGCGGCGAGTGCGACCGCAACTGGCACTTGTGTAAACCAGATTCGGGTTTTGGCCAAGCCAAGTTGTTGAGCACAAACACACAACAAAAAGGTGGGCAATTTTTTAATTGTGCACAATTTCCGTCTTTACAGTTTTTTCTATACTCAAATATTGTCGAATAAATGTGATATAAAAATTGTTTGTGCCTTTGTTGTGTAGGTTTTCCAGATAAAACGTTTTGCTGTTCTTGTTGTTTGTGGGTTACACGATTTGTTAATTTGTTGAGCCAAAAAGTTGGTTTTTGTTTGTAAATACACTCGGAGTCGATTGACGCAGTGGCTTCAACGAAATCCGTGGCATTATCGGCTGTGTGTGGGTGTGGCAACGCTGCGAAATCACACAAAAATTGATGACACCAAAAGTGCCAATCGGAGATAAATGTGTGTGAAGTTGTGGTCAATTGGTTTTGCGTAACGGCAATTGTTTGTACATATATCTATATGAATATATACTACTGATTTTTTTCTTCTCACATTTAGTTGATTTGTTCGTCCTTTCAAGCGAAACTTTGAAATGGCGGGTTCACAGGTGATTTATCGTTTTTTTTACTTATTTGTTGTTGTAGAAATTTATGAAATTGAATTGAAAGTAATTTTTTTATAGCGGTAAATTTTTTGAAGACAATGTTTGAGTGTGGCAACACTGATCTTAAGTCTCTAGATTTAGCCGGCTTCTAGGTGCATATTTATCTATATACATGTGACCTGATGACATGGAGTCGCTATAACGATTTTATAGAGAGTTTTGAAAATTTTATGGTTTTAGAAATAAAAATTATTTTTGAAATCTCTCTTTTAGACATAGAGTTGCCACCGAAGGGAAAAATAAAACTGAAAATGCTACAAAATATGTGCAAAATATGGAATGCTGAGCGAGGTCTTTCGAAAAGCATTCAGGAATTATGCAATAAAAATATTTTTTTGGATTAGAGTAACCATCTGTCCGAAAATTGCGATGAAATACAGCAATAGCTCTGTTTGGAAGCGTTGACCAAAACTTCTCCATGAAGGATGTGAAATACTGCTCACTTAGAAATTTTTTAAAATCAGTTAGAGCCCAAAATAATTTATTTTACAGTCTGAGAAGTAAAGATCTTCTAAATCGATTTCAGTTTTTTGACTCGATTGTGTTTTACTTAATATCAAAAATCTTGAAATTGCCAATTTTCTTTCTGTTAACACTTTCTTGGGGCCATAAAACAGGTGAAAGCTCGCCGAGAGCTGGATTGAGTGGCTGTAATATCTCAATTGTTAGTTTGCGCACAGAGTTTTCGCATGTAGAGAGTCAGCTACTATCCCTATAAACACTATTTTAACGTTATCCAAAATCATTTCGTAGGTATTTTTAATATTTTCTTCAATGTCATTTTGTTTTAGACTCTCCCTGTATATAATGACTTCGATGCTCAAATGGTCCGTATGAAATTCAATAACTGTCTATCGGACGGAATCGGGATAACACTGCGCCAGGCGCTTATTGGTATCAGCATTTTTTTATTAAATATAAATTTCCGAAAATAATTCATGACCAGCTGGCTACTCCTCTGGTTAAATTGGCTGAGTGACATTGAAAATCTTCTAAAAAAATTTTAAGTTCCATTTTAGCACGAAAATCAAAGTAACTAAGACTTTAGTGATCTCTTCATCCTCGAACAGTGATTTTCAGGGTTTTTACAATTTCTTGAATAAAGTGGCATGATAGACTACATGCCCACTTAAAACATCGATATAAACCCACTAGCAAGAGTAAGAGGTACTCTTATTCACCTGTCAAATCTCTTAGTTTGTCCTCTAAAATTACTTTATACATAAAACAAATATAGTTATTGAACATTGATGAGTATTTAAATATAATAATTTCATTTTAATTGTTCTATAGTAAACCTTTCATAAATAAATCTCATCCCACAAATATTCGTACGCATTTATTTTCATACACCTGATGGACGCATTAAGGTAAACTTCCTCCACAGCGAATTATCGAACAAAAAGCGTTGGAAAAATCACAACATATTCACCAAGAACAAATATCCGCAACATTACCACACAACAACAGACCCAACGGAATATTAAAACTGAAAATGCGAACATATGAGCATAACAGGGGCGCTTGGTGCCCCACAAAGAACTCACAGAACGGAAAGCAAAGGAACAAAATTAAAACAAACAAACACGGAAAACAAAAGACGCGGCACAAATGAGCGAAGAGCCAAAATCCTTCCTGTGTTGCGCCAAAAAATAAAAAAAACGCATGGAATAAGCAAGAAGAAGAATCGGGCAGGCAACCGCTGCGGCGCTGCACTCTCGGTTTCCGGTTTCCTGAACCGTTGTTTGCAGGGGACTCCTTGAAAGAATGAAGCACAGTTATTGAACAACAAAAACAACAAAAAACACATAATAAAATATTGAGAAAAAGCAACAAAGCAAAGTGAAATGAAAATCAATTGGAAACGAAGCGGCGTCGGTAATGGTGCACTGCGAGGAGAGGAGGCTTTGTAACACATTGAATTTAAATAAAATTACAAAAAATGTAAACCACCACCCCCTCCGAAGCTGTGTTGATAGCTCGCGGCCAAATTAACAAGAATGTGGTGAGTGGCGCACCAACAACAACAGCAAGAAGAAGAGACGCGCTTGAGAAGACTTCAGCATAATGAGCGTCTCCAGCGCCTCAGCTGTGGGCGCAATTACGAAAGCCATCAACCGGGACACCCACATTCCAGTTGCTCGTGGTTGCTGCCACGCCAACAACAAGCTGCCACTTTTTTTTATAATTTTTTTTTTTTTCATTTGCATTTCAGCAATTTGTTACGGGCGCTTCGCGAGTTCGAAAATCAAAATTGGCGCTTTGATTAGCTGTGAATCAGCTTCCCATCCAATCAACCACCGCGACTTGCTGTGCCTCAGATTAGACAGACGTCCATCAAAAGCCGCGTATACTGAAAGCCGCCACAAGTCTCCCGAACTCACGCTCCCCCAGCTCTTAGTGGCTCGCGCCCACACAAAGCAGTCGTGGCTCTTCAGCGACCGTCCATTATGACCTTTGCTGCGACGCGGCATTTTTCTGATTTTTTTTTTGTTTTTGACTACATGCTTTTAATAAAAAGCTCGCCCCGAGCCGGAAGTGGCCATTTTGCGTTTTAAATTAAATTTTGTTCTCATTGTTGTTGCTGTTGTTGTTGCCATTGTAGCTGTTGATGTTTTAACATCAAGCAATGTGCTGCTAATCAGCGAAATTTCGCGTGAATTTTTTTCGCTCTTCACATTCTACAACGCATTTCCTAATAAAGCTTCTCCTCCTCTTCACTTTTGTAATTTTTATATTTTCTCATTTGTTGCTTTTGCGCGATTTTTAGTGTCTGCGCACTTGTGGCACGCGCTTTTATTGCTCGCCACTGTGTGTAGATGGCTGAGCGTAAGTGTGCTTGGTGGTGTCTTTGATACCCTTTTATTGTACAAGTTTGAGGTTATGTCTTCTGTATGCGATTTATGCCCGCGAAATGCGTGCAAGTGGAAATTAGGAATTTAATTAATTAAATTTTGTTCCTTCTTTTTTTAGTTTTTCGCGTTGTTTTTGGTGTGTGGGAGACACTAACAATAATATGAAATTTAAAGCGAAAGTGGGTCTAGGGTTTCTTAAGATTATACATTTTTTACTTGTGATTTTGGTATTAATATCCACTTGAGATATTGCCATAATGCTATATTTATATTTGAAGCACTGTATCCAATTTTTTTTCGTACATTGGTCATATTCTGTTATAAGCGAGTTGCAACAGAATGCTCAACGCGGATAAAATGTCTCTGAGGGTATTTATCAACTTTCCATTTAACACTTCAGATCTCGAGCAAATGGTATTCTCTTGCTTCAATCTCGTGTTGATTTGATAGCTTCATAGAGCTTAATTCTCTAATATGGAATACCCTTTACATCTTTTAAATCTTAAACTGCCGATTTTGGTCGAATTTGTTTCCGTAGCGAGTATTTTTTTGCCACTCGCTTACAATTCGGTATTACTATTGGTATTGATGGTAGGTTTACCACTTTCGAGAATCCATAGACTTCTGAAATTGTATATTTTTGTGTTATTCTGCTATACAGGAAAGGCACCCATGTGACTTCGCTTTAGTTCATTGACATTCTCACGAAACCAAAACTCTTTGAAGGACTGTTAAAGTAAATATTTAACATCGACAATTACCTCGAATATCCAAACTCATTCGTTATAATCAACCCGTATGGAACATGAATCCACCTTACGAAGAGAATAATTCAGTAACCATGAACCCATGATCTCGTTGATACGAGGTATATGTATTGAACTCATAGGTACCTGTTCTTTCTCGTGTAATATCTTCTTAGATGAAAACATAAATGTAGTCATCACTATTTGACATCGGACATGCAGCAACATGTGTTTTGAGGCAGTCGGATCGACATTGCTTTGTTAACAAATCGTTGGAGGATTTTGTGATTACCAAGTGAAACTTCTATAAGAGTGTACAGCTGCTGGCGTACGCCGATGATATTGATATCATCGGAAACAACAACCGCGCCGTTTGTTCTGCTTTTTCACGCATGGATAAGGAGGCGAAGCGAATGGGTCTGGAGGTGAATGAGAACAAAACGAAATTTTTCCTGTCATCAAGCAAACAGTCGGCGCATTCGGGTCTTGGCTTCCATGTCACTGCTGACTGTCACAACTTCGAAGTCGTAGATAATTTCGTATACCTGGGAACCAGCATCAACAACACGAACAATGTCAGCCTCGAAATCCAGCGCAGAATCACTCTTTGGTGATGCTTTGGACTGAGTAGACAATTGAAAAGTAAAGTTCTCTCTCGACGAACCAAAATCAAACTCTACAAGTCGCTTATCATTCCCGTCCTGCTTTATGGTGCAGAAGGACAATGTCAACGTCAGATGAGACGACACTAGGAGTTTTCGAGAGGAAAATTTTGCGCAAGATTTATTGTCCTCAGAACATTGGCAACAGCGAATACCGCATACGATGGAACGATGAGCTGTACGAGTTATACGACGACATTGACATAGTTCAGCGAATAAAAAGACAGCGGCTACACTGGATAGGCCATGTTGTCCGAATGGACGAAAACACTCCAGCTCTGAAAGTTTTCGACGCAGTACCCGCCGGAGGAAGCCAAGGAAGGGGAAGGCCTCCATTCCGTTAGAGGGACCAGGTGGAGAGCGGCCTGGTTACACTTGGAATCTGCAACTGGCGCCGAACAGCGAAGGAAAGAGAGGAGTGGCGCGCTCTCATAGATTCGGCTATAACCGGCTAAACGGTTCAACGCCAATTACCTTCATACAAGAGAGACTAAACCCGCCTGAGTTCTGATAGAACATAGTGGAACAATTCATGGAAGTTATCAGGTTTCATTCGCCGTAGGATCTATCGTATACATATATAGTTTTTCAGATC